>NC_037336.1:35110960-35735960 GCF_002263795.3 Bos taurus
AGGACAATCTGAACATTACACAAATGGTTCAAAGGATTGAGATGTAGAGGTACCAGTAAAATTCCAATGGTGATTCTATAGGAGTTCCACAAAGCTCATCTTTCTTTTTCCCATGGAAAGAATATCAAGGCTCTGAGTAATGTGGTAGGAGAATAATTGAAGTATTTTAAATGATTGATATTTTAGAATTTCACTGATTTGCCAAGATGATGGTAGTAGGAGTTTGAGACCATCAGATATATGATCTATATGATGATGTCACAGCACATACTCAATTTCCATAAACAAGGAAGTAAGAAGTTTTAGTAATTTCCTGGTTGGGTGGATTGTGTAGTCGCAGTTCATTGTTATGGTCTTTTACCTAGGCTCAAAGGGCAGAATTTCCTTGATAATACCCAGTGATACTTACCTACCTTACTGAAGGCATGCTTGGTTAGGGTTAATTTTTGCTCTTGCAGTTTCTGAAAACTCAGTCTCTGAAGTTTCCTTGGGTTTCTGACTTTGTCAGATTTATGATTTCTACATTTTGCTTGTCATTTAGAGGCCATAGCATAGAAACAATGGTTCTCAGATAACTCTAAGACTGTCATCCTGTTGGTTTGGAGTCTTTTCGAGAAAAATGTATCTTTAGCATGGTAGCACTTTACAGAATATCAGGCTTTGTTGAAAAATTAGAGTACTGGGATATACTATTGCAGTAGCAATAGACTGGATTAGCTTCCCAATGACATAGTCAGAGCATGATGAAATGAAAAGGGGAGTTAAAGCTTAAATTGTGAACATCTGCATGTGATTGAGTTTTGCACCATGTTATCAAGCTTGATCAGTTTTATGCTAAATGTATTATGGCAGCTTTCCCCCAAAGAATTGGTCAACACCTCTGGAAACTCATTCTAGAAGACAGCTTCTTTCTACTTTAGGTTTCTGACAAGATTTGTATAACATTTCTCCATTGACTAAATTGACATGTATTCATTCATTTGCATTTCATCATTTCAGCAAATATTTATTGGGCCAATTATAAGTGCTAGCTTATAATTGGGCTGAACATTACATGTTTTAAAAGTGTTCCTATAAAGATATTCACAGAATGATATTGGTACAGACAAGTGAGACACAATAAGGATTGCAACATCAAGAAAATGATGGTAGGGCTAATGTTTGAAGCCTCTGTAGACACTGACCAGTTAAATAAAGGACTATAGAGATTTTTCTATTAGGACAAAGCAGTAATAAGTATCAGCGAAGTAAGCAAGAGTATGTGGCTTTGTAAACTTCTGAATACAGCTGGGAGAGAGAGTGAAAACATAAGGAGTGATTAGAGTTCACAGGGTGCAGATTATAAAAACAAAGGAGCCCTTGAAGGATTTCACTGTCTAATAAAGACACAATCAGACTTGGGTTTTTAAATAGAAAGCCTGAGATATAGATGGAAAATAGATTGGAGTCAGGGAACTTGGGGTAGAAGTTATAAAGCTTATCCAGAAATCCAAGTGCAAAGTGAATGAAGTAGTGGAATAGCTGTAGATATAGAGAAGGAAGGATAAATAAATGGTATTGAAATGGTGGAATGGGTAAATCTTGATTATTGATTTGCTGTGAAAGGTTTGGGAGGAAATTACCTTTGGCATGCCTACATGTGCAGTTTTAAGAATAAGTAATGAGGTGCTCTGGGATGCCATGGTGGATTTACCGGATATTACACAATAATTTAAATTTTTGAGAGAAATGCAACAATATCTATAGGACAAGAAATAAAGGTGTAATTGCACAGTTTGACTCCAGGGTTGGAGAAATTTCACAGAGCCCAGATACATATATCTCCTTAGCAAGTGATTGTGCTTATTTAAAAATGAAATAAAATATTTTAAATTTATTTTTATCAGTTTTTCTAATGGTACTAAATTGTTAGAATCTAAACCTTACTAAGTTGTTTGGATCAAATTCCTTACTAAATAGAACCATCAGGTATTTCATTTGGCTTAGGTGTGTTGTGAAAAAAACACCTGATAAATAATCACCTTTTTATTTTTAATACTTTGTGTCAGCCACGATGATTATAGGTTAGTAGGCATTATCAGTCCTAAACCTTTCAACAACCACAAGTTACCTGAGTCCCAAGCCTGAGCTTATAGAGGATAGTAGAGGTTCCCATTTTTGGAAATAACAGACCTCATCAATGTCCTCCCTGTGAAGCCCATCAAGGCCTAATAATCTTCTAAAACTCACAATATTAATTGTTACTAAATTTCCAATAACTAGAAGCAAGAACCTTGGAGTTTGGAATGGGGCGAAACTTTCAGATAACATAAAAAATAGGAGTTCAGGAAGTCCAGATTTGGGGCTGAAAACTATCAACGCTAAAGAGATTGAAGTACCAAGAACCCAGAATTTAGAGTCAGACTCTGTGTGTCAGTTACGTTCTTATATCAAGTGTGATTATTCCTTTAAATCACTTAGCACAGAGCAAGCACTCAAAAATATGTACATGAAGTCTGCCTTGGTGCCTATGTTAACAGTCTTTATAAGCAATGTCTTGATTCCTGTTGTAACTACAGCTTTTCTTTGGTTTAAAGTGCTTGTTTAAAGAACCATGTTTATACTGTTTATACAACTGAATCTGTTGTTTAAGATGGAAGGTTTATGTGGCATGTCTTGCACGGTAATGCATTTGCTTAAACAATGCTGTGTGACTGCCCTCCTTTGGGACCCACAAGAAAATGAGTCTCTTGTGAGTCAATCGCAGCAATGAAAAAATTTACAATAAAATTGGCTTCTGCTTTGTGTGAAGTTTATATCCACTTGTACAAGGTGAGCTGATACAGGATGTCAGCATGGTTTCTCACCAAGGGCTATCCTCTTGAGACCTGTGAAAGAAAGGATCATTTCTGTCAAGCTCAATGTGTCTTTTTAAAATTTTATGCTTTAACTTTTCTTTGATATTACTGTTTTCTCACACAGATTGCAATTACCATTAGCTTTGTATTGTAATGATCTATTCCTCTACAGGTAATGGCAGTATGTTTTATAGAAATACAGGCTTGGGTGAAACTTCCTAAACTTTCTATTTGGGCAAGTATAAATCTTTCCCTCCGGTCTTGCTCAGGAACAATCAAGATGAAGCATCAGGAAAAGATAAAGCACAATCAAATATGGAAAAATGAGGAGAGGAGTTTCAATTAGTTGCTCGCTCTATTGAGTAATTTATCCAAAATGTTGTGTATCTGCAAGGAGTTTCATTGAGTTGTTGTTGTTGTTTTGAAACAACAAATATTTATTAATATTTCTCACAGTTCTAAGGCTGGGGTGTTCAAGATCCAGGTTTCATAGATACAGTGTCTGGTGAGAGCCCTCTTCCTGGTTTTTAAATAACTCATTTCTGGCTGTATCCTCACATAGTGGAGAGAGAGAAGACTGGTTTCTTCTTCTTTTTTAAACTTATAATTTTGCATTGATGTATAGCCAATTAGGGATTCCCCAGTGGCTCAGTGGGTAAAGAATCCACTTGCAATGCAGGAAATGCAGGAGATGCTGGTTCGATCCCTGGGTTGGGAAGATCCCTAGGAGGAGGGCATGGCAACCCACTCCAGTATTCTTACCTGGAGAATCCCATGGACAGAGGAGTCTGGTGGGCTATAGTCCATGAGGTTGCAAAGAGTAGGACACGACTGAAGCGACTGAGCATGTATGCATAGCTGATTAACAATGTTGTGATAGTTTCAGGATGAACACATTGCTATATTTAAAATGTATAATCAACAATGACCTACTGATTAGCACATGGAACTCTGCTCAATGTTTTGTGGCAGCCTGGATGGGAGAGGAGTTTGGGGAAGAATGGATACATGTATGTTTATGGCTGAGTTCCTTCCTTCTCCACTGAGTTTTATTCTGATGCATAAATATGATCACTGCCTGCCTGGTGTACTGATTAACTTTTGAACAGCACAGTGAGGCTTGTTTCTATGGTAGGAGTGAGTTGGGAGAACCACACAGATGATACAGCATTGCTTTTATTTGTCACCAATGTTATTTCTGAATTTGGGGATTTAACCCTTGGGAGTAAAATGAGAGGTGTAAGCAAACTTTTGTTGACTCATTTCACTCTATTGTATTGAAGAATTAGGTTTATGATAAACATAATTACTTGTATGAGAAGAAAGCAAAAGTGCATTTGTGAAAGTGACTGATTTCCCACGTGGATTATAGTTTTGTTTAAAAGCAAACTAATAAATACCAACAAAATTATCTTTCCAGCTAAAAAACCAACCAAACAATAAACAAATACATAAAATAAAATAATGGCTGAGCAGGTTTAAACTGTTTAAAGTTTACATTTGTTATCCTTAATCTGTGAGAGGAGAAGCAGCTCATTCCTTACTATTCTGGTGTTATCAGTACATGAATAAATTAATTTGGTGTCTGTTCTGTTTATGTGATTGCATGATTCATCAGATCCTAGCAGGAAATGAAAGGTCTCTCATTCCTAAGTAGCAGCTTGTCCCATCCTGAATTTTACTCCTTTTGTTTTTCAGATCTTATGTCTGATAATAAATTTTAAATTCCTCAAGGACAGCATGCTCTCTTCTACATATAATTTGTTATGGTAAATCAGGATGCAGTTTATAGCTGAACATAATTATTTTAATACCAAGCATTTCAAATTCTCTGTATATATGTGATATTGCTAAATTCATTAGAGCTGTGTTTAATAATATGAGTTATTTTAATGTTAAATTACCTTTAATTTACAGTTATTCTACAGGTAATCTACAGGGATGTATACTTTCATATCTGAGATCTGAACAGTTGGAAGTATCTAGATGGAAAGAGGATGTATGACAGATCCATCTCTGAAACATTGAAACTTTTATTAATTCTGAATTGTAAACTTGTGTGTGTGTTTTCATGGCATAGAATTAAATTGTGAGTGTTAACATCGGAAGCCTGAATCCCTTCTGAATAACTCTGCTTCATGCTGCCTCATGTTTTATGCAAATTATGTTTTTGCTAGAATTGCCATTGCCAGACTACATTAAACTTTAATGCACTTAGAGAAGAATTGGATTATAAAAATTACTGTTAATATCATCATGTCTCTATAAAGAAATTAAGGAACTTATTTGAACATTTTTAAAAGAGACACAGAAAGTAAGGAAGAATGATAGTAATGGAGAAAATGATTACTTTTAGTCTATAGTACCATTTGATGTTTTATATTAAAATTTTGCCTCATCCTTTACAATCATATTTATTCTATGATTCACATTCAAAAGTTACTATTTTCTCTTTAAAGTGAGATTAGATGCTAAACAGTCTCTTTAAGTTAGTTGCCTCTTCAGAAATGTGTGTCTAATATTTTCACAAATTTTCTGACTAGATAGAATGATTATTATAATTACACAATAATATATTATATATTATATACATAATATAATTAATAAAATATGACTATGAAGAGCACAATCCTCTTGATATCCATGGGGCATTCATTCTAGGATCCTCGTGCTTGCATACTTACTCAGTTGTGTCTGACTCTTTGCAATCCCATAAATCTCAACCTGACAGGCTCCTTTGTCAGTGGGATTGTCCAGGCAAGAATGCTGGGGGTAGATTTTCACTTTCTCCTCCAGGGTATCTTCTTGACCCAGAGATTGAACCCATGTCTCCTGAGTCTCCTGCATTGGCAGGTGGATTCTTGATCCTCACATGTATCAAATTCCTCAGATGTTCAAGTCCCTTATATAACATGGCAGAGTACAGTTGCCCTTCCATTTATTCTTATCTGCGGGTGATGCTTCTGGGGGTTCAACCAATTGCGGATTGAAATCCTAGGTTGGCTGAACCTATGGGTATAGAAGGCCTGACTGTATATTCTTATGTACCTTGCATTTTATGTACTTTCTAAATTTTATGTAGGATAGCCTAAATCTTGACATTGAATGTTTTCTTACAGAGATTTGCCATTCCTAAAGACTTTCCTAAATATAATTTGGGCTTTTTCAATACCTTTGTCTTAAATGCATACAGGCTATTTTAAAAAGTTAATAACAACATTTTTTGGTAATTTCCTGATTTTATGTTAATATATAATATATTATTATATCAATAATATAACATGCTATGTTCTATTATTACAATGTTTCAATATTTAAGTATTTTTTTTTTCAAAAGAAAATACCTGTCTTATCTTTTACCATTTAGTTAAGGAAGTTAATAATTGTAAAACAAATGGTTATTTGAAGAAATTGATAAAGGCTTAGTTAAGTTTTGAAGTTTATTTCCAAGTGAATGTATTAGGCTGAAGAAAAATACACTCTGGAAAAGATGCAAAGACCAGTTAAGAGGGTGCTAGGTAGATATATTTGTTACTTCTTCCTTGCCTTATTAAACAATTTACAACTGTAGATAATCTCAATATTTATCCATATATAATTTTGGATAATGCCATTCCTTTCTATAGACCTGAGTTTTTATTTGGTATCATTTTACTTTGGCCTGAAAAGCTTCCTTTGACAGTTCTTTTACTGCAGATCTGCTGGTAGTAAATTCTACCATTTTTTTAAAATCTAAAATATCTTTGTATTTTGAAGGATAATATGTTTGGGTATAAATTCTTGATTGAAAAGCTATTTTATTTCTTTTAGCACTTTAAAGTTGTATTCATATCTGCATTGACTATGATGAGGATTTATTTTTGTCTTCTATATAAGCAACCAGGTATGCAGTGTGTCCGTTTTATTTGGATACCTTTAACATTTTTTCTTTACCTTTATATTTAATGATTTGTTCAGGATATGTCAAGGTCTTGTTTTCTTCACATTTTCCTACTTTAGATAAACTGAACTTATTAACAATATGTAAGTTTAAACTTTCACCAAATTTGAGAAGTATTCATTCACTATTTTTTCAAATCCATTTTTCTTTGTGTTCTTTCTTGAACTTATGCTGTTGCATATATCAATCAGTAGTTCTTTCATTTTTATAGCCGAGTAAATTCTCCATTCTAAGGATGTATCACAACTAGTATATTCATTCATTACTTGATGCACCACTTGGTTGTTTTTCAAGTTTTGACTAATATAAATAAACCAGTACTATGGGAGGACAACTGCAGTGTATCTTGTAATTGAAAAGAATGGCAAAAATAAATCATTGGCTCATAGAGTATGTAATCACCAAAATTCCATATCACTCAACATCAAAATACTTTGATATGAAAATTAGGCTGACTTCTTGCATTTATGGCTTTGAGCATATTTCATCCTGGTGTATTAGAGATTCACAGTCAAGGGCACACTATCCAATTTGTTTCTTCAACTTATAATCAATATTCTAAAGTGATGTGAAGATAGTGATGGACAGGGAAGCCTGGCGTGCTGCAGTACCTGGGGTTGCAGAGTCAGACACGACTTATCAACTGAACAACAAAGCGATGTGATTCAATGTAAAGTTTGGGTTTTCATTAATTTACTAAAAGTTTGCTGTAGATATGTACTAAGTATAGTTTGGTGGTTTTGGTTTGTTTTTGTTAGAGAATAATAGAGCTCCTGATTTCCAGTATTTCTTTCAAGCCTTTCAAGGTCCAAAGGTGACTCTCTGACTTTGAACAGTGAGATTTTTCCTCCAAGGTCAGAGGTGCTATTGATGCCCTCGGTGGCTTCTCATCTCAGCTAAGGATGGTAAATTTGGCTTTCAGAGTTTTCACAAGGGAGCTTATGCCAGAAACACATTTGCAGTCATGTAGCCTGTGGAGTCAGCTTGTAGGTTTGGCAAACAGTAGGATACAAACTTATTAGACTTCTCAGCCTTACCTGTGAAACTAACAGTTCTCCTCTAGTCTCTAGTAAAAAAATTATAGAATTTTTCATAATAGGTTTGAAACCTGTTAGCTTCATGGGGTAGTTAAATTTGTGTTTTGTAGAGCAGTTTCATTTTTTTTTTTAACAGTTAAAACACAATGACTTGCATATATACTAGGCCAGTCTCTAAATATTTCAAGGTACATTCTAGACATTATATAATTCATCTAATGTAGGATTTTCTTCTATCCTAAACAAATAATAAATATGTAACAGATTAATTGTCCACCTGATTCTAATTTTGAACTAAATCTGATGTAAGTTTGCCTAACTGATTTTAAAATACTTCCTCCTCTCTGCATTATCCCCTTTGTCATCCATCTCTGTGTCATCTTGGATTACTATTATAAATGAGAACTTTTATGTTTAATGCATATGCAGAGGAAGCAGCATATAGAAAAATCAGAGGTAGAAGAAAATTATCTATATTTGGGGATATATTAAGTCTGAAATATAAAGAGTGAGAAAGAAGCAGCAAGTTAGAAAGCAAACTGATGGGTGGGGCAAATCAGGAGAAGCCTATGTACCAGTCAATGTATATGTACTGAACCCAGAGTCCCAGTGAATGCCATGATTACATACAGATTGTAAGTAATTTAATCTGGGTCCTCATGGAGAGTAACAGGCAGAAGGAAAGGAGACTTATTAGCGAGTACTGAAAAAGTCTAGGGATAAGATGACAAGATCCCATTCAGAGTCATGACAATTGTGATGGAACAAAAGAACAGATATGTTTTACATGCTTTATATTATAATAGGATCTATGGAGCAGATAGGGAAGGTCTAGAATGATCCTGAGATTTTGTCGTGAATAAATGATCAGTGTGATAGCACTACATGATACATGGGATAGCGATGTCAGAGTGACTTCTGAGAATAAATAGAATGGTATTGCTGTTTGTAAGTCTTGTTTATACTATAGTCTTTTTTTCTGGAGGAAGTTAGGGCCCCACAAGCTTGGGTTTACACAGGAAAGTCCCAGTTTATGCCTGTTTTTCTAGATACTAATTAGTAACTGACAAGGTATATAATCACGTTGGCTATGATAGATTGCCAAACTAAAAGAAAGATTTTTTTTCTGTCTTTTATCCCTTGGGAAGATCTTCCTTTTGAATTCACTTGCACTTCAAAAAGTCCATGTTCCTCTATCAGACTCCTACATTATGATAACATATATAAAATTATTTTCCTATGGTTCCACCTTCTTCAGTACATTGACACTTGAAAGTGAAAGTTGCTCAGTCCTGTCTGACTCTTTGCGACCCCTGAACTATACAGTCCATGGAATTCTCGAGGCCAGAATACCGGAGTATTGGCTGTCGGTGGCCTTGCGGATAAGCTCGTTGGGGCGGCAGAGTCGGCATTGGCTGCAGGGGGAGACTTTGGCGCGAAGTCTCACACCATCTTGCTGGTACAGCCTACCGATAGGCCAGAAGGCAGAACTTAGGCTGACTATGAATCTGTGAATGAGTGTATGGAAGGTGTTTATAAAATTATGAAGAACATCTAAAGAGAATGAATCCCAAAAGCCTATCACATATGATATCAATCAGTTGTTTGATTTTATTGATGACCTGGCATCTGCCTTGTTTACTGAGCTGATACCCAGACATACCAGCCTTATGACAAAGACTGGATAAAACAGAAAATCTGTGTGCTGTTTAATCGACAGGCCCAACAGGCTGGCACATTTGGAAGCATTAGAGGAACGGGAGTGAGCTTGGAACACAGGTGTGTACAGTGTGCTGTTGCGCAAGTTTTGTATTATAGTTATCCTGTTTCCATTTTGGTATACCCTAGCCAGAAATGAATGTATTAGATAAAGTGTGATGATCTTGTTCAATCTGAAACCCCCTTTGACCACCCCGCCTCCATTTTTCACTTATACATTTTTATGATGATTTAGATGGAAGTTGGTTTTTGTCAGTTAATGTTGGTTCCAGTCCCTCAAACTGTTCATTCCTGCTTGATAACATCCACTGAACTAATCCTTCTTCAGATTGGGATGGGGGGCAGTGGCACAGTTTAGTTATATCCTCAAGATAAAGCCTTTGTGAAAAACAAATAAATGTTCTTTAGTTAAAGAAGAGAGGCCAGAATACTGGAGTGGGTAACCATTCCCAGTTCTCCAGGGAATCTTCCCCACCCAGGAATTGAACCTGGGTCTCCTGCATTGCGGGCGGATTCTTTGTCAGCTGAGCTACCACAGAACCCCTAAGTATAAGAACTGGATTTTTATAAACTTCTCTGGCTGAATCATGCCTGCCACACAGTAAGTGCTGTATGTGTGTGTGTGTGTGTGTGTATATATATGTACACATATATGTATATATGAGTGTGTATGTGTACTTTGTACGTCTTAAGTGTACATTGGTCCTATATATAGGTATTGTGATTTCATCATTTCAGTTCAGTTGCTCAGTGTGTATATATATGTGTGTATATATATATATATATATATATGAGTGTGTATGTGTACTTTGTACATCTTAAGTGTACATTGATTGGTCCTATATATAGGTATTGTGATTTCATCAGTTCAGTTCAGTTGCTCAGTCGTGTCCAACTCTTTGTGACCCCATGAATCGCAGCGCGCCAGGCCTCCCTGTCCATCACCAACTCCCAGAGTTCACTCAAATTCACATCCATGGAGTCAGTGATGCCATCTAGCCATCTCATCCTCTGTCATCCCCTTCTCCTCCTGCCCCCAATCCCTCTCATCATCAGAGTCTTTTCCAATAAGTCAACTCTTCGCATGAGGTGGCCAAAGTACTGGAGTTTCAGCTTTAGCATCATTCCTTCCAAAGAACACCCAGGGCTGATATCCTTTAGAATGGACTGGTTGGATCTCCTTGCAGTCCAAGGGACTCTCAAGAGTCTTCTCCAACACCACAATTCAAAAGCATCAGTTCTTCGGTGCTCAGCCTTCTTCACAGTCCATACATGACCACTGGAAAAACCATAGCTTTGACTAGACGGACCGTTGATTGGTAGTAAAGTTAAGAGTTTCATTAGGGAAATGTAAGTTTTCCTCAGAGAAAGCTATGATAGGCAAAGAGTTTGGAGAATTTTGAAATTATCTGGAACCATTTTTGGGGTATTGGATATTATTTTGTAAAATTTTTTCTCTTGTCAAATAGTTATTTGGAGGACTTTAATGTCTGTGGCTCCTGATTTTAATATCTGCAAATGTCCTTGATTTACATATTACTAGGTTATTATTTTGATCTGCTGACATAATACATTGGTACTTTGCATGATACAGAAAGTTATGCAAATATTTGTTGGTGTTGTTATTTTATTACAGATATTAATGTTACAAGGTTTATAATGATAATATATTTCCTTTGCAGTGGAAATTTTTCTTAATCACTGAAGCTTTTTAAAAACTTCCTAAATTTGGAAAATGGAAGTATAAATATTAGATGAAGAGGACAAATGGAAAAAAAGAATAAATTCTTAGTTAAAAATAACAGTGCCAATGAATGTAACATTGCCCTTAAAAATGAGTCAGTTTCTACACCAGATATAGAAATACATTTGAATTTAATTAAACCCCATGATTTTTAAGCTTCTTATATAGTATCCTCAATAACAATAAATGCTTTAAAAGAAAGGTGATATTAACAATTTATAGATACGCTTTTTAAAATTGTCAGAAAAATGGAAAAAGAAAAATTTAAACAGAAAAATTCAAAAAAGAAAAGTGAAGCAAACATACTCACTCAAAATCATTGAGTTCAAGGTGTCCATAGAGAGAAGGATCATGAGTGTAATTAGCCCAAAAGTCAAAGGGTGAAGGAGATGTTAATGTGAATACACAGCAAGTGTATTATGCCTGCTTTTAGAATTGATTAATTCTTCAGAAAACTTTCATCAGGGGATTAAGAGCTGTGAGGTAAATACTAAAACTCTACCACAGCATGTGAGTCTTAAGAAAATCAGTATACCCAAGAAAATGATGCTAAGGTAAATGCGTATACAAATATGCATTAATATAGCTTAGTCATCTGAGAGTAGACACTATTATTTATATTATTTTTTCTATTATTTATTTATAAAATTAAAAATGAGTATAATTATATATGTAAAATTATGTCACATTAGTGGAGATATTAAGAAGAGATGGCAAGAATACACAGAACTGTACAAAAAAGATCTTCATGACCCAGATAATCACAATTGTGTGATCACTGACTTAGAGCCAGACATCCTGGAATGTGAAGTCAAGTGGGCCTTAGAAAGCATCACTACGAACAAAGCTAGCGGAGGTGATGGAATTCCAGTTGAGCTATTCCAAATCCTGAAAGATGATGCTATGAAAGTGCTGCACTCAATAAGCCAGCAAATTTGGAAAACTCAGCAGTGGCCACAGGACTGGAAAAAATCAGTTTTCATTCCAATCCCAAAGAAAGGCAATGCCAAAGAATGCTCAAACTACCACACAATTGCACTCATCTCACACGCTAGTAAAATAATGCTCAAAATTCTCCAAGCCAGGCTTCAGCAATACGTGAACCGTGAACTTTCTGATGTTCAAGCTGGTTTTAGAAAAGGCAGAGGAACCAGAGATCAAATTGCCAACATCCGCTAGATCGTGGAAAAAGCAAGAGAGTTCCAGAAAAACATCTCTTTCTGCTTTATTGACTATGTCAAAGCCTTTGACTGTGTGGATCCCAATAAACTGTGGAAAATTCTGAAAGAGATGGGAATACCAGACCCCCTGATCTGCCTCTTGAGAAATTTGTATGCAGGTCAGAAAGCAACAGTTAGAACTGGACATGGAACAACAGACTGGTTCCAAATAGGAAAAGGAGTTTGTCAAGGCTGTATATTGTCATCCTGTTTATTTAACTTCAATGCAGAGTACATCATGAGAACCACTGGGCTGGATGAAGTACAAGCTGGAATCAAGATTGCCGGGAGAAATATCAATAACCTCAGATATGCAGATAACACCACTCTTATGGCAGAAAGTGAAGAGGAACTAAAAAGCCTCTTGATGAAAGTGAAAGAGGAGAGTGAAAAAGTTGGCTTAAAGCTCAACATTCAGAAAACAAAGATCATGGCATCCGGTCCCATCACTTCATGGGAAATAGATGGGGAAACAGTGGAAACAGTATCAGACTTTATTTTTCTGGGCTCCAAAATCACTGCAGATGGTGACTGCAGCCATGAAATTAAAAGACGCTTACTCCTTGGAAGAAAAGTTATGACCAACCTAGATAGCGTATGCAAAAGCAAAGACGTTACTTTGCCAACAAAGTTTTGTCTAGTCAAGGCTATGGTTTTTCCTGTGGTCATGTATGGATGTGAGAGTTGGACTGTGAAGAAGGCTGAGCGCCGAAGAATTGATGCTTTTGAACTGTGATGTTGGATAAGACTCTTGAGAGTCCCTTGGACTGCAAGGAGATCCAACCAGTCCATTCTGAAGGAGATCAGTCCTGGGTGTTCTTTGGAAGGAATGATGCTAAAGCTGAAACTCCAGTACTTTGGCCACCTCATGCGAAGAGTTGACTCATTGGAAAAGCCTATGATGCTGGGAGGGATTGGGGGCAGGAGAAGAAGGGGATGACAGAGGATGAGATGGCTGGATGGCATCACTGACTCGATGGACATGAGTTTGAGTGAACTCCGGAAGTTGGGGATGGACAGGGAGGCCTGGAGTGCTGCGATTCATGGGGTCTCAAAGAGTCGGACACGACTGAGTGACTGATCTGATCTGATCTGATCTGAGTGTTTCAAATATTTTATTTGTCCAACAATTTTCAAATGTAATACTTACAATGAATGTCAACTTTATAAAGCATATATATATATATATATATATATATGTATGTACTTATATACTATGTACATATGTATACTGTGTATATATCCAGGAAATATATGTACACTTTAAGGTTGATAAAGTAAAATTGACATATAAATTCATTTTGAATATTCTATTTGACAGTTGCTAGAAAAATGAAACATATATAAACACTAATATTATACCTCTTTACAAGGAAATAATATTAAAAAATAAAAATTCATTCATCTGCTTATATAATTCAACCCCTTAGATGAAACTATTCATTCACACATGCACAAACACACAAATCACAATATTATTTGAATTTCAGGGATGAGAGTATGGGTAAAGAGTAGGAATTGGAGTTATGAGATAAAGAAAAAGGGAATAAAAATTCTTCATTAAAATCATAGAACATATTTTATAAGCATAAAGGACCAAAATAGATCTATATGTGCTGATATATGAAAGAAAAAAATCAAGTCAAATAATTATTATATAACCCCATATTTGTGCCTTCAATCTTGTGTATATTTGTGTGAATTAAGAGAAAGATGTATTCATTTGGGGAGGAAATGTTCACTTTGCCATTTTACAGATTCACTGATTTTTTTTTTAACAAACAGGAATTACATTTAAATTTGAGAAAACCCAGAGAATATTTCAGATGTAAATGTTATTATGGATTTGTCCACATGCAGCATATGTATATATTTTTCTCTTAGACAGTCTCTGCTGCTGCTGCTGCTGCTAAGTCGCTTCAGTCGTGTCTGACTCTATGAGACTCCATAGACAGCAGCCTACCAGGCTCCCCCATCCCTGGGATTCTCCAGGCAAGAACACTGGAACGGGTTGCCATTTCCTTCTCCAATGCATGAAAGTGAAAAGTGAAAGTGAAGTCGTTCAGTCGTGTCCAACTCTTAGCGACCCCATGGACCGCAGCCTACCAGGCTCCTCCGCCCATGGGATTTTCCAGGCAAGAGTACTGGAGTGGAGTGCCATTGCCTTGATCAAATGGATAATTAATGTATCTTGTTCATAATACTTAGTCAAGAGAAAATATTTACTAAATTACACTGTGTGCTTATTTTCTAGTGTTACATCCAGTTCATTTCAGTTCAGTTCAGTTGCTCAGTCGTGTCCAACTCTTTGAGACCCCATGAATTGCAGCATACCAGGCCTCCCTGTCCATCACCAATTTCCGGAGTTCACCCAAACTCATGTCCATCAAGTCGGTGATGACATCCACCCATCTTATCCTCTGTTGTCCCCTTTCCTCCTGCCCCCAATCCCTCCCACCATCAGGGTCTTTTCCAGTGAGTCAACTCTTCGCATGAGGTGGCCAAAGTACTGAAGTTTCAGCTTTAGCATCAGTCCTTCCAAAGAACACCCAGGACTGATCTCCTTTAGAATGGACTGGTTGGATCTCCTTGCAGTCCAAGGGACTCTCAAGAGTCTTCTCCAACACCACAGTTCAAAAGCATCAATTCTTTGGCACTCAGCTTTCTTCACAGTCCAACTCTCACATCCATACATGACCACTAGAAAAACCATAGTCTTGACTAGATGGACATTTGTGGGCAAAGTAATATCTCTGCTTTTGAATATGCTATCTAGGTTGGTCATAACTTTCCTTCTGTTACATCCAGCTAGTTGATATTAATTCTTCTCTTTCATCTCTTTTTTAAAATTATCCTCTTTCCCACTCTCAGTTATTCTGTGTGTATGTCATGTTGAACTACTGATAAATATGCAAAGTTTCTACACTCTTCATTTGCATTTTGTGAGACTTTGATATATTGTCACCCTGCTTATTTAACTTATATGCAGAGTACATCATGGGAAATGCTGGGCTGGAAGAAGCATAAGTTGGAATCAAGATTGCCAGGAGAAATATCAATAACCTCAGATACGCAGATGATACCACCCTTACGACAGAAAGTGAAGAGGAACTAAAAAGCCTCTTGATGAAATTGAAAAAAAAAGTTGGCTTAAATCTCAACATTCAGAAAACTAAGGTCATGGCATCTGGTCCCATCACTTCATGGCAAGTAAATGGGGAAACAGTGGAAACAGTGTCAGACTTTATTTTTGGGGCTCCAAAATCACTGCAGATGGTGACTGCAGCCATGAAATTAAAAGATGCTTACTCCTTGGAAGGAAAGTTATGACCAATCTAGATAGCAGATGCCAGTCCAGGTTCAATGCACGATACTGGATGCTTGGGGCTGGTGCACTGGGATGACCCAGAGGGATGGTATGGGGAGGGAGGAGGGAGGAGGGTTCAGGATGGGGAAAAAAAAAAAGAAAAGTGAAAGTGAAGTCAAAAAAAAATAAAAAATAAAAGTGTCACACTAAAAAAAAAAAAAAAAAAAGGCAGAGACATTACTTTGCCAAGAAAGGTGTGTCTAGTCAAGGCTGTGGTTTTTCCTATGGTCATGTATGGATGTGAGAGTTGGACTGTGAAGAAGGCTGAGTGCTGAAGACTTGATGCTTTTGAACTGTGGTTTTGGAGAAGACTTTTGAGAGTGTCTTGGACTGCAAGGAGATCCAACCAGTCCATCCTAAAGGAAATCAGTCGTGAATATTCATTGGAAGGACTGATGCTAAAGTTGAAGCTCCAATACTTTGGTCACATGATGAGAAGAACTAATTTATTGGAAAAGACCCTGATGCTGGGAAAGATTGAAGGCAGGCAGAGAAGGCGAGGGCAGAGCATAAGATGGTTGGATGGAACCACCGACTCAATGACGTGAGTTTGAGCAAGCTCTGTGAGCTGGTGATGGACAGGGGAACCTTGTGTGCTGCAGTCCATGGTGTTGCAATAGTCCGACAGGACTGAGCAACTCAACTGAACTCTGCTGTGTCTTAATTTCACTGCGGCTTTCATACACTGCCTCCATAGTGAAGCTGCCATAGCATAGCCCCTGTATGGAGCTTCCTGTCCCCCTCCCCTGACTCCTCATCCACACATAGAACACTCGTCTCATGGAGGATAAGATCAAGGTACTTCCTCTTGCCCCAGAGAAGCTGTTACCTTTGTTTCCACCAGGTCTTTATGTTATAATCCCACAGTCCCAAGACTTCCATAGGAATCATAGCTTTCTCAGCTATGATTCAAACAGGGGCTTTCTAATAAAATCTGTTTCCTACGACTTCACAGTCCACATTTATCTTAAATCAGAAGATTCAAAAGTAATGATATGGTGTGGAGGCAGATCAGGTCACCCTTCCAGGCAGTTCTAGGTCTGTTCAGGTCCCAAGTTTAATCTTCTACCCAAACTTATGCATTATTTCCTTGTGTTATTGGTATCTCTCCTCCTCAAACTACTTTAATAGATTTGCCATTTGCTTTTGTACTTGTGGGTTGTTTATTTACTGATTTTTCTTTGAGTATTAGGAAATCAGCCCTTTGTCTTCTGTTTGTCTTTAAAAATTCCTTGGCTTTTATAATTTGAATTTAGGTGATTTCCCCCCAATACAAATATTTTTAAAATATTTCCGTCTTTGGTTCTGAGTATTATCTCTCTCATATAATAACCATCTGTTTTTTTGTATTTAAATGCTTGTCAGTTTAGCAATTACTTTTGTGTACAATGAGGCATGGCATTAATTTTTTTCCTTTTTATACCCTTGACTAGTCCATTACCCTAATAACATGTATTAAATAATTCTTCATTTCCACACTGTTTTAAATGTCCCTTTTGTCATTTACCAAATGATAAAGATGCTTGTGACTATATTCAATTGTATTGATTTGTCTTTCTATTCATATGGTTTTACCAAATTGTTTTAATTACTCTAGCCTTTCACTATGTTGTAATATCTGTCAGGTCATTACCCTCAGATTATTCCTCTTTCTGAAAATTTTATGGGCTATTTTTGCATATTGATTTTTCAACATGTATCTAAATCAGCTTTTCACATTGCAAATGAAACTTTTCACTGTAGTTTTACAGTAATCAAGTTTAATTTATAGATTATATTTGGGAAAAATGACATCTTTACAACATTGGCCCTTAGAACATAGTTTTTTCCTTTTTTCATTTATTGTTTATCATCTGTATACATCTGAACAATTTCTAATATGCAGATAAATTTCTATAATTATATTTAAATATAGAAATGTTAATATTTTAGTACTGTCACGTTTTACTGAATTATCTGATTATATTTAATAGCATTTTTTAAAGCATTTCCAAGTATTTGTTATCATCTGCAAATTCTAAAAATCATAAGACTTTTTCCCAGAACTTTTATGTCATATAGCATGAACATCCTTGTCTTTTTCATGATTTTAATGGGAATGTTATCTGTTTTTTTAATTAATGATAGTGCCGTTTTACAAATACATTTTAAAAAATCAAGAATAAATGTTGAGTTTGCTTATATACATATGGAACAAATCAATTCATGTAATTTCCACATCTATTTACATAGAGATAAGAAAATGATTCTCATGTTGCTCTTGACTGAGTGACTGAGGACACACACAGTCTTTCCTTGGACTCTGTATTTTTTCTGTTATGGACTGATTGTGTCCCTTCCAAATTCATACACTGAAACCATATTCCTTAACGTGATGTTGTTAGGAGATGAGACCATTGGGAGGTTAATTAGAATTAGATGAGGTCATGATTTTGGAGCCCTCATGAATGGAACAGATGCTCTTCTAAGTATCACAAAAGAACTTGCTTTCTCCCTCCTCTCTGCCAGGTGAGGATACAATGAAAATTCAACAGTCTGCAACCTGGAAGAGGGCTCTTACCAGAACCTGACCATGCTTCCAGCCTTCAGAACTGTGTAAATAAATTTCTGTTGATTTTAATCCACTCTGTTTAAGGCATTTTGTTATGGTGCTCCAAACTGACTAGGATAATCTGCAAATGCATTATTCTAATTTTGTGTGTTTATGCATTTCTTATTTTTTAAAAAGCTATATCAGATAATAGTACTAACTTTTATTTGGTTTTCCTTTTTGAAGAATCTGTTCTTGGGTTTGTGGGTTTAGGGTTTTTTTTTTCCTGTTTTTTAAAAATCATTAATTTCTACTTTTAGTGAATTCCAAATGTCTTAGGTATATTAGTTTTGTTTTCTTTTTGAGTTTCTTATTTGGCACTTAATTAGCTATTTTTTGTTCATTATCATCTGAATGTTGGAGTATTGATTTCTTCTGCGGATATATTGTGTTTTCTTAAAATATTGTTTTCTAATTGTTCTACAGTTTCCGTCTTGATTCTTCATAGCAGAATAATTGTTTAAAGGAAAGATGTGAAATTTTTAGAGGGTTTGAAATTGCTGTTTGTTTAGAGAATATGGTATATATCCTAAAGTTTAGAATGTCATTGAAATTTTCTTTGTTTATTAGGATACTACTAACAATATTTATATTTTCTAAATATCAATTATACTTGTTTCTGCAATACAGTATTCTTTTCCTATTATTGGTATTGAGTTTGATGTATACTGTCTTCTCAGCTTTGGTACTATTGATGTTTTGGGCCAGATAATTGTTTACTGGGGACAGTAGAAACTGTCCACAGCAATGTAGGATGTTTAGAAGCATCTCTGGTTTCTACCCTCTAGTTGTCAGTACCTGATATTTAAATTTGACTAAGGTTAATATTGGATGTCCTGCTTTGTTTTGTTTTATTAAGCTGATACATCTTTGCCAATTTGCTTATTTCATACTTTTAGATCACATAGAACCATCCTTTGCATGTAGCATAAGGCCGCCTCTTCTATAAGCCAACTTTGACAATTTTTACATATATTTTAGTTAATGCTGTTTAAAGCTATCCTGAGGGGTCTTGCTGGTATGATGGAAATAGTCTATGTCTTGATAGAGATATAGGTTACATGAAATACACAGTTTTCAAAATGATAGAGCTGTATTTCAAATATACATGCATTTTTATATGTAGATTTTTGCATTTAGAAGAGTCATTATGAGTGATAGAGGTTTTGATTGGCCAGAAGTCCCTTAATTCTTGACACATCAGGAGACACATGGTGACTATTGGGCTGACGAATACAAACTATGTTTCTGGAGGCTTTATATGGAGCAGTGACTCTTTTAGCTTAGAGGAAAGCATGCTTCTGCTTAGGTTTAAAATCTTACATCCATGTCTGCTCTTCTATAACATAGTTTTTTAAACTATTATTTTCTTTAATAGCTGCTTGCATAGGTCTCTTAGTAAAGCTCTTCTCATCAGTAAAAAATGTATCTTTTTGCCTAATAAAATTATTAAACCAGAATATTTCTGAAAGAAAAGCTAGTACAATTATAGAAATGTCAGAAAGAAAAGTGAAAGAAAGTGTGCTAGAAACAAGAGAAAAACAGTTTCTTTTAATAAAAACATCAATAGCACATTATTAAGGTGGCAGACTTAATGAATAAGAGAAAAGAGTAGTACAATTAGCTGTAATCATGAGATAATGTTGAAAATATTATTGAAATTTTTTAAAAAGCTACTGAATTAGAGATAAATGCAATCTATTTTTCTTTCTTTTTACTTTAAAAAATAATTTCCATACTCTAATTCTGCTAGGTTGTAAAAATACATAAAGGCTGAACCTAATACACAAAATGCTTAAAAAAATATAGTAGAACAACAAAACCTATCAGAATATTAGACTGTTAAGACTGTAAAATGCATTCTGTCTAAAGTCCCTTCTCATCAAAACTTAGAGATTTTATATCATTAGTCATCTGTCTTCTTATGGCATTTATTTCAGGTGTGTAGTTAGATATAAAGGTTCTAACAAGGTAAAATATTTTTCCTCCTCATTAATACTCTTAGCTAAGAGATAAAGAAATAAAGCTTAATGAAGTTAAGACATTACACAAAAGAATAGAATAGTTTATATATGAATATTATTTAATACTTTTTAGTGGGTAAGATATTTAATAAGTTGTAATAATTTAGAATCTTTCTGTTTATAGTTATTTACGATATTTGTCTCAAACTTTATTTGGAAACTCCTATTTTTCTTTCGTGGACTTCCCTGGTGGTTCAGACGGTAAGGCGTCTGTCTACAATGCAGGAGACCTGGGTTCAATCCCTGGGTTGGGAAGATCCCCTGGAGAAGGAAATGGCAATCCACTCCAGTACTATTGCCTGGAAAATCCCATGGACAAAGGAGCCTGGTAGGCTACAGTCCATGGGGTCGCAAAGAGTCAGAACTCTTATTGGAAACAGTTATTTTCCAAATTGTTAACAGGGCACTGGCAATACAGAAGGACAAATGCAGATCAATAAGCCTGATATTTCTGCTTCAGAGCTCATGGATTTCTGGAAATTAAGTATTAGAATTGAAGATTGCAAATAACTAGCAGTGTTTGGAAATCAGTCTTTAAAAAGGTTAACCTTATGCCTATACTGTCCATATAAGTACTTAGAAGCTTCCACAAAACTAGAATCTGTTTTGTGAGTCACTTTTGATGATGTTTGCACTTACATAAAATTAAAAGTTTCTGTAAAATACATAAAATATTAGAATCCAAGGCATCCTTTTTTCTTCAAGTTAAAACATATTATTAACTTTTTTGTGAAACTCATATGCACTGTTTCAGTTGTTTCAAATTACTGAAACTTGTTCAGCTACAAACAGGTGGTGTTTTCCCGCTAAAAAGTGCAAACATTCCTCCTGGGGAGGGCAAGCATTCCTAAAGAATAAATTGCACACAAAAATTTTATATTGCTGAAGGTGTAAGATTTGGTGCTACCTACTATTACAATACACTGACGCATTAATCAGCATGATGTGGGTTTAGTCACTAAGTCGTGTCCCACCCTTGCAACCCCATGGACTGTAGCCCACCAGGCTCCTCTGTCCATGAGATTTTCCAAGCAAGAATACTGGAGTGTGTTTCCATTTCCTTCTCCAGCGGTCTTTCCTGATTGGACCCTGGTCTCCTGAATTTCAGGCAGAATGTTTACCAACTGAACTACCAGGGAAGCCAATCAACAGGATAGAAGTCCACAAACAGATATCCTAAATGCTTCAGTGCTCATGACCTTCCAGGTTGGTGCAGTGGTAGAGAATCCGCCTGCCAGTGAAGGAGATGAAAGAGACATGGGTTTGATCTCTAGGTTGGGAAGATCCCCTGGAGTAAGAAATGAAAACCCAACTAATGTTCTTGCCTGGGGAATTCCATGGACAGAGGAATCTGATGGGCTACAACAGCCCATGGGCTCGCAAAGAGTTGGGTGTGACTGAGCACACACGTTTGATCAGTGCTTACACTTGGGTTTTGGTTGAGCAGAATGTACCTGTAATAAAATGTAATATATGTCTAGTGCCTAAAACATGGTTAGAGAGCATAGAGATTATTCTAGTTCAGTAATTTTAGGAAATAAAATTTAGGTTTTATACTCACTATTAGAGGTCAGCAACATAGTCCTATGCAAACATCCCAAACAAAATGACTGCTTTAAAATTTAGGTGGAATTGTGGTTGATTGAGTTAAGAAAATTTCTGGGTGTCACATTACTGCTTAGCTCAAGATTTATCTTATCTTTTTAAGAATCAACTTAGGCAAGGAAAGTCCTGGAAATATGTAAGCCAAATATTAATGATAGTAGTGAGGAGTGGAGAGAAAAAATGTGGAGACACTTTTACTTTGTATCTTCCAATTTTTCTGATGTACATTTAGGTTAAGTGGCCTTCTTTTTCTATTTGTATCTAAAAACTTAGTGTATCTATCTATCTATATATACAAACATATATATATATGCAGTTATTTCTAAATGATCTTATTAAGGTATCTGTGGCTTCCCTTGTGGCTCAGCTAGTAAAGAATCTGCCTGCAATGCAGGAGATCTGGGTTTGATCTCTGGGTTTGGAAGATCCCCTGGAGAAGGGAAAGGCTACTCACTCCAGTATTCTGGCCTGGAGAATTCCATGGATGAGTCCATGGGGTCGCAAAGAGTTGGACACGACGGAGCGACTTTCAATTTCACTTTTCACATTAAGGTATCTATGTCCTTGATTGTAGAACCTATCTTTTTTTAGGGAATAAAATGTGCTGTAAATAGCTTTGTATTACCAATTCTGCACAATTTCTGGCACAGAGTTGTGATCTATAAATGTTGGTTTAGTTTATGTACTTGTGTTTCCATGTAGAAAACACACAAACAAGAAAACTCAAGTGTCTCTTTTCTTAAAAGAACAGGTAGACATTGTTCACATTTGGTGTGATTGCCATTGTGTTTTATTAATAGTTTGATCAGAGCCACCCTTAACACCTTGCTTTCCCTCCTTATGTTTCTACCAACCCTTGTTCCTGATCCATTGACATAAATTAATGGGTGAATAATCACTGGGTTTCTAAGTACTATTTCTATGACTTCAAACTCCCTTTCATCCAATTCCTTCTCTGCTTCTCCATAGCTGCCATTGTAGTTCAACATCTCACCATTTTTCAACACCACTCTCCATCTCTCACCTGGAACACGGTAATGGCCTTCTAGCCTTTCTGCCTTTAGAGTCTCTTATATTCCAATCCATCATACACAGAGCAAGCAGCATCATAATTTAAAAAAATAGATTTAATAGTATACCTGCCATGCTTAAAACAAAAACAAAATATTTATGGTTTCTTCTTGCTTACAAGACAAAATCCCAACTGTGAAAAAATGGACATTAAAAAAAAAAATTGGTTTTTAAGAAAGGATTTATTTTTAAAATCCTGAATTTTCATGGATTACTCATAGATACCTGAAACATGTTAACTGACTTTTATTTTTAAAGTAAAATACTACATATTTATTTTTAAAAATATCTTAGCCGATTTAGAATTCATCTTGAGTGTAGAGTTGTACTGATTAAACAAATGTGATTTCCTTCCATTATAGCGATTTTTGCTATGTTCACATAATCTAAAATATGAGCCGAAGGATTACTGATATCAATATGTCAGGTCTCCTTCAAATCTATTCTCAACAGCAACACAAACTACAAAAGGAATCCACACAATTTAAGTGGAAATACATCAATCACTGAAATGTGCAGGCTGCAGGTCCAGGTCAATACCTTCCAGCCCATTAAACAGAGGGAAGGAAAGCAAGTTTGCTTATGTTCAATACGCCAGAGAATGGGGATGAATAGCAGCAGTGCACATCTCTGACTGCAGCTTGCCAATATTAACTTGAAAAATTATCAATCATCATAGTCATCATAGTCCTAATTATTACTGAACTTCTGCATTAACAGGAAAGGAAATTTAATGAAATAGGTTAAAGAGCTTTGGTTTAAAGAAACCATCTTATTATATTAAATCTCAAGATGCATCCTGATACTAATGAACCTAGACATTTAAAAAGAATCCTGTAGCAAGTTATGAAAGAAGTTTTGTTGTAGAAGTCAAATGTTCTAAGACCTACTCAGTCCCGTAAAGCAGAAGTCTCGTTATTCTAATATTTGTTCATACTTAAGGTGATATAGGAAGTTCAAAGGTTTTTATGTTGTTAAATATGAACAGTGGAGGAATGGGTGATCTTTCTGCTTCCCTTAATCAAGTAAGACCCAATGACAATTATGGGGAACAAAATTCTCATAATAGACTGAGATAGTGTTTGGCATTAACATGATCAGTGGTTTAGTTGAAGAGCAGGATGAAATAATGGACTCTGAGAGTTGAAGCTTGAGTAGTTTAAACAGGAAGCCAGGCTGTTCAGTGGCAAATGCCTATAATATTAAACCTGGTCCATCTGTTATTTTTATCCTTTCCATTTCTGTGGGTAAATATAGAAATGATGGCATGCTTACTCTCTGAAATATGCCTATGGAAGTTGTGCTGTCGAAGATTCATGAAAATGCTTCATCATTTAATTTTATAATATGCTTCATAAGTCTTTAACAATCTTTATCCTATTTTGGTTTAAATAACTATGAAATTCATGCAGACATTTTATATTTTTAACACATTAGATTATTAACTAAAAAATAAACCAGCTAATGAAGATAGTTTTTTATATTGTCTTTAATATTATTAACTCTTTCAAATTTCCTTTTACAAAATCAGATTGTTTTAGACACACACAATTTAATTGCTGTGATTTTAACAATGAGAGCATTTTCATAAAAGAGAAAAGGACTCCACTTTGTTTTCCTGATAGGGAATGAAAGCAGCAGGAAAAAATGCTGTTACTAAAGTCAATAATAGTCAACATCAATAAAGCAAGCTATACTTGGAAGTAATATTCAAAGTTGAAAGCAGAGTAAAGTAATGGCCATTAGCCTCTAATGCCTAGATGAGCCTTCTTAGTCTATGGCACATATGGTAGGAGATTATATTTGATAATTTAACTAGAGTATAGCCATCCATTAACTTCTAGAGAATCAGGGCTCTGTGGCAAGCCCAGAATGTGCCTCTCACAACGTCTCCATTTTACTTTCAATGGTCAGATTCTGTATCATGGTGAATATGAATATGTGTTAAAGTACTTCTGGTGGTTTTTGTAGGGAGACACATTTGGAATAGTATTCAAGACTTATGAGAGTTAATATGAATTAGAGTGTACCAAAAAGAGATGATAAAAAAACTGCATTTGTCTACTTGTGCAAAACATATCTATGATATTTGATTGTGAAAAGACTGGGGTAAGTCTGTAATACTTCCCTCTTTGATCAAAATGATTGATCCAAACAACTCTATATTTCCAAAGAGACTGTAAGTTTGTAAATGAATGTGTTTAAGATACCTTATTACCTTATTGTATTTATTTTAAGCTTTATTGAAACAGTACAATCAAACTCTATTCCTTAAATTTAATTCTGTAATCTTTTGTTACTTTTTGCTTCTCAGTGTTTAACTTCAGGGAACTGTGTTGTTAAAGGAATGTTTTTATTTGTATGAGAACCGTGAACCTAATCATGTGTTGTACTTGCCCTAAAATTGCCTTTCTTGTTATGGTCTCTTTTGTTTCGAAGCTGAGTAAAAGGGAAAACTCAGTGTTAAGTCAAATCACTCAGCGTATACCCCATTATAAATAAAAATGGACTAGAAAGAAGCATTTAAAAAATAAATGAATAAACTCTTAAGAGAAAAGTGAGAGAAAAGAATGGTGAGCAGGAAAAATATACTTTCTAACCATGAAGAGATTCATTTATGCTTTGATTATTAAAATATTTTGCCACGTCATTTAGATTCTATTATTAAAAAAAAAAGCTCATTGATGAATATATCAACATGACATTCTTTTTATTCATACTTGGCTTAGTGTGTGTGCTTTGCTTTTTATGATCTTGCCATCAGCTCTTCATTTTAACTTAATTATTACTTTTTAAAATTAGGATGCAGATCGTTTTAAAAACCAAATAATTCTATGAGCTTAAATAGGGAATAGACCAATTTCTTCCTCCCTACAAGTCCTATACACGATAGGCTCTTACGTCTTTAGCCGTTTTGGTTTTTATTTCTTTTTTTTTCTGGTAGTCATCTCTGTATTTCCAAATAACAAGCTTATAATAGGTTTTTTAATTTTTCAGTATCAGAGTTATTAGGTTTTTACTATGAAAAATGTAGTTCTTTGAAGATCCTAACATTTGTAGGCCTGAACTTACTCAATGAGTTTTCAGTAAACCATCCCATGTCCAGCAAACTTTGTGTTTCAGCTCCTCGCCTCCCACCTCTACAGAGACCACCCACTCACAACTGTCTTGTGAGGAGGGGGCTCTGAGCATCTAAATGCTTAATACACAGCTTTCCAGCCAGTCTTACTTCTAGTGCCACCTGGACCATCACTGTTGTTGCTGCTATTCAATCACTAAGTCATGTTTGACTCTGCGAACCCATGAACACAGCACGCCAGGCCTCCCTGTCCTTCACTATCTCCTGGAGTTTGCTCAAACTCATGTCTATTGAGTCGATGATGCCATCTAACCATATAATCCTCTGTCATCCCCTTCTGCCATCAATCTTTCCTAGCACCAGGGTCTTTTCCAATGAGTCGGCTCTTGGCTTCAAGTGGTCAGTATTGAAGCTTCAGCATCAGTCTTCCCAGTGAATATTCAGGGTTGATTTCCTTTAGGATTGACTAGTTTGACTGCAGTGGAGTAATTCTTGAGCCTTCTGGGGTTTTCTGGTGGCAGTCAGCTTGACTGTCTGATTCAGCCTCTACGCACCTAAGTTTCAGCTTTCTTCAGTTTGCTTAATCAGCTATCACTTGTAGATGTGCTTTCCAGCTTCTCAAATTTTGCCAGTCAGCTCATACTGTTATACTTGTTCGTGTGGAATTATACGATCTTTTATCCTTTTCTTTATGCGTGTGAGGTTTTTGAAAGAGAACAGGTGCATGAGTTTTCATCCTTCCATGTTTGTCTCACTGATTTTTTTCCTGTCTTTTATGAACTCATTACATGTGCTTAATTCAAATGTGGTAATATTACAAAAATGACTTTATATAAATACTTATGATCTCTTCTGCCTTTTGGTTTTTAATCAGTCATCTTTATTTTAACAATTTATACATCTCTATACCACTAGTTCATTTCTCATTCATTTAATAACTGTTCTTACATGAGCTCAGTAATAACACTGAATTCTACTAACAGCACAAAGAAATGCTTGTTTGATGTTTTCAAATGTCTATACAAATGTCAACTCATTAGTCCTTTCCTCTAGCCCTGTGGTTAGTTGCCAAGAAGCAATCTTATCTTTACATTTACAGATAGAATGGCTGAGTCACTTAGAGACTGGGAAATTCCTGAGATCACCCTAAAAAAATTAGCTGTGATAAGAGAATCAAGAATTTTTGACTTCAATTGTTTTTATGCAGCCATGAAACGTTACTCAGTTCTTCCTAGTCAAATTCACCTAAGTATAATGAAATACCTTCCTACAAAAATCAATCTTCACTGTTCCCCAGAAATATTTGAAGAAAAGTTAAGAAAAATCTTACATTGCAAGCATATTTTATAGATATCACAGGAATTTTCAGTTGGAGAAGGGCCTACCCATCTGGTGTATTTTTTTTTCCTCATCAATATTTGTCAGAAATTCAAAATAATGTAGTACTCTCTTGTGCAAACCAGGCACTTGGTTACCAAAGACATGAAAACCTGTATGCATGCTGTCTTTCCACTCAACCGGATAATGCAACATTTTGCCATCTCCATTAAAAGACTGACTTTGTACCATGCCATGCATTTTATAATATTTCTATCTAAATGCAGATTTCTACATTCCATGTGTACCATGTAGTCAGGGTTTCCATAAAAATACCAGCAGGAGAGTACATTGAAATTCATTTTGCATATTAAAGAAATCTCTCTCCGAGATTCCTTCTTTTATTTGTTTTATCAACTCAAGCAATAAGCAAGAAAATTAGAGTTTCAGCAATAGTGGAAAAGCTATTTATGATTTTATCAGACTTTCCGCTTTTTTTCCCTGCTTAGACAATTTACCTTCACTTAAGAGCAAGCCAGTTTAAAAGGTTCCACTGGAAAATGAAATAAAGTCTATCTGTGTCATTTCACTCAGGTACTGTAGTACTCTATTACCTGGCAACAGCTTCACTTTGAGTAATATGCCCCCTGAATGCTTTTCTTCCCAGTATCTACAGCACACATAAAATATGTCCCATAGGGATATGTTCCACTTGAAAACATTATTACAAATGCCATAATGTTTTCCGGCATATATCTTCCTGGCATGGTTGGGTCAGGGATGCAGTCAGAGCCTAACAGATAGAAAATAATGTCTCTTCACACTTCTTGCAGAATTTTTAACAGAGAAAGCAAATTCAAAAATGACTGTCCTGGAATTATGGCAGATTTCAAGCTAACTCGTTATATGCAGTTTACTGAAGCTTTCCATATGCCTGCAGGCAAGTCAGTATGTAAGGAATAAACAGGATACATGGAGAAATAAAGTGCACTTTAATTTATAGAAACAATACTCCTGAACCTGTAAGTATAAAAATTAAAGTAAAAAACCCACTGTTTTCCATATTTATTTTCTAAATGTATTTTCTAAAATCTATAATTTTTAAAATCATATTGCATCATGTATATACATTCATATACAAATGAGTTTATATCTGAGTAAAGCTGCCTTAAACTGATGGCAGTAACTTAACTTAAATGTTTAAACAAGTTTGAATAAATTTGACCTCGTCCATCTTGGAAAATATCTAAATATGAATTGCTGCAATCACATGAAAACTATTTATTGTTTTATATGCATTGTTATTTGTTCCTTTGTAGATAGTTTATTTACATTCATAGCATTAAAAAAAATCTTTCCCTAGTCCACTTTTTATTGTCCACACAGATTTTACAATTTTTAAGATCAAATTATTTTTTAATTTATCTTATTCCTACATATGTACCTTATTTTCTATTTAAAAATAACATTTTTTTAGTTTTTTCACTATTCACTGAGTCTGCAACAGTAAGGACCTGTTTAGGAGAGAAATGGAATAACACATTTTTTCTAAGTCTCAATAGGTAAAATTCATAACATAAAATATGTAGATATTGAATATTGTATATTCATACTTAAAAAAATAATGCTTGTAATCCATTTGAATAAGAGAGTATGTACCATATACTTCACTTTTAATTCAAGAAAAAAATGAAATAGAGCTGAGAATACTTTAGATATTTCTAGTTTTTAATAAAATTATTATGTGTTTCAAATTCAATCAAGATAGATACCATTCAGAGGGACTGGAGGTTTAATCCATACTGCTGTATGACTATGTCATGGCCCAGGTACAGAGGCATAGAGTTGTCAATGATCTGGAGAATGGCATGAGGCAATATTTGAGTCTGCAAATATTCTCTGTTTAGTGGTAGAAAGAATCTTCTAATTACTGTACGTATCAGCTATTACTAGGGTATAATTTGTGTTTTCAGTATATCAATCACCTATAAAAATTTTTCTTACCTACATTTGCTCTAATCTATATTTCCTTCTGAGCGGAAGTCCAGTAACTAAAGCACATTTGATCTGCCCCTGTAATCATTGCATCCTAATATTTTATTCCATTCAGCTGGCAAAAACAAAGACAAAAATGCTCTATGTGGCTTTCTGCAGGAAAACGAGAAAAGGCACTGTTATGGAGGGAAGAATCGTGTATGCTAGAGATTTTGAAAGGGTTTAGCATGGAAATGTGTAGAAAGGGAATTATTTTTACAGCTTTTAGTGGAAGAAGTTGGGAATACTAAATCGAAAGAAAGCTTACTGCAAGGCCAAAAAGACAACTATTGTTGGCAGCTTTAAAATGAAATGAAACACCTCACTTCCAGCAGAAGGTTGTACATTGTCCCTGGTGAGACAAAGAATTAAATACTTGTCACAGGTGATCTATGGCTGACATTCAGAGCGATATGGCAGAGTAAGGTTGCAGACCTCTCTGGTAGCTGTTTTCTCCCAGTTGAACAATGAAGAGCCAAGGACAGAGCCTCAGTTCCATGGTTCTTTCCCCTTCACACTACTGTTTCTAGTTTATCCACAGGAATAGATTTGAAAGGAAAAACAAGTGTAACAGAATTACTCAAAGAGGTACAATGGTGTCCATAGTTTACAGTCAAAATATAATTTTGCTTGAATTTCCAGTATTTTGGCAATATTAACCAACATGTTAGGTGTTGTGAACCCTAGTGTTTAGTCCCTGAGAGTAGGCATTCATCAACAGAGTGCAATACAAAATAAATAGAATTTTATTGAATCCGCTTGGTTGATCTCTTATCTGAGTTGCTGCTGCTGCTGCTAAGTTGCTTCAGTCGTGTCCAACTCTGTGCATGGACTGCAGCCCACCAGGCTCCCCCATCCCTGGGATTCTCCAGGCAAGAACACTGGAGTGGGTTGCCATTTCCTTCTCCAATGCATGAAAGTGAAAAGTGAAAGTGAAATTGCTCAGTCGTGTCCAACCTAGCGACCCCATGGACTGCAGCCTTCCAGGCTCCTCTGTCCATGGGGTTTTCCAGGCAAGAGTACTGGAGTGGGGTGCTATTGCCTTCTCCCTTATCTGAGTTAGATGGATGTAAATCTAATTTGGGGCTGGCCCTGACACCTGCATTGAAATAGCTACTACCTGAATTTATATGAATGAGGGAAAGCATGGTCCGAGTGTTGTACTTCTATTTTTACCCCTTCACTTCATATTTTCTGACTCTTTACTAATAAAGGAAGATGTTCAGCAACTCAAGTTCATGAACTAGTATTTGCATTACTGATGAGTTGGAATTCATTTGTGATTGCAAAACTGTAAAGTTATTTCACTACTCTTTCAATATACAAAGATACTTATGCCAAGGGTAGATTCTTAGGTAATATTTCTAGGAAAGCATTTGCCTGGGGTTTTCATAGGTCGGTGTGTGGTTTTAACTTAATACAGAGCTAGTGAATCTGGAGGAATAAATGGTTCATGGAACTCTTAAGACATTTCGCTGGAATATCCATAGAGTGAACCAGGCTACTGCAATTAGTTTTTCATCAGAGAATTGATAGTGATGTAGTTTGAGTCCAAAAATAATAGGTGGAAATTTAAGTTAACTATAGACATCAGATCAGATCAGATCAGATCAGTCGCTCATTCGTGTCCAACTCTTTGCGACCCCATGAATCGCAGCACTCCAGGCCTCCCTGTCCATCACCAGCTCCCAGAGTTCACTCAGACTCACGTCCATCAAGTCCGTGATGCCATCCAGCCATCTCATCCTCTGTTGTCCCCTTCTCCTCCTGCCCCCAATCCCTCCCAGCATCAGAGTTTTTTCCAATGAGTCAACTCAGTCAACTGTAATGTGATTATTTCTTGTATATGGCCAAGAAATTACTTGGCAAATGGAATTAAAACATTCAGTAATGTGTAGATGCATGAATAACTGTCTGTATATGAATGGTCTATACATATGTATTGTATGCAGGTGGTACAGTGGTAAAGAATCTGCCTGCCAGTGCAGGAGACACAAGAGACATGGGTTCAATCCCTAGGTCAGAATGATCCCCTGGAGTAGGAAATGGCAACTTGCTCCAGTATTCTTGCATGGAAAATTCCATGGGGTCACAAAGAGTCAGACAGGACTGAGCACACACACACATGCACACATACACACAGACACACATAAGTATTACAAATGATTTGCAATTCCTTGAACATCTCAATAAGAACGTTGTTCTCAAATCTTTAAAGTGAGTTCTCTGAACTCTCTATGTTTTCTACTGCTGCTGCTGCTGCTGCTACTGCATCACTTCAGTCGTGTCCGACTCTGTGCGACCCCATGGACTGCAGCCCACCAGGCCCCTCTGTCCATGGGATTTTCCAGGCAAGAGTACTGGAGTGGGTTGCCATTGCCTTCTTCCTCTATGTTTTCTACAAGCTTCTCCAATTCATGGCCCAGAGGGAGCAATGTAAAAAATATGAAAATGTATCAAATCATAGTTCCTACATATAAACATATGCATTTTTTTTCTAGTTCCACTGAGGATCCAGAATTAACAGCTTTGCATTACAGACATACAAAAAGAATTCATATAGCAACCCAGAATCTGTTGAGATTATTTTCCATTAATATTCACAATAATTTTTTTCTATCTAAATAAGCATGATAACCCATTCACTGCCCAACTTCAGCTTGAGTCCCTTGAAGTTAGTGTGCTTGCCTTGAAGTTTCCCCCAAAATATTATTTCTTACTGCTGCTGCTGCTGCTAAGTCACTTCAGTCGTGTCCGACTCTGTGCAACCCCACAGACGGCAGCCCACCAGGCTCCCCCATCCCTGGGATTCTCCAGGCAAGAACACTGGAGTGGGTTGCCATTTCCTTCTCCAATGCATGAAAGTGAAAAGTGAAAGGGAAGTCGCTCAGTTGTGTCCGACTCTTAGCGACCCCATGGACTGCAGCCTACCAGGCTCCTCCATCCATGGGATTTTCCAGGCAAGAGTACTGGAGTGGGGTGCCATTGCCTTCTCCATTTCTTATTGAGGTCTACACAAAACACCCTCTCTAGAAGTTATACTCACCTTGTCTGTGTAGGGAAAACTTTTTGGAAATAATAAATTTGGAAATCTTTAATATAAATGAATATTTAAATACATTAGTTAAGCTTGTAAACAAAGGAAATCCAGGAAATACTTTAACTATAAATTTTAAATGAATAATATTTGATTTATTAAACAAGTAATTTATAAAGTTAATAATCATTGTGGAATTTATCTATTGTTCACAAATGAATTTTTATTTCCTCACTTGTACATATGAAGGTGCAGCTAATAATAATGTGTGTAAGAAAAATGCATTACCGTATGAAATATATTTACTAAAACTACTCACATGCTGATAAATAGTTCCATGTAACGATTGTTTGATTCTCAGATATTCTAAAGTTTCATTTGAAAATTACTAAAGCAAATAATTAACACTTAAAGATACAATAATTGGAATAAAATATGTCATTTAAAATCTGATAATTGCCTGTAGAAAATATTTATTGAAAAACACTGAAAATATTCAGAGATAAACTGTCACTGATTCTTGCATATCAAATATGTATTTATTTTATACAAACAAAAGAGTTCATATTTATAAAAACTAGGAATAATTAGATTTAACCATTATATCACATCCTGTGTTAATCTGAGATTAAGAAATAGTATCACTGGCATTGTTGAAGGAAGGGGAACCCCTTCCAGGGCCCAAAATTGGGCTCTTGTCTAACACTCAGAAATGAATTCTCTGAGGAGACACATGTGCTGACAAAGCAAAAGATTTTATTGGGAAAGGGCACCCGGGTGGAGGGCAGTAGGGTAAGGGAACACAGTCTCGGATTTTATGGTGATGGCATTAGATTCTGGATTGTCTTTAGCCAATTTTCTGACTCAGAGTCCTTCCTGGTGGCGCATGCCTTGTTCAGCCAAGATGGATGCCAGCAAGAAGGATTCTGGGAGGTGGTTGGACATGTGGTGTCTCCTTTTGACCTTTCCCGAACTCTTCCAGTTGGTGGTGGCTTATTAGTTCCGTGTTCCTTACCAGGACCTCCTGTCATAAAACTACTCATGCAAATAGTTGCTATGGTGCCTGTCCAGGGTGGGCGGTTCAGTCAGTGTGCTTCCCCTAACAGCATGATATGAAGAAAAGATCATGAGGCTTTTTACTGGGACAGTCCTAGGCTTCAAAACTGCTTCAGGCCTTACTATCTTTGTGAACTTGGGCAAGTTATACGTATTTTCCAGATTTTAATTACCTTCATCCACAAATAAAGATAATAATATCAGCTTTGCTGAGTAAATGCTAGGATTAAATGAGATAATGTATGTATTCACACAAGGCCTAGCAAATAATATATAATCAATACATATTAACTCTGGCTTCAAATATATATACTAAGTATGTGTATGTGTGTGTGCTCAGACGTTCAGTCGTTTCCAGCGCTTTTGACCCTATGGACTGCAACCTGCCAGGCTCCTCAGTTCATGGGATTCTCCCGGGAAGGAACACTGGAGTGGGTGCCGTTTCCTGCTCCAGGGGATCTTTCCAATCCAGGAATTGAACCCATGTCTGTTATATCTCTTACACTGGCAGGCAGGTTCTCTACCACTAGCACTACCTGAGAATCCCCATCTAAGTATATATGATACATAATGCATGGAAGTGAGAGCTCAAGGCTTTTCCATATGCTACTCTTTCACAGAAACATGTGGATGAAATTGTTTGTATGTTAGATATTTGTTACTCTTTGATTTTATGTAATAATTCTGTTTTGTTAAATGCTTAATAGCAGCCTCTGGTGTTATTTAAACAATCAAAGATTTGTCTCTGAAATTAGAAGCATCTTTATCTCTACTTCTAAGCATCTTTATCTCTAATTCTGCATTGATAACAGTGGGAGGTTGATGTGGCTATAATGCATAGGGAGGCAATAATAGAAATTCCTTTCTAGCAACTAACCAATGGGTTCTCTCAGAAAGGGAATTCCATATGTCTCTCCTGTTGAGATGCTTTAATTCAGCACTACAAACTGCTTATACTCATTAACATGTGGGGTGTTTAAATAGATTATGGAATAGATAGTATTTGTTTTTAGAAAAGGTAATTTCATGAAAAACTAAAGTTGATTCTATTTAGTGCCAAAGATTTATGTGATAAGTAAACCTGCCCTCCTAAATGTTACATACAATTATTGTTCCTTTTCTGTGAGTTCCAGATTTCAGGACATCTGAATCTAATCCTGGCAGTTGATAAGCATTTAATAAAAATTGTTCAGAACGATATCGAATAGCTAAAGATGATGAAATAGAAAATAAATTATTATGACTTTAGCATTCTATGAGGGCTGAAGTGGTCCATGAATCAATTACCTGCTCACAAGATAAGTGCAAAGCGTGAGAACCTTTCTCATGAAACTTTGATCTATTAATTAAAAATGAAAATGCAGAAGCCATCACTGTGTGAGAATGCCACAAACTCATTCAAAACACAAGGTTTTTTTCTGACTTTGATTACTTACTGGCCAGGCCTATTGTTCTTTGTACTATTTTGACCCCACTGATTTGCAGTCTATGTCATGAGGAAATGTAAAAACAAACGAAAATATTGATAACTTGATTGTTCTTCATTCATAGCTGCAAATAAAATGTGTGAGAAATACATTGACAATAGTGAGATTTTAAATGGCAAATTTAATCTCCATTTTTCATTTACTACTGCAACTTTACTGATTATTATAGTATTCATTTCCTCTTATGAGTCTATTTACTTCTCCCCCTCATTTCTTCTGGGAGCCATACCCACTAGGAACTGGTGATCTGAGGGATACATAATGGCTGTTTGCTGAGCCATCTTACTTGGTTCTATTTCCTACAGGCCTTAATAAGGAGGAAAAATTGTAAAAGTGGTATTTCTGATCCTGAGGGGAAGGAGGTGCCTGCCCAGAGATGTTTAATGCTCTCCAAGCTTATTTTTAAAAAGCACCATTTGGGCCTCCAACCAGCTCAGTTCTGGGGCTTGCTTCTTGCTACTTTCATGTTAAAAAGCTCCTTTGTCAAAGCCCATAGGCCCAGTGGTGATAACTGCAACAGAAAAATACTAGTGATGGAAAGATATATTTTCAATAACCCTTGGCTTTTATTAGTTCAGCCACTGCTAGAATAAAGGGTAAGTGGACCCTTGATATTTTAAACGTTCCATGTCTCCCTCCATATACTTCCCAGGTCAGCATTCCTTACTGATGAAAACTCTGGTCTGAATTTTGGTTTGCTGTCATGGAGAGAATTGTCTGCAATATTATCCATTTCTGAGCTTTGGTTGTTATCTCCCAAAGCCTGAGATCAATAACGGTAGCCTGAGCTTTGCAGTGTGTGTGTGTGTGTGTTTAATTTTCATTATGTCTGAAAACAAGGCATCAGATTAATAAATCTCTAGAAGTGTTTGGAATGAGGAGGCTTCCTGAAACAGGGGAGAACAGTGCAATCTTGTGTGCTAAAAAATTTAAATGTGATCAGGAAGAATTTTTAAAATGCCACATAAATCTCAAATAGTTCTATAGCTTCAAGTCAGTGTTATGGATCAATTTTTAAAAATTCAATTATCTATAAAGCTTTTACTAGCCCACAATTTTTCAGTATCTCTTTCTACATTAACTGTTGCTAGAATGAAATGTATTTTATGCCAAGAAATTTTTAGCACAAAAATGCATGGAGTCAATGTTATATTTTTAGAATAATTTCAAATCTGCTCAAGGTTTTAATCCAATATAATTGTTCAGATATCCTAGGATAGCAGATCCATACTAATCTATATCTTACATTGGGAAAAACTAAGCTCATGAATTTGGCAATAAATTAAAAGTTGACCTTCAAATGTGTAGAGATGAGCTAGATTTATTGCCCTGACTTTCAAAGCAGCTTTCTCAGGCTTTCAATCAAATGACCAGTGGTACAGAGAAAAAAGCAGTAATATGAAAGCTAGGAAAAGTGGTTTGAGCAATAACTTTGGAAGTGGGCAAGTTAGTTCATGCTTTTGGATGTCTAGCTGCTCGTGTGTGAAATGAAGGTGCTTGATTAGACAGCCTCTGAGGATCATTTGAATGAGAAAATTCTGTTTTTATTGAGTGATGCCATCTATATGTTTTGCAAAACTATTGAAGTCAATTTGAGATAAAATTAGGGAAATATGGCATCAGTCAGGATGAATAAGAAGAAAAATAATATTGAACAAAAAAAAGCAAATGATAGTAAAATTGTACTCTGAGTACAATTTCATTTTTATAAGTTCCAAAACCTACATTTGAAACAATGTAAATACAAGAAATACACACATAAGAATTGAATCTATAAAGAAAAGCAGAATATGATTAACACAGTATTCCTTATATTACTTTCAAGGGTGGCAAATTAAGGAGTTAGATTGAGGAGTGAGGGTCACAGATAACAATGGTAATCCATTTTATTAACACTCCATGGTGGGTACGTGTGAAATATTTTTGCTGGTCTTTCTGTCACATATGTTAAAATGTTTGCAGCTATTGCAAATACATAAATACAAATATTATGTATTTGTAAGTATAAATACATCTTTCAAAATTCAACCAATAGCCAATTTTCAAGAGAAAAACTTGTTTACAAAAAAAACTGCCCAGGAATAGATCTTTGGCAAATTTGGAGTGTTCAACGTAGAAATACCTATATGCTAAGCCATTCTGTAGGCTTCCCTGGTAGCTCAGATGGTAAAGTGTCTGCCTGCATACGGGAGACCTGGGTTTGATCTCTGGGTGGGGAAGATCCCCTGGAGAAGGAAATGGCAACCTACTCCAGTACTCTTGCCTGGAAAATTCCATGGATGGAGGAGCCTGGTAGGCTATAGTCCATGGGATAGCAAAGAGTTGGACACGACTGAGCAACTTCACTGGTGAAGCCATTCTGTGTCTTTTTGCTCAGTAACTCAGAAAACAGAGAGTAATGCTGACAGGAATTGATGGAAAGGAGATTTGAAATAAGTTAGTGTGAAATCCAGAGAAGGCAATGGCACCCCACTCCAGTACTCTTGCCTGGAAGATCCCATGGATGGAGGAGCCTGGTGGGCTGTAGTCCATGGGGTCGCTAAGAGTTGGACACGACTGAGCAACTTCCCTTTCACTTTTCACTTTCATGCATTGGAGGAGGAAATGGCAACCCAGTCCAGTGTTCTTGCCTGGAGAATCCCAGGGACGGGGGAGCCTGGTGGGCTGCAGTCTATGGGGTTGTACAGAGTTGGACATGACTGAAGCGACTTAGCAGCAGCAGCAGCAGTGTGAAATCATCTAAAAAAGTTAGTTTTCACCTAAACTAAGACAAGTGACTTTTCTTGGAGTCATTGTTAATCAAAATAGTGAAATGGCACTAAAAGCTGTTTTAAGGACACTAACAAAATAATGTGAAGGATGATTTAATTGGGAAAGACTACAGGTTATCAAAGTTGTAGCAGTAATTGTAGTACAGACATAAATAAAGATCTTTATTAGGGTAGTGGCACCATAAATTGGAGTGTAAAATATAAAAATAAGTAAATTACATCCATACTGTGAATCAAAAATGGGAAGAATTTTGTGAGGCACTTGAAAAAATGCTCAACATTGCTAATCATCAGGAAAATGCAAATTAGGCCACAATGAGCCACACCTGTCAGAATGGGCATCGTCAAAAATAACACAAATATTAATGACATGTTGGAGAGGATGTGGAGGAAAGGGAATCCTCTACACTGTTGATAGGAATGCAAATTGGTGCATTTTCCACTGCAGAAAACAGTATGGGGAATTTTCAAAGAACTAAAAATGGAACAACCATATGACCTTGCAATTCCATTCCTGGTATAGATCTGAAAAAAAGACAGACTAATTTAAAATATACAAGCATTCCAACGTTCCTAGCAGCATTATTTACAATTGCCAAGAAATAGAAACAATGTAAGTGTACACTGACAGATGAATGTGTAAAGAAGATGTGATATATAAATTATAGTGCACACACACACGATGGAATAACAGTCATAAAACGAATGAAATTTTGTCATTTGCAGCAACATGGATAAACTTGGAGGACATTATGCTAAGTGGAATAAGTCAGAGAAAGACAAATACTGTATGGTACAACTTATAATTAGAATCTGAAGAATGCAACAAACTAGTGAACATAACCGGTGTGTGGACCACAACAAACTCTTACAGAGATGGGAATACCAGACCCTGACCTGCCTCTTGAGAAGTCTGTATGCAGATCAGGAAGCAACAGTTAGAACTGGACATGGAACAACAGACTGGTTCCAAATAGGGAAAGGGGTAGGTCAAGGATGTATATTGTCAACCTGCTTATTTAATATATATGCAGAGTACATCATGTGAAATGCTGGACTGGATGAAGCACAAGCTGGAATCAAGATTGCTGGGAGAAATATCAAGAACCTCAGGTATGTAGATGACACCACCCTTATGGCAGAAAGTGAAGAGGAACTAAAGAGCCTCCTGATGAAAGTGAAAGAGGAGAGTGAAAAAGTTGGCTTAAAGCTCAACATTCAGAAAACGAAGATCATGGCATTTGGTCTCATCACTTCATGGCAAATAGATGGGGAAACAGTGGAAACAGTGGCAGACTTAATTTTCTTGGGCTCCAAAATCACTGCAGATGGTGATTGCAGCCATGAAATTAAAAGACACTTGCCCCTTGGAAGAAAGGTTATGACCAACCTAAACAGCATATTAAAAAGCAGAGACATTACTTTGCCAACAAAGGTCCATCTAGTCAAACCTACGGTTTTTCCAGTGGTCATGTATGGATGTGAGAGTTGGACTATAAAGAAAGTTGAGTGTCAAAGAATTGATGCTTTTGAACTGTGGTGTTGGAGAAGACTCTTGAGAGTCCCTTGGACTGCAAGGAGATCCAACCAGTCCATCCTAAAGGAGATCAATCCTGAGTGTTCATTGAAAGGACTGATGCTAAAGCTGAGACTCCAATACTTTGGCCACCTGATGTGAAGAACTGCCTCATTTGAAAAGACCCTGATGCTGGGAAAGATTGAAGGTGGGAGGAGAAGGGGACGACAGAGGATGAGATGGTTGGATGGACGTGACTCGATGGACGTAGTCGAGCAAGCTCTCGGAGTTGGCGATGGACAGGGAGGCCTGGTGTGCTGCAGTCCATGGGGTTGCAAAGAGTTGTATACAACTGAGTGACTGAACTGAACTGAACTGAGAGAACATAACAAAAAACAGAAGACTCATAGAAATAGAGAGCAAACTAGTGGTTACTAGTGGAATGAGGGAAGGTGAGGAAATATAGGGGTTGGGGGGAGTGGAATGCACAAATTGTTGTGTATAAGGCTCAAGGGAAAGGAACATTGACATATATATGCTATCATGTGTAAAGTAGATAACTAGTGGGAAGCTGCTATATAATACAGGGAGCCCAGCCTGTTACTCTTTAATGACCTAGAGAAGTAGGATCGGGGGTGGAACAGGGAGGCTCTAGATGGATGGAAGATATACACACACACACACACACACATATACATATACATATATATATATATCCCCATAATTATACATACATATATATATAATTGATCCACAGTAGTAGAGAATAGAATACTGTGAGCATCGACAGAAAGTGAAAGTGTTAGTTGCTCAGTCCTGTCTGTCTCTTTGTAACTCCATGGACTGCAGCCTGCCAGGCTCCTCTGACCATGGGATTTTCCAGACAAAAATATTGTAGTAAGTTTCCATTCCCTTCTCCAGGGGATCTTCCCAACCCGGAAATCAAACCCAGGTTTTCCACATTGCAGGCAAATTCTTTACTGTCTAAACCACCAGGGAAGCATTATGATGACTAATATATATAATTATGACTGATTCATATTGATGTACGGCTGAGACCACCACAACATTATAGAGCAATTATCCTCCAATAAAAAAAATTTGGCTCAAAGATGTATTGTACAGTACAAAGAATATAACCAATATTTTGTAATAACTTAATGTAACCTTTGAAAATTGTATACAAAATTTAAAAATTAAATTAATAATTGAGAGCAGTCAAGATATAAAAGTTCAATTCTGACTTTGATATTGAATGTAAGTAACATAGTATGTGATGATGTTGGCAACAGAAATGAAGTAAAAAGTAGGAAGTATTAATTAGAAAATCTATCATTTATACTTTGAGTAAAAAGGAAGTATAAAAAAACATTTTAGAAACATAGAATAGCACATATTTCTGGTTACTTAGTGATGTTAATGGCATTAGTCAACTGTCTCATATCTGGAGATGATGATACCTCTATTAATTCAGATTAATGCATTTATTCATAATTTAAAAACTATGATAGCAAATGAATACATGATTCTATATCTGATGACATTAAAGAGAAAAGGATGGGCACATATTGCACTGTGAAAGTAGGATAGTGATAGTAAATAAGGCTAGATTCCTGTACTGTGTTGTGATACATGGTCACTCAGTTTTGTTCCACTGTCAGTCTAATATTAATACATTTCATTTTTCTACATGGATAAGTTCACACTGATCTGTAAGAAAGAAATATCTTTTGGCAAATGATAGATTTGTAAATACTAAATTAATTTGAAGCATCAGAAATAATATCAGCAAGTACACAGAAAAGTCCTTTTCTAGAAGAAATTGTGTGCCTGATGCTAAATTTTAGAAAACTACTTTTTTCTTCACTGTTCTACTTCCAACACCAAGTTCCACAAAGTAAATAATCATTTTGCAAATATTCATGTGTATTTCTTGATGAGGCAAAATCGTGTTATCAATATAAACAGAACATCCTCTGTCATTCAGTGATTTATTAGTGGCCAGTCACAGACCTTTTATAGGTAAAAATAAATAATAACAAAATATTAAAACCCTCCTCATATAACACTGAACAAAAGAAGAAAAACATAAATGCATAAATAGGCATATAAATAACAAAATACACTGTAATAAAAATAATAGATGAAGTTGACTAATTCCTTGAGTGATACAATATACCCAAACTCACACAGGGAGAAACAGTTAATCTGAACAAGCCTATATCTGTTAAAGAAATTTCATCAATAATTAATAACATTCCAGTAAGAAAGCATCATTACCAGATGGATTAACTGGTGTAATCTATCAATTTGCTAGGGAAGAAATAATACTAATTCTACACAAACTGCCCCAGGAAATAAGATAGGAAACACTTCTAGGACATTCCAAGAAGCCAGCATTACCCTAATACCAAAACCAGATAAAGAATCAGATAAAGACATTAACGAGAAAGGATAACTGCAGACTAATCTCTCTCATGAATATAGACAAAAAAAAGTAAAATCTTCATTCTTTTTCTTGTGATAGTACTCATTTTGGATCATTTCTTCTCACATTTTAGTTTCATATGTTGGTGCCACAACATAGTTTCCATATATTGAACATCTATTTCAAAGTTGCCATATCAAGATAAGCCTTAAGAACTCAGCCTGACAAGGTTAAATCAAAGACTTAGATATAGATCATACTTTTTTTTGCAGCTGAATGACAAAAGAGGCCCTGATCACAACAGACCAGTCTTCATCCCTATATAATTACTTTCCCATATTACTCAATAATCTTTTGTATTGTTCTTCATCAACTTGAAATGTTTATTTCTCCCACTCTTACTTTTTTTTCTTTGACTGATTAGAATTTATATCCCTCCAAGTCATTTTTAAAAGACTTCCTAATTTCTCATAATCTATGACAATAACTTTAAGTTTTATTTTCTTGTTCTCATTAAATTGAAAGAAATATATCAAGAAAATATGGAATGGAAAAAAACCCACAATATGTTTGAGATTTGAATGCACATGCTAAGGCACCAAAATGTAATCAATGAAACTCAATTATGTTCAATATAATTTTATGAAAATAATAATATTCTACAATATTCTACTTCAGACTTTATTTTTTGGGGCTCCAAAATCACTGCAGATGGTGACTGCACCCATGAAATTAAAAGACGCTTACTCCTTGGAAGAAAAGTTATGGCCAACCTAGATAGCATATTGAAAAGCAGAGACATTACATTGCCTACAAAGGTCCGTCTAGTCAAGGCTATGGTTTTTCCAGTGGTCATGTATGGATGTGAGAGTTGGACTGTGAAGAAGGCTGAGCGCCGAAGAATTGATGCTTTTGAACTGTGGTGTTGGAGAAGACTCTTGAGAGTCCCTTGGACTGCAAGGAGATCCAACCTGTCCATCCTGAAGGAGATCAGTCCTGGGTGTTCATTGGAAGGACTGATGCTGAAGCTGAAACTCCAATACTTTGGCCACCTCATGCGAAGAGTTGACTCATTGGAAAAGACCCTGATGCTGGGAGGGATTAGGGGCAGGAGGAGAAGGGGACGACACAGGATGAGATGGCTGGATGGCATCACAGACTCGATGGACATGAGTTTGGGTGAACTCTGGGAGTTGGTGATGGACAGGGAGGCCTGGCATGCTGTGATTCATGGGGTTGCAAAGAGTCGGATATGACTGAACAACTGAACTGAACTGAACTGAACTACGGATTAAAGGGTAAAAGTCAGATTTCCATATACAGGAGCAACCTCAATGGAAAATACAGAAACAGAAAAGTGCCTCTGAAACTTACAAGGTCTTAGGAAAATAGAAAGAAACTGGATGTGACATAATGTTAAATTGATGATGGAGGCTAGAATTTTACTTCTGAAGGAGCTTCTACAAGACTAGCAATTGCTGTATTTCAATAAATCAGGACTTGAAGTGATAACATTCCAAGATATCTGAGGGAAAAAAACAGTTCTAGAAAGCAGGAACAAATTTGGTTTGATTGAAGCAGAGCTGACAGTTATTTTAACTGTTTTCAAGACACCGCACTGACTATAGACTTAACAGGGGGAAAATCAAGTCTGAGTATAGAAGAACACGGAAGATTTCCCATGATCACTCTGTAGAAATAAATTTTAATGAGGCAAATTAATTTTCCATCTGATAGATCCCTGATGCTTTTCTTTTACTCAATGATTGATACATACACACACAGACACACACAAACATACATACACACACACACACATATATATATATAAACAATTTAAGATTGAAATGTTTATTCTGTTTTTCTGTAACTTGGATTATCTCATTAGCTTGGGGGACTCTGACAATTAGATGTAAAACTTTTTGCACATTCTCATTTGTAACATTTTGGCATGTCCTATTTTACATTTTATTATTTTATGCCTATATTTTCCCATTTAAATTAGAATTTCTCAAACTTCTTTGGTAAATAAAAATCCTTATAATCTTAAACATTAGAAACATACTTAAAGTTAAATGATAGTGAGAGTAATGATTATTTAATATCAATCAGAGTACTGAGAAACTTCCCTGGTGGCTCTAGTGGTAAAGAACCTGCCTGTCAATGCAGGAGGTGTAAGAGACCCTGGTTTGATCCCTGGGTTGGGAAGATCCCCTGGAGACAGAAATGGAAACCCACTCTAGTATTCATCCCTAGAGAATCCCATGGACAGAGGAGTCTGGTGGGCCACAGTCCATAGGGTCTCAAAGAGTCAGACATGAGTGAAGTGACTCAACACACACACACACACACACACACACAGGTGAGATATTATTTAGAACCTTACAGTAAAGTTATCTGTACTAAGTTTAATGATATCCAGCTTGAAATGTAGCTCACGTGTCCTGTCCAGTCAAGGTTATTTTTCTAAAATAAGAAAATTAGAAACTTATGGCACATAATCACTAGCTGATACTAATGATGATGGGTGTTTCATAGGTCTGTCAGATAGTTCTATGTATTGAGATTGACAATAAACTCAGAAACCAAGAAGAGATTTTTAACGTGGAAAACCTGTGGAAACTAAGTGGATAAGAATCTCAAAGGTAAAAACTGTAAGTTTTCATATTTGACTTAGGTGAGAGGAGTCAGTGAGGTCTCGATTCATTTAGCTGTGTAAACATTTCTTTCTAGTGTATCACTTGTATGTGGTGTTGAATATTCTGAAGAGTAGTATATCATTCATTAATGTCTCTGACAGTGAAAATATCACCAAATATAGGGGAGAAAACTTGATGTCTCAGCAATTTGCACTATAATTGGGTCTTTAAAGATACTCTTTTTCTATTCTCAACTTCAAAAATCATAATTTTCTTTCATACTTTTTGAGATACTGACATATTACTTAGAAAAAAGTAACTTAAAATTTTATAAACTATTTTTCTTGACATTGAGGTCATACATAAATATTTTAAAGTCTATTCCTTATTTTGAAAGCTCATGCAAGTATTTTTCCCTTGACAGCTTGTGCTGTACACTCAGAGGTAGTAAACTCTGTGCTTGCTGCCATTTGTCTGTATTGTACAAGGCAACGTGTATCCTTGGTGACCACAGTCTGATTATACTGCTAGTATTTACTATTTCATATTTAATTAAAGTTCCAAATCATATTGTTGACTAGCTTCTATTTTCTCTGAATAAAGCCATGTAAGTATCACAATATTGGAAAACATGTTTATTAGTTCCATTCCTTGTTGCACTCACCTATATTATTTTTTTCAGTTTGAATTAAAAGTGAAAGCAGTTATTAAAAACACTTTTTTTTTTCCTGTATAAAATCTTTTTGGTAACAAATGGATACTACATTTATATATAGTATGTGTATATAGGTGTGTGTGTCTGTGTGTGTGATGCTGTGGTTGAGGAAAATACTGTAATACTATTTGCTAGACTAACTAGGAGTCCACAAGGCAGAGATGTGAAAGGACTTTCCTACGCAGTGTAGAAGCAGGGAAGTGTGCAGAAGCAGCAACTACTTTGAGAAGTGGAAAATCTTTCATTGTGACTAGAATAAAATATCACGACAGGTGAGTGTCAAAGAAAAACCAGAGATTAATGATAGATAAGGTGACAAAAGTCGATTTGATTCAGGAACATTACTGTAGAGGAAAAGACCTCAGTGTAGAACTGAACTAATTTGGCATATAAGATAAAGCAAGGGTTTATAGCTAAGGATTGTGGTTGTAGGGAGTAAAAAAAAAAAAAAAAAAATCTCTGCCAATGCTACCATGTTAGGAAGACTATTTTAGTAAAAAAAATAAAAATTAAAAAATGTTCCTCAGTTCAGTTCTGTCGCTCAGTCATGTCTGACTCTTTGCGACCCCATGGACTTCAGCACAACAAGATTTCCTGTCCATCACCAACTCCCAGAGCCTACTCAAATTCATGTCAATAGCATTGGTGATACCATCCAACCATCTCATCCTCTGTCATCCCTTTTCCTCCTGCTTTCAATCTTTCACAGCATAAGGATCTTTTCAAATGAGTTGGTTCTTCTCACCAGGTGGCCTAAGTATTGGAGTTTCAGCTTCAGATCAGTCCTTCCAGTGAATATTCAGGAATTTCCTTTAGGATGGACTGGTTGGATCTCCTTGCAGTCCAAGGGACTCTCAAGAGTCTTCTCCAACACCACAGTTCAAAAGGACCGATTCTTCAGCACTCAGCTTTCTTTATAGTCTAACCCTCACATCCATACATGACCACTGGAAAAACCATAGGTTTGACTAGATGGACCTTTGTTGGTCAAGTAATATCTCTGCTTCTTAATATGCTGTCTAGGTTGGTCATAACTTTTCTTCCAAAGAGCAAGCGTCTTTTAATTTCATGGCTGCAGTCATCATCTGCAATGATTCTGGAGACCAAGAAAATAAAGTCTGCCACTGTTTCCATTGTTTCCCCATCTATTTGCCATGAAGTGATGGGACTGGATGCCATGATCTTAATTTTCTGAATGCTGAGTTTTAACACAACTTTTCCACTCTCCTCTTTCACTTTCATCAAGAGGCTCTTTAGTTCCTCTTCGCTTTCTGCCATAACGGTGGTGTCATCTGCATATCTGAGGTTATTGATATTTCTCCTGGCAATCTTGATTCCAGCTTGTGCTTCATCCATCCCGGCATTTCATATGATGTACTCTGCATATATATTAAATAAGCAGATCAACAATATACATCCTTGACCTACTCCTTTCCCTATTTGGAATCAGTCTGTTGTGCCATGTCTAGTTCTGACTGTTGCTCCTTGACCTGCATACAGATTTCTCAGGAGGCAGGTCAGGTGGTCTGGTATTCCCATCTCTTTTAGAATTTTCAAGTTTGTTGTGATCCACATAGTCAAAGGCTTTGGCATAGTCAATAAAGCAAAAGTAGATGTTTTCCTGGAATTCCCTTATTTTTTTTAGTAATCCAACAGATGTTGCCAATTTAATCTCTGGTTCCTCTTCCTTTTCTAAATCCAGCTTGAACATCTGGAAGTTCACTGTTCATGTACTGTTGATGCCTGGCTTGGAGAATTTTGAGCATTATTTTGCTAGTGTGTGAGATGAGTGCAATTGTGTGGTAGTTTGAACATTCTTTGGCATTGCCTTTCTTTGGGATTGGAATGAAATTTGACCTTTTCCAGTCCTGTGGCCACTGCTGGGTTTTCCAGATTTGCTGGCATATTGAGTGTAGCACTTTCACAGCATCATCTTTCAGGATTTGAAATAGCTCAGCTGGAATTCCATCACCTCTACTAGCTTTGCAGTGATGCTTCCTAAGGTCCACTTGACTTCACATTCCAGGATGTCTTCTCTAGGTGAGTGATCACACCATCATGGTTATCTGGGTCATGAAGATCTTTTTTCTATAGTTCTTATGTGTATTCTTGCCACCTCTTCTTAATATCTTCTGCTTCCGTTAGGTGCATACCATTTCTGTCCTTTATTGTGCTCCTCTTTGCATGAAATGTTCCCTTGGTATCTCTAATTTTCTTGAAGAGATCTCTAGTCTTTCCCATTCTATTGTTTTCCTCTAATTCTTTGCATTGGTCACTGAGGAAGGCTTTCTTAACTCGCCTTGCTATTTGGAAGTCTGCATTCAAATGGATATCTTTCCTTTTCTCCTTTGCCTTTAGTGTCTCTTCTTTTTCTAAGCTATGTAAGGCCTCCTCAGACAACCATTTTGCCTTTTTGCATTTCTTTTTCTTGGGGATGATCTTAATCGCTGCCTTCTGTAAAATGTCATGAACCTCCACTCATAGTTCTTCAGGCACTCTGTCTAGCAGATCTAATCCCTTGAATCTATTTGTCACTTCCACTGTATAATAGAAAGGGGTTTGATTTAGGTGGTACTTGAATGGTTTAGCAGGTCAGGAAGCAACAGTTAGAACTGGACATGGAACAACAGACTGGTTCCAAATAGGAAAAGGAGTACGTCAAAGTTGTATTTTGTCACCCTGCTTATTTAACTTCTATGCAGAGTACATCATGAGAAATGCTGGGCTGGAAGAAGCACAAGCTGGAATCAAGACTGCCGGGAGAAATATCAATCACCTCAGATATGCAGATGACACCACCCTTATGGCAGAAAGTGAAGAGGAACTACAAAGCTTCTTGATGAAAGTGAAAGTGGAGAGTGAAAAAGTTGGCTTAAAGCTCAACATTCAGAAAACGAAGATCATGGCATCTGGTTCCATCACTTCATGGGAAATAGATGGGGAAACAGTGGAAACAGTGTCAGACTTTATTTTTCTCAGCTCCAAAGTCACTGCAGATGGTGACTGCAGCCATGAAATTAAAAGACGCTTACTCCTTGGAAGGAAAGTTATGACCAACCTAGATAGCATATTGAAAAGCAGAGACATTACTTTGCCAACAAAGGTCCGTCTAGTCAAGGCTATGGTTTTTCCTGTGGTCATGTATGGATGTGAGAGTTGGACTATGAAGAAGGCTGAGCACCGAAGAATTGATGCTTTTGAACTGTGGTGTTGGAGAAGACTCTTGAGAGTCCCTGGGACTGCAAGGAGATCCAATCAGTCCATTCTGAAGGAGATCAGCCCTGGGATTTCTTTGGAAGGAATGATGCTAAAGCTGAAATTCCAGTACTTTGGCCACCTCATGCGAAGAGCTGACTCATTGGAAAAGACTCTGATGCTGGGAGGGATTGGGGGCAGGAGGAGAAGGGGACGACAGAGGATGAGATGGCTGGATGGCATCAGTGACTCGATGGACATGAGTCTGAGTGAACTCCAGGAGTTTGTGATGGACAGGGAGGCCTGGCGTGCTGCGAATCATGGGGTCACACAGAGTCAGACACGACTGAGCGACTGAACTGGACTGAACTGAACTGAATGGTTTAGTGGTTTTCTCTACTTTCCTCAATTTAAGTCTGAATTTGGCAATAAGGAGTTCATGGTTTGTGCCGTCATCAGCTCCTGGTTTTGTTTTTGCTGACTGTGTAGAGTTTCTCCATCTTTGGCTGTGAAGAATATAGTCAATCTGATTTTGGTATTGACCATCTGGTGATGTCCATGTGTAGAGTCTTCTCTTGTGTTGTTGGAAGAGGGTGTTTGCTATGACCAGTGTGTTCTCGTGGCAAAACTCTGTTAGCCTTTGACCTGCTTCATTTTGTACTCCAAGGCCAAATTTTCCTGTTATTCCAGGTAGCTCTTAACTTCCTACTTTTGCATTCCAGTCCCCTATAATGAAAATGACATCTTTTTCGGGTATTATTTCTAGAAGATCTTGTAGGTCTTCATAGAATGGTTCACCTTCAGCTTCTTCAGCATTACTGGTTGGGGTATAGACTTGGATTACTGTGATATTGAATTGTAGCTCCTAGGTAAATTATTAACTCAAACTTTTTAATGAATTAAGTTATTTTCAAGAAAATCTTGAGTTATTGCTGAGTTGGAATGAAAAGTATGATTTTTGCAACAGACACATTTTTAATGCTCCAAGAAATTTCGTAATCTCCATATTTGATCATACCTCAAATACAGTTTAATGGTAAAATGAGATTCTCTTTCATCCATATATCCTCATACCGTGCTCCCCATAATCTACAGAGACTTGAGAATCTATGAGGTGTCTTTTGAATTAAATCTCAGGGTTCACTGACTGTGATTGTAATAACCTATGCAGGGAGTTAATTGTTCTATTTTATTTTAATTATACTATATAACATTTATCAGTGCATACCGAAGCATATCCTTCCTATCATTTGCTTACATTCTTTTTGTTTTGATGAGAATGTTTTATGACCTACTCAGCAACTTTCAGATATGCAATACTTTGTTGTTAACTATAGTCAATATGCTGTACACACCAATGCTAGAACTTGCTAATCTTATAGCTGGTAGTTTGTAGCTTTTGACCCCCTTCATCCATGTCTTCTCTTCCCACTTCTCACCTCTGGCAGCTTCTGATCTGTTCTCTGTTTCTCTGAGTTCAGGTTTTCAGGTTTTATCCATAAGTGAGATCATGTGTTACTTGTCTTTCTGTCTGACATTTCCTTTAGCATAATGCCCTCAAGGTCCTCTACCATCCCAGGTGCGGGATTTCCTTCTTTCTTAACATTGAATAACATTTCTTTGTTATACAGGGCACCATTTCTTTCTTTGTGTTTTTAATTATTTTTGGTCAGATTTTTTTGATGCAGACCATTTTTTTGGTCTTTATTGAATTGGTGTTTTGGCTACAAGGCATGTGAGACCATAGCTCCCTAAGGAAGGATCGAGCCTGCACTTCTTGCCTTTGGAAGGTGAAGTGTTAACCACCTGAAAACCAGGGACATCCCTATGCCACATTTTCTTTAACCATTCTTCCAGCAGTGGACACTTCGTTTATTTCCATGTCTTGGCTATTGTAAGGAATACTCTAATGAACACAGGGATGCAGCCATCTTTTTGAGATAGTAATTTCATGTTATTTTTTTTATATATGCCAAAATTAGAATTTGCTAGATCAAATGGTAGTTCTATTTTTAATTTCTTAAGGAACCTCCATACTGTTTTCCATAGTGACTATGCCAATTTATATTCCCATTAACAGTGCATAAGGTTTCCTTTGCACCACACCCTTGGCAACACTTGTCATCTCTTGCTTTTTGATGACAGTCAGCCTACAGACATTAGGTGATGTCTCATTGCGATTCTGATGTGTATTTCCCTGATGATTCATGATTGGAGCGCATTTCATGTACCTGTTGTCAATTTGTTTGCCTTCTTTGGAAAGATGTCTATGTAGAGTCTCTGCCCATTTTAAATTGGATCCTTTAGATTTTTTTTTTTTTTTTGCCACTGAGTTGTAAGAGTTGTTCAAATATTTTGGATAGTAACGTCTTAACGGATAGATGGTTTGCAAATGCTTTCTCACATTCAGTAGGTTGCTATTTCATTTTGTTGACTGTTTCCTTTGCTGTGCAGAAGCTATTTCATTTGGTGTAGACCTACTTGTTGATTTTTTTTTCTTTTGCTGCCTTTGCTTTTGTAAAATTAAAAAAAAAAAAAAACCCACAATGTCAAGACAATTACTCTCTATGTTCCTGATCTTAGAGGAAAAGCTTTCAGTTTCTTTACATTGAATATGCTGCTGCTGCTGCTGCTAAGTTGCTTCAGTCGTGTCCGACTCTCTGCGACCGCATAGACGGCAGCCCACCAGGTTCCCTGATCCCTGGGATTCTCCAGGCAAGAACACTGGAGTGAGTTGCCATTTCCTTTTCCAATGCATGAAAGTGAAAACTGAAAGTGAAGTCGCTCAGTCGTGTCTGACTCCTAGCGACCCCATGGACTGCAGCCTACCAGGCTCCTCCATCCATGGGATTTTCCAGGCAAGAGTACTGGAGTAGGGTGCCATTGCCTTCTCCGGAATATGATGCTACCTGTTGAATAAGAAATAATTCTGTAATTTACTAAAAAAGTTTTGGCTGTTTTGTGTTAAAAAAGTTAAAAATGTATACTGCTTTCCTGTATCAGTAGGCATCATGATTCTCAAAGAGAAACAAATATTCTTCCAGAGAATTTCTAAGATTAATAATTTTGTAAGAAATTTTGGAGAATGTAGTTCTTTGGTGACTTTGCTAAGTGAAAAGAATCTTTTTTACCTTCTAAAGAGCACAATTTTTGTATAACTATTGTCTGATTTTTTGCTACTTATAATTTTGATACTTATCCTATCTGCTGTCATTTTTTATATCTAGTGATGCAAAAATTTGGGTTCTCTCCAGAAATGGCAGATATTCCATATCCACAATCCTAATATTGACATAGATGATAGAGCAAAGTGATTTTTAACATTAACTCCAGGCAAATTTGTTTTCACTGTAAATTCAATTGTGTACAACCATAATAATGTATTGACTTTTTATTGAATTAAAGATGCTATTAGAGCATGGTTAAGTGAAAAGAAAGGAAATAAGGCTCTTAGCCTTCAGTAGATCAGAGAAGGAATAAACAATTGTGTCGCAGTAAACATTTTACCCTCATCTATAAACACAAGAATAAAGAATTCTGGCATTAGTGTATAATCAGATGTTCACCTCTATAAATTAAAGACCTAAATAATTGTCATATATTTAGTCAAAGAGATAGAAGTATGAATTAGATCATTAGACTACAGGGCAAATTATATATATATCTTCTCAGTGGATATGATTATGCAGATATAATGCATTCAGAAACAGCATATCATTATTACCTTTTAAGTGCCAGGCTCTATACCACATACTTTAAGATGCATTATCTCATTCTGTCTGTAATGTTGATAGAAACTAGAGCAAAAACAAAAGCATTTATGTTATTTACCATTAGAACTAAGTCCAGGACTAGTCTGCTGGGGAGTGTTAAACTTAATACAGTTTTCCAAAGTTTTAATAACTTCTAATATGAGTCTTTTTTCTAGTGCTATTTTATATCTTGAAATTGAATCCAACTAGTTTTATGAAGTCCGACTGTCAGTTCACTCATTTATTCACAAAAGTAAACTGAATTTTTAAACTGAATTTTCAAAAGGAGCCAAAGATTATTGACACCTCCCTGTCAATAGAAGTTTTGTTCCATTTGGCTGCAATCTGACCATTTACATCAGCAAAACCTCACTTTGAAAACCTAATCTACTAATCGCTGTGAAGTCTGTAAAGATTTTATTTATTTTCTTATTTGGTATCATAGGCTTTAATTTCAGTGGCTGGAAGATCCTTTTAAAACCACCAGACTAAGGGATTGTTGATTTAATTTTTAAAATTGTGACCATGGTCTGGGAAACACTAAGTGTTTGAATATTTTCCCTCATTCTACAGCATATCTTGTAAAATTATGCACAGAGAGTGACAAAGTAGACTGTTCTGATTTATTGCCTGTTTTTTTTTTTTTTTTTTCAAAAGAAGGATTAGGATATATAGATGTAAAACTTGTTTAGTTCAAAATATCAGGAAAGGAGCAGCCTTTTCAATTACTCTTGCCAGTCTTCAATAGTAACTTTGTTTTGATTCCATCAGAAACTGCCTTCCTTGTCTTGATATTCTTTGTAGCTGCTTAAATAGATTTATTCACAGAGTAATCCTTATTTTCATCACTGTCAAATGTGTTCTCCACTTTGGTGGATGCATTTAGATGGCAGAAGAATGTTTCCTTGATTACAGTTTTCACAAAAGGCATCTCTGATGTGTGTCCTCTTACTTGATTATATTCCAGCTTCTCAATCGTCTTCTCCTTCATTTTCTACCCAATATTTTTCAAAACTCAATTTGGATAAGAAATCTCACTCAAAAAATTGTTGGTGCTATTCAGTTTGTACACATGACTATTACCTAAGAAACAGAAAGTGCCCACATGCTTTTTGTCAGTAATGAGCACTGACACAAATAGCCTGGCTTTAGAAGCAGTCATAAAACCTTTGATTTCTTTCTTCAGTCAATCATGAGACTTTTGGATTTTCCTGCTTTCTTAAAAGTAAAATATGTATTTGCCATTTCACTGTTTGACAGAAAATCCAAACCTCCCATTGTAGAAGTTTTAGCAAACGAAATGATCTGAGTTCAAATGATAATGATAATTATTAAAACCAATATTGTAAAGTAATTAGCCTCTAATTAAAAGAAATACATTTAAATAAAACAAACAAACAAACAAACACACATATAGCACTTTCTCTGCCAGACATTCTTCAAAGAGTGTCCTTAAATCACACATGAATCATTACTGCTCTCCCAAATCGTACAATGTATGAGCTTTATCTCTGTCCATTTTACAGATGAGGAAAGACAGCGAGGCTCAGATCTGTAAATACAATGGTGATTAAGGAATTTTTTCAAAGTCACATATCTACTAAGTATTGAAGATAAATTTAAACCTTGGCAGTCTGAGTCCAGAGCCTATATAGTCTTACTGACTACATTGTAATAAAGTGTCCAACACAATGTCTAGGATATACAGCTCAGAATCAAATACAAGTGTTTGTTCTCTTACTTTCTTCCACCTTTAAGACTGTATGTGATCTGTTCTTATAAAGGTGCTTTTAGTTATCACCCCTAATTATCATATCCTTTAAAAGTTATGCTGCAGATGACCACATTCTCCAAGTCTGAACAAAATCTGCCCTGTACCACCCATAATTTTGCTTCAAAAAAATGGAAAACCAGCAAACCAGAACTTCTATTTGCAAATTCTCCAGGCTCTCTGATACCTCAAAATCTTGAACAGGTAGCCTATGGGAAAAATTGGGCAGGATTCTCCTGTGAGGGCAAAGAAAATGGTTACTGAAAGAAAACAGTTTGAATCTTTGGTGAGATAGGAGAAATGTGCAAAGCTTGGACACCTTTTCTCAAATGCATCTTTTGTGATAAGGAGCTGCTGCTGCTGTCACTTCAGTCGTGTCCGACTCTGTGTGACCCCATAGACGGCAGCCCACCAGGCTCCCCCATCCCTGGGATTCTCCAGGCAAGAACACCCAAATAACATTTCAATCTGGTATAGTCTTTCGCAGGAAAGGATTATGAGGATATGGGATTGGGGAGAACTTGAATTTAGCTGTATAAAATTTAACACACATTTAACTGCCTCTCATATTCATTATTTCCATTCGTCCATTAAGCAAGTAATTCTTCAGTGCTACCAGGCATTGGAGTAGGTATTGAGATAGAATAACAACTAATGTAGGACTACTGATTAGGGTATAGGATATTGGGGAAGACATACAAATAAATGTAAATAGATAATATGATTATAATGAGATAAAGACCATAGCAGGTGCTGTGCTTGTGAGAGAATGGGCATCCCACTTGTTACCTTTATGATAAAGGGAAGGCAGCAAGCAGAGGTGAGAAGTAAATGTTTCAAGGAGAAAGAACACCTTAGGCAAAGGCCCTGAGTCTAGAAATTTTCTAAAATGTATGACTTGTCAAACCTTTAACTTCTGACTGATGCGCTTCAATTTCTTTTTCCAATGGTTTAAACAAAATGTCTCCAAGAAAACTTCTGTATTTAGAAAATGACTGTCAAATTACTCTCTCTGTTCAAGCTCACACTCTTACTTATGGCTGTCTTTCCATATCAAGACGCTATCCTCAGGATGGCTGTACTTGTTAGCACTCAGTATTTCAACACGTGCTACCATATTTCCCCTTCCCGTCTATAATTTGGCATGAGGTTTAAAGCCATTATTTATCATGTTAGTGTTATAATTAGCTGAAAATGATTGAAGCACATTTTTAAATGTCCTTAAAAAATAGACTGAAGCTTGCCAGGGTCACAATTGACTAAATATGTGGTGATAAAAGAGGCAGTTGGATTGTACTTGGCAAATACACTGTCTTTCATTTTCTAAGAAATGGTATGAGATGATACTCTGTTATTTCTGTAAAACTCAAATGCCATGTGTAATTTTTGCTAGTGATTAGAAATGTAGACAGTCTCTTTCCTGTCTTTTAAACCTGGTCATAGACTACCTTGGATTTAATATCAGAGTATGTATTGAATCAGATGGAATTTTACTGCCTAGCATTTGGCCTCTAATACTTGAATTTGTGAACACTTGAATGTGAGCTTTCTTAATGGTAAAAAAAATATTTCTGAACTCTTTAAAATGTTCATAACTTATCTACCTAATACAGTTTTGTTATAATTGCCTATTAAACCATCAATTGATTTTTTTTAAAGAAAGTGTACTTTTCTATCCACATACCATTCTCTTATTCCTGAAGTTAACTGTTCCTAAAAGAGGTCTGAACTTTCTGAAAAGTAAATAGAATTAGAGAAATTAAGAAAGATCCCAGGCCATGCAGCTTATTATTTCTAGAGCTGGAATTCAAATTTTGACATTGTCCATTCAAAATACTTGCTCTTCAGAGTTTAGTAAATAACCAGACAAATTAACAATATAGCACTTTCATCATATATATGACGAACAGACCAGACTTAGTTCAACAGAGCTCCACAAATTAGAAAGGATAGGAAATTCTACTTTTTATTTCTCAACGAAGTGGCAGCTTCTACATCTCATCAGGCCCACTTATAAATCATAGCGTCCCCATATGAGCTGTAATAAAATTAGATGAAGAAGAATCTTGTTGAAGTGGAATAACAAGAACACCAGATGTGAAGCAACTGGAGAGATGAATGAATGAACACCTTATTAGTCACACAACTCTAGATTTGTCAAGAAAGTATTTTTTTTTAAATCAAGCAGATTCTCCAACATCTTGGTCTTGTACTTAAACAAAAGTGCTGATACTTGCAAAACCCCAAAACCAGGTCCTGTTTTTGTTAGTGTTTGGTGGGGAAAAAGGCAAGGCAGTAAGATATGCTGAAGTGTAGCTAAAAATATCAGCATTTATTAAACTTTCCCATGAGTGAGGACACATTCAAAAATTGATACAGACACAGTTCCATGTTAATGGTCATCACATTAGTTCTGTTGCTGTTTCCTTCCATTTTTTTTTGAAAGTGGTTTGTATTTAATTTGCCTTTGATGCTGCAAAAGTAGAAGGGTATTTAATGTCTTCACATTGTTGGACTCTGAGATCTTAATAGTGTTCCCTGTAAGAGAGTTATTAATAAAACCTAACAGACAAGGTCTTGGAAGAAGTCACCTCTGGATTTTAACCCCAGCTCTAGAAGTAGTAGAGATACAAGGACCAACAGGTAAAATAAGAATTAACTCTAGGAGTAAGTTAAAGGTCCAAGTTGCTTTGTTAAGTTCACAGTAGGCTTCAAACCCCACAAAATCCAGTAATGCCAGATGCAGCCCACAAAGCTTTGGATTTAAAAAAAAAGACGGAGGCGAGAGCCTTCTTGTGATAGACTTATCTCCGAGTGCCTGAGAAGTGGTAACACAAAGAGACCATATTTTAAAATAATTCATGGTTCTAACAGAGAAGGGAGACTAGCTGTCAAACAAGACAACCACCCTGACCTATCCCCTTCTTTGCAGAAATACCTTCATAATAGCTTAGGGAAACCTACCTTATTTAAACAAAGGGAAAAAGAATCGTCATTGAACTCTAAACTAAGTCATTGGACTAAAAAGATGAAAATAAAATGAACAATATCTCAATAGCTAAATAAAACACTCCAGAAAAAAGTTGTTTCTGAGGAAGGTGATAAATTTAACCTAATATTTTAAAATTATCTGTATGAATTTCAGAAGTCATAAATATGAAAGCTCAGAAATAATTTGGGTAGATGTAGAAGAATACAAATCAAGAAATAGGGGACTTAAGGGAAAAATAATTAATGAAATAGAACAAACTTTAAAAACTAACACTAAATGGTAACATAAAGCAAATATTCATCAAATAAATCATAGGGGAGGAGATAAAATACAGTTAAGGATGGTTTTGGGAAAAAAGTAACACATATAAAAAATATGCAAAGAGACACAATGTATGCCTAGTGGAGTTTCTGAAAAGGTAATACAAAGCAATAAAATGTAATAAATAGTTAAAACTATAATTCCAGAAACTCTCTTAAAAGAAGAAAATTTGAATTGCATGTTACTGAGGTACACTCTCTACCTTGGAAATTTTATTCAGAGTATTCAAAACTGAGACCATTCCTTAAATAACTATTGCACTTTAAATATTAGAAAAAGTAATTATTTAGGAACTTGGAAGAAGCATCACTTAAAAGGGAAAATAAAAACAGCATCGGACTTAATTATAATCCTTTATTACCCTAAAATGTGAACTTAAGACCATAGGAAAATATTTTTAAGATATACAAGGAAAGCAAATTATGAGTCAAGTATTTTATACACTGACAAACTGTTTTTCAAGAATGAAGAAAATATTTATGAAATTTTAAAAACTGGAGACATGTTGTTCAAATGATTCTCTCCTGAGAAATCTAGTAGAGAACAAATTTCTGGTAACCTTAATAAAATTTGAGATAAGCATTGGGTATATTTATGCTGTGTGCTGTGCCATAATAAATCGCTTCAGTCATGTCCAACTCTTTGCGACCCTATGGACCAAGCCTGCCAGCCTCTGTCCATAGGGTTCCAGACAAGAATACTGGAGTGGGTTGCCAGGTCTTCTTCCAGGGGATCTTCCCGACCCAGGGATCAAGCCCTCATCTCTTACATCTCCTGCACTGGAAGGCAGGTTCTTTTTACCACTAGGATGGTGGGCTGCCGTCTATGGGGTCGCACAGAGTCGGACACAACGGAAGCAAATTAGCAGCAGCAGCAGCAGCAGCTACCTGAGAAGCCCGTATTTATGAACTAAAACTAAACTATAAGAATGATAAATAGAAAGTAGAATGTGTTATCTTTTCTTTAAAAATAGACTAAAATAACTGAGATATTTCTGGTGAATAAAATTGGAGAGTGGAAGAGAAGAGGGAGGTAGGGGGTGGGGAGAAGAAATGCTACTTACAGTAAGATTGTAATATATACCATCTAAAGAAGGGTTGATGGACTTCCCTGGTGGCACAGTGGATGAGAATCCAGCTGCCAGTGCAGGGGACATGGGTTCAATCCCCGGTCCAGGAGGATTCCACATGCCATGGAGCAGCTAAGCCTGTGTGCCACAACTACTGAGCTCACGCGCTGCAACTACTGAAGCCCGTGTGCCTGGAGCCTGTGCTCCACAAGAGAGGCCAGCACGGTGAGAAGCCCGGGCACCGTAACCAGAGAGTGGCCCCAGCTCTCCGCAACCAGAGAAAACTCACATGCAGCATCGAAGACGCTGTGCAACAGAAGCTTAACTATTTAACTATTAACCCTTTTTTTAAAAAAGAAGAGTTGATTGAGGAGTTTGTATGAGGCTATTAGTATCAAAATACAACTTGGAAAAATGCAAACTACTCATCAGATCAGATCAGATCAGTTGCTCAGTCGTGTCCGACTCTTTGCGACCCCATGAATCGCAGCACGCCAGGCCTCCCTGTTCATCACCAACTCCCGGAGTTCACTCAGACTCACGTCCATCGAGTCAGTGATGCCATCTAGCCATCTCATCCTCTGTCGTCCCCTTCTCCTCCTGCCCCCAATTCCTCACAGCATCAGAGTCTTTTCCAATGAGTCAGCTCTTTGCATGAGGTAGCCAAAGTACTGGAGTTTCAGCTTTAGCATAATTCCTTCCAAAGAAATTTCAGGACTGATCTCCTTTAGAATGGACTGGCTGGATCTCCTTGCAGTCCCAGGGACTTTCAGGAGTCTTCTCCAACACCACAGTTCAAAAGCATCAATTCTTCAGTGCTCAGCCTTCTTCACAGTCCAACTCTCACATCCATACATGACCACAGGAAAAACCATAGCCTTGACTAGACGAACCTTTGTTGGCAAAGTAATGTCTCTGCTTTTGAATATGCTATCTAGGTTGGTTATATTTTCTTGAAAAAAACAAAACAAAATTAAAAAGTAAAGAAAAAAAATCAACTGCATTTGACCCTTGAACAGCTCAGGTTAGAACTGCTTGGGTTCACTTATACGTTAATTTTTTTCATTAAACATATCAGCACTATTTGCAGTTGGTTGAATCTGTGAATGCAGAACTGTGGATATGAAGGATTGACTGTGAAATCATACTGAGATTGTCCACTGCAAGGGGTGGGCCTCCCTAAACTCTGCTTTGTTTAAGGGTCAATAGTAACTTGAAAGTAGGTTAAGGTACTAGATAATTTTAAGGCACATTTAAAATTTTGTTGTATGATAAAGATATTGGGTTATTTAAGAAAAATCTATGTTTTTGAGATGCATTACAGAATTATTTATGGCTGAGTTGACATGGTACAGACATTTTGCTTTGAAATACTCCAGTAAAAGAATTTTGAAAATATTTAAAAAATATGAATGGAGCATAAAATATGGGAAAATACACCTTTCATCTAGCTTAAAAAACTATCATTTTGCCAAACATGCTTTAGTTTCTACCCACTCCTACTTTTATAAAATGATGCTATGAAAGATTTACAACATACCAAAAAAGTTACAACTAAGACTCAAATCTAATGCTTTATTGTATATTTAGATATTTTCCTAATAATTTTAATTGCTTTATTGGAATTTAAAAATAATCTAGATAATCAGAGTCATTTTGAAGTGTTTATTTATAGATTATTTGTTAAATATACCAGCAGGGCAGTTTTAGGAACATTTTCTTTCAGGAATGCTTACTAGGCTGAGGAAACCAAGGAAGGTCCCTTTATCATCTTTCCCTGAATCATTTAAAATGAGACCATCTGTATTGGTGTTTTTCTTTCTGGCTTACTTCATTTGAAATAAAATGTGAAGAAATCACCATGGGCAAAGTGGTGTATTCTGAAAAGGGTATTATCTAGCACTAAACTTCCATGATTTTATTATGCTTGTTGAAGCTTAGAAAATTGTCCTTTGTTCTCACATCACTACATTGAAATGCCAGAAGGTTTGCTTCTCAGCATGCAGACTCATGGAAACAGTCTACAACTTCTGAAAACGAACACCTTGCTGAGGCACCAAATGATCAGAGTGGTTCATTAACCACGTTTGAGTTTTGTGACTTAGAAAACACTCTCTTTCCTTTATTTTCCTTATCAAATCTGTATTTTGGGGGATTGTTAATGCCTTAAGTATGTACAATTTCATAATTTAAGTTTAAAGGCAATGAAATGATGTTATTGATTGCCTTGGGGCATTTTTAGTTTGTAATATGATTGTTTAACATTTTGACATCATTTGGGCTTCCCTGGTGGCTCAGAAGGTAATGAATCTGCCTGTAATGTGGTAGACGTGGGTTTGGTCCCTGGGTTGGGAATATCCCCTGGAGAAGGACATGGCAACCCGCTCCAGTATTCTTGCCTGGAGAATCCCATGGACAGAGGAACCTGGCGGGCTACAGTCCACAGGGTCTCAGAGAGTTGGACATGACTGAGCGACTTTCACTTCAGGCGACATATCTGGAGGGCTATTTTGTTCATATATTCATTACACCATCAGGCTGTTTCCACTCTTGAATCATATGGTGATATTCTGGATTGTTTTAAGAAAAACTCACTGATAGCATAATACGGCAAGTGACTTGAGGGGAAAAGATGCCTTACTCTACTTTTCATCCTTTACAAGAATAATACTTTTGGGAGATGAGTTTTAGTAGTGGTAGAATGTAATAGCTGACATATATTGAGGTTTTATTATTAGTCCCACCCTGTAGTAAGAAATTTACATATGAGATCTCATGTAATAGTCACAGAAGTCCTATAAACTAAGTACTATTATTACTCTTTCCACTTCATGTAGCATCTGGAATATTATTGTTAGTTAGTTTGTGAATAAATGAATGAATACATTGATGTGTGGGGGGAACTCACATTTAGAAAGTTTCTGGAAAATAGTTTATCTTTTCTAAATAGCTTCTTTTATCAATTGACTACAGTAAAAGCTTACATTCCTAGGATGAGAATACAATAATACATGTCCTTGTTGGGCTTCCCAGGTGGGGCTAGTGATAAAGAACCTGCCTGCCAAAGCAGAAGACCAGGAGATGTGAGAGAGAGATGTAAATTCGATCCCTGGGTTAGGAAGATCCTGTGAAGGGGGACCAGTCAACCCACTCCAGTATTCTTGTCTGGAGATTCCCCATGGACAGAGGAACCTGGCAGGCTACAGTCCAGGGGTCGCAAAGAGTCAGATACGACTGAAGCGACTTAGCACACACGCATGCCCATGTCCCTTGTGTTCATTTTATGCTTTTAAATATAAAATCACAACTGAGTTGAGTAACAGATGACCTTCCCTAGTTTGATAACTTGTGAAAAGTTGTATGGTAAAATAAACAACTGTGGCTTTGTTTTTATAACTTTATTCTTAAAATTGTGATATTCTGATTGCGTAGGGTGATGATAAGATGACCTGTTCTCCTTTATTTGCTTACATATTCTCTTTTCCTTTCTTTGTGGAGTTTTGGATTCAAATCCCTAATTATTCTGCAGTTGATAAGCAGAAATCTTTGGGTAGAAGCATTATAACTCTGATCTGAAATTGAATCTCCCTTGGAATTTTGTGATAAAATTGATCCAGCCTACTTAAGTTAGGTGGATAACGCCTCTCTGCCTTGGAGGCCTCTTACTCGGGTTTATCATTTCTGTCAATGTTATTCCAGTTTGTGGAACTGATTCATTGTGTGGCAGATGATAGGTTTAAATTCCTTTCCAAGTACTACTGAACAATATTAGTGTTTATGTCATATTACTTTCTTTTTCTAGTTACAGAAGTATCTACTTACTGTGAAAAATTAAAGTTACAAAATGTCACATTACTAAAAGTAAAACCATTAGTACATCTATGCACGTGCTTCCTGTCTTCTTTCTTTGTGTGGGCATGCGTGTGTTTATGTATGTGTGAGATTGCATTTATATGTACACTGTCCGTGTTTTTAAGTTTTTCCTTTTAACATCATGAACATTTTCTGTTGTCTTTAGTATTATTCTCCAGCATGATATTTAATGCTTGTGCTGTATTATGGGATTAAATTGCTTAGAATGTATAATCCGGTCTTACATTGTTGAATACTTACAGTTTTTTCACCATTTTACTAATTTAACACTCTGATGAACATCCTTACATATAAATTTCCATGCCTAATGTATTTCTTTATTAGAAATAATTTTCTGGGTCAAAATATGAGAATGGCATTTAAGCTTTTGTAAAACCGTCTTTAAATGTACAACTTTTCCAATGGAGAATAATTAATATTATACTTCTTTACAAACATTTTATATGCATTTCAGACGTTTGGACTCATGTTCATATTGGTTCTTTGAATTTCACCTTTTCTAAGAGAAATGGTTTGTCCTTTGTTTTGCACTTTTAACTCCATTATTTATAGAGTAATTCTCTCTGGAGATAACTACCTCCATTTCCCAGGTTATCTTGTAACTTGATGAAAATTGCCATTCTTCCATCTCTGCTGTCTTACTCCATTTATCTACCAGAACTTTTCTGTTGCTAGACAGGATGTCTAACACTATTCCAAGCAAATAACTCTTATTCAGCTATTTTTTGTATTAAACTGAAAACAAGACCTGCACTTACTAATATAAGCATCTCATTGTATTATGTATTTCTTGCTTTGTAGTCAAAGTTATTTTTTTTTGTTTTACACTTTTTAAGGAAAAAACATTATGACATAACTAGAATCTCTGTTTCTATAATCTTCATATTGAATAATACTTTCAACAAAGCTGTTGCAGTATGACTCCCCAGGCTAGGACTTTATACACACAATCACAGCAGCCTGTTTACTTGCTAAATCTTATGCTTTGAATGCCACTGATGTATATTAACTAATTTATATACACTAACTTGCTTGGTATAATTAACTTTTTGATCAACGTGCTCTAGGCTAAGTTACCCCAGCAACAAATTCCACAAGTTGATATACAATGATTAAACAGATTTCGCCAGTGTTTTGCAGAGGTCTTATTATGGTTTGGGTACTACATCAATAAATAATAACATTCTGTAAGAGAAAGCCCCAGGTCAGATGGGTTCACTGGTAAATTCTACTATAATCTCTTTCAGAAGATAGAAACAAAGGGAATACTTCCTGATGCATTCATAAGGCCGGTTCAGTTCAGTTCAGTTGCTCAGTCATGTCCTATTCTTTGCGACCCCATGAACCGCAGCACGCCAGGCCTCCCTGTCCATCACCAACTCCCAGAGTTCACTCAGACTCACTTCCATCGAGTCAGTGATGCCATCCAGCCATCTCATCCTCTGTCGTCCCCTTCTCCTCCTGCCCCCAATTCCTCCCAGCATCAGAGTCTTTTCCAATGAGTCAGCTCTTCGCATGAGGTGGCCAAAGTACTGGAGTTTCAGCTTTAGCATCATTCCTTCCAAAGAACACCCAGGACTGATATTCTTTAGAATGGACTGGTTGGATCTCCTTGCAGTCCCAGGGACTCTCAAGAGTCTTCTCCAACACCACAGTTCAAAAGCATCAATTCTTCGGTGCTCAGCCTTCTTCACAGTCCAACTCTTACATCCATACATGACTACTGGAAAAACCATAGCCTTGACTAGATGGACCTTTGTTGGCAAAGTAATGTCTCTGCTTTTCAATATGCTATCTAGGTTGGTCATAACTTTCCTTCCAAGGAGTAAGCATCTTTTAATTTCACGGCTGCAGTCACCATCTGCAGTGACTTTGGAGCCGAGAAAAATAAAGTCTGACACTGTTTCCACTGTTTCCCCATCTATTTCCCATGAAGTGATGGGACCAGATGCCAAGATCTTCGTTTTCTGAATGTTGAGCTTTAAGACAACTTTTTCACTCTCCACTTTCACTTTCATCAAGAGGCTTTTTAGTTCCTCTTCACTTTCTGCCATAAGGGTGGTGTCATCTGCATATCTGAGGTGATTGATAGTTCTCCCAGCAATCTTGATTCCAGCTTGTGCTTCCCACAGCCCAGTGTTTCTCATGATGTTCTCTGCATATAAGTTAAATAAGCAGGGTGACAATATACAGCCTTGATGTACTCCTTTTCCTATTTGGAACCAGTCTGTTGTTCCATATCCAGTTCTAACTGTTGCTTCCTGACCTGCATATAGGTTTCTCAAGAGGCAGGTCAGGTAGTCTGATATTCCCATCTCTTTCAGAATTTTCCACAGTTTATTGTGATCCACACAGTCAAAGGCTTTGGCATAGTCAATAAAGCAGAACTATATGTTTTTCTGGAACTCTCTTGCTTTTTCCATGGTCCAGCAGATGTTGGCAATTTGATCTCTGGTTCCTCTGCCTTTTCTAAAACCAGCTTGAACCTTAATACTGAAACCAGACAAAGACATTATAGGAAATGAAAACTTCAGACATATCTCTCATGAATATATTCAATAACCCTCAAAAATATAAGCAAATGGAATCTAACAATATTTAGATATAATTATATACAATGGAAAGTAGGATTTATCCCAGATATTCAAGAATTGTTCAATAATTAAAAATTAATTGATCATAATCCATTGCATCAACAAGCCAAGAAAGAAAAACCACATAATCAGAGCAGTAGATACAGAAAAGGATTTGACAAAATACAACAACCATCCATGATAAAAACTCTCAGCAAACTAAGAATAGATGGGAACTTCCTCAACTTGATAACAAACATCTACAAAAAGCCTACATTGATGTCATACTTAATTAATGTATGTTAACTATTAATAGAAGCTTTCCCACTAAGATCAGGATTAAAGGAAGGATATCTCTCTTACCATAGATTTTCACACAGCATTCTGGAAGTCCTAGCTAATGCAAAAAGACGTCATAAGACATTATTATAAAGTCTCCCACATCAAGACAGTGTCAGTTCAGTCACTCAGTCATGTCCAACTCTTTGAGACCCAATGGACTGCAGCACACCAGGCTTCCCTGTCCATCACCAACTCCCGGAGCTTGCTCAAACTCACGTCCATTGAGTCGATGATGCCATCCAACCATCTCATCCTCTGTCGCCCCCTTCTCCTCCCGTCTTCAATCTTTCCCAGAATCAGGGTATATTCCATTGAGTCAGTTCTTTTCCAATGAGTCAAGACAGTGTAGTATTGGCAAAGAATAGACAGATCAATAAAATAGAATAAAAAGTCCAGAAACAGACCAATATAAATATAGGGAACTGATTTTGACATTGGAGCAAAGGCAACACAATGGATAAAAAACGGCCTTTTCAACAAATGATGCTAGAACAATACTGGACATTCATGTGTACACATGCACACCCACACACAAATGAATCTGGGTACAAGACATTGGTGCTCTTCACTAATGTTAGCTCAAGTAGTTCATAGTGGTAAATGGAAAGCACACAACTCTAAAACCACTAGAAGATGATTTAGGAGAAAATCTAGATGCCATTGGACACAGTAATGGCTTTTATTTCTTTTTCAACTCTTCTTAATAGTTTTCTTTTCCACTATAGTTCATACCACCATTGGTCTTAGAGAAACTATAAACAACAGTGTTGTCATGAAACTGGCCCTCATCTTGAGAAAATAGATTTGCATACACTGTCAGAAAAAAAACTGAAAGTGAAAATACTCTTTTGTGTACTTTGGCACTGATCCATTGATCTTGTTTCAAGTTTGAACTAAAGGAATTCTGGATTGGAAAATATCTAAAACTATATCTATATCTTCATGTATTACACATAACTATATAATTAACAGTGAAATGTGCTATATGGTAAAGATCCCTATTACTCTGAGAGCCCATAAGAGAGAGACATAACATATGCTATAGACTGAAGAAGTAAATCAAAGTCTTTCCTGAAGAAGTTCTGGTTGATAGGGGCTGATAGGAATTAACTGAGAAAATGTTAATGTGGTCTGCTCCCCATGCCAACTTAATCAGGCCACTTTGTTCCTCCACTTTACCAAGAAATGGGGTACATTTTCTCTAATACCAAAGTAGAGAGAATGAGCTATTACACTAAATACATGCATAGTGGGGCTTTCCTGGTGGCTCACTGGTAAAGAATCCACCTGCAATAAAGAAGCCACAGGAGATACAGGTTCAATCCCTGGATTGGGAAGATCCCCTAGAGGAGAGCATGGCCACCCACTCCAGTATTTTTGCCTGGAGAATCCCATGGACAGAAGAGCCTGACAGGCCACAGTCTATAGGGTTACACAGAGTTGGACAGACTGTAGCATCTTAGAATGCAGGCACAGGCATAGTAAGCCTACACAATTGGAAACCTCCAGATCCATCCTCTGGGTGTCTACCACAATGCTTACAGCCAGATTTCTAGATCCCAATAGGAAAGGTGGAAGATTTCCACCTGGAGAAACATTTTAGCTTCTAGATACCAGTATTTACTGGGTACCTGAATGAGATAATCTGGTGCTCACTTCATGTCCCATGATGAAGCCCAGCATGTATGAAAATGAGGAAGTTGTTTAACCTTTACAAATGATTGGCTATTACAATGAGGCTTCCCAGGTGGCAGGGGATTGGTTAAAAGTGATTATCTTATACCACTTTTATGAAGACGATTCAAAGTTTCCTTTATGATTATCATAAGCTATCATGAGAAAAGAGTTCAGTTTTCCTTATGTTTATGAAATAAGCTTATGGGGCTTAAATGGTTTTATCTGCTCAGAGAATTTTTAAGTATTTAATTTTAACAGCGCTTTAGTATTAAATATGAATGGACACCAAGGACCATCAGACATTTGAGGAAATCCTCTAATATAAAATGGGGATTTAACCTCCTTCATAGGAAAAAAATATATATACCTCAGGGAAAACAGGTAATACTAGAAAGAGAAGAAAATATCAATAAATCTGTAATTAATATTTTCAGAGAGATAAACATTGATTTTATGTATATGTAAGAACTATACATTAAAGGAATAATTAGAAAACATTTTTAAAGCTCTTGGAATTAAAAACAACATAGAAATTTAAAATGGTACATTGCTGAGTTGAAGAAGTGGAATAAAAGGCAAATAAATGGAGAATACATTTAAAAGTATAAGACAATTAGAGGATCTGTCAGGTCCAAATGATACTAATGAGTTCTACAATAAATGTAAAACTTGTTGCTGTTCAGTCGCACAGTCATGTTCAATTCTTTGCGACCCTATGGACTGCAGCATGGGCTTCCCATGTGGTACTAGTGGTAAAGAACCCACCTGGCCATGCAGGAGACTTAAGAGACATGGGTTTGATCCCTGTATCAGAAGATCCCCTGGGGGAGGATTGGCAACTCACTCCAGTAGTCTTGCCTGGAGAATCCTCATGGACAGAGAAGCCTGGCAGACTACAGTCCACAGGGTCCCAAAGAGTTAGCCACGACTGAAGCAACCAAGCATGGCGGGGAATGCAGCGTGCCAGGCTTCCCCGACCCTCACTGTCTCCCAAAGTTTGCTCAAATTCATGTCCATTGACTTGGTGATGCCATCCAATCATCTCATCCTTTGTTGTCCCCTTCTCCTCCTGCCCTCAGTCTTGCCCAGCATTAGGGTCTTTTCCAGTGAGTCAGCTCTTCGCATCAGGTGGCCAAAATATTGGAGCTTCAGCATCAACATCCATCCTTCCAGTGAATATTTAGAGTTGATTTCTTTTAGGATTGACTGGTTTGATCTCCTTGCAGTCCAAGGAACTCTCAAGAGTCTTCTCTAGCACCACAATTTGAAAACATCAGTTCTTCCCTGTTCAGCTTTCTTTATTATCCAACAAAGAAATTATAAAAGAAAATGCCTAGAAATCAATCGTATCAATTCTTAGATTAAAAAGAGTGACTCATTGCAATGAAGAAAGCTCATTTTGAAATCTCAGAGCACTGGAAATGTTGGAAAATTGGTGGATCTCAGTTTTTCCAGAGTAGATAAGTTATTTATAAGAAGATCAAGTCACAGGCCACAGTCATGCTTCTATAATTACAGGAACAGCTAAGTCACTTCAGTCGTGTCTGACTCTGTGCAACCCCATAGACGGCAGGCACCAGGCTCCCCATCCCTGGGATTCTCCAGGCAAGAACACTGGAGTGGGTTGCCATTTCCTTCTCCAATGCATGAAAGTGAAAAGTGAAAGTGAAGCCGCTCAGTCATGTCCGACTCTTAGAGACCCCATGGACTGCAGCCTACCAGGCTCCTCCATCCATGGGATTTTCCAGGCAAGAGTACTGGAGTGGGGTGCCATCGCCTTCTCCAAATTATAGGAAAGCTGGAAGCTAAAAGGTTATGGAGCAATGCTAACAGAATTCTGGTAAAAAATAATTTCAATCCATCTCTGAAAGTGAAAGTGAAGTCGTTCAGTCGTGTCCGACTCTTTGCAACCCCAGGGACTGTAGCCCACCAGGCTCCCCAGTCCATGGGATTCTCCAGGCAAGAACATTGGAGTGGGGTGCCATTTCCTTCTCCAGGGGATCTTCCCCACCCAGGGGTTGAAACTGGGTCTCCTGCATTGTAGGCAGATGCTTTACTGTCTGAGCCACCAGGGAAGTCCATCTCTACACCTAGCCAAATTTTTACTCAAGAGTAAACAAAGAATAAAGATATTTGAAAGCATACATTAATTTAAAACATTAAAACTTCCTATATGTGCTTTCTTAGAAAGCTGATGAGAAAATGTTCCATCCTTATTAAGGTGTAAACCGGGCATGAGGAAGGCAGGTATCCACAAAACAGGAAATTCAGCAGAAGGGAGATTTCAACAGGAGAGAGGTAAACAGAATTCCAAGGAGGATAGTGAAGGGAATTCCGAGTAGAACAGCTGTGTAGCTAACTGAGAGGATGATTATTTTCAGATGTTTTCAAAGGATGTTTTCCCCAGAGCATGTGCATTATGACGATTTGAAGAAATGAGAGTTTTTATTTTGAATTATTGGTATAATCTTTAAGTTTTTGATAATTATACAATAGCTTGCATTGTTTAACACTTATATCATGCTTACTAAACACCTAGCACTGTTTCAAGCATTTTACATATATTTATTCACTTAAATAATTCGTTAAATTAAATAAGTAAATTCATTTATTAATCCTCTGACATAGTTTTTTTTTTTTTTTTTTTTTAATCTTGAGAACCTGGGACTGCCGCTTAGTGGCAGAGCTAGCATCCAAACTCAGGGAGTCTGCCTCCTCATCTTCTGCTCTCAATCATACCCTATCTGCTTCTCATCCAATTTCTAGTTATACTGAACATTTCCCTCTTATGAGAACACAATCAAAAGTTTTTTCTTCCTCATTTTGTACTGCCTAGTAGATTTGAGGGTTGAGATTGTGACATTTTCTGCCTTATCTTTTTTTTTTTTTAAGTAAAAATTGAGTCCTATTGTTGAGTTTTAGCAGAAATGATATATATTTTTTGCCATTAGTGTTTAAAAGAGAAGGAAATTAGTAAATGAAACCAATCTCCAAGAGTGGTTTTATAAGATAGCAGAACATTTTACTGCTTTCTATCTAACACTGCATTTCAATTTTAAGCATTTAACAGTTTCTATTGTAGACAAGTGGTTAGAACAAAGACATTCCATTCTTTGCTGTTAGAATTCAGGGTAGCTTTTCCTTATATTGGAGTCTACAGAAGGTAGTGTTACAATGGAGTTCTTTTCTTTTTTTGCAGTACAGTTGGTTTATAATATTATATTAGTTTCAGGTGTACAACATGTAAGTCAGCATTTTTTACATTATACTCCTTTAAAGTTGTTACAAAATAATGGCATTTCCTACAATGGAGTTCTGGGATAATAAATGTCTTTATCTCTAGTTCAAATTACTTGAAAGAACAATTTTTGTCTACTAATATAAAGCCTAATTAAGAACTTGTACCTGCTACTAAATAGCTCTGTCAACTTATAAGCCTGTATCACGCCTCTGATTTGCATTCCATGATTAACCAACACTTTTGTGCACCTATGGGGTATAAATGGGGGTAATAATAAGTGGGGTACCTAGTCAAGGGTAGCTTTATGGCTTTGATAAGGCTCAACACACATTGATGGATTTTGAGGTATTTAACAAAACATCCAACCAGTCTATCCTAAAGGAGATCAGTCCTGAATGTTCATTGGAAGGACTGATGCTGAAGCTGAAACTCCAATACTTTGGCCACGTCATGCAAAGAGCTGACTCATTGGAAAAGACCCTGATGCTGGGAGGGATTGGGGGTGGAAGGAGAAGGGGACGACAGAGGATGAGATGGCTGGATGGCATCACCGACTCGATGGACATGAGTTTGAGTAAACTCCGGGAGTTGGTGATGGACAGGGAGACCTGGCGTGCTGCGATTCATGGGGTTGCAAAGAGTCGGACATGCCTGAGTGACACACATGAGTAAATACATACACACTATTTTGCTTTTCTGGGTCAAAAAGGCTCAGAAATGCTATAGCAGACAGAAAACTAACAAGGATTATTCTTTCCCTGGAGAAATTCACACTGATGAGGAAGACAAACAAAACCCACTTGCAAAACACAGTAAAAATTGCTAAAATAAGGGTAAGTGCAAACTTCTGTGAAGCACAGAGACAAGAATCCCGATGTCCCTAGTCTACTGACATTCCCACTCTCTTAGACAGCCATCACCACCTTTTCTCCTCAGGTTCCTGACACCTGCTAACCCACCTTCTCTGTCAGCTGCTCAGCTTGCTCTTTCATGACCCTGAAACAAAGGCAATGCCCGAGGCCACCATCAGCACATCAGGTCACCTGCCAGTGTCTGCTTCCACATGCTGTGCCATGCTGTCTGCTTTCATAAATGAGCGTGATTATGTGCACAGCCCGTCCTCTATGGGGCACTGGATCACATCACTTCTCATATCAAAGAGGGCATTATTCTAGTTGCTGCTGCTAAGTCGCTCAGTTGTGTCCAACTCTGTGCGACCCCAGAGACGGCAGCCCACCAGGCTCCGCCGTCCCTAGGATTCTCCAGGCAAGAACACTGAAGTGGGTTGCCATTTCCTTCTCCAATGCATGAAAGTGAAAAGTGAAAGGGAAGTCGCTCAGTCATGTCCAACTCTTAGTGACCCCATGGACTGCAGCCCACCAGACTTCTCCATCCATGGGATTTTCCAGGCAAGAGTACTGGAGTGGGGTGCCATTGTCTTCTCCGATATTCTAGTCGCTACCCTCTCTTTTCCCACATTACCATTTCCTCCTGTTTACTGAGTCATTCTTGGAAGCATAGAAACATGCGGATGTTTCTCTACTCCTCCTTTTAGAAACAAAACCTTTTCTTGAAGCACTCTACCAGCCAGTTGCGGCCTGATTTCTTCCCTTTGCAGCAACAGTCTTTGAAAGAATTGCCTGCCTTTACTCTCACTCACTCTGATTCCTCTCCCCCAGTTGTCTCTTCAACAAATTCCAAGCAGATTCTAGTCTCAACCACTTCACTGAATATGCACTGGACACTTCTGCTGTGCTAAATCTGATGGCCAAGTATCAGTTTCCCTCTTGCTTTGTTAACAGCCTTTGACACACATATCCTTCTCCCTAAAGAACCTGCTCTACTTGACAGGTCATTTTCCACACATATTTTCCCCTCACTTCTTTTGGCCCATTTCTCCTCTTCTTCGTCTTACATCTTGATTTTGGAGTCCTCTCCCCTCCCCCTGGGCTCAGTTCTTGCTCCTCGTCACGTCTCTACCCAGATTCACATCGGCACTTTTATTATATTGTCTCAATTCATGGTTATGCAGATGCTTTGTATGTTACAACCCCCACATCTATGTCTCCACTCAGGATCTTCCACTTGACCTCTAGAACTAGAGGCAAGGTATATTAAAGCAAATGGAGATTTTTTTCTTTTTAAGATTTTTTTTTTGGTGTGGATCATTTTTAAAGTCTTCATTGAATTTGTTACAATATGGCTTCCATTTAATGTTTTGGTTTTTTGGCCACAAGGCATGTGGTATCTGACCTCTGAGACCAGGGATCGAACGCACACTCCCTGCACTGGAAGGCAAAGTCCTAACTATGGGACTGCTAGGGAAAGCAAATGGAGTTTAAGTTTCGGGCTGTCACTTGTATGACTCCCTTCCAGAGCTCTGGGAGATGGCCCAGCAATATGATATATATGAGAGTTGTTAAATCACAGGTTTAGGCACAAATGAATCAATAAAGCAAAGGCCATGTAAGGTAAAGTGAATGGAATTGCTTAGGTTAAAATGAAGAGTTGAGAAGAGAGAGCACTGGAAGATTGTACTAACTGTTCATATAGGGTAAGATTATACAGGGTCTTGAAAGAGAGGTTACAATAAATTTTAATTTTTTCTTGAAAAAATAAACCTTTCTTAGTGTTACATGAAAAGATACAACACTTTTTCATTAAAAAGGTTTTCAAAAGTTAGATAACCAGACAAATTATCTACCTAAAATTTTTCCTACTTCTGGGAGCAGTTTTCTTTAAATACCAGAAGTGTTAAGAATATTAGGATACTTGTTTAAGGATGTTGATGTATGGCAAAACCAATACAATATTGTAAAGTAATTAGCCTCCAATTAAAATAAATAAATTTAAATTAAAAAAATAAAAATGGTAATTAAAAACCACAGGCCATGAAAAGAGTGTTTTTCCTTTATTTTCTGTAAGAAAACACACACACACAAAAACGTATAAGAATGTTCCCAAGATAATAAATCTTCTGTTTGGAAAGGGGATGGGGCTTTTCTAGGTTCTTTCTTTGAAAAAATTTGAAGTGCAGAAATTGAGTTGTTATCAACTATTTTTCACTAAAATTTGACTGTTGCTTATCCTTCTATCCTAGCCCTGGGTTCAGAATTAATGATCAAATGTAATTCTCAGATTCTCTACTAATAGAGATTAGAAATCACTCAAATAAAAATTCAAATACTGACACTCTATTTGTGTTTTATAGAAGATTATTTTGTCAAAGAGAGTCAAGTTGACACCAGGAGCAAGGATAGTAATAGAGTTTTTACATAATTCATGGGAAAAATAATAAAAATGTAAGATATATAGATGGTTGCTAGAATAAAAAAATTTAACATTTGTTAAAACCACAATATATCCAGGGATATCCTGAGTTGAGTTGAGTTCAGTCACTCAGTTGTGTCCTACTCTTTATGACCCCGTGGTCTACAGCACACCAGGCCTCTCTGTCCATCACCAACTCACAGAGCTTACTCAAACTTATTACCATTGAGTCGGTGATGCCATCCAACCATCTCATCCTCTGTCATCCCCTTTTCCTACTGCTTTCAATCTTTCCCAGCATCAGGGTCTTTTCCAACGAGTCAGTTCTTTGCATCAGGTGGCCAAAGTATTGGAGTTTCAGCTTCAGCATCAGTCCTTCCAATGAATATTCAGGACTGATTTCCTTTAGGATGGACTGGTTGGATCTCCTTGCTGTTCAAGGGACTCTCAAGAGTCTTCTCCAACATCACAGTTCAAAAGCATCAATTTTTTGGTGCTCAGCTTTCTTTATAGTCCAGCTCTCACATCCATACATGACTACTGGAAAAACCATAGGATATCCTGAGTGAATTATAAATATTTTAGCCAAAGTTTCAGCAGAACTGAAATTTGAACCTCAACTGTTTGCTTCCAGAGCATGTATATTAACTATTGAACTGTCTCTAAACATAAAATTAATTGAAAGGTTTATTCTTTTTTAATGGAGGTATTGTAAAAGAAAGATAAACTGAATTTTATGATTACACATTTGAACTGAAAAAGCTTAGTGAAGTGGCAAAATTATTTCCTTAAGAGCCTAAGAGACATTTATCTGAATTCTACTCTACTATTGATATCTCAGCAGCCTTATCCAAACTATTAATTTTTTAATTTTCTCTAATTCTGTTATATCATCTTAAAAATCTGAAAGAAAATACCTGTTTTGTAGAGATTAAATATGTGTATGTATATGTACAATAATAGCCCATAGTATACACTTATATGGTAGATGATGCCATTGATTCACAATTCTAAGCCTGGGTAGCACAGTGAATTATGATATTGTAGAATATACAAAATCAGGAATGAAAATATATTTGAGAAGAAGCTACTGAGACTTTCATAGATATAATAAATTATTATTTAATTGTGAGAAAACACCTATGTATAAGAAAGAGGAAAGAAAATAAATTTTTACAAAGAGAAATAAGCGTAGAATCCAAATAATCATTGAAAAGTACATTATACTCCCTCATTTATGCTTAAGAAATGAGCACCTGAGAGTGTTTTGCCTATGTTCTCCTCTAGGAGTTTTATAGTTTCTGGTCTTACGTTTAGATCTTTAATCCATTTTGAGTTTATTTTTGTGTATGGTGTTAGAAAGTGTTCTAGTTTCATTCTTTTACAAGTGGTTGACCAGATTTCCCAGCACCACTTGTTAAAGAGATTGTCTTTAATCCATTGTATATTCTTGCCTCCTTTGTCAAAGATAAGGTGTCCATATGTGCGTGGATTTATCTATGGGAATGCAAACCAGTACAGCCACTATGGAGAACAGTGTGGAGATTCCTTAAAAAACTGGAAACAGAACTGCCTTATGATCCAGCAATCCCACTGCTGGGCATACACACTGAGGAAACCAGAAGGGAAAGAGACACGTGTACCCCAATGTTCATCGCAGCACTGTTTATAATAGCCAGGACATGGAAGCAACCTAGATGTCCATCAGCAGATGAATGGATAAGAAAGCTGTGGTACATATACACAATGGAGTATTACTCAGCCATTAAAAAGAATACATTTGAATCAGTTCTAATGAGGTGGATGAAACTGGAGCCTATTATACAGAGTGAAGTAAGCCAGAAAGAAAAACACCAATACAGTATACTAACGTATATATATGGAATTTATAAAGATGCTAACAATAACCCTGTGTACGAGACAGCAAAAGAGACACTGATGTATAGAACAGTCTTATGGACTCTGTTGGAGAGGGAGAGGGTGGGAAGATTTGGTAGAAGGGCATTGAAACATGCATAATATCGTGTATGAAACGAGTTGCCAGTCCAGGTTTGATGCACGATACTGGATGCTTGGGTCTAGTGCACTGGGACGACCCAGAGGGAGGGTATGGGGAGGGAGGAGGGAGGAGGGTTCAGGATGGGGAACACATGTATACCTGTGGCAGATTCATTTTGATATTTGGCAAAACTAATACAATTTGTAAAGTTTAAAAATAAAATAAAATTAAAAAAAAGAAAGTAAATAATAATAATAAAAAAAAGAAATGAGCACTTGGTAGGGATGGGAAGTATTATAAAACAGAGAAACTTCACTGATGTTGTTGTTCTGTCACTCACTCATGTCTGACTGTTGGCAACACCATGGACTGCAGCACGCCAGGCTTCCCTGTCCTTCACCATCTCCCAAAACTTGCTCAAACTCATGTCCATTGAGTCCGTGGTGCCATCCAACCGTCTCATCCTCTGTCTTCCCCTTCTCCTCCTGCCTTCGATCTTGCCCAGCATCAGGGTCTTTTCAAATGAGTCAGCTCTTCGCATAAGGTGGCCAAAGTATCGGAGCTTCAACATCAGTCCTTCCAATGAATATTCAAGACTTATTTCCTTTAGAATGGACTGGTTTGATCTCCTTGCAGTCCAAGGGACTCTCAAGAGTCTTCTCCAATACCACAGTTCAGAAGCATCAATTCTTTGTCACTTAGCCTGCTTTATGGTCCAACTCTCACATCCATACATGACTACTGGAAAAACCATAGCTTTGACCATGTGGACCTTTGTTGGCAAAGTCATTGACATTGGGAGAGGTACAAAGAATAAATCTTATAAAGTGAAAAATAAGAAAACAGCATTCCCTGTGAGTAGATGACGTCTAGTTTCTCCATTCTTAAGGAAGGGTGAACTGTTTTGAGGCCAGCATATATCCCATTCTAGAGATCATCTGTTAGGCTGAATGATACGTCAAACCGTGTAACTGGTTTTCATGCATTTGCACTTACTATACTGATAGGTGTTAATGTTCTGTAGATGACTTAAAAAGAAGGAGGGGGATAAAAGGAGTCATCAGTGGTCATTCTAATAGTAAATATATATATATGTGTGTATGTATATATATATATATATATATAGAGAGAGAGAGAGAGAGAGAGAGACAGAGAGAGAGAGAGATAAGAGGAAGAATAAGGAATACAATCCTGGAGCAATTACCTTGAAAAAGTGTAAATGGTTATTTCTTTTTTTTTAATTGAGAAGAAAGATCATGCTGTGAGATAGGAAAGCAGAAAAGAAATGTCATCTTGTCAGGCCAGTAACATAAATGAGATTCTTTCTTGGAGAAGGAAAATTCCAGAGTGGAAGGGAGAGGAATTGAATATAGGCATCCTCAAACATATCTTATTTTTAAAATTTGACTCTGAAAATATGAAAATGTTTCAATAGTTAGGAAACAACATCAAAGCAAAATGAGACAAAGAAATCAACACCTAAAAAATTATAGGCAAAACAAAGCACTAACTCTGTAGGATATTAGTGGCTTAAATTTAAATAGAAATTTAAAATGAGGAATTGACTTGTACATCCGTCATGAGATTTATACCCTAAGATCAAACAAACTGCAAAAATAAACCCTTAAACTGACTTTGTAATCGTGTTGTTATTAATAATGTAACACTGGCATGTTGATTCTGAAAATGTGCACATCCACACAAACACACACACAGGTATGAAATCATCTTAATGTCCTTAGTTTCTTATTGCTGTTGCAACAAATCACCACAAACTTAGAGGCTTTAAACCACACAAATTTATTACCTTATAGTTCTGGAGGTCAGAAGTCTACAGCAGGCCCACAAAGCTGCTTCCTTCTCGAGGTTTTAGGGAAGGATCTCTTTTCTTGCCTTTTCTACCTCTATAAGCCACCAACAGTCTTGGGCTCATGGTCACATTGTCTATATTCAAAGCCAACAGCACATCAATTTCCAAAGTTTCTTCCTATTTTTATTCCTCTGCTTCCAGCATCACATTGTCTTCTCTGTATGTGAGACTCTCTTGCCTCTTTCTTACAAGGATCCTTGTGATTATAAAGTGCTTGCCTGGATAATTTTTCCATCTCAGAAATCCTTAACTTAGTCATGTATGTAAGGTCCTTTCTGCTATATATGATAATGTGCTCACAGATTCTAGAGAGTAGGATATCAATATTGTTGGGGGTGGATATTATTCAGTCTAGCACAATTAGGAACTAAGACTTTTAGTATCATATATTTAAATGAATATATATATTTAAATGAATAAAGATAGGTTTATTGAACTTGCTACATGAAATGAAATGCACTTCAGAGGTATAAAAATAGAATGGGAAAAGTTACAGAAAGATACATAAAAGTTTGGGCAGCCTAAGGAATTGTTGATAATTGGTAAACTAAGTAGGTTGCTGGCATATTCTGATTATGGGAAGTTACTGTGGGATCAATTTAGGTATGATCTTAGTCACAGAACTAAGACTGAATGAGTTAAGACTACAACTATTTGAGTTTAGCTAATCTGTTATGTATCAATACTTCATGGTTGAGTTTTTTAAATATTTCTCTTATTAGACGTAGTACTGTCCACTTTGCTCATGTGGTTTCTGTTTTAAATATCAGCACTGTTCCTCAGGTTATTCTTTAGCCTAAGAAATGAATAAATCATTATCATCTGAGGATGTGATCAATTCAGATTTATACCACTGTTTGATGGATCGAGATCATTTGCTGAATTTTTAATGCAAGGTAAAAGATGGTGGAGGAACATCTTTAAAACACTTGAAGAAATGTCAACTTAGAATTCTAAACATAATGAAAATACCATTCAGAAATGAAGGCAAAATAAAGACAGTTAAAGGCCCAGATGGTTCTTGTGGTAAGGAACTCACCTAACAATGCAGGAGACATAAGAGATGTGAATTTGATCCCTGGGTGGGGAAGATCCCCTGGAGGAAGACGTGGCAACCCACTCCAGTATCCTTGCCTGGAGAATCCCATGGACAGAGGAGCCTGGTGGGTTACAGTCCATGGTGTTGTAAGAGTCAGATATGAATGAAGCGACTGATCCTGCATGCACAAAGGCATATAAAAGATAAAAGAATTGATCACACCAAACCAGAACTACAAGAAATATAAAAGGAAATATTTCAGAAAAAAGAAAAATGACAACAGATAGAAATTTGAATCTATGCAGAGAAATATTATAAATATATAAAGTATATAAGTAGGACTAAAGTCTAGTCAAGGCTATGGTTTTTCCAGTGGTCATGTATGGATGTGAGAGTTGAACTATAAAGAAAGCTGAGCACCGAAGAATTGATGCTTTTGAACTGTGGTGTTGGAGAAGATTCTTGAGAGTCCCTTGGACCGCAAGATCCAACCAGTCCATCCTAAAGGAGATATATCCTGGGTTTTCATTGGTAGGGCTGATGTTGAAGCTGAAACTCCAATACTTTGGCCACCTGATGTGAAGAGCTGACTCATTGGAAAAGACCCTGATGCTGGGAAAGGGTGAGGGCAGGAGGAGAAGAGGACGACAGAGGATGAGATGGTTGGATGGCATCACTGACTCAATGGAAATGGGTTTGGGTGAACTCCAGGAGTTGGTGATGGACAGGGAGGCCTGGCATGCTGCAGTTCATGGGGTTGCAGAGTCGGACACGACTGAGAAACTGAGCTGAACTGAAAGTAACTCCTCCTTATTTTATAAATAAGATTTAAGATTTTAAAAGATGACTGTCACTTCTGATTTCTGGTCATTCAATAAACATAGACGTTGCTACTCCATCCTAACAAGTTGAACAAACTAAAAAATCAAGAATTTTAGATCCATCAGGGAAGTGAGGTAATAGGACAAATCTCTGTGCCAAAGCCTGACAGGCAGATACAGAGGATCACAACTTCTTGGGGCAGAAACCCACCTCTGTAGGAACCACTACTGGGCTGAGAAGACCTGAACTATAATCAGTGAATCCCTGGAATCTCAGTGTAGGCAAGCCTGAGAGAGAAAATCTCTAAGAGAGTCCCAGTCTTTGGGGATGTCACTACACTTTTGTGAGTTTAACCTCCACTTTAGATCCCATGGACATTAAAAGGATAAAAAGGGAATACTCCATGCTGCTGCTGCTGCTAAGTTGCTTCAGTCGTGTCCGACTCTGTGCGACCCCATAGACGGAAGCCCAGGCAAGAACACAGATATTAATAATCTAGATCAGGGGTCCCCAGCCTCTGGGATCTAATGCCTGATGATCTGAGGTAGAGCTGATGTAAATATTAGAAATAAAGTACACAAAGTATAATACACTTGCATCATCCTAAATTCTTCCCACCCCCCACAAGTCAGTGGAAAAATTGTCTTCCAAGAAACTATAAACTACAGAAGAAAAATCACATGATAATATCAATAGATTGGTAGAATAAATATGTAATAGAAATAGGTAAACAGAAAGATACAATACACAGATACAAACCTACAGAGAACAGTGACATTTCATACTATATTTTGTGGAATGCTTACCCAAAAGGATGTTTGAATTCTTTTGATTGTAGGACACTTACCAATTTTTTTGGTGATTTTCTTATAAAATTTCACTCTTTGATTCTTTCTGTCATTCCTTAAATGATTTAGTTTCCAGATATTGTATCTTTCTGTTTACCTATTTTATTACATATTTACTTGACAGAACACCCATCTATGATAGAAATTATCAGTAAACTTGGAACAGAAGGGAGATTCCTCAATTTAATAATGAACATCAGTTAAAAAAAAAAAAAAAGGAATGAAAATCTACACCTACCATAATGAATTGAAACCCTGCCAGTTCTTCTGTTAAGATGGGAACAAGGCAAGGATGTCCCTTCTCACCACTGCCTTTTATTATCATACTGGAAATCCTAGCTATTGCCATAAGACACCAAAAGGGGGAAAAAAAGATATACAGATTGTGATATAAGTAAACTGTATTTGTTAGAAGAAGCCATGATCTTCTATAAGAAAGTCTGAAAGAGACACACACAACTGTTGTGAACTAGTTAGTATTTATAACAAAGTTGCAGGAAGCAAGGTTAATATGTGTCAATCATTTACTTCTCTACTAGTAAACAAGTGGAATTTGAAATTAAAAACACAGTATCATTTACATTAGCAACCCAAAACATGAAATACTTAGTTATAACAAAGTATGTACAAAATCTATGAAGAAAACTACAAAATTTATAAATAAAGAGTAAGGAATTATTTCACCTGTTCAGTATAAATATACCTCAGGAGAGTCAAAAGCTGATAAGAATTCTTTTTGTATGTAAAAATTTCATTTTAACAAGGAAGGAATAACAAAATGAAATGTGACTATTATACCACTTTCAATGAGAAAATGATAAAATGAGCATAATTCTCCCTCTTTCCCTCTTGAGCAAGTTTGAATTGGGTTTCTGTTACTTGCTATGTGTTAGGCAGTGTAGTGGGCGATACACTAATACATTTTTAGGATTCACAATGGATGCCCGGTAACATTTCTTTTATAATGAAAGCCTCTGTAATAGAACTCAGTCGGCTATACAGCAACCTGACTTAAGCTCAGAAAGACATTTCTGATGCATTGTCATTGCTCCATTCAATACACTGTTAAGAACACTGTGAAAATGATAAATAAACGTTAATTTTTGTCCTTGATTGTTGTAACATACAGAAAACAGAAAAAAAAATTAGACTGGAACAGAGTATAACCTACACAGAACAGTAACATTTCATACTATATTTTGTGGAATGGTTACCAAAAAAGATGTTTGAATTCTTTTGACCATAGGACACTTACCAATTTTGGGGGTGATTTTCTTATAAAATTTCACTCTTGATTCTTTCCATCATTTCTTAAATGATTTGGTTCCCAGACATTGTATATTTCTGTTTACCTATTTCTATTATGTATTTAGTATAGTTCTCAGAATAGAAAAATAAGATTCCAAGTATAATCTCATCAGTGATTCTTCTGGGACTACTGCTTTCACTGACACCAGTGAGCAAATATTTCACTTCCATTTGTGTTTTTGAGCTTCCTACAGAGAGTTTTCCAGGCTTGGTATCTGGTCAGGATATTCAGGATCTGGGTAGACAGGGGAAACAAGATAATGCAGTACTATTAAACCAGAAATGTAGAGCCACTAAATTTGATTAAAAAAAAGGAAAACAGATTTGAATATGGATAATCTAAGCAAACAAGAGTTGTTCAAGACTGGAAGAATTGGACAAGTGGTGCAACTTGAAATTTCCTCTTCAGTCAGCACTGTTTTTATTGGATGACATTCCAAGAAAGTCACATTTAACCATGGTATGCTTCACATGCTGTCTAGCTTCAGACTTTGAAAGTTAATTTATTCAAATTATCAATTAAAGGTCTGAGTTATTTTTTCTCTTAGTAACTGTGTTTACGTTAGATTTGTTCTCCTTTAGACATATGAATTTAATTCTATAAATCTGTACCTGGAGCTTTATATGAACCATTAGGACCTCATAATTCGGCAGTGGGGTTGCAAAGAGTCGGACACAACTGAGGGACCTAACTGAACTGAACTGAATTTGGCAATAGAAATACTTTCCGTTGGTACCCAACTAATATGCTGTGTATCAGTCCAGGTTTTATGTTATTCATTGCACTGATAAACATATAGTCCATGTTTTATATACAATAATAATTAACGCTAGGAACAAGAACTGTTCTGTGCGAAAACCCAGGACTTCTGCCTTGGTGTCCTTTTTCCCTGTTTCTGCTAGATATGCAAATCTTACCTGGCTTATTCAACCATGCTGTGGGTCCATTCTGCTTTCCAGCAACTATATGCCTGACATCTGGCTCTAAATACAAAAGAACATGTCCACTGTCGGTGCTTGGCCCTATGCATCATCACTACTAATATTCCCCTATAAATAGTCGTGGTATAAGTTGAACTTATTTAGTCAGTTGTGTCCAACTCACGGAGACCCCATGGACAGAGGCATGCCAGGCTTCCCTGTCCTTCACCATCTCCCGGAGCTTGCTCAAACTCATGTCCATCGAGTCGGTGATGCCATCCAACCATCTCGTCCTCTGCTGTCCCCTTCTCCTCCTGCCTTCAATCTTTCCCAGTATCAGTCTAACCTGAATTTGCCAAATTACACTGGGTATAGTAAATTGAAATACTATCATCCAGTCTCTTCCATTCTCTGAAAACTAACTTTTTCCTAATCCCCGTTTTAGACATTTTTCCCTTTCTTGTTAGGTCACTACTGAACCACTGAGTATCTTATAGTGAATCCATGTCACATGTGAGTAGATTTGAGGATTCACAGAAAAAATATATAATATATAAGAAAATAATAAAATATTAAAAACAAATGATTAATCTCACTGAATGTTTACTACACGTTGGGTATTTTTTAAATGTTTTGCATGTATTAATTCATTTAATTCTCACAACAACAACATGAACTATCCTTATTTTTCGAATGATGAAATTGATACATGGAGTAAATTTCTCCTTTTAAAACTAGGCTTCTCTCGGATTTGTTGAAACTTCTCCATTTTAAGAGAGCCAAGTGTTTCCAAAATCACCTTAGTATGTGAGTATCCTTTCTGCTTATTCTAATCAATCATGGGTTACACTGCACTTTTCATTTTTCTTAGCATTTTTTAACATCTTACTTAATTTGTAGCCATTTCTGATATTCTTCAGTTCAGTCGTTCAGTCGTGTCCGACTCTTTATGACCCCATCAATCGCAGCACCCCAGGCCTCCCTGTCCATCACCATCTCCTGGAGTTCACTCAAACTCATGTCCATCCAGTCAGTGATGCCATCCAGCCATCTCATCCTGTCATCCCCCTTTCTTCCTGCCCCCAATCCCTCCCAGATCTTGTAATAGTCCTTGCATTTGCTTTTTTTCTAATTGTGTTATTTCTCTTTTTGTATGACTTATTTTCCTTTATAACTCAAGCATATTTGTATAATTATTGGGCATGCACATTGGTTTTTTAAATTTTATTTTCCTTCTCTCTTCACAGTGAATTATATAATAAAAAATTCAGTGCTTTCTACCACAGTGAGCCATGTTTCCTTTATAGTGACAGTTGTTATGGGATTATTTCTATACTTTGAAATCTAATTTGAGATAAACATTTGCCAATATCCAGAACTATGTCTTATATTTCATTCTGGAAGATTTTAAAGTCTTCCCTGTATCTCAGGTATATCAAGATGTGATTTGCTGTGGGTTATATTTTGTTCATTGTACAGAGCTTTCAGTGAGTCTATTCAATCAGGAACTTCTTTCTTTCAGGCGAGGAAAAATTTCCTTTCTCACCAATGCTGTCATCACTCCAATCTCTTTTGCTCTCCCTTTTTGAAATTCCTATTAGTCAAACGTTGTTATGCTGAGTAAATGACCTTCTGTTATTTCTTTCTCTCGCCTTTAGTATATGTCCTGGGATGTGGGAAACTATGGTTTATGTTTTTTTTTGTTTGAGATATACACTGGAGGAGAGGTCATTTGGGGCTTCCCAGGTAGCTCAAATGGTAAAGAATCTGCCTGCAATGCAGGAGATCAGGGTTCAGTCCCTGGGTCGGGAAGATCACCTGGAAAAGGGCATGGAAACTCACTCCAGCATTCTTGCCTGGAGAATTCCATGGTCAGAGGAACCTGGCAGGCTACAGTCCATGGGGCCGCAATAAGTCAGACATGACTGAGCAAGAAACACACACACACACACACACACACACACACACCACTTGACTGCTTAGTGTCTTGGAGGTTACCTGGGGGTTTCTCACACAGGTATACCTACATGAGTCCCATTTTTACTCTACTTTACCTCAAATTCATAGATTCCTGTATGTTTGGGTAGTTTCTCCAGGGTAAACTGTCTGACAGCTCATTTGATTCTTCCTCTAGGGAAACTGAAGTTTGACTTCCCTTTTATTTCTTATGAGTCCATCACAATAACTTAATCATTTTCCTCATCATACCATGATTTGGATTTACAAATATTTCCCCATTTTATGGAAGTTAGTGATTTTGTTTCTTATTTTCCTTGAAATTTCCGAGTGATCTTGAAATCAAGATCGTCAGGATTCTTAGAGATGCCCCACTCTCAGTTGACCATTTTTATTTCCTTCTTGTCTCCAGGGCTTGGCACCTGCTGTTCTTTCTTCAAAGAAAGACTCACCTTATAGCATCCTTTACTTCCCTATCATAGCAATAATCACACTTGGTAATTATTTCATAAATGCTTGTCTTAACACAAACTTTGGGACCCCAGGAGAATAAAGTCATGCTGGGTTTGTTCTTGTCTTCTCTTTCTAAGTGCCTCTCAGTAAATATATGTTGAAAGGATAAATGTTTCTTTTTGTGACTCAATTCTCCATCCCCATGTGGACCAGTGGAAGTGGAGGGGAGTGAGGTTGATGATTCTGGGCAGGCTTTCTGTCATGTCTTGGATTCACACTCCAGAAAGACAGCCTAAGAGCCAATTAGCCATGCCATCTCTGCATATGGCTGTCACCATATGCCTCAGCAGAAAGTCAGCAGACACAAATACACCATCATTTCTTCCCGGAATGTTAACAGTGTGCATACATCTGTTATTGCTCATGGATTTTATTATTGTTTATTGCTGTTTTGTAGAGTGCCCTGATTTTCTCTAGGAGAAAATCTTCATATGTGTGTCTTGGAAATGCTGCCTACTCTTTTTTATTTATCTACTCTTCCAATATCCTCTTTGATCTGTCAACTTCTCAATGACATTTTTGACTCTTCCTCCCCTCCTTAGACACTCTTTCTCTTCACCCATCTTCTTGGAGTATATTTCTTCCTTCTGGTTTAAGAATTTTTGGTCTTCTTTAATAAATCAGAGGATAGGGATTTTTTTTTAAATTTTATTTTACATGTGTTCCCCATCCTGAACCCTCCTCCCTCCTCCCTCCCCACACCATCCCTCTGGGTCGTCCCAGTGCACCAGCCCCAAGCATCCAGCATCGTGCATTGAACCTGGACTGGCATCTCGTTTCATACATGACGTTTCACATGTTTCAATGCCATTCTCCCAAATCTTCCCACCCTCTCCCTCTCCCACAGAGTCCATAAGACTGTTCCATACATCAGTGTCTCTTTTGAAAGACACATTTTGGATGTTCTTCTGGGCATGCTTTCCTGACCCCTGCCTGTGACACCAATGTTGGGTTTATCGTATCTTCTTTTACTGATGTATTAATATGTCTCTCTCCCTCATGGGACTGTGTGTCTTAAGAGCAGCAACATTATCTTGTTCATCTTAGATTCCACTGCCTGCTCATAGCAGATGATCAGTTAATATTACATGAATAAATGGGTGGATGGATGAGTATGCGAAGGATGGATGCTCTTTTGCTGTCTCGTATACAGGGTTATCGTTACCATCTTTCTAAATTCCATATATATGCGTTAGTATACTGTATTGGTGTTTTTCCTTCTGGCTTACTTCACTCTGTATAATAGGCTCCAGTTTCATCCACCTCATTAGAACTGATTCAAATGTATTCTTTTTAATGGCTGAGTAATACTCCATTGTGTATATGTACCACAGCTTGCTTATCCATTCATCTGCTGATGGACATCTAGGTCGCTTCCATGTCCTGGCCATTATAAACAGTGCTGCGATGAACATTGGGGTACACGTGTCTCTTTCCCTTCTGGTTTCCTCAGTGTGTATGCCCAGCAGTGGGATTGCTGGGTCATAAGGCAGTTCTATTTCCCGTTTTTTAAGGAATCTCCACACTGTTCTCCATAGTGGCTGTACTAGTTTGCATTCCCACCAACAGTGTAAGAGGGTTCCCTTTTCTCCACACCCTCTCCAGCATTTATTATTTGTAGACTTTTGGATCGCAGCCATTCTGACTGGTGTGAAATGGTACCTCATAGTGGTTTTGATTTGCATTTCTCTGATAATGAGTGATGTTGAGCATCTTTTCATGTGTTTGTTAGCCATCTGTATGTCTTCTTTGGAGAAATGTCTATTTAGTTCTTTGGCCCATTTTTTGATTGGGTCATTTATTTTTCTGGAGTTGAGCTGTAGGAGTTGCTTGTATATTTTTGAGATTAGTTGTTTGTCGGTTGCTTCATTTGCTATTATTTTCTCCCATTCTGAAGGCTGTCTTTTCACCTTGCTAATAGTTTCCTTTGATGTGCAGAAGCTTTTAAGTTTAATTAGGTCCCATTTGTTTATTTTTACTTTTATTTCCAATATTCTGGGAGGTGGATCATAGAGGATCCTGCTGTGATGTATGTCAGAGAGTGTTTTGCCTATGTTCTCCTCTAGGAGTTTTATAGTTTCTGGTCTTACGTTGAGATCTTTAATCCATTTTGAGTTTATTTTTGTATATGGTGTTAGAAAGTGGTCTCGTTTCATTCTTTTACAAGTGGTTGACCAGATTTCCCAGCACCACTTGTTAAAGAGATTGTCTTTAATCCATTGTATATTCTTGCCTCCTTTGTCAAAGATAAGGTGTCCATATGTGCGTGGATTTATCTCTGGGCTTTCTATTTTGTTCCATTGATCTATATTTCTGTCTTTGTGCCAGTACCATACTGTCTTGATAACTGTGGCTTTGTAGTAGAGCCTGAAGTCAGGTAGGTTGATTCCTCCAGTCGGATAGGGATGTTTTATAAATGCTTTCCCTTTTTTGCCTAGTCAAGAGATCAGCCTCCATCTATAATATTTGGAATAGGAAATAGCCTTAAACAGGAGGAGGTTTGATTAAATACAGTACATCCTACAGTTTTCAGAAACAGTTCCACCTGTGCCCATGTGGGTCTTGCTAGTCCTGGGGCCATGTGACAGCTATCAAGAAAGATGTTTTTAAGCCTTCCAGTCATTAATTCCCTATCTCCTTAATGTATTTATGGATGGATGCCTATGTACCAAGCCTTGCTTTCTTTCAAATATACAGTAGCATATATAACCTTGTAGATCTATACCAGAAAATTTGAAAAATTCTTCCCTTCACCTCTAACAGTCATATTTGCTTGTGCCGACTCACCAGAGGATTCTTGCAAGTCACCTTTTCTTTCATAAGAGAAGGCTCTAAGAATCGTAAAAGCACTCATCTTGCCATTTCTCTCATTTGAACTCAAAGAGCTTTAAATTATCTAATAATTTTCACCCTTTGAAAGCTGACTCTGAAAAATAGAAGGATTTACAATGACCGTCTGTTGCTATTTCTTTGTCCTGTACCATTAAAAATGAGGCTGTAACTCACAGGGACGCATGGATGTCCCATTTGGCACATTCATCCCCTGCAAGTCATCACTGAAGGTAGGACAGGTGCTTTCCTCAACAATTTTCAACCTGCTGTTAGTGGGCTCACAAGTTGACTTCCAAATACACCCAGAGATGAATAAAGATTTACCCTTGGTAGCATTTTCCTCATTTCTCTCAACTGAACTTAGAGATTAGTCCACAGAAAGAGAAACCTGGGTTAGTAAAATATTATGTTGTGTGCACATATCATTCTTTGCCCCCAGTGGCAATCCATTTATTTTTTAGAAAATGCAGAAAATGTATTTATCTATTCTCACATATTCCATAAAAGAGAGCCCCAGCCAGCAAGAAGAATAAAGTCTTTGTGTTTTGCATGGTACCTTCAGATTAAGGAAGCTGGCATTTGTCCTTCCCCTTTGGGCCCTCTCCTTTCAAGGCCCTTAGCCAAACTGATGCTGATGTATTGAAATAAAGCAAAGATGCTCCAATTGCTGTTGCCTTTGCTCTGAGCCAGTTTGTCAAACACTATAGGGCTGTGAAGGGAATATATATCTTCCTGATCCTTACAGTGTTGAGCTTATTTTCTGAAGCGTGAGATTTGATTACTCATTTCTCCAAGTAGAATCACTGATACCATTTGTCAGAAAAGGAGTTGAGCTCTTTTCTGTTTAAAGAGCCAGGCAAGATTTTTTAAAACTATGAATTCTGCAAGGTAATAATTTTCTGGGTGGCATAGAATTTTTTTTGCTTGCTGTTGCATATATGTGGCAATCTACACTACTGGTCCATATAATCTTGCTTTTCTCAGCACTGTCTTGGGGGCTAGATTATAAAGTGTTGGCACAAGAAAGGAGAAGCAGTATTTTGGACAACACTTTTTCTACTTCTTGTCCTATTAACAGCTATATTTTATTGGGGGTAGAGGAGACAGGTCTTAAGGTGGAATTGTTCCTTCCTTTGCAATGCATGGTTTAACATGAGAGGTATGTATATAAATGTTCTAGGCTCACTGGAATATGGTTGGTGCTTAGTGTGTGCTAGGGCCTCCAACTGACATTGTAATTATTGTCAAATAACTGTCCTTAACTGAGTGATCTGGAAATGCATGTTGGGGTTGTAGCAAAACCTCAACAGATTGGTAAACTCGTTCACCAAGAAAAGTTTTTATAAACCTTTCAGTAAATTATCTCACAACCTCGCCATCCAGGTTTCATCTAGTTTCTCCCTGAATTCCTCCTAAGAGAGGAAGCTTACTACTTTCTTGAGGCAACCAATGATGCTGTTGACACATTATCAATTATTATTAGCTTCTTTCATCCATTAAGCCAAATCTGCTTCATTTTCACTTCTACTCCTGCCTCTAACCCTATGAAAATCATAAACAATGAGCTTCTCCCTCTTGCACAGTATGTTGTTTTGTGTTCAGAACAGGATTAATTATTTCTCATGTATTTGCATAGCATGTACAACCTAGATAATGCATTAGCTTAAATGATCTCATTTGACCTGCACAATGACTTTATAAAGAAGATGATATCATTATGCCAGTTTTATAGCTGAGGAAACTGAGCATTAAAGCGGTAAAATTACTTGCCCCAAACTACTCAACTCTCACATAAAACAATAGGAGTTCAAACCTCATCTTTCTGACCACTCTTTCAGCTCTATTCTCTTCATAACAATGAAGAGTTTCTGGAACCTTCATTCATGATGACAAATGGTGACAAACTATCCCCGTTTCCTAGGTGATATCCACCATGCTTATTTCCTAATGGCAAGGCTTACAAGATCAAACACTGAGGCACAGCCTGTCCAGTGCAGGATTTAGTGGGGTGATCCTCTACCCTGCCCAAACTGAGAGTGACATCATTTAGTCACTTCAAGGCCACAGTCCCTTCCTGAGCCTCCCTTCACACTGTTGACCCATGCTGAACTTATAATTAACTTAGAGTTTGCTCTCCTGAGATTACAAACAATTCATGACTTCTTTTTGCTATTGTACAATTAATTTTGAAATATTAATTTCCACCAAATACTTCATTAATTCTACCAATATGTGCAGATTTTTTAAAATTTGGTTCCATGTCCTAAGTTTATGGCACCACTGAAATGACAGACTTTTTATCTGACATCTAACAGAGCATTTTCCAGTGGATTGCAGTTGTCGCTCATATTTATTATATATTCTCAGGAAGGGCTCAGTGAACAAGAACAAATGATGTATTTTATTTATCAAGAACTTTCAGTACCTTATGCTGAATAGAAACTTGGGAAATTTAAGGCAATATAAGTAGCCAGTGACAGAGATGGATTTTGTTCAGATCAGTCACTCAGTCGTGTCTAACTCTTTGCAACCCCATGGACTGCAGCATGCCAGGCTTCCCTGTCCATCACCAACTCCTGGAGCTTGCCCAAATTCATGCCCATCCAGTAGGTTATGCCATTCACCATCTCATCCTCTGTTGTCCCCTTCTCCTCCTGCCTTTGGTCTTGCCCAGCATCAGGGTCTTTTCAAATGAGTTAGCTCTTTGCATCAGGTGGCCAAAGTATTGGAGCTTCAGCTTCAGCATCAGTCCTTCCAATGAATATTCAGGACTGATTTCCTTTAACATGGACCAGTTGGATCTCCTTGCTGTCCAAGGGACTCTCAGAGTCTTCTCCAACACCACAGTTCAAAAGCATTAATTCTTCGGCACTCAGCTTTCTTTATGGTCTAACTCTCACATCCATACATGACTACTGGAAAAACAATACATTTGACTAGACAGACCTTTGTTGGCAAAGTAATGTCCTGCTTTTTAATATGCTGTTTAGGTTGGTCATAGCTTTTCTTCCAAGAAGAAAGAGTCTTCTAATTTCAGGGCTGCAGTCACCATCTACAGTGATTTTGGAGCCCCCCAAAATAAAATCTCTCACTGTTTCCATTGTTTCCCCATTTATTTGCCAAGAAGTAATGGAACTAGACACCAAGATCTTAGTTTTCTGAAGGTTGAATTTAAGCCAATTTTTTACTCTCCTCTTTCACTTTCATCAAAAGCCTTCTCAGTTTCTCTCTGCTTTCTGCCATAAGGGTAGAGTCATCTGCGTATCTGAGGTTATTGATATTTCTCCCGGCAGTCTTGATTCTAGCTTGTGCTTCATCCAGTCCAGCGTTTTGCATGATGTACTCTGCATATAAGTTAAATAAGCAGAGTGACAATATAGAGCCTTGACATACTCCTTTCCCAATTCAGAACCAATCTGTTGTTCCATGTCTGGTTTTAACTGTTGCTTCTTGACCTGCATACAGATTTCTCAGGAGTCAGGTAAGGTGGTCTGGTATTCCCATCCATTTAAGAATTTTCCACAGTTTGCTGTGATCCACACAGTAAAAGGCTTTAGCATAGTCAATAAAGCAGAAGTAGATGTTTTTCTGGAACTCTCTTGCCTTTTTGGTGATCCAAAGGATGTTGGCAATTTGATTTCTGGTTCCTCTGCCTTTTCTAAGTCCAGCTTGAAGTTCTCAGTTCACTTTGAAGCCTTTGTTCACTTTGAAGCTACTGTTGAAGCCTTGCTTGGAGGATTTTCAGCATTACTTTTCTAGTTTGTGAGATGAGTGCAGTTGTGGTTTGAACATTCCTTGGCATTGCCTTTCTGTGGGATTGGAATGATATGCAGCACTCTTTAACCATATTTCTCAGGTATAGTTATTCTGCCTATCATTAGAATCACTCTTTAGATGAAAATATATAACGTTTTCAATAAAAAATTATAAATTATAACCAAGGCTGGGATAAGTAATAGTATATAAAAATAAATACCTTTTACTCAAAAGAACTCATTATTGGGTTCACATTGGAGTGTCAATTTGAATTGTGGGAGGGAACTCTGTACCTGATTTCAAAGCTAGTAAATGGTACGAAATAACTATACTATAAAGAGCAACATGTTTTAGCTGGGATGCTTTTATTACCTTTATTTCATAAATTTTGTTTTCTCTGCTTTCTTATTGAAGTCATTTTAGAAAAATGCTGCCTATTTCATCATTGAGAAGAGAAATTGGGCCTGGGGGATGAGTACCCATCTAGCATCTGGCTTACAACAGGCTCTGGGAAAGGGAGTGAGAAGGTCAGAAGGGAACTAAAGGTCATGGGAACGCCAAGACCATTTAAATAATAGCCTATCTCCTCCTGGATGATTTCTTCTTGAAAGATTTCTCTGAAACCCAGGAAGCCACAGGTTCAGCTTTGCAAAGGGAGGATGTTTTCCATGTGAAATTAAATCACAGAGATAATCTTTTCAGAAATTAGCATCACTCACGAATCATAGCCAGAATTTAGAATCGAGTCTGTGCTCATTTTTGACCCTTTTATAGTTCCTTGATTTAACTGTTTAAGGTTGGCTGTGGTGAGCACCTAACAATAATGGATACAAACCCGATATTTCCCCCCAGCAGTGACCACCACCCGTTACCTTGGTGCAATGCCAGGGGTCTCCTGTGTGGGTGAGTCTTCTCCAATTAGATGGGTAAAGTCTACAGAGTCTTCTCTTTTTAACCTCTTTTAAAGAGCTAAATAGATGGGAAGCCTACAAGAAAAGCAAAGTATCTTGTGTAGGCTGTGAATACTAAATAGTAGGGATTTAACCTTGACAAATGTTGATGGGATTGAGCACAAATTCTGGAAACACCCAAGGGTTTGTTCAGACAGGACTGAGCGACTTCCCTTTCACTTTTCACTTTCATGCATTGGAGAAGGAAATGGCAACCCACTCCACTGTTCTTGCCTGGAGAGTCCCAGGGACGGGGGAGCCTGGTGGGCTGCCATCTCTGGGGTCACACAGAGTCAGACACAACTGAAGTGACTTAACAGTAGCAAGGGTTTGTTGGTCAATAAAACTCTTTAATGGTTTCACTGATTTTCAGGACATAAGGCTTTCCAGAACAGCAGGGGAGTACTAACTGCATGTGGAGTACAAGAGGGTGTTTCAAATCAGCAGTTGCCTAAAATTCGGAAGACTTTGCCCAATAGATGGTTTGGACACATGCCAATCCTTTCACATAGCCACACCAGAGTAGCCAGCAGACTCTAGCCCACCTCCAGATGTACCAGTGATGGCTCCATTACATTTCTTGCAGCAACTAACATCTCACAGGAAAACTTGACATGTTAACCATGAGATGAATCATCCTAAACCTGAAATGTCATATCTCTCCAGAAAAGCTAAATACCATGTAATTCTCTACTGGATCATTCATCAATTCTTGGCCACTGTCATTGACAAATTAGATTCAAAGAACAGAAGATGTGATACCATTTTAAAACATAAAGTAACTTCTGTATCAGGAAAACTATTGCTATAGATGAGGTCATTCAGCTAGAACATTTAGGGTTTTTTTCAAAGTTTTAGCATAAATCTCATGAAAATGTGTCATACTTAGGTGGACTGTAGTAACTTTCTCTACAACTCAGCATCTCTTTCATTTAATGATATATTTTGTCAAATTTTCAGTGTCAACAATAGCTATTGTTTGCATCCAGTTAGTATATACACATTTTTAAACTGAAGATATCACGGTTGGAATAAATTATGATTGCAAAAATGAGCTGGTAAATTTCAGACTAATGAACCATTAGATCAAGCATAGATTTTAAATAGCATTACCTCTAGCACTGTCATTTTCTCAGTAAGTAATTCGCCACAAACTGGAAATGATTATTTAGAATTATAGCATTCATTAATAGCAAAACGAGAACTTAACCAAAGTTCTCTTAATTACACATGTATAGACTTAAAACCCCAAGAGGATATGTCAGATCCCCTGGTGACATTTATATGGTAAATTAGTTTAAGATCATGAGCTTTGGAACCAGGCAATCTAGCTTTTAAACACTGATTGTGCTGATTTCTAGGGCCTTCATATGGTAAATTACTTAAATTCTCAGAGGCCTAGTTTCCTCACATCTATATATTCTATAGACACAGAAATAATAGTATCACCCCTATAATGATGTTTCCTGAAGTATAGGAGAATGATTCAATAACCTAGTTTTAGATTTCTCCTTTCTCCTTACTTTTCTTTTCCTGATTTAATGAACAAACACCATTCACATTTCAAGTTAACAATCTTTCTCAGAGATAAGTTTAATATGTATTTACTCATTCATTCAACAATTATTTAATGTTCATAAAGATTATAATATGAGATGGGAAAAACGGCTTCTACAAAGATAACCAGCTCTTGAATAAAGAAAGGTCCAAATGGGGTCCAAATTTCCGCCCTGTCAACAGGCAGTATGAGATCAAAGTTAAGAGTCTTAGTTTTTGGATCACACTGAGTGTGAAGCATGGTTTAGCCACTCACCATCTATAGTATCTTCAGTAATTACTCAGCTGCTCTGGATTTTAGATGTTTTGATTGCAGACTGTAAATAATGCCTACTTCATAAGGCTGTGGGAGCTTGATTATTATTACATGCAAGTCAATTGTAATAAGTGCATATTTATTCTACATTACAAGTAGAATTCAGTTCAGTCACTCAGTCGTGTCCAATGCTTGGCAACCCCATGGACTGCAGCATGCCAGGCCTCCCTGTCCATCACCAACTCCCAGAGCTTGCTCAGACTCATGTCCATTGAGTCAGTGATGCCATACAACCATCTCATCCTCTGTCGTCCCCTTTTCTTCCTGCCTTCAATTTTTCCCAGCATCAGGGTCTTTTCAAATGAGTCAGTTCTTTGTGTCAGGTGGCCAAAGTATTGGAGTTTCAGCCTCAGCATCAGTCCTTCCAATGAATATTCAGGACTGATGTCCTTTAGGATGGACTGGTTGGATTTCCTTGCAGTCGAAGGGACTCTCAAGGGTCTTCTCCAACACTACAGTTCAAAAGCATGAGTTCTTTGGCGCTCAGCTTTTTTACAGTCCAACTCTCACATCCATACATGACTACTGGAAAAACCATAGCTTTGACTAGATGGACCTTTGTCGGTAAAGTGATGTCTCTGCTTTTTAATATGCTGTCTAGGTTGGTCATAGGATGACTCAAGTGCATTAAATTTATTGTGCACATTAATGGCACTGCTGATCTGACAGGAGGTATCAGTCTGTGGCCTGGAGGTCGAGGACCCTTGCTTTATGGGATTATAATGGGACCATCTTGTGTGGACAATCACCTAGTTGCAGAGTACACTAGTCTCTATTACATGCCCTTTAAAGAATTCAGAGAGACAACATCTTTGTCTTCAAGGTGGGAGGCAGACTAGATGAATACACAGATTGCCCTATAAACCTGTCCCCCTCAAAAGTTCAAGATGTATTCATGGAATTAGGATTGAGCCTGTCACTATGAAGAAAAAGATTAAAACTCAAAGATCCTTGAAAGAGAACTTAAGAATCTTGTTAGGTAAAACTCCAAAAGCCTCTTTTAAAGCATTAAGCTGCAGAAGAGTATTCTGATAAGTGAGAAATTGGGACAACCAGAAGCACATAAGAGATTAAAATGCCAGTTACAGGAACAAATGACTTCAAAAAGGATTAAATTAAATATAAAAAGCAGAGGGATTTGTGCAGCTCAGATTGTGGGTGAAAGTTATGAAAGTTTTCTTCACCAATTTGTCAGCCTGAATGTCATTTAGACTGTTATGGTAAATTGGATACTAATAATCACTGTTTGAGCTTTTAGCTCAGATGTTCAGTTACTTCTGCATCAGTAAATACCAAGGAAGCTCTCACATTCCATTCCTTTGTTGGTCTGGAAAGAGGTTGGCAATGGGATAAACTTTCTTTAGTTGCTATTTTGTATGCTTAGTATTTACACAAAAATTGGTCAAAGATAGTACCACAAAAGCCCAAATCAAATTGAATTTTGGGAGCTACAGAGTAATAAAAAATAGTCACTCTTTTATGTAATTAATATTTATAGAGTACTTATTCTATGGTAATAGTAATTACTGGGTGACAATGGTCCATGCCTTCATTGATCTAACAGTCTAGTTTTATGGAAGCAACAACAAAGATAAATATCAGACTAAAACAATTGCAAGGACAATGATGATGAATTAAGCACATTTGAAATTGGCTTCCTCATGTGCTGAGAAGGCTTCCCTAGGGACACAATTTTCATTCTTGAATCTTCTGAAAGATGTTGTTGTTTAATCACTAAATTCTGTCTGACTCTGCGACCCCAAGGACTATAGTCTACCGGGCTCCTCTGTCCATGAGATTTCCCAGGCAAGGATACTGGAGTGGGTTGCCATTTCCTTTCCCAGGGATCGAAACTGCATCCCCTGCATTTCCTGCATTGGAAGGTGGATTCTTTACCATTGAGCCACCTGGGAAGTCCTCTGAAAGATGAGTAGGTTTTAACTAGGAAAAAAAAAAAAAAATGGGAAGAATTCCCCTAACAGAGGCATAATATTTGCAAAGTTTTCTTGAGTCAACTGGAAGCAAAATGAATGTGTGAAACTTAAAGGACTGAGTCAGAGAGACCAAGAGGTAGGGAGCTTGGTATAAGAAAAGGTTAGAGAATAGGTAGAGACTAGACAATGCAGGGGCCATCTTTTGAGCTCCACATGGATACTACTGGCTGATGTGGTTGTTTAAATTTGGATTTAAAGTAATTAAAACTAAGGAGAATTAAGATTTGCATTCCTCAGTTGAACTTGCTACATTTCAGGTGCTTAGTTGCCCGTTTGCAGATAGTAGACACCATATTGGAGAGTTCAGGGAACATTTCCATTATTGCAGAAAGTTCTACAGGATAGCACTGTGTTAGATTTAGCTTTACCTTAAGAGCAATGGGAAGTCACAGACAGATTTTCTTTAAAATTGAAGAGTGGAGTGATGTGACCAGAAGGCACATTTTGAAAAGAACTTGATAGCTATAGAATACAGGCAAGTTTGGCTGGGGAAAAGCAAATTGTATTTAAGTAGACAATTTAAAGGGCTTCCCTGGTGGCCCAGAGGTAAAGAATCCACCTGCAACGAAGGGGCTGCAGGAGATGCCGGTTTGATCCCTGGGTCAGGAAGATCCCCTGGAGAAGAAAGTATAAATACAGTAAAGGACCATCCTCTGCCAAGATTTGTTGCTTCAAAGAATGAAGAGGAATCTTGTCATGCAACCTCATATTCTTCAGATTCTGAAAATCAAGGGTCTTAGAGAGGATGAGATGGCTGGATGGCATCACCAACTCGATGGACATGAGTTTGAGTGAACTCCGGGAGTTTGTGATGGACAGGGAGGCCTGGTGTGCTGTGATTCATGGGGTTGCAAAGAATGGGACATGACTGAGCGACTGAACTGAACTGAACTGAACTATGGTGTAACCCACCCCCCCCCCACCACCTGGCAGGGGACAAGTGAAAAAGGGGTCCACAAGCCATGATACTGCCCAGCCTCACGCATCTATAGATCAGCAGGAACCTGCTTCCCAGTAGTCTCACCACAGCAGTCTCCACCAACTTCTCCACACACATGGAGGAATCAAAACCGTCATCCCAGTGGAGGAAAGAGTGAGAGGCCTCTTGCAGAGCCTGGGCCATTCTGGGCTCCCTTTGGTGAAGCACAATCAGGTTCTTCTGCTGGTGACACAGTGTAGGTAGGACATTCTCCACCTCCACCTCAAGAAAACTGGGTCAGTTTTGCAGATATTCCACTAACCAGTACTCTTTTAACCATGCATCCTGCTTCTGTCTAGGACCAGACAACAATACGAACTGTAGCCTCAGCTACAACTGCCAATGAAATTCGTAGGCAATCCAGTAGTTATGACGATCCTTGGGAAATAACAGATGAACAAAGACAGTCTATGTAAATCAATTTAAAACCGTTCAGCCTGATCTAAACAGATTGATTCCTGTTTAGCTCCAGGATCTACAGCTAAAGAGTTTTTTACAAAATTGAAATTTCCTATTCAACTTTCTCATATTTGGGAACTCTCAGATTTTGATAAAGATAGAGCCTTGACACTGGTTGAGTTTTGTGCTGCATTTCATCTGGTAGTTGCTAGGAACAATGGCTATGACTTACGAGAAAAACTCCCTGAAAGCTTAATGCCCAAACTGATTGGTTTGGAAGATTCAGCAGACGTTGGGGATCAGCCAGTTGAGGTAGGTTATTCAGGCTCTCCTGCAGAGGCTCCTCCAAGCAAATCTCTGTCAATGCTGTCCCTAAACCAGACTTGGTCCCAGCTGAATCAGAGCAGCGAGCAGTGGGAGACATTTAGTGAATGCTCTTCAAGCTCACAAACTCTGACCCAATTTGATTCTAACATTGCACCAGCTGATCCTGATACTGCTATTGTTCATCCAGTTCCCATTCGTATGCTTCTAAGTCGCTTCAGTCGTGTCTAACTCTGTGTGATCCCATAGACAGCAGCCCACCAGGCTTCGCTGTCCCTGGGATTCTCCAGGCAAGAATACTGGAGTGGGTTGCCATTTCCTCCTCCAATGCATGAAAGTGAAAAGTGAAAGTGAAGTCGCTCAGTCGTGTCCGACTCTTCGCAAACCCATGGACTGCAGCCTACCAGGCTCCTCCGTCCATGGGATTTTCCAGGCAAGAGTACTGGAATGGGGTGCCATTGTCTTCTCCATTCCATTCGTATGACTCCAAGCAAAATCCACATGCAGGAAATGGAACTTAGAAGAACTGGCAATGATCATACTAATCCCACTAAGCCCATTGCTTGTGAAAACACCTGACCTTTCAGAAGAAAATAAGATAAATTCATCAGTGAAATTTGCTTCTGGAAATACTGTAGCAGATGGTTACAGTACTTCAGACTCTCTTACTTCAGATCCAGAACAGATTGGAAACAATGTAACTCATCCAAGGTCTCATTCAGGAACCTCTCCTAAAAACACTGCACCACCACCTCCACCTCCAAGGCCTCAGCCCTCTCATTCTAGATCATCATCTTTAGGTATAAATCAGATCTTTTCCATCACAACAGAAAGCCACAGGCTGGAGCTGTTGCCCAATCTCTTGCAGTGCCTCCAAGACCACAGCCCTCACAGGCTCCTTGTCCTGTTGTGCATTGCCCAGTGGATGCCAATGGCCTAATAACTCACATTGCTACCTCACCTCAGCAGATACCAGAACAACCAAATTTTGCAGATTTCAGCCAATTGGAAGTGTTTGCTGCAAATGAAGAACAGATGATGAAGCCGAGAAACATCCAGAGGTCTTGCTGTTTGAAAAAGCTTCTGATCCCGCAAGTTCTCTTTGATTTGCCAAAACAGATAGTAAAATTGAAGAAAAGACAGCTGCTAGTGCTCCTGCCAATGTCAACAAAGGCACAGCACCTGTTGCTCCACCACCTAAACCTGTTTGAAGGAGATTAAAATCAGAAGATGAATTAAGGCCAGAAGTTGATGATCATGCACAGAAGACAGGTGTCCTAGCTGCTGTTCCTGCATCACAACCTTCTATTCCTTGGTCTGTTGGGAAAGATAAGAAAGCTATTCAGGTTTCATTTAAACGCAGTAAGGAAACCAACACAGTTTCGGCCAGACTGAACCATGAATTGCAGCAACAGTTAAAGGATGTTCTTGAGAAGAGAATTTCCCTGAAGTTCAACTGGAACAGCTTCGACCATTCTTTCACTTATAAGCCAGTTGCTGTTAACAGCAAGCATACCCATTTTTAAGTGGTTTTGGGTTCAAAGCCAATTTGGTGATCCAGACATTCAGATCACTGCTTAATTCAGCATTAAATTTTATGATTCTGTTTTGTCCTATATATTCACCATTGTATTTAAGTATCTTTTATTTTTTTTAATTTCAACAATAAAAGGGTCAGGATGGTATTCTTCACAGAGCTAGAACAAATAATTTCACAATTTGTATGGAAATACAAAAAGCCTCTAATAACCAAAGCTATCTTGAGAAAGAAGAATGGAACTGGAGGAATCAACCTACCTGACTTCAGGCTCTACTACAAAGCCACAGTTATCAAGACAGTACAGTACTGGCACAAAGACAGAAATATAGATCAATGGAACAAAATAGAAAGCCCAGAGATAAATCCACCCACATATGAACACTTTATCTTTGACAAAGGAGGCAAGAATATACAATGGATTAAAGACAATCTCTTTAACAAGTGGTGCTGGGAAATCTGGTCAACCACTTGTAAAAGAATGAAACTAGAACACTGTCTAACACCATACACAAAAATAAACTCAAAATGAATTAAAGATCTAAACGTAAGACCAGAAACTATGAAACTCTTAGAGGAGAACATAGGCAAAACACTCTCTGACATATATCACAGCAGGATCCTCTATGACCCACCTCCCAGAATATTGGAAATAAAAGCAAAAATAAACAAATGGCACCTAATTAAACTTAAAAGCTTCTGCACAACAAAGGAAACTATTAGTAAGGTGAAAAGGCAGCCTTCAGAATGGGAGAAAATAATAGCAAATGAAGCAACTGACAAACAACTAATCTCAAAAATATACAAGCAACTCCTACAGTTCAACTCCAGAAAAATAAATGACCCAATCAAAAAATGGGCCAAAGAACTAAATAGACATTTCTCCAAAGAAGACATACAGATGGCTAACAAACACATGAAAAGATGCTCAACATCACTCATTATCAGAGAAATGCAAATCAAAACCACTATGAGGTACCATTTCACACCAGTCAGAATGGCTGCGATCCAAAAGTCTACAAGCAATAAATGCTGGAGAGGGTGTGGAGAAAAGGGAACCCTCTTACACTGTTGGTGGGAATGCAAACTAGTACAGCCACTATGGAGAACAGTGTGGAGATTCCTTAAAAAACGGGAAATAGAACTGCCTTATGACCCAGCAATCCCACTGCTGGGCATACACACTGAGGAAACCAGAAGGGAAAGAGACACGTGTACCCCAATGTTCATCGCAGCACTGTTTATAATAGCCAGGACATGGAAGCAACCTAGATGCCCATCAGCAGATGAATGGATAAGCAAGCTGTGGTACGTATACACAATGGAGTATTACTCAGCCATTAAAAAGAATACATTTGAATCAGTTCTAATGAGGTGGATGAAACTGGAGCCTATTATACAGAGTGAAGTAAGCCAGAAAGAAAAACACCAATACAGTATACTAATGCATATATATGGAATTTAGAAAGATGGTAACAATAACCCTGTGTACAAGACAGCAAAAGAGACACTGATGTATAGAACAGTCTTATGGACTCTGTTGCAGAGGGAGAGGGTGGGAAGATTTGGGAGAATGGCATTGAAACATGTATAATATCATGTGTGAAATGAGTTGCCAGTCCAGGTTTGATGCACGATGCTGGATGCTTGGGGCTGGTGCACTGGGATGACCCAGAGGGATGGTATGGGGAGGGAGGAGGAAGGGGGGTTCAGGATGGGGAACACATGTATACCTGTGGTGGATTCATTTTGATATTTGGCAAAACTAATACAATTTGTAAAGTTAAAAAAAAAAAAAAAGTGCTACCCACTCCAGTATTCTTGCCTGGAGAACCCCATGGACAGAGGAACCTGGTGGGCTACAGTCCATAGGGTTGCAAAGAGTCAGACATGACTGAAGCGACTGAGCATGCATGCATATAGGCAATTTAAAAAAGCTATATAGGGACTTCCCTGGTGGCTAGGACTTCGAGCTCCCACTGTAGAGGGCGCATGTTAAATCCCTGGTCTGGGAACTATATCCAACATGCCACAACTAAAGATTCCACATGCAGCATCGAAGATCAAAGATCCTGTGTGCCGCAACTAAGACACGGCTCAGCCAAATAAATATATATATATATATTTTAAGCTATCACCGTCTTCTAAGAAAGAGGTGATAATAGATGGGAGATGCAAGAAGTGGACAGAACTGTATGATTTTAGCAGGTAAAACAGACTGGATTTAGTGATAGATTAAATTTGTGAAGCAAAGGAGAGATTTTGGTTTTCAAAGTTTCTGAATAATGGTGTTTGTTATTCATTGACAGAAGAACACTGGAAAAGGATCAAATCTATTGGAGATGGGAGTGCTTAATTTGAGGAACCTGGACAATTCAAGATGTCCGGAAGCAGCTTCCTATGAACCCTCCCTTCTTCCCTTCCAGACTTCTCAGCCACCCCAAAATTTGCTCCTTTTAACAGACTGTTTAGCTCAAAGAACGGTTGTATGAGATTTGTGTAATATAGTCAAATTCTGGTCATATGTGAGAACTGGACATTTCACTGACTGGAAAGGAAGACTCATACTTTGAGTGCTCTATGAGACACCAGAGATGCTACAATACACTCCCATTATTTTCTGGATATAAAGACCAAATGCCGGAGAGTTTCATCATTTGTTGGTTAATGGCAGAGACAGTTTTGCTTTTGCATACTACTTTTTCTGCTTACACCATGTTTCTTCCCCAGAGTGAGAAAAGTGTTTTCTGGTCTAAAAACTTTGGCAGTATGCAATTGTATGGGAAATATCTATGGGATTGCCTAGCCCAAAGGCAGGCGGTATAGAACTCTGCTTGATAATGAAAGAGAGAAAGATGCTGGCTAGGTTTCTTGGCACAGCTTTGAAGGTATAATTCTTCAACATTTCTTGATACTATGGCAGTATATTTTGATGGGATCTGTGAGTTGCTCAGAGAATTTCAAAGCAGTTTTAAATTTCCTTAGCCACAAAGAACTTGTCAAAGACTGCTGAATGACATGAAAATGTGAAAACACACACTCCTGATGAATACAAAAAGCTTACCACTTTGGAACAGGTTTCAAAAGACAAAATTCAACATTTCTTGTTGAGATAATACATTTTCTGCTGCTTCATTATGTTCACTCATTCTCTTGTTTTATTTATTATGTCCGTGTATTTAGATATACTCTAAATTTCCATTGGATTCCAGTATTTGTTAATGTGAGTGTAAAATACATTTTATTTACCTGAATAATTAATTCATTACAAATATAATTGAGGTGTATAAATCTTACATGACATTTTTTTTGCAAATATATTTTAAAGGGGAAAAATGTACACTCAATTTAAAGCAAACATTTTGCACTATAGAATATCTTGATTTTTATTTCATATTTTTATTGAAAACAGAATCTACATTGTATATCAAAATAAAACAAAATCTAAAGTAATTGTTTCTTTTCATTTATGTAAGTACCCAAGGCATTTAGCATTTATTCTAAATAATTTGCTTAACAATCTGGTGACATACAAAAATGTTGCAATTTTTTAAACAATACTAAGATAAAATGTGGGCTTCCCTGGTGGCTCAGAGGTTAGAAGCGTCTGCCTCCAATGCGGGAGACCCGGGCTCAATCCCTGGGTCGGGAAGATCTCCTGCAGAAGGAAATGGTAACCCACTCCAGTACTCTTGCCTGGAGAATCCCATGGACGGAGAAGCCTGGTAGGCTACGGTCCACGGGGTTGCAAAGAGTCAGACAGGACTGAGCCACTTCACCTTCACCTTCAAGATAAAATGTGGGAAAAGTGAGTTTGTAATATCAGATAAGAAATTAGTTGATAGAAGTTAGGAGAAGAGTTAATGGTTCCTGTTGAATATTAACCAGTTATGCATAAATCTAAAAATATATATTATAGCATCAGTACTATAAATATATATATATATAATTTCTGAATTAGTATTATTCTACAGCCATATATATTTTTAACAAGATTCTAGAGACACATGATCAGGCTCAACGTTAGTGTAATTGAAAGTGAACTCTATCCCTCATTTACTGATAAATTAGGAATCATCTCAAAATGTTTTATGTATAACAAATGCCAAGGTTAGAATTTATATTTCTGATTTAACTACTACATTTAAAGGTGATTTGAAATTTTCAGAAATTAAACTTACAAAAGACTGAGGAATATCATTTTAACCTTATTAAAATGTGAATACAGAAGTGATTGTTATTTCTAATTTAAGCCCGTTATTATTCGTAGCATGGCAGTTATTATAGATGACGAAGAAAAAGAGTCCAGTTCTTGGGGTATAGGGTAATAAATACTATGTCCTGTTACTTTCATTATATATTTTCCAATTTTGATGTAAATAAGAAAAAAAAATGTAGTCATGGAAGTCACTTACTATTATATCAATTTTATACAGAGTTGACCTTGACCAAAAAAACAAGCTTTGAAAAGTAGAAATGTTCCCAGCTAAGTAATATACATTAATCATTAACATTAACTCAATTTTGAGATAAATAATAAATCTCTTCTGATTTTATAGCTAAGAGTTAATCCAGTAGAGTGGTTATCATCAACTCCAAGCCTTTTAGCGTTTTTAATTGTTCTATTCAAATGAAAAGCTTTATGCCAGCTTTTGTTACCACCCAATTAATTCTCAAAACCAATTAAGATAAAATCATACATAATAATCTCCTACTTATTACTAAGTGTATAAAATTTGCCTTCATCACTTATTTCTTTTGACCTACCATTGGCAACTCCTGATTAATGGAGCTCCAATACTTTTCACTTCTCTCCTTATTAGCATTAATGGACATGTGGAAAAAGACACCCACTTCAACTTGCTAATTCAGATCGACATTGCACATTTCCTATAATTTGAATATCTCTATAATTGTTTGTCTTTGAATACCTGACTTCACATTATTTTTTTTTAAACATCACTTCTGCTTAAGAACAACATGATACTTCACACTGTGTTGTAATTAACCTGTTGGTTGGTGATTATTCTAATTCATATAAATATTCTGAGAAAAAAACTAAATGTTAGAAATAACCTTTTTAAGTTCATAAATCAGATGTGTAAATTATATTTCTGATTAATTTTGATTTGGATAAATGACTGTGATATTTCTCAAACTCTGGATGCTGTTCTATCAATATATAATTTTAAGCACTCATTCAAGTAATTTTAATATCAATTAGAAACAATTTATAAAGTATATTTAATTATTGTATTCTTTCCATAAATATAATTTAGTACTATGTAAATTTAAATTTATTGCAACAATATTGTGAAATTAAGTGTTAGCGTATTTTTGCCATCTGGATTTTAAAATTATTAGTCACATCTATGTTAGGAAGTTAACAGCAGTCAAATGCATTTTTATGCTTCATCTGTATAAACAGATTCAATTAAAATATTTTAAGAAAATATATATTTAAAATAAAGCCATGAAATTAAAAGACACTTACTCCTTGGAATTACGACCAACCTAGACAGCATATTAAAAAGCAGAAACATTACTTTGCCAACAAAGGCCCATCTAGTCAAGGCTATGGTTTTTCCAGTAGTCATGTATGGATATGAGAGTTTGATTATAAAGAAAGCTGAGCACTAAAGAATTGATGCTTTCTAACTGTGGTGTTGGAGAAGACGCTTGACAGTCTCTCGGACTGCAAGGAGATCCAACCAGTCCACCCTAAAGGAGATCAGTCCTAAGTGTTCACTGGAAGGACTGATGTTGAAGCTGAAACTCCAACACTTTGGCCACCTGATGCGAAGAGCTGACTCGTTGGAAAAGACCCTGATGCTGGGAAAGATTGAGGGCAGGAGAAGAAGGGAACGACAGAGGATGAGATGGTTGGATGGCATCATTGACTCAATGGACATGAGTTTGGGTAAACTCTGGGAGTTGGCGGTGGACAGGGAGGCCTGGCATGCTGCAGTCCATGGGGTCGCAAAGAGTCAGACACGATTGAGCGACTGAACTGAAGTAAAAAATATATTGATGATTATGTGTTCATGCAAAACTCTGGGATAAACCATACATATTATTAGCTATGTGGAATTAATTTGTCTTCATAAATATCTAAAATGACAATAAATTACTGCATTTTATATCTATCTTAATAATGCTTTATTAATGGGATATTTCTGAATTTTCATTACATGTGCGTATAAGATATCCCATATATCTAGTACACGTGCCCAACAATAGTGAGAACAGTCAACTAAAGCAATGATTTCCCATTATGATTTGAACAGGGAATTTGGACATTTTTGTGAAAGAAGTAGTTTTAAGATATACTATGGGAAGATAATGAAATAAAACAAAGTTATGTCTTACCTTCAAAATATCTTTGATACTATGATATTATTTATGTTTCATATGGTATAGATGTTACCATAATTTTAATATTACAGTTAGCAACACAATATTTTTGATTGAATATCAGTTTAAAAAAAACTGGAATTCTTGTTCCAGCCCTCCAATTTACATGCCAGAAGTAAAGCTTGATTAGATACTAGTCTCTCAGGTCACCAATCATACAAGGATCAAAGGCCCTGGCAGCAAAATTTGTCTAAGAAAATCAAGGGTTGGGGGCAGGGTAAAGTCATCCAGTCTTGAGAATTAACAAGATATGCAGTTAAAGACAGAGAAGGCAATGGCACCCCACTCCAGTACTCTTGCCTGGAAAATCCCATGGACAAGAGGAGCCTGGTAGGCTGCAGTCCATTGGGTCATGAAGAGTTGGACACTTACTGAGCAACTTCACTTTCAGTTTTCACTTTCATGCATTGGAGAAGGAAATGGCAACCCACTCCAGTGTTCTTGCCTGGAGAATCCCAGGGACGGGGGAACCTGGTGGGCTGCCGTCTATGGGATCGCACAGAGTCGGACACGACTGAAGTGACTTAGCAGCAGCAGCAGCAGTTAAAGAACAAGTTGAAACAGTAGAACCTAGTAATAAAAAGTAACTTCTATTTTCTTAAAGAATTAGAAAAGAAAGGCATTTGCTTAGAAATGAATTTGGTATAGTTGAAGGAGATGAAATGAGGATGGTAGGGGAGATGTTTAAAATATAATTGTCTTTTTTGGACAATCTTATTCTCAGGTGATAAACTACTTTCTTTATGCAAATGCAAATATACATTTTTTTAAAATGTGCATTCTGTTAGACTGGTGATTTCATTTCAATTGGACAAATGAGAAGAAATAAGTCAGTTAGACTGTACTGTTTTTCACTGAAACTGCCAGCTGCCCTCAAAGTCTTGAATTGAAAAGTAGGAAGTTAAACAGCACACAAAAATTCAGGTTATTGTTTTTTTTTTTTTTTAACACAAAATGAAGATAAAATATAAAACAGAATGTCAATGATATCAACAGATACAACAGTTATAAACCAACTTGAAACAGCTGGGAATGCATTCTGAAAAAGAAATCTGGAGCCCTAAGTTGCTAGGGAACACGATCATAACAGTGACTTTTATCTACATGTGATTTAACTTTGATCAACTTAGAAGAGGTATCTTTTTAAAGTTAACTGTATTTGTATTTGCAGCCAATTTTTCACTTGGAAACACTTTACCTACAAAGACATGAATATTATTCCTGAATAATATTTTTGATAAGGAAATGTCCCTTGAGGATTTGTTTCATTCAAAAAGTAAAACACACTCACATGCCTTCATTGACAGTTGTCATTTTTCAGCGAGGTAAATGAAGGAATATCCTTCATGTGGCTGCGTTCATAACTGTGATACTTTACTATTGGCTCCAGGTTACCTTCAGGAGCCTGAGAGGTCAGAACTTGAGAGATGCTGAAAAAAATCCCTCTGCTAATGTTATTTTATCCATATTACAAAATTCTGGACAGGAAAATGAAATATATTAAATGAATTTCTGACTGTATGTGAATTTTAGGTTCAAAAACTTCCATTCCCACTCATACTCAATTGGCAGACAACAGTGCCTGAGAAATGGTTGAATGTTTTTGGAAAAAGTGAACAGTGATGAGTTCAAGTCCACACTTTGGGGGAGATAGCTACAGAATCCTTCATTCATTCAGTAAACCTACACTGATCTGGAAAGATCTAGATCTGCTAATCTGTGAGCTGCATGAGTGAAGATACTTAGCTAATTCACTTCTGTATTCCCCAAATTTAAACAGACCTGGTGATAAGATATAAGGTAAGATAGAGGCAAGGATCTTACTTTAAAGGAATGGTTTGTGTGCTTAACTTAGAGACTATATTCTCTAGAAGCTAGAGAATATGGAAGGACTTTAAGTGAATATGCTGACACTCACTGTGTGAAAAATTGAATGCAAAGTGTCATTTCTAATGTAACAATATCCATTAGGAGACACAGGCATTATTTTGGTAGAGGTAATAAGATTCTGAACAAGAGTAGCCAAAGTGAGAGTGGTGAAGAGAAGATGTATTTGAGATATATTTGGGGAAAAAAAATGACGAGATTGGATAACCATCCTCCTTTACCCACCTCAGTCGTGTCTGACTTTTGCGACCCCATGGACTCTACAGTCCGTGGAATTCTCCAGGCCAGAATACTGGAGTGGGCAGCCTATCCCTTCTCCAGGGGATCTTCCTGACCCAGGAATCGAACTGGGGTCTCCTGCATTGCAGGTGGATTCTTTACCACCGGAGATATCAGAGAAGCCCTTTGGAGAATTAGCATCCCTCTAATCTTCGTCCTTGTTTCCTCTTCTTTTTAAAATTTTATTCACACACTGATGACTCAAATTCTGTCTCTAACCTCAATCTGTCTTCTGTGCTCTAGGACTAGGACTATCTCATTCATTTACGTTTCAAAGGCATCTCCAGGGAATCTCTATTATTCTTTTCCTGTGTCCCTTATCATAAAATGTAGCTCCATTTACCTGACTGGTTTTTGAAGCTGGAAACCAAAAGTAACTTTGAAATATCATTCTTGCTTTGTCATAGGAAATCCATTGTGTCTTCATGTTCTTCATCCCTCTTGGACTCTAGGACTCCATTGTCTTTCACCTGGATTATCACATAATATTCTTAATTCAGTTTTTTTCATATCCACTCTTAGTCCACTCCCAATCCAGTCTCTATAATGTAGTTGCTATGATCTTTTCAAAATGCAATTCTGATTTGTTAGCACCTTTCAACTTGAAATTTTTAGTGGCTCCATTATTTTACAATAAACACTGGCATCCTTAATCTTTAACATTTTATGTAATGTTAACTAATCTGGCCCTTTTCAGATTACTCTCTTGCCTCTTCTAATGTCACCGTACCTTTTCTTTGTATTCCTCTGCTAAACGGGGTATATTTCTGTTTCTTCAAATTATATGCCCTCTCCCTTCAGGACATTTACATATGCTATTTCCTCCGCCTAAAATGCTCTTCTCACCTGCAACTACTTCAAACATTAATGCATTAGGCAGGTCTTCCAACAGCTTACTCCCACCCCTCTATCGAGATAGTACGTATCTCCTATAAGGACTCATAGTTACCAATATATTTTGATTCATAAAAGTTATCACAGTTAGAATTTATATATTGGTGTAATTTCCCTATTGATGTCCAGTTTTCTAACTGGGCTGAGGGCAAGATACTACGTCTGTTTTGCTTAGCAAAATATCTTTAGATTCTGGTACAATGTTTAGTGTTTAATATATTCTTTTAGTTAATGTTTGACAATTGAATGAACGGGTGAATTAATGACCAGTTAGAGGGAATAAGGTAAGCAAAAGATTTCAATATATGCCAACATTTCCTGAAAATAGATTTTTTTCAGGCTCATCCAAACAGATGGTCTCAAGTCAAATATATATGATTAAAATTAAAAGTACTTCTAAATAAATAACTGTAAAATGAAGAATAAGCTATACTGAAATGTCAAGGACTTTTTACCCTGTCATTATTTGAGTTACGCTTTAGAAAACAATGCTAATCAAAGAATATTTTGGATTTCATCATGAAGAAAAAAAATAATACAGAACTCTGTGAGATTATATCAAAATTCAATAAATGGTTTTAAGTAATAGCTCTAAAAAGTTTTTGAAAGGTTACCACATAGAGACCAAAGAACTGATGAAATATAATACCATGTAGTACACAATAAAATTGTTGGTTTTGTTGACCTTCTTAAATCCATTACTTAGGGTGTACTCAGCAAATCTTGTTAAATTCTTGCTACTGAGACCTTTGTGAACAAAACTTTCTTTTGTAAATTCATTTACTAACAGCCTGCCCTGGTAGGTTAACAACGATAAAAATATTTCCTGGGAATCCAGCTTAGACTAGACTAAATTGAAAAGACTATGACCAGAGTTCTGCTCTCTGATCAGTGACTGTAGCTGAGAAAATGAGAAGGGTCCAAAGACTAGAAAATGTGTATTGCAGCTCTTATGTTCCACACTTATGGTTGTTTCGACAGAAGCATGTTTTTCTCTTCTATATAAAGGTAGAGACGTGAAAGATCTTTGGATTGCAGACTCATAAATATCATCATATTTGGGGTGGTTGATAGCCTCATCATCCTTCCAGTGGGTTTAAATTCAACATATTCTGGGTATAAAACTATTTAGATGCAGACATAGAGACCAAACATGTGGACACAGGGGGAGGAAGGGCAGGGTGGAAAGAACTGGGAGATTAGGATTGACATATTTACACTGCTGCTGCTAAGTCGCTTCAGTCGTGTCCGACTCTGTGTGACCCCATAGATGGCAGCCCACCAGCCTCCCCTGTCCCTGGGATTCTCCAGGCAAGAACACTGGAGTGGGTTGCCATTTCCTTCTCCAAATGCATGCAAGTGAAAAGTGAAAGTGAAGTCGCTCAGTCGTGTCCGACTCTTAGCAAGCCCATGGACTGCAACCTACCAGGCTCCTCCATCCATGGGATTTTCCAGGCAAGAGGACTGGAGTGGGGTGTCATTGCCTTCTCCGCATATATACACTACCATGTGTGAAATAGGTAGCTAGTGGGAACCGGCTGTATAGCACTGGGGTTCAGCTTGGTGCTCTGTGACGACCTAGAGGGGTGAGAAGGGGGACACGGAGGTCCAAGAAAGAGGGGATATATGTGTACATATAGATGGCAGTTCATTGTACAGCAGAGACTAACACAACATTGTAAAGCAACTGTCTTCAATAAAAACATTAAATATTTACATATAAAATAATTTTTTGGACATAATATTAGAGGTTAGGTCAAATAAAGCTCAACCACTTACTGGCTATTACTTGGCTTTCACATCCACAACAAATTTATAATGATGGTACTAACCCAAAGGATTTGTGGTGAGAATCCCATGTGCTGATATATATAGAACACGTGGAAAAATACCTGGGTGTAGTCAGAGCTTAACACACTTAAGTCATGATCATTACCATCATAGAATTAACCAAAAAAATATGTGCCCTCTAAAACCTCACAATATATTAAGATATATTTTTAAAACACAAGGAAAATGATAATTCCTGTTGTTATTGTTCATTCAGTCACTCTGTTGTGTCCGACTCATTGTGAACACATGGACTGCAGCTTAGCTTCACCGTCTCCTGGAGTTTGCTCAAACTGATGCCCATTGAATCAGACATCACGTCAGATTGCGTCAGATACCATCCAACCATCTCATCCTCTGTCGTCCCCTTCTCCTGCCTTCAATCTTTCCCAGCATCAGGGTCTTTTCTAATGAGTCAGTTCTTTGTATCAAGTGGCCAAAGTGTTGGAGCTTCAGCATCAGTCCTTCCAATGAATATTCAGGGTTGATTTTCTTTAGGATTGATTGGTTTGATCTCCTTACTGTCCACAGGACTCTCAAGAGTCTTCTTCAGCACCATGGTTCACAGGCATCAATTTTTCCAGGCTCAGCCATTTTTATTGTCCAGTTCTCACATCCATACATGACTACTGGAAAAACCATAGCTTGACTAGACTAACCTTTGTGGGCAAAATAATGTCTCTGCTTTTTAATATGCTGTCTAGGTTAGTCATAGCTTTTCTTCCAAGGAGTAAGTGTCTTTTAATTTCATGGCTGCAGTCACCATCTGCAGTGGTTTTGCAGCCCAAGAAAATAAAGTCTGCCACTGTTTCCATTGCTTCCCCATCTATTTGCCATGAAGTGATGGGACTAGATGTGATGATCTTAGTTTTTTGAATGTTGAGTTTTAAGCCAGATTTTCACTCTCCTCTTTCACCTTCATCAAGAGGCTCTTTAATTCCTTTTTGCTTTCTGCCTTCAGGGTGTTATCATATGCATATCTGAGGTTATTGATATTTCTCCCAGCAATCTTGATTCCAGCTGTGCCTCATTCAGCCTGGCATTTCACATGATATATTCTGAATATAAGTTAAATATGCAGGGTGACAAAATACAGCTTTGTCATAGTCCTTTCCCAATTTGGAACCAGTCTGTTCCATGTCTGGTTCTAACTGTTGCTTCTTGACCTGCATACAGGTTTCACAGGAGGTAGGTAAGGTGGTCTGGTATTCCCAGCTCTTGAAGAATTTTCCACAGTTTGTTGTGATATATACAGTCAAAGCCTTTAGTGTAGTCAATGAAGCAGAAGCAGATGTTTTTTCTATAATTTTCTAACTTTTGCTATGATCCAACAGATGTTGGCAATTTGATCTCTGATTCTTCTGCTTTTTCTCAATCCAACTTGTGCTGTGCTGTTCTCAGTCATGTCCCACCCTTTTGTGACCCCAAGTACTGTAGCCCTCCATGCTCGTCTGTCCATGGAATTTTCCAGGTAAGAATAGTCAAGTAGGTTGCCATTTTCCTTCTTCAGGGGATCTTCCCAACCCAGGGATCAAACCCAAGTCTGTTGCATTTCATACAAGGCAATTGGCAGGCAGATTCTTTACCATGGAGCTACCTGGGAAGCCCAATCCAGCTTGTACAACTGGAATTTCTCAGTTCACATACTGTAGAAGCCTAGCATGGAGAATTTTGAGCATTATTTTGCTAGCATGTGAAATGAATGCAGTTATACTGTAGCTTGAACATTCTTTGATAATTTCTAAATAACAGTTAATACGTAAATTTAAGAACTGTCACAAGGTACATACAATTAATTGTCAAATAAATTGACTTTTTAAAGATTGTTACAGGAGAGCAGAGGATGAATGGAGAGATCAGTCAGGGTGGGGATCTATGGACTTTTTTTTTAGAGAAGATCAGTTTTGGTTAGAGCTCATGAAATTAGTAAATATATTGCTTTTATGTTAGAAAATTCTGGCAAATACTTGCTTAAAACTATATTGTAGCTTGCATCAAGCTTTGTTCCAAAAATATTGGGGCAATTACAGGAATGGATAAGAGCATATATCAAAAATATTGTGAAAATATACTCTAAAGGAATATTTTTAATAAGCTGTTATCAAAAAAAGTCAAATGCCGTTTTTTCCTGGGGGATGTCTAAGGCCTTTTCTCTGGAGCACTACAAATACTGGATTATTGCTGTGGCATACCCCAGAAGATCTCTTAAAGACATGTAAAATGGAGACAAAAAACCCAGCATGACATTTGATTATGAGTGGAATCTGTTAAATTGTGCTCAAATGTTCCACCCTAAATCTCAGGAGTCATACTCACTGGAGTCTGGGCAGAGATCAGGGCCAGAACCTGAGAGAAAGCATTTGCTCCATGGTCTGTGGGTTAACCAGCCCAAACTGCCTGCTGTGAGCTTTCTTATAGCTGAACACCCCAACTCTAGCTGCCCCTCCATGGGAGAAACGTGAGGAGAAATGTCACAGGCTAGCCTAGATTCTTAGTGTCAGGGGAATCTCCTGTTGGGGAGAGAGGGCTTTTCTTTCTTGGAAAATATCTCCCCAGACACAGAAGATTGTCTCCCCAGCTAATCCTGTCTGTAGGATTTATTCAGTCTGTCAGGACGTGTCCTTAGGGTCCATCGGTAGAATTAAGTAGAGGAGCCTTCTACTGAGAAGTATTTTGCCCTAGTAAGATGGGCAGTAAAATAACAAAACTCACTTTCTCATGAGGGCAAGAGGTACAAACTCAACTTTATTTACCTAGTGGAAATATAGAAATAGTTTTGAACCAAACTCAATTCCAAGTTTATAGTACCTAGTTCAAATGACAGTGAAGGGCATATTTATGGCATGCTGCCTTTGGGAAAAACTGACTCAGAGGCTCCTATTCACTCAGTTGTGTCCAACTCTTTGCGACCCCATGAACTATAGCCTACCAGGCTCCTCTGTCCATAGGATTTTCCAGGCAAGAATACTGGAAAGAAAGTGAAGTCGCTCAGTCATATCCGAGTCTTTGCGACCCCACAGACTATAGCCTACCAGGCTCCTCTGTCCATGGGATTTTCCAGGCAATAGTACTGGAGTGGATTGCCATTTCCTTCTCCAGGGGATCTTCCCAACCCAGGGCTCAAACCTGGGTCTTCCACATTGTAGACAGACGCTTTACCGTCTGAGCCACCAGGGAAGTATACTGGAGGGGTTGCCATTTCCTCCTCCAGGGGATCTTCCCAACCCAGGGATCAAACCTGGGTCTCCTGCATTGCAAGCAGATTCATCAGCATCTGAGCCACGAGGAAGCCCACCTATCATAGTTAAGAGGGCTAAATAGAGGGGGATCTGGATTACAAGCAATGTGGAAATATTTAGTAACAGTTTATATTGGAAGGCACTTCAAAAGTTACAATATTTATAAATCTTCTTTTCAAGAAGCTGAAATACTGAATACAAATGCAAACTTTCAATATAAAATGAAGGAAATGGTAGAAAATGGCATGTTTATTAATTCTTTAAGAAAGTCATTATTCTTCTGGTACTAATCTTGCTTTCTTCCTGCCCCCCATAATTTTTATGAAATTATCAGATATACCACCAAGTAGATGGAGAGAAACCCTGAACACTTAAAAAAAATAGCTGCCAGAATTTTGAAGAAAAAAAATCCTCATGTACCTAGAAGAAATTAATTGCTCTGTCTAAATTGTTGATAACAGTGGCAAGAAAAAGATGCTACTTTCATCATTTATTCAAAGCTGCCAAAATGGTATTGGAGACATTGATAAAAAATAACTACATTTGCAATTTAAATAACATGAAATATTTCATTTTTAGCTGCACTCCTCCTCTTATTTCTCAGGCAAATTCATTCCTCTTTTCAGCTTGGCTGCCTGATTGCTCGCCTTCATAATATACTGTTTGGAATGATTTAAATGCACTGCCTTAAAACAGAAAAAAAAGATAAGTGGATTTTTTTTTTTAAAGCTCACACACATTGGTATGTTTTGAAAGGGAACTCTTTACTCAAATTTACTATAAAACATAGTTTCAAATTGTAAGCTTTAAAATTTGGAAATATGGGGAAGGGGAGAAAGAGAATTTGACTTACAAAATGAAATAGGGTGTCTCTCATAGACAAATCTTCATGGGTTTCATTTTAATTAACCTGCCTTCATTTTTATTGTAGTATTATTCAGTTTCACTTTATGGTGCCATTTAGACAGTAAACTTTTCACACATCTGCAGGGACTGATAACAATGAGCTTAATTTAAATTAAAACTATCGGTGCAATTTAAAGAGACCAGGGCTACTAAGAATATTTGCTATAAGAGCATATATTAGAGCATCCTTTATTTTCAAAATGTCTATAGAAATGCTGAAGGTTATGCAGAGAGTTTTACCCTGTTTTTTTCTTCTTATACCACGTTGTTCACTTATTTTCTAATTTGGAGATCTTTAAGAAACTAAACTGTTCTTCTTGATTCTCAATTAATTTGTTTCAACTTCTGTATGACTAGACTAATCCTGAGTTGTTTGAGCTATAATTATTATTTGGAATTGTTAGAGTTTGATTTTACTGTTTATGGAAAAATAAGAATTGTAATTAGGTCTTATAAATAGAATTATTTAAATGGCTTTGGTAGAAAACATATAATCAAGAAGTTACTTAGTAAAACAAAGGAAATGTATTGTCCAGAAAAATTGAAAGTTTAAAAAACAAGTACATAGTAATAGGAAATAAAATGCCTGTAAAAAAAATAATTATCTGATTGTGGTTCCACTGCTTGCAATATTGTTTCACATAAATCTTGATTTTTAGACCACTCTAAGTTTCCTAAAATCACCTATTATGTATTATATAATTATGTAACCATGTATCATGTTAGTATTAGCTTTCTCTGAACTCCTTCACCCTTGTTTTAAGATTTTAAGCATATGATTGATTTGAACACGATTTTGGGTTTTCTTCAAATCACTTTTATTTAAGTGTAGGCAAGGGATATATTTTTCACTGGTCTAGAGCTCACAAGCGGAGAAGGCAATGGCACCCCACTCCAGTACCTTGCCTGGAAAATCCCATGGACAGAGGAGCCTGGTAGGCTGCAGTCCATGGGGTCGCTAAGAGTCGGGCATGACTGAGCGACTTCACTTTCACTTTCATGCATTGGAGAAGGAAATGGCAACCCACTCCAGTGTTCTTGCCTGGAGAATCCCAGGGACGGGGAAGCCTGGTGGGCTGCAGTCTATGCAGTCGCACAGAGTCGGACACGACTGAAGCGACTTAGCAGCAGCAGCAGCAGAGCTCACAAGACCTCCACTGTTTAAGTTAAAAAAAAGTTAATAGATTTAATCAATATTTATTATTAATTACACCTTAAAGGAAAATATTGCCAGATGAATTAATGGTGTTATGTGGAAAATATTTTAACTAACCCAGAAAATAACACCTCAGTAAATGATTTAATAATACATTTAAAGTCTGTTTAACTGCAACACATAACACGAAAAAATTAGCAACTAAAACACACTAATAAATAACAACATTGTGCTGTGCAGTTAGGAATTTTCTAGTATCCATTCAATCATTCATTAAATATTTAATGTTTTAGTCTCTGTTTTTGCTGTTGATGAGTCTCTTCCTTTGTCAGTTTTGATATGTGTGCATGAGAATGTACTATAAAGAAAAATAAAGAAGGGTAAAGGCAGAAGGAGAGTTGAGGGGTTGAAACTGTAAGTAGGGAAAGATCAAAAACATTTTAGTAGACATCTGAATACAGTCAAAGAGTGAGTCAAGGGACTATCTGGAGTAGCAGAGCATTTCTTGTGCAGTATGGATGCAATGCAAAAAACATTAGAGTTGGAAGCATACCCTGTTAACAATGACATTTCAAGGGGTGCTAGAAAATAATAGATTGTGGATGAGTGAAGAGGAAAGGGGATAACTTTCTTTAGTGGGAGGAACAAACCCATTGAGGCCCAGGAGTTGTAAGCTTGGTGAAATGGAATGACGCTTAGTCTACACAGAGATTCACTGAGTGATTGGGTTAATTTTGATAAACCCACATCCAGCAGAAGGAGTTAAAAGGAAGAGAAAGATTTGGGAGTAGACTTCTGACACTGTCTGATGTGTTCATATTATGAAAAACCCAGGTAATAGTTATTATTTACATGCATTTGTGTCAAAATTTCAGTCCCCAAAGAATTACTATAATTTGAATAAGGTCAGCAATGATCTAATTTTCAATTGATTTAATGATTATAGTGTTTAAAATAACAGAAGTATGACTCTTGACTCTCTTCATATCTAATATTCTATCTATAAAACCAAATTGCTCATTATAAAGTAATAGAATTCCTGAGTTGTAAATCCCTTGACCTGGTCAAGCTTATTTCCTACATTCTAAATTTTATGCTCAAGAATTACTAACTTCCACAAATCTAATCATAGTGATTATAATAATAAAGCTTTGGCAGAATTAGATTATATGCTTTATCAAGTCAGAGAAAATTAGTCAATATAATATGACAAGTTTAATAAGGCCAAATGGAATAATATTCTATTTCCCTATATGTTGTTGGTTAGAAAAGATTTTTGTTGTCCTCTTACAGTATTTTTAAGGTAGTCAAATTGGGGTGGAACATTGTTTAAGTGAAAATGCAAATATATTAAATTTAGCTTAAGATGAATTTTCTCCAATTTTTATTAGAACAGCCAGATCTACAAGCTCCAACAGAACACATCATTATTCATCAATTACTTACAATTCCCTCTCTTATCCAAATATTTAAAAGAATATTTAATGGGATGCACAGATGTGTGTGTTGTGCTAATGTGTATTTATGCATGATATATTTGGTTTCTAAGCTATCCAGGAACCTACTTTTATCTTTTAAAACCATCTATCCATCCTAATCATTTAAATACATTCACTATGTGTGTTGAGCATATAGAGAACATTTTGAGGTTTAGGTATAAGATTATCTCTTCTTTCTATAACACTGTCTTAGGACTTCCCTGGTGGTCTAGTGGTTAAGAATCTGCCTTGCAGTGCAGGGAACACAGGTTTGATCCCTGGTCAGAGAATTAAGATCCCATATGCTGCAGAGTAATTATGCCTGTGGACTACAATGAGAGAGTCTGTGTGCTCCAACAGGGACCCAAATAAATAAATAATTTTTTTAAATTGCTCTCTTTTTCCTCAGCCTCTTGTCATATATTCTCTTTTCCACATTTTGTTGTTGGATATTATCATTCTTCATTAAAACTTTGAGATGGGATAATTACTGGAATATTAATTTATGATATTTCCTTTATTTTTTTCTCTTCTCTCATTTTAAGAAGGTTGTTAGGACATTTTAAGGAAATTTTCCTTAAGGCAAAGACATAATGGGAATTTTATATAAACTTTTCTTTCTTGATTTCTTGCATTTTAAAATGTGGAGTAACTAAAAAATATAATGCTGAGATGTTTCAGAAAAGGAAGGAAAAGCAGGGTACATTTTAAGAAAAAAAAAGAAGTGATTCAGAGATATTGGTAAGAGATTAATGATGTTATCAATGGGACTTTTAGGAACTATATGATACCCCATGGAACAATTTGGGAAGTTGGAAGAAGAGAAGGCAGAGAACAAAAGCGCCACCTGTATCAGAGATACAGGAAGGCACTAGAATTCAATGGACCACTGTAAGCTTGAAACATGTCAGTGTTAACAATGATGCGGTTGTGGTTGTTTAGTTGCTAAATCGTACCTGACTCTTTTGTTACCCCATGGGCTGTAGCCCGCCAGGCTCCGCTATCCATGGGATTTTCTAGGCCAGGCTACTGGAGTGGGTTGCCATTTCCTTCTCCAGGGGATCTTCCTGACACAGGGATCAGACCCACATCTCCTGCAGTGGAAGGCAGATTCTTTACCACTGAGGCACCAGGGAAGGCTAACAATGATGTACTGGAGGTCAAATGACCACTTTCCCAATGGAGAGCATAGGTCCATTTTCTACTTTCCCATAGTCTCCTAAATTGCTCACAACAGGGTGCAACAGAACTCATCAGTGACTCCAGAATGGACTATAAATAATTTAAAGAAAAATATTAAAATGCAATATTTCTTGAGAACCTTGGTTTGGGGTCTGAATAAGTCAGACCTTCTTTGGGGGTTCAAATAATTCAAATTTATCTTTAATCATCAGTGAACTTTAAGAAACATTTTAAAAAGTTTTGTTAGAAGGATAATCTGAATATAATATAATATCAAGCTATTCCTAAGGGATTTACCAAACAATCACAGAAAATTTAGAAACTATAGTATAGTTGTAATGTGGATAAGTCATGTAGTAAATAATTTCTTAAACGTCTCAATATCATGTCCGTATTAAAGTCTTATTTTAAAACTTTAATTAAAAAGGGTTAAGTCTTCAAATGTTTCCTTTGAATTGTTGATCTATAGTTAAGTGCCATTTTAGATAGTGGAAAAATACAATTTACTTAATATAAATTCTCAGAGATTTCAAATGTCATATATATTTGATGGTGATGAAAACAGGAAGTAATTACTTAATCAGTCGAAGATATTGTGAGGACTTCTCTGGTGGTCTAGTGGCTGAGACTCTGCACTCCCAATGCAGGGCACCCCGGTTCAATCCTTGGTCAGGGAACTAGATCCCACATGCTGCAACAAAGACGTAAATAAGGAAATAAATATTAAATATATATATAATATATTGTGAAGTCTTCTTATAATCTACTTAGAAAATAGTTTATCACTAGAAAAAGGCTACACATGTACATGTTGTATTTATTTCCTAGTGAGTGAAAATCAGTCAGTCGTGTCCAACTCTTTGCGACCCCATGGACTATACAGTTGAAGAAATTCTCCAGGCCAGAATACTGGAGTGGGTAGTCTTTCCCTTCTCCAGGGATTTATTTCCTATGTCTGCCACAAAACAGAATGACAAACTGAGTGGCTTAAAAAACAGAAGTTTAGCATCTCACAATTGTGGAGGCTAGAAATCTGAAATCAAGTGTGTCATCTGGGCCATGCTGTCTCTAAAGTCTAAGTGAGGATCTTTCCTCCCTACCTTTATGGTGGTATCAAAGACAAATTGCACCTGTTGAATGAAAGAGAAAAAACACACAGCCTAAAAGTTGAGTTATGTTTTATTTGGTGAGGACTTAAGCCAGAGACACAGCCCCTCAGATAGCTCTGAGGAACTGCTCTGAAGAGGTAAAGGAGGAGACAGGATACAGAGGAGTTTTTGCGACAAAGACCGGGTTGTCAGACTTCAAAAGATTACTGTCAGTTAAAGAAAACCAGGTATCTCAAGTTAATTAATTTAGCACTTGTCTCTGTATGGAAAGATGCAAGAGTTTGAGCTTACTGAAAGCATTCTTTTGATATGGACCTTAGCCATCTGGGGCCAGTATCCTGTCCTTTCCCATCCTGAGTTCCCTAAGGATGCACGGATGCAATGGGGACGGATGTAATGGCTTGATGGTTTCATTCTGTGTTTACTGATATGACAGACAATATTTTTCATGCACACACTGGACAGTTGACTAGGTAAGAAGACTTTTTCAAGACTTGCAATAGAAGTCAGGACTATTTCAATAGAAGTGATAGAATGAATGTAACTCTGTTGAGTTCCTGAGTACTGGCTGTGAGCCTACCTCTTCTCTCCCAAATTAGTAACAGTAACATTATTATAGGGATAACCTTAGTAGTGGGTCACCACTAAGTCTCCTGCCTGTATTTTTATAGCAACTATTATGTTTCATTTTATGTCTATTTTTCTAACTATCCCTAGTACCCAGCATAGCACCTGCCATTCATCAATGGAAAATGGTTGAATGAATGAGTGAATGAGCCAAAAAAAAAAAAAAAATGATTGTAACTTTGCTGAGACAAAAGGCAGACTAGCTTTTAAGCCCTGGGGTGAGCTGCTGCTGCTGCTGCTAAGTCGCTTCAGTTGTATTTGACTCTGTGTGACCCCACAGACAGCAGCCCACCAGGCTCTGCCATCCCTGGGATTCTCCAGGCAAGAACACAGGAGTGGGTTGCCATTTCCTTCTCCAACGCATGAAAGTGAAAAGTGAAAGTGAAGTCGCTCAGTCGTGTCCGACTCTTCTCGACCCCATGGACTGCAGCCTACCAGGCTCCTCTGTTCATGGGATTTTCCAGGCAAGAGTATTGGAGTGGGGTGCCATTGCTTCTCTGCTGGGGTGACCTAGTGGAGCTATACTTGAGTATACTGGGTTAAGAGGTTGGTCAATATCATGAGACTGACTATCTGTGATTGTTAACTGGCATATCAAAGATAGGCTCCTACTCTTCCGTAGAGACTGAGACTAAAGTAAATGCTCAAAAAAAGAGAGGTCCAGGGCTTAGAGTCAGGAAGAAACTTGTCTAAAGTTTAGCTAAGCTGAGGGAAATGTTAAGCTGTCTCTGTTAGTGGTTACTGGCAATCTTTGGTGATTCTTGGCTTGTAGAGAAGTCTCTGCAATCTCTGCTTCTGGTTGAATTCTACATCAGTTTTGGGAAACTATTGATGGCTTTTTAAGTAGGTTTGTATCATGAATTCACGTTCTTAAAGAGATTCCTTCAACTGCTTAAAAAGACTAAGTAGGCAGATAGCTATTTCCATAGTCTGGGCAAAAATTTCTGGTAACTTATGGAGTAAGAAGATGTCTAAAAAGATACATAGAAGTGAGTATTGAGGTAGATTTCATCTATGGAAATGTGAGAACTTGGCTGAGAAATTGGACTTGAATGAAGATATATATGGAGGAAATGATGATCCTAAGTTTTGTCATTGTCACATGGATCTATAGTACGGCCGTTTACTGAACTGGATAATTATAAAGGTCGGAGAAACTTAGTGGGTGAAGTAATTAGAATAGTTCTGGACTATATAAATTTAAAATCTTAGTTTTGTTTTTCTGAGGAAGAATATATGATAGACAGTTAAATATGTATGTCAGCAATTTGGGAAAAAGGTCTGGATAGAGGTCAGTTTGAAAATTATGAATCTTATATGGTGTTTCAAGTAATGGGACTCTTTTATACTAATTGAGGAGAAGGCGATGGCACCCCACTCCAGTACTCTTGCCTGGAAAATCCCATGGGCGGAGGAACCTGGTAGGCTGCCGTCCATGGGGTCGCAAAGAGTCGGACATGACTGAACGACTTCACTTTCACTTTTCACTTTCATGCATTGGAGAAGGAAATGGCAACCCCCTCCAGTGTTCTTGCCTGGAGAATCCCAGGGACGGGGGAGCCTGGGGGGCTGCCGTCTATGGGGTCGCACAGAGTCGGACACGACTGAAGTGATTTAGCAAGCAATACTAATTGATACATTTAATATTTATTGAGGAATTAGTCTGTGCTAAACACTGTGTTACACTCATTGTGTTTATTACCTTTACAGAATTCTCATAATTTTATCATATTTGCTCAATTTCTGTCTCCATTATGACAATGATAATACCTAGTTTTAAAGGGGACAATTAAGATACTTTTTTCATAAAAATGTCAGAAAATCCAATTCCAACAGGATAAGCTACATAGAAAATATGAAAGTGTAGATATTTATATGGGAGAAATATAGTATCTCAGGAGAGTCACGAAGATCATTATTTTTTTGTCTCATTATGTTATTCTTTTGTATTATTGGCTTCGTACTAAACCTGACTCCCCTAGAGATCAAAGAGAACCTCCAGGAGCTCTAATCTTCCATGCTTTGTATCCAGCAGAGAAGAGGGAGTATCTTGATCCCAGCCTTCCCATCAAAATCCAAAAATTCACTTTGATTCAACTGACTTAGGTCAATCATATCTACTTTCAAATTAATCTCTAGTCCTCAGAAAGACCTCAGGGCAGCAGGAAGAAAGATGTGTGACACCAGGAGATCCTAAATTTCTTATCAAGTGTCTACTGAAGCTCCAGCTGAAATCAGAGATGGGTTAGGTGATGAGACATGGGGTTCCAGAGGCAGTTTGCTCTAATAATAGGGGGGAATTGGAGAAAAAAGATAAGGACAGGAAATTGCACCAGGAATTAGACCAGCAGTACAAATGCATGTGATGAAATTGCCTTTATTTGTTAAAATTGGACTATAAATTTGGTAATACACCTTCTAACAGCCAATGGGAAAATGGAAATATAATCAGTTCTACAATGACAGAACTCTATTATAAGGCAAGCTGAAGATAATTAATAAGCAGAATAACTATTCTAAGAATCAAGCACTCCCCTTCCAAATAAATTCAAGTCACATCTAAAAGAAGGGGTTGTGCAACACAATAGATAATATTCTCAATAATGTCTTTAAAAATGTATCTATGAGTTATATACAGAGTTCCTTGTATGAGACAATGTAACTGCATTAAAAAAAATTCAGGATAAGAAATCCACGAATATAAGTTTACTGATAATCACAATTCATCTGGGGATAATCTTTGGAATATCTGAAGAAATGGATGGCTTGAATAGCCCTTAGATTATTGTTCAATCTCTCAGTTGTATCCAACTCTTTGAGACCCCATGGACTGCAGCATGCTAGGCTTCCTTAAATTTCTTTTGATTGCTCTTACAGGCAAAGACCTACATATTTTAAATATATCTATATATAATGTTATCTCACAAATGCTTTAAAAGGTTTATAATCTAAAAGAGGGGGTAAAATTTTAATTTTAATTAACAATTAGCTAAATACAATTCTATGTTATGATTTTGATGGAGAAAAAGTAAGCAAATGAAACTAATGCAAATGTAAGCTGTATTAACATAAGCAGGCTGTCTGAAGTAGGGAGTGAGAATCCCATTTTACTCAGAGCAATTCTCAGACCATACCTGGATCACTGAGTCAAATTCTGGATGCCTGAAATTTATATAAATATCAACAATTGAGCAGTTCTAGAAGCAAGTCATAAGGGTGATTTCAAAATGTTAACCACATTTTATATAGAATGATTAAAATAATTGGGAGGTTTACTTTTGAAGGTAAGGGATGATAGAACTTAATAGTCAGCTTCCAAGATGTAAACAGACGCTATAGAGAGACATGCGAGGAGTGTTGATCTAAGAGGCTGAACTAGGGCCAAATTGTACCATGTACCAGGAGATAGAGAATTACTAACGAGAAGAAAGGTCTATCTATACTCAGAAATTCCACACAGTAAATGTTTCATCAGCAAGTAACAGGTTCATATGCTTAGAGAAGTGACAATAGAAAAACATTGGTGAGAGATGATTCAACTTCTGAATCATCTCTAGTGAGTAGTTGTAGTAAGTGGCTACTAGTTGTAGTCTAGTTGCTAGTTGTAATAAGTGATTATAAGGTTCATTACAACACTAAAAATCTGTTATTTTGGTCAGCATTTAGAATACTTACTACTTATTAATATAAATCCATTCAACTATTTTGCTAATCAAATACTATATTCTATGTAAATTTCTAAGCATTTGAGGATATAGCAATGAATAAGTTAAGGTTCCATTAAAGCTTACCCTGTTTGGGAGGAGTTGGTGGGTACAGATTAATGATAAACAATTCTATACATGATAAGAAGAACAAGACAGAAGGATAAGGTGTGGAATATCACTCTGAGGAGTGTTTTTGATGGACAGGTGCTGACCACTGCTGTGAAAACTGTTTTATTCACCTGCTGGTCCAATGGGCTCTGTCTGAATGTCTGCATTGTCTCCCTCCAATCCACCATTGAATCCATCCCTAGGGGCTTGTCCCAGACTATCTCCCTCAGATCACTGGGTACTGGCACCCTTAGTTTTTTCAGTCTAAGTGTCATTTAAGTTTCTATTCTTATGGTATGAATGTGGGTAGTTGCCCAAACAGGTAATAGGATTTGAGGTGGGACATGATAAAGCCATGGATAGAGAAGCAGTCAACAATGGCTCCTCAAATTAGAAATATCAGATTAAAAATTCTGTATCAAAGTTTCCAAAGCTGTATGTCTCTAAGCATGATCTGAAAGACACCTACATAAGAATCACAAGAAACACTGGTTTGGCCAAAAAGTCCATTCTACTTTTTCTGTAACATTTTATCAATATTTGATTAAAATGCAGATTCCTGTTCCTTCAGGTCACAGTTGAATCTTTCTGGGTAGAGACTGTCAGTCATTGTTTTGAACAAAAGCTCTTCAGGGATGTGTATATTTGCTAAAGTTTGAAAACCTCTGTATCAAAGAATAAGAACTCAATCAATAAAAAATATGAGTACCTTAAAGGGAAATCTCTCGGAAACACCAAAGATATAGAACCACTGTTAATAAGAGCCAAAGAGAAGACAATAGGACTCTTTCAGGTCTGTGGCTACGGTACCTAAAGTTAGAAGACATGGCAGTGTCCTTACAGTTTTAAATAAAGCAAAAAGGCTGTGCTTTCCCGTACCCCAGCCAGGGCCTGATGCCTCTGGGGAGGCTAGTTCTGTTGATACCATATGACATAAAAATGAAAAAGGATAATATTAACATAAGGTTTGGAGAACTCCTTTTCTAGAAAACAGAAGGTATCTATAGTGGTTTCCTATTTAGATTGTATAATCAGGAGAGCTTAAAAGTATTTAGCACATAGTAAACACTCAGTAAGTAATCAACTTTTGATGATCAGATCAGATCAGATCAGTCGCTCAGTCGTGTCCGACTCTTTGGGACCCCATGAATTGCAGCATGCCAGGCCTCCCTGTCCATTACCAACTCCCGGAGTTCACTGAGACTCATGTCCATTGAGTCAGTGATGCCATCCAGCCATCTCATCCTCTGTCGTCCCCTTCTCCTCCTGCCCCCAATCCCTCTCAGCATCAGAGTCTTTTCCAATGAGTCAACTCTTCGCATGAGGTGGCTGAAGTACTGGAGTTTCAGCTTTAGCATCATTCCTTCCAAAGAAATCCCAGGGCTGATCTCCTTCAGAATGGACTGGTTGGATCTCCATGTATCTGCATAGATTTAACTGTGAAATACATTAAAATCTTATTTCCCTTTCTTAGTTACCCTTTCTTAGTTACCTTAGTTACCCTAGAACAACGTAGCTTGTTGGCCTAATGAGGATTTTTCTAGGGTAAGTAAGAAAGGGAAATAAGATTTTAATGTATTTCACAGTTAAATCTATGCAGATACATGGATTTAGCCATATTCTTTATTCATTATCACTTAATGTCCTATATTGAGAGAGACAGAAGGAGAGAATGAGAGAGAGAGAGGCTTATGCATTTGATTTATTTACCATTTAAATAAGAAAAAGTGATAGCTATGGATTAGAGAAATCCACTTACTAACGTCTTGAAGACAAGTGGGTTCCTGGTTAAAAATCTGCATGATGTTTTAGAGAACACAGTGAATCAGATAAATTTAAATTAATCGCCAACGATGGAGTGACAAGCCATGTAGATCAAGACAAATGCTGGCTACAATTTCACTTGGTCTTAGTGAAGAATTTGATTTTATAATCTATGACAAAATTATAAATTAGGTGTGAGAATTTGATACAAAGCAAAAAGCCAAGTGGAAAGTTAAGTGAGTGAAACTGTCTTCCTGTTTACAGGCAGAAGTTTTGCAATGTTTTCCTCTGTTTTTATCAAACTAGTCAGCCTCAGCGTATCTACATGGGGTTGTAATTGAAACAACTAATACTTATGGATGCCTGTAATTATACTGTCATGTAAATTAGTGGTGGCTGATTGGTTGGACTCAAGGCAAGAATTATTTTCTCATACTTCTGCCACAGAGCATCTAGACAGAGCCTGAAAGGTGCCATGAATGTTCTACTTGTATTAATATTTCCACATATGCCAAGGCTCAGGGGACAAACTTTATTAATTCTGACTACAACTTTGAGAGTCATTTGCGAGATGCACATGGAGCACAGAACCCTACAAGTTCAAAGGTAAAGTCTTAGAGGGTCTCATAATAGTGTTCAAACAAGAGTAAGTATAGTTTTGAGATTTTGTAAATTCTTGAAATGGAATACCTCAAATTCACATGGGAATCAGATTGACACCCAACTACTTCAAAGATCAATGTTTAAGAAAATACAGATACTGTTTTTATTAGCCATAGGATACTAAGTTCATAAATTCAAACAGAAATATTCAATTGCCAAATGCTTTGAACTAGATGAAAAGATTAGCAGTACTGAAGAATTAACTACAGTATAGTGTATTCTTTTACATAGATATGTCAATGATACAGAGCTTAATTAATTTTATTTCTCTAGATATAGCAGGAAGAGAAGTTATACAGTCATGCAGTTATAAACTTGTGTTGTTTTTTTTTTGGTAGGATTGCATCTTTAATTTTGCTTCTTAGATCAAGGATGCTGTCTTGAAGAAAGTGGGAAGAGTCTGTAATCTATCTTTCAGCATTCTAGTTATGTAATTAATATCATCTATCTATTAATATTTATTTTTATCTATCGACTCCTTGCCATACTCAGTTTAGTTTGGGTCTTTGACACATACTTGGGGAAATAACATACAATTCGGCAGCCTATAAATTTGAACTTAATATCCTATGGCTGATGTCTCCAGTAGGAACCTTAAAACTGGAAACTAATATCGGTATTTTCTTAAACACTGATCTTTGGGCTTCCCAGATGGCACTAGTAACAGATTATATTTGAATAGGTTGTATTTGCCTATCATTAGAACAGTTCCACCTTAAAGAGGCAATACTTTAAAAGGAAAATCAGATATTGAGTAATTAAAAGGTTTAGAAGCAATAAATAATTACAACAGTTCTTTGCTTCTCTGTAGAGAAAAAATGTTATTTAACAAATAGAGTGATAACACTATGCTGAGCTGTTACAGCAAAACTTCAACACATTCTTCATTGCAGCAGTAAAACCATATAAACTGTATTCCTCTCAGAATTCTAAGCAGAATATCCATTAACTCTCCTAATTGCTATACCATGTAGGACAAGGGTTTTCAACTCTTCAACAGTTGTTTAACAATAATTCACTCAAAAAGTCATTCATGTGAAGGTCTCTATAACAATGTAAAATTCTCCCTAGTGTGCAGCAGGTAATTATTTTTCTAAAGTTGAGTTGGACAATAATCTTTCTGTAAACAAGACATTCCTTTGCAGTCTGTCATCGATTTTTAATTAATTTTTACCCATTGATGTAATGCAAAAATTCATTTAGAAGCTGTGAATTGTATGAATATTAATTATATTCTAGAGGTTTCAGAGCACCACAGAATGATGAAAGTGGGCATTGATAAGCTTTTAATTGCAACCCATTCGGTTAAGCCATTATGTTTCCATAACCCCTTATTTTTCATTAGTTATCTGTCAGTGTATAACACAGTTGTTAATTGAAGTAGAAAAAGAATGTGTGAACTTTGTTTTCCCAATTGAATGCTTCAGTTATCCAGGAAGACAAACACACCCATAGCTATAGTATTACATTTTCAAGGCTAATAAAGCTAACAAGATGGAACCAGAAAGAGAGAAAGGGGATAGAGAACATGACACAGTCTCAACAAGTGGTCCTTCCACAGCTTTCCATGAATAGGGAGAAGTCAGATGACTCAACTGATTACCAAGTACAGAGAAAGCTCAGATGAATAACCATTTTGTGTCCATCCAGTGTAAAGGTGTTGGAATAGAAAATGATTCGCTATTTTTGTTGAAGAGTAAATAATGCATCCAAAGAAAAGAAGCATTCCCCTGTTTTAAAAAATTGAATCTTGAATAAACCTTACTATTAAAACTACTTTAGTATTTTAAAAACACTCATTTGTCTAAGCATTGTGGTACTAATTACCATGTTTTTGAAATTCTGCAAAAATAATGCCTGATGATAGAGCTAAAATAAAAATTTTAGTTTATCAATGCCTATTTCCTAGGCAATTATAATTCACTAAAAATAAACAATATATGTATTCATTTTGTTTAATATGTAGTTTTGATCATATTTTTAAGCTCAATTGAAATCTTCTTTGCCTAGTATTGAAGACTACATACACTATTATGCTATGCTGGTCAATTCTATCTTCAGTTAGAAACTGACCTTATATCTGTCAAAATATTTTAAAAATATGTGGAATTGAAATAAAATACAATAAAATTCCCACATTCTCATAATTTTGGTAAGAAAAATGCATTTTTTTTAGCAAAAGAAAGCTAAAACACCATTCTGCAATAAACCATCTTCTGAAAACAATAACTTTTGAAAATACTCTTTGGTTAATTACAATGACTGTCCGTTTCCTTCATGGGATAGAGAAATTAAAGCTTATGTCTTATTAAATTTTAATAATTTCATGAAACTAAATAGGGCCTTCCTTTCTAAGTCACCTGTAAAACTGTGCCTTATGGCACACAAAGATGCTGCTTAACATGTTTTGTGAAATTTTGTTGCTGTTAAATACAAAACAAAGCAGTATGGTGTGTTAACACCACACACACACACACACACACACACACACACACACACACACACACACGTTGATTCTCTCTTGATCTCACTTCCCTTCACAGTTTCCTCTACATTTCCATGAGCACAAACATAATGTATACTTTAAACATAAATTGGATCATATTATATATATTGTTCTGTAACTTTTCTCTTCAGTTCACATTCTGTCAATGGCAGTATGTGTCCATGTTCCTTTTTAAATGGGTATTTCTTTTTACATAGTAACAATGCACTGCATTTTACCTAACCATGTCCTTATTGATGGGAAATGTCAGTTGTTTTTCAGCACTTCAATGTTGCAATCACAGCTGTAGAGAATGTTCTTGCTAACATTCTTAAGAGATTCCATCCTGTAAATCTTATAGTGTTTATCAAGAATAATATTCATCATTAAGACCAAGAGAAGGTTCTCTTTGAATTTATTTAATTTTCCAGATGTGTATTTTTATTTCAGGAAATAAATGTTAGTGCTGCTGCTGCAAGTCTGGTTGAGAAGCAGCCAACATAAATTTTAAAAAGAGATAATATGTTTGCCAGCTCTTACAGAAATCTTGTATTCAGGGAATATATAAAAAAAAAGTACCAGCTCTGCAGGGAGAGGGAGTGCCCCTGGGGTATACAGCTTAGTGAGCAGATCAAGCCTCTATTAGCCGTGGTTTTCAACCCAGGGCAATTATACCATCCCCACCCCGCAACCCATACACACATACCTCAGGGACATTTGGCAATGTCTAGAGATAGTGTTCTATCATAACTGGGGATGAGGGGATGTTGCTAACAGCTAGTAGATAGCGACTAAGGATGTTTGTATTGTGTAGGATAGCCCTCCACAACAAAGAACATTCTGGCTAGAGATGTCAATGGCACTGAGGTTGAGAAACCCTGCTTTCCTAGAATTAAGAAAAGATATCCTTTCCACTAACTTCAGTAACCTAGATGACAGATCTTGGGAAGCAGAACACCGGTTGGGTTCTCCCTCAGTTTACACATTTAACCAGGTGCCCACATATAGAGTATACCTTGAACGATGTGCACTGGAACTGGCTCTCATCACCTTCTGCTAAGGCAATTGTTCCATAATAGCTTCAAAAAGTTAAAATATGTCACCAGTAAAGGGACTAACTGTGCAGTGGAAAAACCCTGGAGTAGTTGTCAGTTGACTTTGGACTGTTGACTAAAGCATATTAGTCACAACCTGTAAACGGAGAGTTATTTTATTTGGTGGGCATGTTAAGCCCAGCAGGCAACATCTCAGTACCCCTGAGAAAAGTACTTTGAGGAAACAGGAGAGGGAGTCAGGCTCTGTACCACTTTGCAACAATAGGGGACAGGCAGTCTGATTATCAAAGATTACTGTTAAGCAGTAAGGAAAACGGGTTTCGTTGGTTGCTCGGATGTTAAGGAATCTGCCTGCAATGCAGGAGACCCAGATTTGATCCCTGGGTTGAGAAGATCCCCTGGAGAAGGGCATGGCAACCCACGCCAGTATTCTTGCTGGAGAAGTTCATGGACTGAGGAGCCTGGGGTCTACACAGTGTCGGACTCCACCAAGTGGCTATCACAACAGCAAATTAAGGAAAGCCAGATATCAAGCTAAGGAAATTAGCATTCTTCTGTATATGGGAAGATGCAAGCCTCTGGGCTCACTGAATTAATTCCTTTCATATGCATCTAAGCTATCTAGAATCAATCCTGTTTCCTGTCACCCTTAGTGGAGGCAGGTATGGCAGATGGCAGCTTCTTGCATCCCCCCGCCTAAGCTCCTCAGCAATCTGGAGGGGTGGAGTCATCTGCTGGATCACAGGCATTGTGTTCTCATTTGGGAACCCTCATTCACATTGTGTGTGCTGTGTGCTTAGTCGCTCAGTCGTGTCCTGACTCTTTGTAACCCCATGGACTGTAGCCTGCCAGGCACCTCTGTCCATTGGGATTCCCCAGGCAAGAATAATGGAGTGGATTGCCATGCCCTCCTCTAGGGGATCTTCCCAACCCAAGAGATCAAACGCAGGTCTCCCACATTGCAAGCATACGCTTTATCCTCTGAGCCACCAGGGAAGCTCCAGCTTAGCTACTGCCTAATAGTGTTACCTGTTGTATGAAAATCTTGAATTGAGTAATTCTTAGGCTACTTCCAGATCTAAAATCCTACCTTCTTAACCACACACTGTATGGTTAAACATTAAGATTCGGATCCAGACAATGTAGGTTCAAATCCTACGTCTGCTACTTGTGAGGTCACGACCTGGAGAAGTTGTTTTCTCTCTCAGTGCTTCAATCTCATTACCTAAAAAAAAAAAAAAAAAAAAAAGAAAGGAACAACATGCATACCTCACAGCATCATTGTAAGAATAAATAAAACATAGACATTACTTAGGAAATTTCTGGTACCTGGTATATGCTCAATATATGATAGCTGTGATGACAGCCCCTGACTACCACTCCATCTTCATTTTTGCTGTGTGAAAATTGAAGTGTTAGTCGCTTAGTCATGTTCAACTCTTTCCTCTACCCATGGAAACCTCCAGGCAAGAATATGAAGTGGGTTGCCATTCCCTTCTCCAGGGCATCTTCTCAACCCAGCAATTGAACCCAGGTCTTCTACACTGCAGGTGGATTCTTTACCTGCGTATCAGCCACTAGGAAGCCTGGTGTAAGGTGTGCCAAAGGCTTGCACATACTTTCCCTTGTGTTTGATATCTCCACGGCTTCCATACATTTTTGTCCTCAATACCTTGTGCTTATTAGGTGTTTAGCTGATGTGAGTGAGCACTGTTTTTGGTGACTATCCTCTGCATTTCTGTTAGCTACCTGCTGGGGGATATGGGATTAGTTAGAATAGTGAAGTAGTGCTCAGAACTGTTTATAAATGTCAGTTCTCTTGTTCTAAATGCGATAGAGGACTTCAGTCTTTCATGTGCTTGAAACCACTTGCACCCATGTAACTCACTTAGACCAAGTAAACATAAGGAGAATTGATATGTGGTTCAGTTTCTGAATATAATTTAAGAGTCACTATACAGCCACGCTCTTCTCTCAGCCTCTGTGATCACCAAAGCTTATGTCTGAATTTTCTGTCAACCCCCTCTTGCCAGCCAATGATAAACATGTAGCCTGAGCAGGATATCAGTGGTTTTGTTTTAGCCCTTGGAATGTTGGATTATTAGTTACTTTAACAAAATTTATTCCATCCTGACTGATAAAGATAGGCTAGGAAGGAGCTTCTCACAGTTCAGAATCCTTTCCCTGCTTTATGAAGGTTAAGTTTTGCATATATAAGTTAATTTGTTATTGGTAAAATGTGAGTAATACTAAATGTGAAAATATAAACTTAATTCAAGTTCAAACCTTTACCTAATCTGTGAGAATTTAATACCCTGGCTTGTCTTAATAAATGCTATTCAAAATATCTTGTTAATTAAAACATTTTTCTGAATCATCATTCTCAACATGAATATACCTAGGACTTACCTGGGGAGTTGAAAAATATATAGCTCCCAGGGCTTTACCCAAGAGATTCTGACTGGACTAGGTGGGGTCAGGGTCTCACTATGATCCATATGATTCTAGTGTGCTGCCAGGGTCAAGAACCGCTGCTTAGAATGTACATACTTCTAATAGGAAATGACTACCACAGGACTCAACTGATTAGTTTAAAATTTATCTGAGTCGGGTGAAGATAGCTTATAGTGTAACCCTGGTAAAGTCCCTTTATTTTTCTAGACCTGTTTTTCATCTATCATCATCTGTATAATTCTCATCTGTAACAACTTCCTTTCCCAGTGTTTGGGTGGCTCTATATGTTTTGCACATATGAGAAGTTGTCTCCAGTTCACCCTTCCACCCATGCATACGTACTCAGTCATGTCTCTTTGTGACTTGATGGACTAGCCTGCCAGGCTCCTCTGTCCATGGAATTCTCCATGAAAGTGGGTTGCTGGAGTGGGTTGCCATTTCCTACTCCAAGTGTCCTTCATCCGTGAGGGATCCAATAAAGTCAGAAACCAGATACCAGTGGCAATGTCTGAACAATTCAGTTCTAATTAAGAGTCAATGTTCAAATTAGAAATTTCCTTTCACAGAACATCTGTTCATCTTGAGGACTTTTATAGCCACTATCCATACCAATAAACAGTTGTAGGTCAATTGCTGGGCCTGCAATGAGTAGTTGCTATAAAATGGAATCTTTGTCCTAAAATCTGAGTTCACATTTCCTTTCATTTGTCTTGAAAAGAAACTAAAAGTGTTTCACAGTAAGAGAACAATCTGAGTTGAAATCCAGCCCTGTACTTATGTGAGAAAAAGGAGACATGTAGAGAACTATTAAGTTTGGAAAACTGATGTCATTGTACAGTCTACTCTTTCCTGCTTACTCAGGGAATCAGATATCATCTTTTCATGCCTTGTAGTCTCAGATAGTAGTAAGTAATATCACAGTTGAATGTTTAGGTTTTTTGGTCTGAATCGACAAATATATATTTTAAAAGTCAATAATTTTTCCTACATATGCTCATTGATGGAGAAGGCAATGGCAACCCACTCCAGTACTCTTGCCTGAAAAATCCCATGGATGGAGGAGCCTGGTAGGATGCAGTCCATGGAGTTGCTAAGAGTCAGACACGACTGAGTGTCTTCACTTTCACTTTTCACTTCCACGCATTGGAGACAGAAACGGCAACCCACTCCTGTGTTCTTGCCTGGAGAATCCCAGGGATGGTGGAACCTGGTGGGCTGCCGTCTATGGGGTCGCAAAGAGTTGGACACGACTGAAGCGACTTAGCAACAGCAATAGCAACAGCAACAACATGCTCATTGAATACAGACAACTCAGATAACTTCCCATTTCCTGCATGGTGAAATTTATAAGAATTTTAAATCTACATTTTTATATTGGGTCATGAACTCAAGTTGACTTTTACAGATTGTATCCAAATAGCTCACTTGATTGCATTCTTCATTTGTTGTTCTTCAAATACACCAAGACACTGGGCTGAGGCAGTAACTTTACCAGAGCTTTTAAACATGTTCCTGTCTTTACATCATTTGTTATTCTATGAACGGAGCAAGAATTATCTTGCTGAAACAGGAGAAAAAAAATTGAACTTTGTGTTAATATGTATGCTGAAGAGAGATGAAATTATTTCAATATTGAGAGAAATATATCTATATATTTACTATAAATAATGGTGGTGGTAGTGGTAAAACCCTCCCAGCAATGCAGGATTTGTGAGAGATGCAGGTTTGAGCCCTGGGTGAGGAAGATCCCCTGGAGGAGGAAATAGCTCCAGTATTCTTGCCTAGAGAATCATGTGGACCAAGGAGCCCAGCAGGCTACTGTCCACAGCATTGCAAAGAATCAGACACAATTGAGACAACTTAGCAGGCACACATGCACATACAAATACTTCCATTTTGTCATCTTAATGTTTATTTCACATTTTTATTAAATCTATGTTCATTTCTATTGTTAACTTTTAGTTCAATCATTATATCATTATATTGTTTCTTATACAACTTTTTCTTCTCTTGGAGAAGAAAAGGGCCTTGATTTTTTCAGTTTTTTAAGTTTTGTTGAAACTATTTCTGATTGATCCGCAAGCTGTCTGGAGGGATTTCTCACTGGGACCAAACACTCTAGATGATCTGCCAGGTCTGTTTGCTTTCCTCCCAACATTCTCCCCATTGCCCTTGACATTCTCTGCAATAGGCTAGCTGCAGAAAGACTTCCCTGGGCTTTTCTTTTACCTTTCTGGGAATTTCCTCTTGCTTTCTTCTAAGGTAAATTCCTTGTTTACTGAATTTTATTACTCTTTCTTATTTTATGGCCTCATTTGTAGGAAAGAGTTCTTATAAATCAGTAAAAGAAAATGTTATATCCCAGTAAAAATTGTGTAAGTTGCCTAAAAGAGAAAAAATATATATATAGTTGGTTCTTGAGCATACTAATGATGATATTCATCAAAAGAAATCTTGCTATAAGGAGACCCCAATTATTGGCAAAGATGAGCATATTTGACACTGCACTGATTTTAAGAGAGAGGTAGTGGAGGAAAGGAAGTTATGTCTGGTGGAAAGGTAAATAACTATACAATTAGTGTTTACCCTTGAAATTGTAATGTTTGTTTAATATGTTTATATTTAATATAGCAAACTATGAATCAACCAATAATTTAACCTACTCATACCTACAAACAAGACAGGGGCTTTAAAATGCTTTATCTTAGATTAACCCTGAGTAGGTTGAGTTATTGCAGTTTATTATGATGTTGCCACCCTTATTTTAAACCTCATTAAAAAGATTGTTATTTTTTTATAAAAGCTTTTTAGATCTCACAAATATTTTTTCTTTATTTTTTTTCACCATTATTTATTGGAACTGAGGTTTTCCATTTGGGGACATTTCCCTTTGTTATGCTATATGTCTGCATATATGATATGTAATAGTTATAGAAAAATGCAAACTGAGTTAAACTATCATTTGCTCTAAGCTGGCCTATAGCACATCCATACAGTCCATACATCCTACAGTCCATCCTCATCTCGTCTCTTTACTAGGGACCTATATGAGCTACGACAGGGTATGCCGTGGGCAAAACCATCCCAAAATGGCCCAGTGCTCTAGTTTTGACTTGGTAAGATTTTAATAAGTCAATGCTGAGGGGGAAAAATGGGTTCTTCAAGTAGAGAGGAAAGGTGGTCTGCAGTTGGTGCTAACTAGATGATACTTGTGTAAATTTTGTTCCCACACTGCTAAAACGTCAACAATCAAGAGAACGTGGGCAAGATTCTAACTGCACCCCTTTGATGGTCTCTTCCTGTTAAGGTATCATTTGGTACTTATTTTCTGAGAGTTTTATTGGTGCAAATATGACTATGATAAGGGGTGTGTGTGTGTGTGTGCACGTGCGTGTGTGCATGCCTGCGTGTGCACGTGCGTGTGTGCATGCCTGCAGTCGTTATCACTCTGTGCCTACTCCCTCCACACGTTCTTGAACCCACTGGTTAAGAGAAGAGTGTCCTGACTACCTATTAGGCATTCGTGCTTTACCTAATTTGCCTTTAGAGGAAAAAAATGGGACATCCCAATGTGCTCTGTCCACCACCTTTATTCTGGTTCACATCTCAGCATGTTCTGTTCCTTTCACATCTGTCGCTAAGGAAACATTTATCATTTTTCTTGCTTTTCATGCAATAGTTGGACATAATGTTTCCTTTTATTCAGTGACATTTAGTGGAATTAGTTGGTAGAAATGAACTCAAATTCTGAATGAAGGATCAGACAAGCATTATAGTTCCTTGAAAGTACCAGGAACTGTTCATCATGATGATAAATGACTCACTGTGAGTTGGAAGAAGAAGTACAATGGATTGTCATTAGATGCTTTTTGAATTATAGCTGCTTTTTAGAAAGTTAATACTACCTGACCAAATGCCAAAACCGAATCACAATGGAAAAGGCTGTTTTACCTAGATATTGCTTTATCTTGTTTTGATATAGAATGCACAAACCATGCCAAAATACATTTTTTAAATCAGTCAAATTTCAACTTGATGTGGCATGAACTTCAATAGCCCATGAACAGATATGAATTGAGGAGACTTTTTTGGTTTGTTTTCAGTGCCTGTACTACTGATGAATAATTCACAAAGAATGTAGCAGGACCTCAGGGTAGACTTACCCCCCATTTTTTTAATAAAAAAAATGTTTTTCACTTTACTCTTGATAACAATTCTTTGAGGTGGAAAATGCTGGTCTCAGTTGATGGATGAGGACACTGAGATTAGGAGAGATTTAAATGATATACTTCAGAACAGTGCAATATATGTTTTCTGATACATCCTAATTTTACAGTGTATTTCTTTTCCGACAACTCATCAGTTTAAGATTTTATTTAGTTCTATAATGAACTATGTGGATGACATTTGCAAGACTGTTTCCACAGAAAGCACAACCATATCCTCTTTATGGCCTCCTTATACTCTGTCATTCCAGCTTTTTCAGACTTGTGGACAGGTTTCTAGATTCAAAGTTGCCATTTCACAAACAAATCTATTTGGACACAAGCAGGAGGGAAAAACAAAGCAAAACAAATACCGTCTTTTAAAAACACCCTAAACAAATGTATATGATTCAGAGGAGACCCTTTCCAGGCCTCTCAGGAAATGGTAGCAGTTGTTTTCAGAATGTAATCACAATTACATGTAAAATGTTGTTGTCCACACCCCAACCCTCTGCTGTAGAAGAGATTGTGAATTCAAATGTGTAGAAACCTATACTTACACTCCAACCTTACACTAATTAGCTCTGAAAGCTTTGATTTCCTCTTATGTATAAAAATCACAGTCAGGACTATAGCACTATCATTCTACCTTATGTGTAATTCTAATGAGATTTTTAGATTAGAGAGGTTCTGCAGGAAGATATGCCTACTGCCAGCAGAAGTGCCAATCCATAAGGCAGGATAAAGAACTATGACACAGAGCACACACACATACACACACTCACGCATATTATACTCATGCGTATGCATATACATCCATAGAAAGAAAGGAGGAAGCTGCTGGTTTAGTACTGAGATCACCAGCAGCTTTATTAGTTATATACTCAAGACTACAGTTATCGAGTTTATACATATTGAGTTGTACTACAGAATGACAAGCCAAACAAGAACCTCAGAAGAATGGAGCTATATGCTTTGGGGAAAGAAAGAAAGTGAACTCGCTTAGTCGTGTCCGACTCTTTGCGACCCCATGGACTGTAGCCCACCAGGCTCTTCCGTCTATGGGATTCTCCAGGCAAGAGTACTAGAGTGGGTTGTCATTTCCTTCTCCAGGGGATCTTCTCGACCCAGGGATTGAAACCCGGTCTCCCGCATTTCAGGCAGATGCTTTACCACCTGAGCCACCAGGGAAGTTCTGGGGAAGATAGTTCTTAATTCCTCAATAAGTCCTGAGTAGATTCCTCTGTGCCTTTCTATATAATACCATTGTATCCATGATTGTTGTCAATAAGCAAAAGCTTATATACATTTCTACTTTAAGAATTAAATGTGGTAAAATACTCATTGATAGATTTTGGAAGTATTATTTCTAAAATATTCTATTTTAAAAATTTATTTTAAGAGATATTTATAAAACAGGTATCTAGACTGACATGCTTTGACTGGGCTGGTTGACCAAGGATTTGATGACTCCATAGGAGAAAAACATATTTATATAGGATGCTCACTAACATGTATTTATATTTTGTTCTAGGATTAAGTATAATTAGGTCGATCATCCACCTAATTTGTTTATAATTTTCAAAATCTCTAAACACATCTTTTTATTATTATTTCTTTTTTTTAAATTTTATTTTATTTTTAAACTTTACAAAATTGTATTAGTTTTGCCAAATTTATTCATCCCCTAATTAAATTCTTCTATATTTAATTAAGGCTCTGAATATCTAACCTCAGCTTTCACAGGTACAGACCTATAAATAATTTGTCACTGAGCATGTCAGAAGTAGGCATAGTTTGAAGTCTTTTAACGTATATATACATTATGTACCTGTGAATAGAGGATCTTAGGGTAGCAGTTGTTTCAACTCCTACAATTTTGTAATCTTGAGTCATGCTTTTCACTTTTATACAATTGATGTGCCTCTAATGAGACACTGCATACCATTTTGTTTGAAGGTGACATCTCAGGATAAAAAAAGAAAAGAAATTTTAAGACGCATGGAAGTGCAAATATTTTTTGTGTGAGACAGTTATACAAGTTAACTTGTTAATTTTTGCACTGAATGATCCCAAGAGTGTTGCTTTGCAAGTTGGCCACTAGTGTCTAAATCCCCAATTATTGCTCTGGTCTAATATTCTCCAGCTCACTAGTAGGCCTGGTAATTATGAATAGATAATAAAATAATAAGACAGTATTCTATAAATAATAAGGACTCTGTAGCTTGACCTTCAAACTTTGATTTTTGTGAAGTAAAGAAATGTGTTTTTATCAACTGTCTCAAATGATTTCGATACTTTAGGCTTGTTGACTAGCAACTGCTCACTAGAAAGCTCTAGGTTAGTCCTCTCAGAACTCTTGTGTTGCCCAGTATTTACAAAGCTGTTTACTCACTTTCATCTCAAAATTAAATAATTTTATCCTTCCAATTCTATCATTATAACAGCCACAAATTGATTGTTTGGCTCTGCTGTGTCATCTCTTCCTTGAGCCAGTAAACCCGAATGCCCTAACTGATGCCTAATATGTGAAGACTCATAGAATAGGAAGAAATACTGAAGATGAAGGAAAAAATATATTAGCTGATATGTCAAAAAACTACCCCAGTAAGCTTTAGATTACTTTTAGATTAACAAATTACTCTCTCATATCATCAGGTTACTTTAGTAAAAATTCCCACTCTTTCTGCAAAAAAAGATAGGCAGAAATGCATGACAAGCCTGAAAAGAAAGGTAAAAATTGAAATTAAAACTTAAAAAGTTTTTGCTGTGTATGAAAAGTGTATAGATGGAAATCTTCAGGGGACTGGCCTTAGGAGGGATTTTCTATAAGCAATGAGGAATCTACAGTGAAATAACTCTAAACTAGGTTTTGCTTTACTCAAGTCTCAGAGCTCAACTTTAAGAGTACTGATGTTAGGTCAATTGTTATCAAAGTTTAACATGTATAATCATCTAGAAGGATTATTAAAACACAAATTGCTGAAACCCAAAGTTCTGATTCAATAATCTGGGAAGGTGCCCAAAATGTGCATTTCTAGAAAGTTCCCATTTGATACTGATCCTGTTGGTCTGGGAACCACATTTTAAGAATCACTGCATCATACCAAGGAGAAGTGATTGTTTTGGATCTTTATTTCATATTATAATTTTTTAGAGCTATACATTTTTTCCAAATCTTAAGGTAACTTCAGCAATGCCTATTTTTTCCCCTAAAAGTATGACATTGAAGACATATAAATTGAAGATGAAACTAAGATATAACCTTTAATAGGTAAGGTAATATGGTTTTAGCATAAGAACTTCTTGCAACCTGTAAAATTTTAGATGTTTTATTCTTAAAATCAATGAAACAAGTCAGTGGACTTCAATTTGATGGTGCTGTAACATTTGTAGCTCACTGGCAAGGATGTTGAAATCTCAGGATTCAGAAGAGAGGACACAAAGCAGAAGATGGTGAAATAGAGGGAGTAGCTGGCTGCCTATGGTGACATTTTGGAGAGAACCAGATAATTTAAAACTCACTGGGGTAGTTTTTTGACATATTAGCTAATATTTTTTTCTTCATCTTTAGTATTTTTTCCTGTTCTCTGAGTCTTCATACATTAAGCATCGGTTAGGGCATTGGGGTTTACTGGCTCAAGGAAGAGATGAAGCAGCAGAAACAAAAAATGAATGTGTAGCTGTTATAAGGATAGAATTGGAAGGATAATCAGAACTAGCTTGTTTTGTTCTGTTTTAATTTTTCCTATATCAATTGTACTTCTTGTACCTTTGGCTTTGTGACATTTGTATCAGCTCCATGAAGGGAGGAAGAATTCCTAATGGCATCATATTATGGAATGCCTAGTGTTAGCAAAGTTTATACAGCAGATGGGGTAGTACTCAGTGGTGTCATTTCTATTCTTACTTGGAAGGACTTTAAGAGCCATCTTAAAAGAGGAGAATGAAGTTTGAGGGGCAAAGGGATGCAAGGACTAAGAACTGGGACTATGAGCATCAAAATGACATAGTTGTTAGGATTAAGAATGTAAAATGACATAGTTATTAGGATTAAGAATTCTGCAAACCGATAAACAACTTCAGTTTTATTTAGTTATTTTCTGAATATCAATTTAAGATAACCATCTAGTTACCAGGACAAAAATTCACTTATCAAGTAACAATTCACTTAATATGACTTGCTTCTAGACCCTTGCTTTGCTATTTTGATTAATCTATAACATCACAACCTTTTCCCAATTCCAGTCAGTCTTTCATCTTGAAAGACTGACATTAAACCACTTGATTCCCAGACTCCAGAATTCCATTCATATTCTCCACTGACTTTCTTCTGAGACACTGTTATGACTCTGCTAAGGTGGTGTGCTTGATAATTGCAGCATGTTCTGATAATCTTAGCTTTTCTTTAGAATATTTCAGGGACTTCAGAAGAACAGTGTTTTCATTTGTTCATTCAATAAGCCCTTACTGGCTATTTATCATGCACCGGGTGTTATGCTAGATATTGAGGATTCAGAAACTAAAAGTAAAAAAAGTTTCAGTTTCTAAATTCAAAGAATCAGTGCCTACAGAGAGGAGACCAACAAGTAAACAGATAATTTAACACCTAGAGAGTGGCTAGATGTGAGTGAATCACCATGTGCATGGAAGACACAAAACCAGGGTTTCTAACTCAAACTGGGTTTCAGGGAATCAGGAGTACTTAATTTAGAGTAAGAGCACCCGGCTAAAAGAAAGGCAAGCAGAGGAAGGTGAGAGGGCAAAAATGGACAAACATGATGCATCAGAGGGCTGCTAATTAGAGCAGTTGGGCTTGAGAATTTGAGGAAATTGAGTTCAGTTCAGTCGCTCAGTCGTGTCCGACTCTTTGTGACCCCATGAATTGTAGCACGCTAGGCCTCCCTGTCCATCACCAACTCCCGGAGTTCACTCAGACTCACGTCCATCCAGTTGGTGATGCCATCCAGCAATCTCATCCTCTGTTGTCCCCTTCTCCTCCTGCCCCCAATCCCTCCCAGTATCAGAGCCTTTTCCAATGTGTCAACTCTTCGCATGAGGTGGCCAAAGTACTGGAGTTTCAGCTTTAGCATCATTCCTTCCAAAGAACACCCAAGGCTGATCTCCTTCAGAATGGACTGGTTGGATCTCCTTGCAGTCCAAGGGACTCTCAAGAGTCTTCTCCAACACCACAGTTCAAAAGCATCAATTCTTCGGCACTCAGCTTTCTTCACAGTCCAACTCTCACATCCATACATGACCAATGGAAAAACCATAGCCTTGACTAGACGAACCTTTGTTGGCAAAGTAATGTTTCTGCTTTTCAATATGCTATCTAGGTTGGTCATAACTTTCCTTCCAAGGAGTAAGCGTCTTTTAATTTTATGGCTGCAATCACAATCTGCAGTGATTTTGTAGCCCCCCAAAATAAAATCTGACACTGTTTCCCCATCTATTTCCCATGAAGTGATGGGACCAGATGCCATGATCTTCGTTTTCTGAATGTTGAGCTTTAAGCCAACTTTTTCACTCTCCTCTTTCACTTTCATCAAGAGGCTTTTTAGTTCCTCTTCACTTTCTGCCATAAGGGTGGTGTCATCTGCATATCTGAGGTTATTGATATTTCTCCCAGCAATCTTGATTCCAGCTTGTGCTTCTTCTAGCCCAGAGTTTCTCATGATGTACTCTGCATATAAGTTAAATAAGCAGGGTGACAATAATCCTGGAGAAATAAACTGGGATGGAAGATTCCTGAAAAAAATCTGAATATCACACTCAGTTGAGTTCAGTCGCTCAGTCATGTCCGACTCTTTGTAACATTGTGAACTGTAACATGCCAGGCTTCCCTGTCCATCACCAACTCCCAGAGCCTACTCAAAGTCATGTCCATTGCGTCGGTGGTGCTGTCCAACCATCTCATCCTCTGTCAGCTCCTTTTCCTCCTGCCTTCAATCTTTCCCAGCATCTAGGTCTTTTCCAATGAGTCAGTTCTTCGCATCAGGTGGCCAAAGGATTGGAGTTTCAGTTTCAGCATCAGTCCTTATCACACTAAAGAATTGGAATTTAATCTCAAACAGAGAAAATTTAATCTCAAACAAAGAAATTTAATCTCAGAGGAAAAAGTGAACCATCTCAAGCAGAGCTTTATGCTTCATTAGTATTTTAGGAATGTTACTCTCTGGGCATTAGGAAAAGGATGTGGTGCAGATGAGATTAAAAGCAGGTGTGGGACCTTCCTGGCCATCCAGTGGTTAGGACTCTGCACTTCCAATGCAGGGGGTATAGTTTCAATCTCTGGTTGAGAAACTAAGATCTTGCATGGTGCACAGTGCAGCCAAAATATTTTTTACAAAAAGGCAGGTGTGCCATTTAGGAGGCTGCCTAGTTCTGATTGCTCTGGCTGAGAAACAATGAGGGTCTTCTCTGAGTTACAGTGGCAGGAATGGAGGGAAGGAGAAAACAGAGGGAAATTCTAAGGAGAGAAATCCAGAAGGGGTCAATGAATGAATGTGAAGGCTTTAGTAATTTTGGGGGGCAGATGAAAGGACAATAAATGTGTGTGAGGTCTGATTTCACTTGTAAATATTTCAACTTATTATACAAGTATACAGCAAACAGCCAAAGCCAAAAAGGAAAGGCAGTGTTAGGCTGTGGCGGCTGTACATCATGCTACTTTGATTCTGTGTCCCTGAAGCAGGGAGGGTAGGCCTCAGTCTGCAATGGCCCAATAGGGCCCAGAAGATCCCTGCCTGGCAGATATGGACCAGGCAGAAGTTATCTCTTAAGTGCAGATTGTCAATTGGATTGTCGCTTTTCTTGTCCAAGATTTATTTTTCTAAGTCACCCTGTTTGTTTAGCTGGGGCATGGAATTTATATACATATATCCAAAATAGTTTTTATCATAAAAATTTGAAGATACATATACTACAAAAAAAAACACAAAATCTTGTGTTTTAGCTGGATAGACAAAGAGGGAAATGATTACTCAGAACAAATTACTTTTTTTAAAGGTATAAAATAAAATAACCTCCCTAACACCATGCCATCCAAATAGCTAGTCTCTCTGCGAGACTAAAATTCAGAAAAGGAGTTTTTTTAGCTGCATTTTTATGGTTTGATTGCCATATTTACAATTTCCTTTCTCTTGTGAAATTCTGAACATATGTTCTGTTAAATTCCATGCCTCCCAGATGAACCAGAAGTATGACTTGTAGTAAATGTAAATGGAGATTTGTTCTCAAGGTTTTATATAAATAGAAATGAGGAGAAAAAATATCACTAGCCTTTGAAACTTGAAAGGTTGCTTGGCAGTTCTTAAAGAAATAATATCAAAGATTATATGGCCTAGAGTTTACACGGGCTTCCCGTGTGGTGGCTCAGCGATTAAGAACCCACCTGCCAATGCAGGAGACACAGGAAACTCGAGTTCAAACCCTGGGTCAGAAAGGTCCCCTGGAAGAGGAAATAGTAATCGACTCCAATATTCTTGCTTGAAAAATTCCATGGACAGAGGAGCCTGGTGGACTATAATCCAATATATTTGCAGGGAATCCAGCTTTCAGCTTTTGCCCACTAAATGCCAATCAGTCAACAATCAAAAATCCTCCCACAAATCCCCTTAGTGGGTATTCTCTATCAAGAACTATTGTTTTAAACTTGGGCATTGGGGTGCAATTTTCCTAAGGGCACATGGATACCGTGTGGAGTAATAAGAAGGAAATACTCTCAGAGACAAAAGTGAGCCCAAGGTCAAGAAAGTAGAGCCAAGGTCTGACTGAAGCATGTAAAGTGTTAGTCACTTAGTCGTGTCTGACTCTCTGTGACCCTCCAGGTTCCTCTGTCTATGGGATTCTCCAGGCAAGAATACTTGAGTGGGTTACCATTCTCTTCTCCAGGGGAGCATGCAAGGAGGATCCTTTTGAAGGATTTTCTCTTTTTGTCTGTGATTTTCTCTTAAATCATCAGGGTTGAAATGGAATGGTAAGCAGTCAGGGTTAGGCAGTATTAAATTTACCCTTTTGTATGGGAAATAGATGGGGAAACAGTGGAAACAGTGTCAGACTTTACTTTTTGGGGCTGCAAAATCACTGCAGATGGTGATTGCAGCCATGAAATTTAAAGATGCTTACTCCTTGGAAGGAAAGTTATGACCAACCTAGATAGCATATTGAAAAGCAGAGACATTACTTTGCCAACAAAGGTCTGTCTAGTCAAGGCTATGGTTTTTCCAGTGGTCACGTATGGATGTGAGAGTTGGACTGTGAAGAAGGCTGAGTGCTGAAGAATTGATGCTTTTGAACTGTGGTGTTGGAGAAGACTCTTGAGAGTCCCTTGGACTGCAAGGAGATCCAACCAGTCCATTCTAAAGGAGATCGGTCCTGGGTGTTCTTTGGAAGGACTGATGGTAAAGCTGAAACTCCAGTACTTTGGCCACCTCATGTGAAGAGCTGACTCATTGGAAAAGGCTCTGATGCTGGGAGGGATTGGGGGCAGGAGGAGACGGGGACAACAGAGGATGAGATGGCTGGATGGCATCACCAACTCGATGGATGTGAGTTTGAGTGAACTCCGGGAGTTGGTGATGGACAAGGAGGCCTGGCATGCTGCAGTTCATGGGTCGCAAAGAGTTGGACATGACTGAGTGACTGAACTGTACTGACGGGTAATTTTCTTTAGTCAACTCAAACTTTGACATCGCTAATCATAGCCTGGTGATTTTAGTTCTCTCCCTCTCAATTAAAGATGGACACATAACACAGACTTATATAGAGGTGTGTAGGAAAGCTAGTGAAGAAAAGAAAAAGCATCTCATTCCACATACTCTCCTACCCTGAGGTCCAGGGGAAGTTGACTGCATATAACTGAGGACTAATATGCCAACATTCTGCTCAGTGACCAGCATGAAATGAGAGGTGGCTCAGAAAGAGTAGGGAAGGGCACATGGTTAGAAAAGGAGCTGTCAAGTGAAGGACTATGGGTAAATGGGAGACAAAACTCATCCCCAAAGTTCTAGGTCCTCTTCTGTCCAATGTGGGGGCCAGTAAGCTACAAAGGCTTTGGAGCACTTAAAATATGGCTAATTGAAATTGAGATGCTCTTGTGTGTAAAATAAACATAGAATTTCAGAGGCTTACTATGGAAGTAAAGATGCAAGTTATCTCATTAATAGTTGTCATTGATTTCATGTTCACATGACAGTATCTTGATATAGTGGATTAAGTAAAATGCATTATTAAAATAATCTAATTTCACCTCTCATATGGTACTTGTGAATTGTGGCTACTGAACGCTTTATGGGCTTCCCAGGTGATGCTGGTGGTAAAGAACTGGCCTGCCTATGCAGAAGACAGAGACTTAAGAGATGGGAGTTCCATCCCTGGGCTGGGAAGATTCCCTAGAGCAGGGCATGGCAACCCACTCCAGTATTCTTGCCTGGAGAATCTCATGGACAGGGGAGCCTGGCAGGCTACAGTCCACAGGGTCTCAAGGAGTCGGACACGAATGAAGTGACTTAGCACAGCACAGCATGTGGCTCATATTGGACAATATTAATCTAAATGAGGGAAAATTTTGAAGGGAAGAAGCTGGGGTTAACACTGGGTTATAATTCATTCCACAACTATTAACTGAGCTTCTTCTCTAAGTCAGGCATTGAGCCAGGCGTTGGATAAATAGCTGTGAATGAAACAGACACATTTCCTGTACTGACAGTGTCAACAGTGTCTTCAGGGGACAGAAGCTAAATGAATAATTATAAAATTAGACATTTTGATAAGCATCATTAGGTAAAAGTAATGGAAAGACTATAACAGAGGCTACCAGTCTAGATCAGAAAGTCACGGAAAGTATTGGATTCCATGGCTTGGTCATGGAAGGTAAAGGGATTTGTTTGGGATTTTCTGTAACATCTTATGCAATGTCAGTTAGAGAAAAACAAATACTGCATGATATCACTTATATGTGGAATCTAAAATATAAAACTAGTGAATATAATGAAAAAGAAACAGACTCACAGATATAGAGAACAAACTAGTAGTTCCCATTGGGGTAAGATACAAGTAAGAAATTAAGAGGTACAGACTAAGATGTATAAAACAAATAAGCTACAAGGATATATTGTACCACACAGGGAATATAGCCAATATTTTATAATAAGTATCAATGGAATATGACCTTTAATATTTGTGAATCACTATTTCCTGTGGTCATGTATGGTTGTGAGAGTTGGACTGTGAAGAAGGCTGAGCACCGAAGAATTGATGCTTTTGAACTGTGGTGTTGGACAAGAATCTTGAGAGTCCCTTGGACTGCAAGGAGATCCAACCAGTCCATTCTGAAGGACACCAGCCCTGGGATTTCTTTGGAAGGACTGATGCTGAAGTTGAAACTCCAGTACTTTGGCCACCTCACGCGAACAGTTGACTCATTGGAAAAGACTCTGATGCTGGGAGGGATTGGGGGCAGGAGGAGAAGGGGACGACAGAGGATGAGATGGCTGGATGGCATCACTGACTCGATGGAGGTGAGTCTGGGTGAACTTCGGGAGTTGGTGATGGACAGGGAGGCCTGGCGTGCTGGGATTCATGGGGTCACAAAGAGTCGGACACGACTGAGCGACTGAACTGAACTGAACTGAACTGATGTCATATACTTGAAACTTATATAATACTGTACATTAACTATACCTTAATTTAAATAAAAAGGAAAGTCATGGATGGCATCTGTGAGGCAATGACATTGGTTGAAGAACTGAAGTGTGATTAGGAGTTAACCAGGAAAAAGCATTGTACAAAGAAGAGCATTAGATACAGAGGAAAGAGCATGTGCGAGGATCCTAGGGCAACAGAAAGATGAATAAGGCCATGTTCCTCAGCGATGCAGAATAAAGTGACAACAGGTAGGGGATGAAGAGAGAGACACAGACTAGATCGCTGTTGACTGTTTTACACTTTGGAGGGGATTTAACCAATAAAGCAAAATGTTTTGCCTTATATTTTTAAAATGTTCCTTCCTCTATGTGGTAGTGAACAGTCAGAGCAAGCAAGCATGAGGCTGGAAAGAGCAATGGGAAGATGGCCACAGTCTGGCCAGGTGAGACAAGAGGTGTTTGGTCCAAGCAGAATGGATGGTCTATTTATTCTCTGCCCTGGCACATGCTGTCTGCTCTTGTTAACTTAGATCAGATATTCTCTCCCTTGAATGGTGACTGTCCTTATACTTCTTTTGGTCCATATTCTATCCATCTTCAGAAATTATTCCTTTATTTGTCCTCTTTGAATTTTTTCCAAAGATAGCATGCAACTTTCTGATTTCCTGTGCCTTATTATACTTGATTAAGTCTCTTCGTTTCCTTTTTCAAAAGGGACATGTGAAAAAGAAACATTTTCTTTGCTCTTGTCATGGGTAGATATTGTGAATCTCATGGAGTCAGAACACTGCAGAACAGGATTGGTAATACCTGATGCTACTCCAGACTAGACATTCATTTTTTGCTGCTAAAAATACTTTAAAAATATTGTATTCTCTTTAAACTGGATAATGGAATCTTTCAAAATATGTTTCAATAAATTAAATAATTTAAATATATTTATCAGGTTATTAGGTAATGTTTTACATTGTTAGAAATTTTGAAAGTATAAAAATGTCTTCAGAGAATAATTCTGTCTTTCTGCTCATTTCCTGATCCAATCAGCCCTTGTACAGGTTAACATTGCTATTTGTGTCTTGTGTATTCTTCTGGAAATTATTATTTCGTATGTAATAGAGTGTTTAAATAAGAAAGCTCACCCCTTTTATTCTTCACACATGGAGGCTTATCATAAAAATTGTCCTGCTCAATGCTTTTGCTTTTATTTTTATTGAGACATAATTTCCATATGGTGAAATACACAGATCGTAAGTATACAGCTCATTGAGTTTTAGAAATTGCATATACCTGTGTAAGTCATAGACCTAGCCAATCCATCAGTAAACTACTTCAACCCCACCTTCAAATTCTATCCTGACACCTTCTCACCAGCCCCACTATTACCTATGCTGAGCTACTGTCATCTCTCACCTGGATTAGAAATGACTTCATAACCCATTTCTAGGCTATCGCAAAACAACAGCACAATCCTTTAAAAATATGAAGTAGATTATGCTGTGTCCCTACCTCTTCTCAAAAACTCGCTGGGAATGTCCTTAAATTGCAGAGCCTGTAAGGTCCTAAGTAACCTGTGTGCGTGTGTACTTGGTTGGTCAGTTGTGTACAACCCTTTGTGACCCCATGGACTGCAGCATGCCGGGGTTCCTTGTCCTTCACTATTTTCCTGAGTCTGCTCAAATTCATGCCTGCTGAGTCAGTGATGCTGCCTGTCCATCTCAGCCCCTGCTGTCCACTTCTCCTTTTGCCTTCAGTCTTTCCTAGCATCAGGGGCATCAGCATGTGCTTATGAAACACAAGTTCAAAGATAAAATCATTAATACTTTTAAGAAGGCAGCCATGGAGCTTTCAACCTAAAATCTGCCCTTCTGTGGGTGCGATTGTATTGGCCACACTCATGCATCTGGCCCTGGCAGGTCTAACTCGACTCCATTCCTAACTTCATCTCGCTCCCTCTTCTCTATTTACAGTGGCTTCTTGGCTGTTCCTTAAGCATTTTTGCCTTTTTAAAATCTGTATTCAAATGTCACTTTCCTAAGACCTTTTATATCCAATTAATTTACAGTTAACACGCCCCAATATTGTATCTTACTTACTCTATTTCTCCAAAGTGCTTATCATTTAAAATTCCACAGGCTTTAATTACTTATTATGTATATTTTTATCATCTGCATCCCCTCCTAAATGATAAGCTCCATGAAGCCAGGAGCCACTTTCTGTTTTGTATACTGAAGGATGATGACTACTATGGATGACTGGCAGATGTGCAATAAATTTTAGTTAATTAATAAATAATAAAAGATTTCCATCTGGAGATACAGTGAATGAAGTGGTAAAACTCTCCCAGGGAAGTCTAGTACTTGTGTGTGAATGTGTATCAGTGTGTGGGAGTGGGTGAGAGGTGGGGGAGGGGAGGAGGAAGGGGTATCAGTATTTGAGAAAGAATGCACAGTTTTGTGGGGAAGAAGCTCTTTGCAGCTAATAATACCTGGTATTTTCCACTATATTGAAGACAACAAGTCTCTATAAAAATCAATTGACAAATAAGAGCTACCTTCCAAAATCACATGAGTAATAAATGGCAGAACTGGGATTCCAGCATGGATATTGTTGTTGTTCAGTCACCCAGTCATGTCCGACTCTGCAACCCCATGGACTGCAGCACCCCAGGCCTCCCTGTCCCTCACCATCTCCCTAAGTTTGCCCAAGTTCATATTCATTGCATTGGTGATGTCATCCAGCCATCTCATCCTCTGACACCCTCTTTTCCTTCTGCCCTGGATCTTTCCTAGCACTGGGGCTTTTTCAATGAGTCAGCTCTTGAATCAGATGACCAAAATATTGGAGCTTCAGCTTCAGCATCAGTCCTTCCAACAAGTATTCAGGGTGTATTTAGCTTAAGATTGACTGGTTGGATCTCCTTGCTGTCCAAGGGACTTTCAGGAGTCTTCTCCAGCACCACAGTTTGAAGGCATCAATTCTTTGGTGTTCTGCCTTCTTTATGGTCCAGCTCTCACAACCATGTGTGACCACTGGGAAGACCATAGCCTTGACTGTATGGCCCTTTGTTGGCAGAGTAATGTTTCTGTTTTTCAACACACTGTTTAGGTCTGTCATAGCTTTCCTCCAAGAAGCAATCGTCTTCTGATTTCATGGCTGCAGTCACCATCCGCAGTGATTTTAGAGTCAAGGAAGAGGAAGTCACTACTTCTACCTTTTCCCCTTCTGTTTGCCATGAAGTAATGGTGCCGGATGCCACTCTCCTCCTTCACCCTCATCAAGAGGCTCTTTAGTTCCTCTTCACTTTCAGCTATTAGAGTGGTATCATCCTCATATCTGAGGTTGTTGATGTTTCTCTTGCCTCTCTTGATTCCAGCTTGTAACTCGTACAGCCTATTTCTCATGATGTGCTTAGTGTATATGTTAAACAAGCGGGGTAACAGCAGACAGCCCTGTCATATTCCCTTCTCAATATTGAGCCAATCAGTTGTTCAATACAGGTTTCTAACTGTTGCTTCTTGACCTGCATACAGGTTTCTCAGGAGACAGGTAAGATGGTCTGGTATTCCCATCTCTTTAAGAGCTTTCCACAGTTTACTATGATCCACACAGTCAAGGCTTTAGCGTAGTCAATGAAACAGAGATAGATGTTTTTCTGGAATTCCCTAGCTTTCTCTATGATCCAGAGAGTGTTAGAAATTTGATCTCTGGTTCCTCTTTCTTTTCCAAACCCAGCTTGGACAGCTGGAAGTTCTTGGTTCACATAATGCTGAAGCCTAACATGCAAGATTTTAACCATGACCTTTCTAGCATGGGAGATGATTGCAACCGTTTGATGGTTAGAACATTCTTTAGTACTACCCTTCTTGGGAACTGGGATGAAGAATGACCTTTTCCAGTCCTGTGGCCACTACTGGGTCTTCCAGATTTGCTGACATATTGAATGCAACACTTTGATGGCATTATCCTTCAGAATTTTGAACAGCTCTACTGTAATTCCATCACATCCACTAGCTTTCTTAACAGCAGTGCTTCCTAAGGCCCACTTGACTTCGCTCTCCACAATGTCTGGCTGTGTGTGACTGACCACACCATCATACTAATCTGGGTCATTAAGATCTTTTTTGTACGGTTCTTATGTGTATTCTTTCCATCTCATCTTGATCCCTTAAGTGTCTACTAGGTCTCTACCACTTCTGTCCTTTATTTTGCCCATCTTTGGACAAAATGTTCCCTTCATATCTCCACTTTTCCTGAGGAGATCTCTAGTCCTTCGTCTTCTGTTTTTTTTTTTTTTTTTTTTCAAGTTGTATGTACTGTTCATTGAAAAAGGCCTTCTTGTCTCTTCATGCTGTTCTTTGGAACTCTGTGTTCAGTTGGATATACCTTTTCCTTTCTCCCTTGTTTTTCTCTTCTCTTCTTTCTTTAGCTCTTTGTAAAGCCTCCTCAGATAACTACTTTGCCATCTTGCTTTTATTTTTCTTTGGGATGGGTTTGTTCCCCGCCTCCTGTACAATATTATGGACCTCTGCCCATAGTTATTCAGGCTCACTGTTTACTAGATCTAACCCCTTGGATCTACTCATTACCTCCACGGCATATTCATAGGGGATTTGATTTAAGTCATACCTGGCTGGCCTAGTGGTTTTCCCTGCTTTCTTTAGTTTAAGCCTAAATCACATTCTTTACTTAAGATGGCAGAGTAGATGGACATGTGCACATCTTCTCCTGCAAGAACTCCAAAATTACAACTCACTGCTTAATAACCATCAACAGGAGAATATTGGATCCCACCAAAAAAATATACCCCATGTCCAAGGGCAAAGGAGAAACCCTAGAAAGATGGTAGGAGGGGTAAAATCACGTTTACAATCAAACCCATACCTGCCAGAGATGCTCAGAGGGCTCAAACAAACCTTGTGTGCACTAGGACCCAGAGACCCGACAAGACTGAGCCAGAACTGTGTTTCAGTGTTTCCTGCAGAGGTATGGGTCAGCAGTGGACTGCTGCAGGGTCAGGGGCTTTGGGTGTACTAGACTTGGGTATGGCAAAAACCCTCTTGGAAGAGGTTGCCATTAACCCCAGCATAGAGCCACCAGAACTTATATAGGACTGGGGAAACAGACTCTTAGAGGGCAGAAACAAAAGCTTGTGCACACCAGGACCCAGGAAAAAGGAGCAGTGATCCCACAAGAAACTGACCCAGACTTCCCCGTGAGTGTCCAGAAGTCTCCAGAGGAGACAAGGGTCAGGGGTGGCCTGCTGCAGGGTTGGGGGCACTGAGTATGGACAGTTCTGACAAAACATGGTCCACTGGAGAAGGGAATGGGAAACCACTTCAGTATCCTTCCCTTGAAAACCCCATGAACAGTATAAAAAGGCAAAAAGATAGGACACTGAAAGATGAACTCACCAGGTCAGTAGGTGCCAAATATGCTACTGGAGATTAGTGGAGAAATAATTCTAGAAGAATGAAGAGACAGAGCCAAAGCAAAAACAACACCCAGTTGTGGATATGACTGGTGATGGAAGTAAAGTCCAATGCTGTAAAGAGAAATATTGCATAAGAATATGGAATGTTAGGTCCATGAATCAAGGTGAATTGGAAGTGGTCAAACAGGAGATGGCAAGAATGAACGTCAACATTTTAGGAATCAGCGAACTAAAATGGACTGGAATGGGTGAATTTCACTCAGATGACCATTATATCTATTACTGTGGGCAAGAATGCCTTGAAAGAAATGGAGTAGTCATCATAGTCAACGAAAAAGTCTGAAATGCAGTACTTGGATGCAATCTCTAAAATGACAAAATTATCTCTGTTCGTTTTCAAGGCAAACCATTCAATATCACAGTATTCCAAATCTATTCCTGACCAGTAATGCTGAAGAAGCTGAAGTTGATGGGTTTTATAAAGACCTACAAGACCTTCTAGAACTAACACCCCAAAAAGATATCATTTTCATTATAGGGGACTAGAATGCAAAAGTAGGAAGTCAAGATCTACCTGGAGTAACAGGCAAATTTGGCCTTGGAGTACACAATGAAGCAGGTCAAAGGCTAATGGAGTTTTGCCAAGAGAACACACTGGTCATAGCAAACACCCTCTTCCAACAATACAAGAGAAGACACTACACATGGACATCACGAGATGGTCAATACTGAAATCAGATTGATTACATTCTTTGCAAACAAAGATGGAGAAGCTCTATACAGTCAGCAAAAACAAGACCAGGAGCTGACTGTGGCTCAGATCATGAACTCTTTATTGCCAAATTCGGACATAAATTGAAGAAAGAGGGAAAACCACTAGACCATTCAGGTATGACCTAAATCAAATCCCTTATGATTATACAGTGGAAGTGAGAAATAGATTTAAGGGACTAGATCTGATAGACAGAGTGCCTGAAGATCTATGGACTGGGGTTCAGGACATTATAGAGGAAGCAGTGATCATAACCATCCCCAAGAAAAAAGATGAAAAAAGGCAAAATGGTTGTATGAGGAGGCCTTACAAATAGCTGAAGAAAGAAAAGACGCAAAAGGAAAAGGAAAAAAAAGGAAAGATATACTATACCCATTTGAATGCAGAGTTCCAAAGAATAGCAAGGAGAAAGGAAAGTCTTCCTCAGTGATGAATGCAAAGAAATCGAGGAAAACAATAGAATGGGAAAGACTAGAGATCTCTTCAATACAACTAGAGATTCCAAAGGAATATTTCATATAAAGATGGTCTCAATAAAGGATAGAAATGGTATGGGTATAACAGAAGCAGAAGATATTAAGAAGAGGTGGCAAGAATACCCAGAAGAACTGTACAAAAAAGATCTTCATGACCCAGATAACCACGATGGTGTGATCACTCTAGAGCCACACATCCTGGAATGCAAAGTCAAGTGGGCCTTAGGCAGAATCACTATGAACAAAGCTAGTGGAGGTGATGGAATTCCAGTTGAGCTATTTCAAATCCTAAAAGGTGATGCTATGAAGTGCTGCATTCAATATGCCAGCAAATTTGGAAAACTCAGCAGTGGCCACAGGACTGGAAAAAGGTCAGTTTTCATTCCAATCCCAAAGAAAGGCGATGTCAAAGAATACTCAAGCTACCACACAGTTGCACTTATCTCACAGGCTAGCAAACTAATGCTCAAAATTCTCCAAGCTAGGCTTCACAGTATGTGACCCATGAACTTTCAGATGTTCAAGATGGATTTAGAAAACACAGAGGAACCAGAGATCAAATTGCCAACATCCGCTGGATTATCAAAAAAACAAGAGAGTTCCAGAAAAATATCGACTTCTGCTTTATGGACTATGCCAAAGCCTTTAACTGTGTGAGTTACAACAAACTGTGGAAAATTCTTAAAAAGATGGGAATACCAGGCCACCTGACCTACCTCCTGAGAAATCTGTATGCAGGTTAGGAAGCAACAGTTAGAACTGAACATGGAACAACAGACTGGTTCCAAATTAGGAAAGGAGTACATCAAGGCTGTATATTGTCACCCTGCTTATTTAACTTATATGCAGAGTACATCATGAGAAATGCTGGGCTGGTTGAAGCACAAGCTGGAATTAAGATTGCTGGGAGAAATATCAATAACCTCAGATATGCAGATGATACTACCCTTATGGCAGTAAGGAAGAACTAAAGAGCCTCTTGGTGAAAGTGAAAGAGGGGAGTGCAAAAGTTGGCTTAAAACTCAATATTCAGAAAACTAAGATCGTGGCATCCAGTCCCATCACTTCATGGCAAATAGATGGGGGAACAATGGAAACAGTGAGAGACTTTATTTTGGGGCCTCCAAAATCACTGCAGATTGTGACTGCAGCCTTGAAATTGAAAGACACTTGCTCCTTGGAAGAAAAGCTATGACCAAGCTGCTGCTGCTGCTGCTAAGTTGCTTCAGTCATGTCCAACTCTGTGTGACTCCATAGATGGCAGCCCACCAGGCTCCCCCATCCCTGGGATTCTCCAGGCAAGAACCCTGGAGTGGGTTGCCATTTCCTTCTCCAAGCTAGACAGCATATTAAAAAGCAGAGACATTACATTGCCAACAAAGGTCCATCTAGTCAAAGCTATGGTTTTTTCAGTAGTCACGTATGGATATGAGAGTTGGACTATAAGGAAAGCTGAGCATAGAATTGATGCTTTTTTACTCTGTTGTTGGAGAAGACTGTTAAGAGTCCCTTGGACTGCATGCAGATCCAACCAGTCCATTATAAACAAATCAGTCCTGAATATTCATTGGAAGATCTGATGCTGAAGCTGAAACTCCAATAATTTGGCCACCTGTTGCGAAGAACTGACTCACTGGAAAAGACCCTGATGCTGGGAAAGATTGAAGGCAGGAGGAGAAGGGGACAACAGAGGACTAGAGTTGGATGGCTTCACAGACTCAATGAACATGAGTTTGAGTAGGCTCCAGGGGTTGGTAATGGACAGATAAGCCTGGCGTGCTGCAGTTCATTGGGTCGCAAAGTGTTGGACACAACTGAGTAACTGAACTGACTGAACTGAAATTTTGCTATAAGAAGCTGATGATCTGAGCCACAGTCAGCTTCAGGTCACAGTCAGCAGGGATATATTTAAGGCAGTGCTTAATCTTATCAGGGCTTCTTTTCATTTAGAAAGAGATACTTCTACTTCCTTCTGGATTTTCATTGGCAGGCTACATAGGGAGTTGATTTTGACTGAAGGGTCTACTCTAGTGTCTAGAGACCCTTGTTTGTTTCCACTATGGTCCCCTCTTTTCCTGTACTTCTAAAATAGACAGACACAGATCGGTTGTTAATCCCTGAGTTACAGGCACACCAATGTGCAGCTCCAATTGCATATATATCTAACATCATATGATTACTGATATGGGTGGAGATTTTGGATGATACAAATTATCTAAAATGGTGAGTAATTCAAAATTCATTTGGCCCAAGGACATAGGGACATGATCAGCTCTTTTCTCTCTCTCTCTCTTTTACTGTCTACTTAAAGTTGGCTTCCCTGGTGGCTCAGACGGTAAAGTGTCTGCCTGCAATGTGGGAGACCTGGGTTCGATTCCTGGGTCAGGAAGATCCCCTGGAGAAGGAAATGACAATCCACTCCAGCACTCTTGCCTGGAAAATCCCATGGATGGAGGAGCCTGATAGGCTACAGTTCATGGGGTCACAAAGAGTCGGACATGACTGAGCGACTTCACTTTCACTTTTCACTATTAAAAATTATAACTCTTCAAGGTAGATTTTTACATAATATTTTCTAAGTGGTAATTAAAATGTTTGATAAATATTACTGATTTTTATTAAAGATTCAGCTCAATATATTTTTTTTCTAAGAGCATTATTCAAATGTGTTTCATGATAGAGTAGAAAATAAATCTCTATCCATAGTGTATATTTCATAATAGCCACATCCAGTTGATCATTGATTCAGTATTTATAGCTCTACACATTCTAATTATTAATGAGGGTTCTATCAAATACTATTTTCATTAAAAGTTCTAATTTCAGATTATTTTAAAATTTTAAATAAAGGATGAATATTTGTAGGGCAGTAGAGAATGAGCAAGTGGTCAACAGGACTGGTGGGTCCATATATTAATATGCTGCAACCTCAAAACCAAATTTAAATGAATAAATACTTACAGAGCATTTATTATAAACTCATGGCATTTATGATCTAGTTGTGGCATAGATAATATTCTAATTCAAACTCATGAGGATAACAATTTATATTGACTTTGGGCTATCAGTTCTAGTTTTATTATAAGTGCATTCTGAAAAATTTTACTATTCCTTTTTATTTATTGAGTTCTCATAACAATCTTCCTCTTAATATCTGTCAGTAAGTCCCTCTAGTTATCATTTTACCATCCCATGACATATAACCTTGCCCTAATTACCTTCAGTAATGTCAGGATCATTACAATAGCCCTTTTGTTTCCACTTATAAACACAGCAGCTAGAGGATTCCTTTCAGAATGTAAAACAGTGCATGTCCCTCCTCTCCTCATATTCTTTTAAGTGCTTCCTATCACAAAAAGGAAAAGTCAAGGTCCTCACCGGAGAAGGCAATGGCAAGCCACTCCAGTACTCTTGCCTAGAAAATCCCATGGACGGAGGAGCCTGGTGGGCTGCAGTCCACGGGGACGCTACGAGTCGGACGCAACTGAGTGACTTCACCTTCACTTTTCACTTTCACGCAATGGAGAAGGAAATGGCAGCCCACTCTAGTGTTCTTGCCTGGAGAATCCCAGGGACGGCAGAGCCTGGTGGGCTGCTGTCTATGGGATCGCACAGAGTCGGACACGACTGAAGCGACTTAGCAGCAGCAGCAGCAGCAGCAAGGTCCTCACAAGGGCCTTAAAGGTCTCCATGAAGTCCCCTTCCCATTTCCCTTCTGCATTTTCTGGCTGCCTACCCCAGCTCACTTCCCTCACCTACACTGCTATCCTGTTTATCCAACAGGCCGGGCATCTGCCATGCCAGGGCCTTGCACCCTTTGTGCCTCTGCCTGATTCTCTTCTCCCAAGGATGTTGCCTATCCTTCAGGTCTGTACATCTGCCATTTCTCAGTGAGGCTTTCACTCTTTTCCTTATTTAAATTGTAACTCTACCTTCTGTCCAGCTTTCTCTCATCCTTCCAAATTTACTTTTCTTCGTGTAGCAACTTCTGACATTCTATATTTTTGAGCAATTGTTTCTTTATTGTATATGTCTTCATCCTTCTCCATCATCACCGATAAAAGATAAGTTTAATGTGAATGCAGTTCTCATCAGGTCTCTTTATCTCTAATGCCTAAGATAGTGCTTTGCATAGAATATATAACCAACATATAAGACATCTTTTTTCTTTTGGTTGTTTTAACAGAAGTTCAAAGTAATCAGATCAGATCAGATCAGTCACTCAGTCGTGTCTGACTCTTTGCGACCCCATGAATCGCAGCACGCCAGGCCTCCCTGTCCATCACCAACTCCCGGAGTTCACTCAGACTCATGTCCATTGAGTCAGTGATGCCATCTACCCATCTCATCCTCTGTTGTCCCCTTCTCCTCCTGCCCCCAATCCCTCCCAGCATCAGAGTCTTTTCCAATGAGTCAACTCTTCCCATGAGGTGGCCAAAGTACTGGAGTTTCAGCTTTAGCATCATTCCTTCCAAAGAAATCCCAGGGCTGATCTCCTTCAGAATGGACTGGTTGGATCTCCTTGCAGTCCAAGGGACTCTCAAGAGTCTTTTCCAACACCACAGTTCAAAAGCATCAATTCTTTGGCGCTCAGCCTTCTTCACAGTCCAACTCTCACATCCATACATGACCACAGGAAAAACCATAGCCTTGACTAGACGAACCTTTGTTGGCAAAGTAATGTCTCTGCTTTTGAATATGCTATCTAGGTTGGCCATAACTTTCCTGCCAAGGAGTAAGCGTCTTTTAATTTCATGGCTGCAATCACCATCTGCAGTGATTTTGGAGCCCAGTTCAAAGTAATGAGAGAGTTTAAAAGTGTTTATTAAAGTTTTCTTAACTTCTCAGTGGATTTTGTCGTGTAACAAATATTTTGTAATGAATGATTCATTTCTACCAAGTCTGAAACTCCAGAACGATTTGAATAGTAGCAGTGAGAGTCAGCTCTTAGGTAGGTTGATAAGAAATCCAGGGTCCCCAAGGAGAAGAAAGGGGTCTGGAGTTCTCAAGGATGAGATAGTGGTCTGGAGTTCTCAGGGAGGAGAAAAGCATAAATTTTTTTTTTTCTTTAAGCCCAGAGCTGATGATTGCACAGAAAAAAATTCATCTTGCTCAAGGATATGTTTTTGCCTAAACACTGTACCAACGACTATATAGCAACAATGTATCCTGCTTGAGGACATGTTTCTCCTTCTTGAAAACCTTCTGACTGATCCTGTCATCTTAAAATGTATATTATAGGAGTGGGTCTGGTAAAACCTTTCTATTGTTAGTTCTAATCCTGCTGAAGGTCTGGTAAGACCTTCACAACCTTGAGACATTCTTTTGATTTACTGTAAGAACCAATTATAAAAGTATATAATTCCCGTGCTAAGACTAGCAAGGAGGGCACTCTCTGTCCCCCTTCTGGTATCTATGTCCGAAACTTTCTCTGTCCCTTTTTATACTTTAATAAAACTCTGCTACACAAGAACTCTTGAGTGATCAAGCCTGGTCCCTGGTCCTGAAGCTAAATCTTCTTCAGAGATCATTTACTGTAAGCTATCAGTAGTAGGTTTATATGCATAAACAGATAAAACTATGCATAGAATTAAGAAATGATGATATTTAAATGAACTGAGTACATTTGGAAATGTATCATGAATTAATACATAAGTAAGTGATATTCTTATTGCTCTACACTCAGAGAGAGTGACTCATTTTAATGACTTCAGATATTATTTCTATAGAGAGAAGTCTCACAACTATGGCTCTGTAGTGTTTCCTTAGTTTCAGATTCTTCTGGATGACTCTATATAGATTTCAGACATCAAGTGTGTAAAACTAAGTCACCAGATTTTTTTTTTAAGCCAGCTCTCTTTGCAAAATTTCATATTTATTACAATGGCATCATTATTTTTTTAGTTCCCCATCCCTGAAAGCACTGTAGTTACTTTGTACTCTAATCAATTGAAGAAAGGATTAATATATTTCATGTTACTAAGTTAAGGAAATGGCATCCCACTCCAGTATTCTTGCCTAGAAAATCCCATGGATGGAGGAGCCTGGTGGGCTACAGTCCATGGGGTCCCAAAGAGTCAGACATGACTGAGCGACTTCACTTTCACTTAAGGAATACTATATCAAGAATGGCTTCCAAGGAGGCTCTAGTGATAAAGAACCCTCTTGCCAATGCATGAGTTGTAAAAGATGCAGGTTTGATCCCTGGGTCAGGAAGATCCCTTGGAGAAGGGCATGGCATCCCACTCCAGTATTCTTGCCTGGAGAATCCCATAGACAAAGGAGCCTGGCAAGCTCTGGTCCATGGGGTCACACAGAGTCAGACACAACTGAAGCAACTTAGCTTGCAAGCATGCACATATCAAGGATAACTTTTTCACCAGAATAAAATGATTAAAAGGATTCAAAGCAAAGCTTTTTGGGAGAAAAATAACAATAAAATAAGATTTGGAGATCGTCAATTTAAGAGTAAAGTCCAGGAATAGGATTTTATAAAGTTAACTCATTAGACTAGCAATGAATATGCAGTGGAGATTCCTTATTAAAATAAAGGATAATGGCCTTACCATACATTCTTGCTCTCCTTCCTGTCACCGAAGAACTGAGGAATGGAAGGGGTTCTTGGGTCTTATGAACCCAGGATATAGATGCTAACACACATAGAACAATAGCTGTTATTTTTGCCCACTTGTGGACCTTCTGAGATTTTAGTTGGACTTTTGGATTGGGCTGTGCAAGGTGGTTAGGCATCCTGAATGAAAGGCTAACGTGTTCGGTAACCAAAATTAAAGTTGTAGCAAAGATAGTTTCTTAAAAATTAACCCATGATCTTGTGACTCAATTATCAAACCCTGAAAGGTATTGAGAGGGTATGGTTAGTGATGTGGGATTTGGCTGAAAATTTCCCCAGCCTCAAATAAACCCTTCCAACAAGAAGGTTTGTTTAAAACTTTGTTGAAATTCCAACAGCAAGCAATTCTTGAAAATCAACCAGAGCACATTTCTCAGGTCTGACATTACTTGGAACCTGGATAAAAACATGTCAAGGCAGCATTGATCAGAACCTGTGATCTGGGCCAATTTTATGTTAGTGATTTCTATATTCTGTTAGATCCTCAGGTTGCCATGAGTTTAACCACAGGGTCACCCTCTGTGGCCATTTAGATTATTGCCTTTCCTTTCAGAGTAGGCACTGCATTTTCCAGTGTGAAAATGGCCACATAAAAGGCCACAACTCCTTCAAACCTACAACTCCTTTTATGTAGGCTTCCTTTTATGGAAATATATAAAGCCACAACTCCCATTACCTCTGCTATGGTTACTTAATTGTAAAACAAATTACCCCCAAACTAAGTGGTGTAAAGCAACCATTTATGATGATTATGGATTTTGCATGTCAAAAGTTTGGACTGGATACAAGAATCCCTTCTTTCTCTGTTCCAGAGTCCTGGGGCTTTAAGTGAAAGACTCCAAAGGCAGAGGGAGAAATTATCCAAATATGTTGTGTTTATGCCAGAGAGACAGAGAGAGAGAAGAGAGAGACAGGCAATTGCCATGAGTCTTTTAAGACTAAGTCTACACAGAATCAAGGGAAGGGGAAGTAGATTCCAAGTCATTATAGGGAATGGCAAGTTCCTGGAGGAGCATGTAGGTCTAGAAATATTGCTGTTGCCCTTTTAGAAAACTGGAGTTACCACATCCTATTTCAAAATAGATTGAAGGAAAAAACAATGTAATGGACGTGTGTGTGCACCTCCGTGTATGTATGCAAAAATGTGAGTGGACGATGATATCCCACTGTATTAACAAAAGTTTATTCTAATGTCGATTTAAGGACAAAGGCACCCACCTTAGGTGGCTTTTCTTCTGTAAAGTAGTAACCTCTAATTGCAACTATATTTATTGCCCTTCTCTAGTTGGAAATCTTTCACAAAGTTTTCTGTTCTTGGAGTGATACTTGCATAAGTATGTTGAGGATCATTGTGGTCAGAAACATATTTGTATACACTGAGGAATCTGCATTTGCTATTCCAAGGAAAATATTTTTCCACATATACATTGGGGAAATAAAACTCTCAAGGCAGGGCTGTTAGCATTTTGCCTTACAGCATTTGTCGCTCACCATCCTCCAGCCACAGCACTATTCAACTTTTGTTCCATCCTTACTAGAAACAAAAGAAGGTAACAGAGAGTATTATTTGTATTCACTGCAGGCCACGAATTGTTCCAAGCATAGCTTTAGGTATTTTTGCAAGGTCATTATATTGAATATATTCTGTATTTTTTAAAAATGGAGTATCATTGGTTTACAATGTTCTGTTTTAGGTGTCCAACAAAATAATATTTATGGATATACATATATCCATTCTTTGGGCTGAAGCCATACATAGTGTTAATAACACTGTGCATAGTACCCTGCCATATGCCTTATGATAAGGATACAATGATGTTAATATGAAAAAAAGGGTTAAAAGTATTCTGTGAGCACAGAGTTCACAGAAGTTAAACTTCTAGAATGAAGGCGTCCTTTGTTGTAATTGCCTATCATTATCTTCCTGCTCTAAAGTAGATAGTCACTAAAGCGTCCACTTAGTTATGGTTTTAGGGTAAATATCACCCTAGCTCTCAGCTCATTTTGTAGAGCAGAACAAACTCATGTCCTGAGTTTATCAAATGATAGACTAATCTATCTCCTGATAGTGTTAACCTTTCCCTCAGCTTGATGAAACTTTAGACATTTTTTTCTTGACTCTAAGCCCCTAACTTCCCTTTTATTAGAACATTTTCTTTAGAAAGCCTGTAATTGTAAATTATTTCTCTGTCCATATGGGATAACTGTACCTCTTTTTAAAAGCCTCTTGCAAGGTTTACAACCCAAAATACCTTTTCCAAGGACCTGGGCACCATCTCTTTGAAATGTGATCATATAGCATCCTTATCTTCTGTGAGGTTAGGCATCTAACTACAGTGGACACCAATCAGCAAACACAGATGGCCTAATCAGAGAGACAAGTGTTTGTAAACTCAGGAAATAACTCAATGTGTCTATTACATCCTGTTGATCAGTTTCCTGCTAGTGTTTTCTAGTACTTTTCCACCAGTTCATCTCAGCCTTCATAAACAGTCTGAGCCTTTGTTCCAGAGGAGTTAAGTTCTGATTTAGTTCTGACTTTCTCTCTCCCCTATTGCAATAGCTTTGAATAAATTCTTCCTTTCCAGTTCAGCTTTGCCCAAGGCAATTTTTGCACTGACATGTCTCTGGATACAGCCTTTGCTACCTGCTTTACCTAGGATCCTATTGACTCACTGAAGAATCACCTTCTCTCTCTCTCTTATCTTCCACCTTCCTTCTTGGTTCCTTGCTTCTTTCTTTTTTCTTCACCCTTCCAGGCTCTACAGTCATTTTCCAGAGCCAGTCTCTATATAGGTTTCTGCTATGAAAATATCATCAACCTATAATAATAGTCCAAAGAAATTTACATAAGAGAAATTTTTCTGTATGTAATTTTAAATAACAATGAGGAATCATAGGTTAAAAACACTTCTAGACAGGTGGTCTTGCTCTGCTAACAAAAAATTATACTGTGCTCATCTCAGAAAATTGTTATGCTCTTAAAACCACTTCAGATCATACAAAGTGATGGGATTTGTTTATATATGGAAAGTCAAATAGGGCACAAAGATTTTGAAGCAAACTGCTTAAAACAGGAAGTGAGGATAACTGTGCAGAGATTTGTATTTTCTAGCTTATCCTGCGGAGAAGGCAATGGCACCCCACTCCAGTACTCTTGCCTGGAAAATCCCATGGATGGAGGAGCCTGGAAGGCTGCAGTCCGTGGGGTTGCTGAGGGTCAGATACGACTGAGCGTCTTCACTTTCACTTTTCACTTGCATGCATTGGAGAAAGAAATGGCAGCCCACTCCAGTGTTCTTGCCTGGAGAATCCCAGGGACAGGGGAGCATGGTGGGCTGCCATCTGTGGGGTCACACAGAGTTGGACACGACTGAAGTGACTTAGCAGCAGCAGCAGCAGCAGCTTATCCTGAGTCAACTGTTCTGGCAACAATCACCTGGCCTCAAAAAATCCCATTTTCAGCCTTTGCCAACTTGAGGAAGAATGTTTACATCTGCCCTTGCTTGGCTTCAAGGTTCTGCCCATGGAGAGGACTGTGCTACTGAGAGATAAATGTTCTTCCTACTAATTATAGGTCCAGCTCTCTTCCTCCCACTTCGGGCGTAAATTACCTCATCATAAAGAATTCCTTTTAAAACAGGATGTAATTCCCTGTCACCACCAATTGCTTCACAGAACTCAAGGCAAGCCCTAGATTTGTTTGCAAAGTCTTGTATCCTCCAGAGAGAATAAAGGAAACAAAAGAAGGATAGAAAAATGCAACAAAGAATCAAAATAAAAGCACCCAAATCCATAGTCTCCTGCCAATATTTTAGAGAAACACTTTAAAAGCTGATGGAACATTGCCATATCTGGGTTTATAGTGAGAGACTTAACAGGAATTCTTATTGTCCAGAATAAAATAAAATACAGCTTACAGGCAAAAACAAATGCCCGTATTCAAATGATGACTACCTAATTTCATTGTACATTTATAGATTATGCTTTTAAAAGAAAGTGTTCTTATTAGTAAATAGAAATAAAATTTTTATGAGAGATAATCTAGTTAGGTGTCAAAAATTGAAAATATATACTGATAGGTATATTGAATCAGGCCATCTTTACTCTGTTTTATGAATAAAACAAGGTAAGGACTTCCCAGGTTGCACTAGTGGTAAACAACCGTCCTGCCACTGCAGGAGATGTAAGAGATGTGGGTGTGATCCCTGGGTCACGAAGATCCCTTGGAGGAGGGCATGGCAACAGACTCTAGTATTCCTGCCTGGAGGATCTCATGGACAGAGGAGCCTGGTGGATTACAGTCCATAGGGTTACAAAGAATTGGACATGGCCCAGGGACAGCGGAGCCTGGTGGGTTGCCGTCTATGCGGTCGCACAGAATCGGACACGACTGATGCGACTTGGCAGCAGCAGCAAAGATACTTTTAATTTCATGACTGCAGTCACCATCTCCAATGATTTTGGAGCCCCCCCCCCCACCCCAAATAAAGTCTGTCACTATTTCCATTGTTTCCCATCTATTTGCCATGAAGTGATGGAACTGGATGCCATAATCTTAGTTTTCTGAATATTGAGTTTTAAGCCAACTTTTGCACTCTTTCACTTTCATCAAGAGCTTCTTTAGTTCTTCTTCACTGTCTGCCATAAGGGTGGTGTCATCCGCATATCTGAGGTTATTGATATTTCTCCCAGAAATCTTGATTCCAGCTTGTGCTTCAACCAGCCCAGCATTTCTCATGATGTACTCTGCATATAAGTTAAATAAGCAGGGTGACAATATACAGCCTTGATGTACTCCTTTCCCAATTTGGAACCAATCTGTTGTTCCATGTCCAGTTCTAACTGTTGTTTCTTGACCTGCATATAGATTTCTCAGGAGAAAGGTCAGGTGGTCTGGTAGTTCCATCTCTTTCAGAATTTTCCATAGGTTGTTGTGATCCACACAATTAAAGGCTTTGCATAGTCCATAAAGAAGAAATAGATGTTTTTCTGGAACTCTCTTGCTTTTCGACCATCCAGCGGATGTTGGCAATTTGATCTCTGGTTCCTCTGTCTTTTCCAAATCCAACTTGAACATCTGGAAGTTCATGATTCACATACTGTTGAAGCCTAACTTGGAGAATTTTGAGCATTACTTTTCTAGCTGTGAGATGAGTGCAATTGTGTGGTAGTTTGAGCATTCTTTGGCATTGCCTTTCTTTGGGATTTGAATGAAAACTGACTTTTCCAGTCCTGTGGCCACTGCTGAGTTTTCCAAATTTGCTGGCATATTGAGTGCAGCACTTTCACAGCATCATCTTTCAGGATTTGAAATAGCTCAACTGGAATTCTACCTCTACTAGCTTTGTTTGTAGTGATGCTTCCTAAGGCCCACTTGACTTTACATTCCAGGATGTGTGGCTCTAGGTGAATAATCACACCATCGTGGTTATCTGGGTCATGAAGATCATTTTTGTACAGTTTTTCTGTGTATTCTTGCCACCTCTTCTTAATATCTTCTGCTTCTGTTAGGTCCATACCATTTCTGTACTTTATCAAGCCCACCTTTGCATGAAATGTTCCCTTGGTATCTCTAAAAGATGGTTGCACCTTGGAAGAAAAGTTATGACCAAACTAGACAGCATATTAAAAAGCAGAGACATTACTTTGCCAACAAAGTTCTGTCTAATCAAACCTATGGCTTTTCCAGTAGTCATGTATGGATATGAGAATTGGACTATAAATTAAACTGAGCATGAAAGAATTGATGCTTTTGAACTGTGGTGTTGGAGAAGACTCTTAAGGGTACCTTGGACTGCATGCACATCCAACCAGTCTATCCTAAAGGAAATCATTCCTGAATATTCATTGGAAGGACTGATGCTGAAGCTGAAACTCCAATACTTTGGCCACCTGATGTGAAGAACTGACTCATTGGAAAAGACCCTGATGCTGGGAGGGATTGGGGGCAGGCAGAGAAAGGGATGACAGGATGAGATGGTTGGATGGCATCACCAACTCAATGGACATGAGTTTGATTAAGCTCCAGTAGTTGGTGATGGACAGGGAAGCCTGGCATGTTGCAGTCACAAAGAGTTGGACACCACTGAGTGACTGAACTGAACTGAAGCTACTTAGTACACACACAGAACATGGTAAAGTGTTTATGCATAGCTTATTCCAGAATGATATGATTATCAACATGTTGTGATTCATAATATATTGGTGAAGTAGCCTCCAGAACTTCTGGGCTCTAATAGTTACTTGAAATAAATGGATAGAAAAAAAGTGAGCTATCAATGGTATTATGATAAAATGATCAAAATTTGATTCACAGAATTTCTTTTTTGGTAACAAACAAAATAAATTAATAGATTTAAGTAATATATATAATTTTACTAAATACAATATGACATTGCCCATAGAACAGCAGCAACCACACCAAAAATATTGGACAGTTCAGGAATGCTGTTTTTGTGGCCAGTTTGTAACTGTGAATTCTTGAGTGTGGTGATTTTCTATTTCCTGGTTTTCAGGGCCATGGCAGATTTTAAAAAGGAAGTCCCTCTCATAATAATAAAGAGAGTTATATCAAACAGAATTTTCAGAAATAATTTTTATCATATTTTTGGGGAAAATTTTAGATACGGTATGCTTGGACTGCAAGGAGATCCAACCAGTCCATCCTAAAGGAGATCAGTCCTGGGTATTCATTGGTAGTACTGATGTTGAAGCTGAAACTCCAATACTTTGGCCAGCTGATGCGAAGAGCTGACTCTTTGGAAAAGACCCTGATGCTGGGAAAGATTGAGGGCAGGAGGAGAAGCGGATGACAGAGGATGAGATGGTTGGATGGCATCGCTGACTCAATGGCCATGAGAATGGGTAGGCTCTGGGAGTTGGTTTTGGACAGGGAGGCCTGGTGTGCTGTGGTTCACGGGGTTACAAAGAGACGGACATGACTGAGCAACTGAACTGAACTGATGTGCCATTTGCTGTGCTCTGTTGCTCAGTTGTGTCCAACTCTTTGGTCCAGCAGGCTCCTCTGTCCATGGAATTTTCTAGGCAAGAATACTGGAGTGGGTTGCCATTTTCCCCTCCAGCAGGTCTTCCCAACCCAGGGATTGAACCTGCATCTCCTACGTTTCCAGCATTGGCAGGAAGATTGTTTAACACTGAGCACCTGGGAAGCCCCAGATACGGTATGGAAAGGCTGAATAAATGCAGTTGTACACTTAGCAAGTGCTGCTGTGAAGCAGACAAACTACAAGTGCAGTCCTTGGACCAGTAGCATCACATCCTAGGGATATTTAGAATGCGAATTCTTGCCTCACCCAGACTTACTGAATCAGAAATTCTGGAGGTGCATTCCAAGATCTGTGTTTTAACAAATTCCCAAGTGATTATCCAAGGCATGCTAAGGTTTAAGAACCACTGTTTAAATGAGTTCAGACTTGGGATCAGGTAAAGAGGAGGTTCCCAAGCAGGGATACCTTGTGAGAACTTAGTAATAGTGATGGCTAGCATGAATTTGGACACAGTGGGCAGCCAATAACTTGTACTTGAGAAGTCTAAATAGGTCTATATTTTAAAACTATACACTATCTGGAAATTTTCCTGTTAAACCCTGAAATTATACTGTTGCTTTCCTACATTAATCATCTCATATTTTGGAGCTTGTTGTATTTTCTGTTGAATTCAAAACACCAATCAATTTATCTGGAGGAAAATTCTGTACTTGAGAACCAGAAGAAAATATCTATTACTTCTCTCTATAAAACTCTGCATTTTCTCTTGCATCCTAAAAACAACTTCTGATAAAAAGAAAAATAGTTTACTTTCCTGACAGTCATTTCCCCTGGCTACAAGGGATTCAGCAGGACACAAACATAATATTTTAGGGCAAGTGGATGCTTCAGGGGAAAGTCTGCACATTGTCTTTAGTGAGAAGCAGAAATTATGCCTGTCTGGATGGTATCTAAATTGTCAGATGCTTAAACTATCTTGGCATTGATTTATCCATCCATCGTTTATCTGTTCATTCTTTCATTCTATATTTTTTGAGCATCTCTATTTTCTCTGCATTGGCATCTATTGTCTTTTTTTTATTATTATTATTATTCAGTTTGAGAGACTCCTGACTTTTGACATGACCTGTGATTTTCTATTGAAAGCTAGATATATTAGGTATTATATTGTAAGTCTCTGGATGTAATTTACACCTTCCTTTTGAGCTGGCTTCATCCAAAGTACTCCAGCAGAGTAAGGAAAAAGGACTGCTCTGTTACTGCCAGGCAGGGTTAGAAGTCCAGGCTCCCCATTTACCTTCTGTTGATTGACACATAAAGGAAGTTGGGGGGAGTGTCTTGTCACTGTAGAATGGGGGTGTAATTTCAGATCTCCATTGAACCCCAATGATACTCCTTGGCTGATAGCAGAAGGAATGCCTAATAATTCATCCCCAGCTGGCCTTCACTGATACCTTGTGCAAGAGGACTGAATGTTCAGTTGCTCAGTAAAGTTTGACTCTTTGTGACCCCACAGACTGTAGCCCACCAGGCTCCTCTGAAATTTTCCAGGCAAAAATACTGGAGTGGGTTGCCATTTCCTCCTCCTGGGGATCTTCCCGAACCAGAGATCATATGTTTGTCTCCTGCATTGGCAGACAGATTCTCAACCACTGAGCCACCTGGGAAGCCCTAAGAGGACAGAGCTCAGCCTCATTTCAGCTTGCTGGTTGTAAAAATCCAGACTCTCTTCTATCTCTGATATCTTTCTGTTGGAGAGGGGCATCTTGTTACTTTCAGGTGAAGGTGAAAGCCCTGGCTCTCCATGAGGTCTCCACTGACACTGTATTTAGGGCAAGGCCTCCTTATCACCTGCTGGGATGAAAAGTTGTGACTCAGATCTTGGGCACCACCACAGTGAGGGGACAGGCTTACCTTTTTATATCCTGGTAGTGTGGAAATCCTAGCTCCCAGCTCAATTGCATTGACAAGGTGGCACAGAGCTTTTTTGTGGTGTTTGACTGGAGTAGAGCTGGGATTCACCAGGTAGCTTGTCATGAGGCTAGAGAGAGCAGACTTCCACTGGGGCTTTTTTTGGCTTTTGCTCTTGGTATTTTTGAGTTTCAGTTTCATTAGCTTCATAGGATGAGAAGAAAAAGAAAAAAAAAATCCAGGCAATCCACCGCTAATGCTGTGACTTGAATTCTGAGTTTCATAGCTTGTCTGTCTCATTTTTTTTCACTGTTCAGAGTGTTTGTTCTATCTGTAATGTCCCAGGATTTTTCTTGTTCTTATCTGGAGAAATAAGGAACAGTATAGCTAATCCATCTTCCCAGAAATGAAAGTCTCTACTCTCTCAATTGTAAAAAATTACTATTTTAAAAATATTTGATTACACTTACTTTAAAAAATCAATTAAGTCTAATTGTGAATTATGTATGCACTGAAATTTAAGCATAATATATTTGGCTATGGTTATATAATTTAAATTCAATAATTTATCTCAGGCTAAAGAATTGTTAAATTTATATTTGTGTGAAGTCAGCAGAAACCCAAAACACTTATTTACATAGAAATATTTTTTAAAGAACAACAACAACAAATTGCTTGGTAAATCTCCACTTACTAGGTTATAGTATATGTGACACAGTAGAGAATATACATTGAATTAAATTTCTAGTAGGAAGTCTGTCGGGAGCCGCGTTAGGCATTAGTGACAAAACGGAGGCAGTATTCTTTCCAGAAAGAATACTTTCTCAAAACCTACAGGCGCTACACACTGTTTCCATCATTAACTACAACAATGACAAAATGCCCACTATCAACTCGAATTCTTTTATCACCAATATTTCTCTAAGAATGTTTATTTTTAGTGGCATTTTTTCTCGAACAAACTTTGTTCTTAAGATTCATAGCTTAGGAAGAATCTTTTCAACTCCTGAAGATTGCTGATGGTCTCAAATAGTTATTTAAAAATCAAAATTTTATTTAAAATTTCAGCTACTATAATGCAAATGTAAAAGGAGTTGTCTTAAAGTGGTTTTGTAAAATTTGCTGTTTTAACATTTAATTAGTAAGAATAAAAATATGATTTGAGTATTTCTTTTTTCTCTGAATTTCCTTCTTTTATAACTCTATTGTATTTGGATGTAGATGATTAATCATAGTTTTTGTGGTACATGACATTAGAATTTTTTATGAAATTTTAAAGTGGCAGAGTTGGTATCCTGCTTTTAATTCACCCTCTAAAGATATAAAGAATACCCATATAAGACTTCTTGGAAGACTTATCATTTAAATGAAATGTAAGAAATAATTAGAATTAAATATACAAAAAATATAAATATTTTATTACATGATAAAATCCAATTTTGAATTGTGCTGGCATGCAATACATATAAATTTTGTAAACATTTTTTTTTAAGGCAAACTAGCTAAAAGATTGCACATACTACAGTTTAGGTAGACAACTATTTCTTTCTTTACCTAGTCTCTTTCTATCCAATTTTGTTAGAATAATCTGGAAATATCTATCTAGCTTGCTATCTTCAAATTATTTTTTATAATAAACCTCTTTTTTAGGAACATTGATACCTGAATACTCTCCTTAATTGTACTTACAGCAGTTAGTTTAATGCAACCCTTGGTTTCTTTGTTATTTTAATTTATGTTTTCATTTGTTTTTTGCCTGACTACCCTTTACATTTCTTTTTTCCAGTTTTTTTCTTTTGTTTTTTCCCCAACAAAGACTAGCAAAAGACAACTACACTCAATTTAGATGTTTGGAACAAGAATGTTTTCCTTTGGAAGTATAAATACTGTCATTTGGATAGTCTCAATGTATAAACAATAATTAAAGTCACGGAGCTGATTATATCCGTCTAGGAATATAGACGGATTTTTTCCTTTGCATAAAGGAAAAAAAAAAAGTGATCCTAGGACTGAATACTGAAAAAAAAATTTGAGGGGGAAAAAATGCAGAAGAGAAAACCTAACATATTAGCCTAAAGTGGGATTCTTGCTTTTATATCATGTTTTATTTGTTTTTTCTCTTTCCTTAACCTGTGACAAAGATGGGCTTTAATGTTTCCCTCAGTTTGACTAAACTTTAGCCACGCTGCTTCTTGATGGTAGGCCTTTTCTAAAAAATAACATTTCCTTTAGAAAACTTGCAATTGTAATTATTTCATTGCTCTTTGAGATACAAATCTTTTTAGTAGTCTCCTGCCGGTTTTATTTATTTTTTTTAATTTTATTTTATTTTTAAACTTTACATAATTGTATTAGTTTTGCCAAATATCAAAATGAATCCGCCACAGGTATACATGTGTTCCCCATCCTGAAACCAAGGAATATCTTCCTGTACCTGGGACCCACTTCTCTGAAATGTATTCATTATGGAAGATATCGCATTTTCCTGTCTCTGTGGGGGGGGGGGGGGTAGGAGCCTAACTTCATGGATGCCTTGCTCTAAGTTGTAAAATGACCTCTTCTCATGGAAATATGCAAAAGTTTGCTTTTCCTGTGGGTAAGGCCAGTGAACAAATACACATGGCCTCAGGTCTCCCATCCCAGCTCTTAAAACTTCTCCTACATTTTCTATCAGTAGGAGTTCAGACTGGCTTCTTTACCCCTTTTGCAATAGCTTTGAATAAAATAGCTTTCTTTCCTGTTAGATATTATTTTGTGTAGTTTTTTTGCTTGACAACTGTGCCTGCCACAATCTTTTAGGGTTGTTGTCGTTTCCTGAACTTTGTTCCTTGATACCGCAAAATTCTTAAATTCTACTAACTCATTTGAATGGAGGTTTCTCTATAGGTTTCAAGACCTCATTAGTCTCCATTCCTTCACCTCCTCTTGGGAGGATTCAAAACAGTGGACTAGTACTCTGCCTTCCATCTTGCAAGGTCTGGTCTTACTTGTGAGAAATATCCTGTGTGCCAGAATTTTGTTTTCCTCTTCAAACTGATTCCATCTGCACTTGAACTGCCAATTTCTTCAAAGTTTCTGTCTTGGTCTCATCTCAGGCTTCCAATCCCAGAAGATGTTATTCTCCAAACTGTATATTTTCTAGGGGATTTCTTTCCACAGTGAGGGTGTGTGAGTCATATGTGTCCTCAAGATGCCACCACTTTCCTGGAATCCATCCCAGTAGTCAAGAAAACTATTCAAAAAGCAAATAGAAATAATAGACTCATTTTTAAGTCATGTTTACTTAAATAATTTATATTTCTTCTTTAAAATAAGTCTTTACTCATTTCCTCACTTCACCCCAACTCCAGGGCTCAACATTTTACAAGTTTATAGCTTCTTTCTGAGCAACCTTTTATACAAACATAGCTTCCTTGATTGACATTTTATAAATTATATTCTATTGTCTTCAAGCTCATCCTCACTATTCAAGATACTGGGGAAGAGAGTGCTGAAACTGACTTTGCATTATAGTAACATTATCTTCATCTACATCTTTGGGTGAAAACTTTATGATACTATAGACATGTACTTTCACCATTTATGGGTGCCATATTTTAGCAGATTTCCTATTTGGCTATGAAGATAGGTATTCAACTGGCTTGTTGAGTTTTAGAAATCTAAGTGTGGCTGGAAGGCCGATCAAGTGACCCTCTCTTGTTACTTCTAGAGCTTCTGATTTAACAGATTGAAAATTATTGAGTAAACAATTCTGAATTACTCTGTAACTTGTGAACATGTATGCTAATCATGTTTAGATATGAATCATTGCCTTATTACGACTCTATTTTGTTGTAGTGGTGGGTAAAATAAACAAGTTAACCTCTCTTAGCCCTCTGTTTCCTCATCTTTGAGAATCATCATGATTACCCCTGTCTTGTTATGAGGACTCAATGATATAACACATGAAATTAGTAACATTGGTCTTGGAATCTATTATACAATCAGTGAAAAGTAACTAGAGTATAATCATAAGGCTGTCTATGACAAAGAGGTAATAGAAGAGTATTTGTAGAATTTTAACCTCTTTCCTTTTGTTTCTTTTTTTAGCTTAGAATTGAAGTATTTATAGTCAGAGAGAGACAAGGACACATTTTCTTACATTCTAAGTTTATGTACATTCAGGGCTTCCCAGGTGGCTCTAGTGGTGAAGAACCTACTTGCCAGTGCAGAAGACGTGAAAGACGCAGGTTTGATCCCTGGGTCTGAAAGATCCCCTGGAGGAAGAAATGTCAACCCTCTCCAGTATTTGTGCCTGGAGAATCCCACGGACAAAGGAGTCTGGTGGGATACAGTCCACAGTATGGTCACAAAGAGTTGGATATGACTGAAGCAGTTTAGCAAGAAGTAATAGTTCAGTAGGTATATTTATGTGGCTGTCAAGGCATGTAAATCATTTAAGCTCCTTCTGTGTGCTTGTTAAGCATCATGTTGGATTTTAAAAATACATGAATTAACACCTAGAGTTTATAGAGTAAATGAGATAAAGCAAACAGTTAAAAAATATACAAAAGCTTATTAAATATAGCATAAACATGAAAGAAGTGTTCTCTCTAAAGAACTTGGAGACAAGTAACAGGATCTTACATATTTATTCTGTACAATCTATTACAGCATTAACTTTTTTTTTAAATTTTACTTTATTTTTAAACTTTACATAATTGTATTAGTTTTGCCAAATATCAAAATGAATCTTTCTAATTTAAATATCACCATAAAGTAGATAATACATTTCTAGCTTGCAAACTAAAGATTAGAGATATTAATTCATTTCTAAAATCCACATACATGAAAAGTTTTAGAGCTGAATTTCTAACCTAAACTTTTTGATTACACATTTATACATTTCACTAACTTGGCTTCATAATAATTAATATGATTCAGTCAGACTCTTTTTGGTTGCTTCTTAATCCATATTTCTTGGACATTACGAGATAGTACTTATACTTTGGTCAATTTTTTCTTTTATTACAATTCTACCTATTGTTATTGAGAAATGGCTGATGTTTAATAATTATTATTTGAAGACTCAAGATTTTTTTCAATTCTAAATTGCTAAAATCTGAAAATGTATTTTATAATCCAATACCTTCTTATATATTTCATTTTATTTTGTTGAACAATGAAACAGAGCACATTCAAAGAGTTAGTGGCTCAGTTGGTAAAGAATCTGGCTGCAATGTGGGAGACCTGGGTTTGATCCATGGGTTGGGAAGATCCCCTAGAGAAGGGAAAGGCTACCTACTCCAGTATTCTATCCTGGAGAATTCTATGGACTTAGTATAGTCCATGGGGTTGCAAAGAATCAGACATGACTGAGTGACTTTCATAAAGGGTTAAAAGTATTCCCCATTTCTATATGGTTGTCACTGAAAGGAAACTTATTTCATATGTCATATGAAAGCAGCAAAGGAGGTTCAGTTTTCTGAAGGCCATGCTGATGAAGATTTATGATGCCTGAAGGTAGAGTTCCTAAATTAGAGGTCAAAACATCAGAGAAAATTTTACCACAGTAATAAAAAAATTCACTTTCTGAAACCCTTCTTCAGCTTTGAAAATCATTGTAAAGATACATTACTTGGCAAAAGATGAAGTGAGGAAATCATTTTACATTTTAGGATAAGATTAAGTGTTTAATGACTTCTGCTGCTGCTGCTAAGTCACTTCAGTCGTGTCCGACTCTGCGCGACCCGATAGACGGTAGCCCACTAGGCTCCCCTGTCCCTGGGATTCTCCAGGCAAGAACACTGGAGTGGGTTGCCATTTCCTTCTCCAGTGCATGAAAGTGAAAAGTGAAAGTGAAGTCGCTCAGTCGTGTCCGACTCTTAGCGACCCCATGGACTGCAGCCCACCAGGATCCTCCATCCATGGGAATTTCCAGGCAAGAGTACTGGAGTGGGGTGCCATTGCCTTCTCCGATAATAATCTTAGGGATGGTGAAATAGCTAAAATTAATATGCAATAAAATCCAAAGCCTAAAACCATGTTAACTGTAAGCAACAATAGTCTTGAGACTGGAATAACAAGACTGAAGACCTTTGGTTAGGTAACTGTATAGACAGAGAAACTGAAAGATGTCATGTACTAACAGCCCTATTGTTATTTTCCATTTGATCAGATAGAGTAATTGACTCTGCATTGTTTTTTTGGGGTTAGTCTAGGAGTTGATATTCATCATTAACTTAAAAAATTTACACCTCGATTGAACTATTATTGATATATAATAAATAGGATATATTTAAAGTATACAATACAATGTGTTTGGCATATGTATACACCTGTGAAAATATAATCAAAGTAATGAGCAAATCCACCATCCCCCAGAGTTTTCATTTGCTCCTTTATAATTCATCCTTTTCCTCGGTCTCTATTCTCTTCTAGAAATCACTTATCAGCTTTCTACTAGTATAGATTAGTTTGTACTGTCTAGAATTTTCCATAAATAGAATAGAATCTATGTTCTCTTTTTGACTGACTTATTGACTTAGCAAAATTATTTTCAAATTCACTTATGTTGCTGTATGCATTAATATGTGATTCCCTTTGCTAAATAGCATTCCATTTTCTGAATAGGACATAGTTTGTTTACGTTTTAACCTGTTGATGGATATTTGAATTTTTTTTCAATATGGAACTATTACAAATATAGATGCTATGAATATTCAGATACAAATGTGTTTGTGCAATATGCTTTCATTTCTCTTGGCTAATACCTAAGAGAGTAATGACTAGATCTAAGGGCACTCCCAACATTCCGCGTCTTTCATTACTCCCAAGTAATGAACCTGGGCCCTTTACCTATTGTGTAAAACATTCATTCATTCTTGAGGGTTCACGTTTTAAGGAATAGAAGTAATGCAGGCCTTTGGTGAGAAATTCTTAGTTTTTTAATCGGAAATATTTTTGTTTTACTGTTGCTTAAAGGTTATTTTGTCTGGGCAGAGAGTGGATGGTGGAACATGTATTGCGGTTGTTATTTTCCAGCACTGCCAGGATGTCTCAGTGTCTTCAGCCCTTCACTCCTTCTGAGAAGTCAGTGGTTATCCATGTTGTCATTTCTATCCATGTAATTTTGATCTTTGGGATTTAGCCATTTGTACACAGAATTTGGGTTCCCTCTCACAGGATCTCTCTTTTAAGAGAGTCCAACCTCAATTTCTAGTATCTGAGTTTTCCGTGAAGTCTGTCCTCTAATTCTCCATGATAGTAAAATATAGGTTTCTGAGTTCCAGTTACCCTTTTGTAGCCATCTGGCAGATCTCAGATCTGATGTTATAAAAGAAACTTACTCCATGCTCTTCTTCTCTTAATGTTAATGTCTCCATAATATCACCCTAATTTCATTTATTCTCCACTGTCTTCAGATTGTTCTTTATAAATTTTGCCCAGGGTTTAGTTTTTATATATTTAGAAGTTAGCCTGACTAGGAATTTAGTCATGATGAAAAAGGAAACATTTTTATAATGTTTTTATCTGTTTGTTTTTAATGTGGAGAGATTTGAATACATTTGAAGGATTATGGGAAATAACCAGAAAAGAAGGGGGTTTTAAAAATAATAGTGGGGGAATTGATGGAGCCTGGGTACTAAAGGAAAAAAAACAATGACACATCTAATGAATAGATGTATGAGCCTTAGACAGGAGGACACAAGTGGTGAAAGGATATCTTTATGAAAATAAAATTTATAGGTGTTTTCAAATAGATGCAGTGTTTCTATCATATATTTTCTATTATCAACAGCATAAAAAAGTGTAAGTTTATGGTATATAGTCATGTTGGTAATACTGCAGAGTGCCTCCTGTAAAAATAGGAATTTTAAAAATATTCCATAATTCATATTCTTATTCTCAGCTCCCTAACTGAACCTCCCCCTAGCTTTCCATACCTGTGCTTGGCTTCAGAGTGGATTGGCATGTCTACCCACATGAAGTTGTTTCTCCACCTGAAATACTCAGGTACCTCTAATTCAACATCTTTGTTCACAAACAAGCACCTTAACATAAGAAAAACAATAATACATGAAAAAAATTAAATACTATTAATGATGTGAGAGACCTCAGAAGACCTTTACTCTCTTCTTTGAAGAAATCCTTATGAACTGATTCTCAGACCTTTAATCCCTTCACAGCACAAGTGGGAGAAAATTTCATGTCTTTCAGACAGATGGATGAGAAGACATGCCAAAAACTGTCACTTCACTGGGTCTAAAGGAGACCAGCCAAGCTATTGGTGATGACAGGGACAGATGGGAAAGATTGAAGTACGCAGTATGTCTAAAATGCAACAATATTTTGGTTGGTATTACACCTATCTATACTTATCCCAGTTTTGCTGAGGAAAGGGAAGTAAAATTGGAATTAAAGAAGGAGAGACAATATGGATAGCTTCACCCAATTTCCCAGTGTCTGAAACTACTTCATCCAAGGTAATCCTTGCCTCAATAAGACTCTGGCCTTAGGCTAACACACTATTAAGGCCAATGAGACTCTGGTCTCCCAGCAGCAGTGGTTGCATGGAATGGTAAGGGTTGGGTGAAGAGCAAGGTCAATCTTCCTATTGCTAGGGCTCAATCCCAGAGAAACTGAATATTCGACTGCCCAGCTTGGTGCAAGACATAGACATGAACTCACACTTTCTGATGAACAGAACACAAATTATTTCTATACCTGTCTCATTGTTATTCTTCAAATAAAACATCCTGTACAGTTGTTTTTAAAGCAAAACATAGGAAATACAAAGAAACAATATGACACTCAATCAAAAAAAATTAATAGAGGTTACCCTCCAGATGACCTAATCATTGGGATTAGTAGACAGACTTTAAATAGCCATTATAAAAATGTTCTCAAATATGCAGGAAAAGATATAAGTAACTGAAGAATAAATGTGGAAATCTTAGAATACAATATGAAAGATACAAACTAGAATGTCTGCTTCAGGAAAGCTAAGTAAAACTAAAACCTTTGGCCAGTACATGTAGATGAAACATAAGATTCTGAAAGGCAGAGGGAAGAGAGGCTGTCTAGGGACATGGTGGTGAATTCTCCTGGGTTTTCTTTTATGTCTCTTAGATCCCAGACATGGAGTTGAAGACACTAACAACCCAAGTGCTGAAAGGAAAGTGCTGTCAACCCAGAATCCTACACACAGTGAAAATATTCTTCATAATTGAAGGGATAATCTGAGCATTCTCAAGTAAAGAAAATGCAGTGAATTTGTCACCAGAAGACCTACCCTAAAAGAAGAGCCAAGTGAAGTTCTTGAAACAGAAAGGAAACAACCAAAGAATAAACTTTGGAACATTACAAGAAAGGAAGCAGACAGTAAGCAAAAAAGTGAGTAAATAAAATTACCTTGCTTTCTCCTCTTGAGTTTTCTAAATTATTTTTGATAGTTGGAGCAAAAATTATAACACTTTCTAAAGTGGTTCTAAATATATGTAAAGAAATATTTAAAATAATTATATTAAAAATGCTTGAGGATAAAAAGATATAAAGGGTTGTAAGCTTTCTACACTTCACTTGAACTGATAAATACCTGTATACTAAGTTGTGTGTATGTAATGTAATAACTAACCACTATAAAATCTGTGCAGAGAAACCAAATGCATAACCACAATGGAATTCTTTAAAAAACCTGAAGTAATCCACAGAGAGGCAGAATAAACAAAACAAAAAATAACATGGTAAAATTAAACCCTTAAAGCTCAGTAATTACATTAAATGCAAATGGCTGAGATATAATAAAGACAGAGATTGGTAAAATAAAGAATGATAAACTATATGCTGTCCACAAGAAACTCACTTCAAATATAATTACATTGGCTGAAAAAGAAGGATGGAAATATATATATATATATATATATATATACACACACTTATATATTTGTTTAATATATACAATATATGTACATTAAGCATATGTGTGTGTGTATATATGTGTGTATATATATATATATAAAACAAGTATTAGTCAAGAGAAAGCAAGAGTGTTATACTAGATAAAATAGTCTTTAGAGCAAATGAAGTTACCAGAGATAGAAAGGGATATTACATAACAAAAAGGCAAATTTACCAAGAACACATAGCAATCCTAAATATGTTTGCAATGAACAGAGGTACAATATATGAAGCAAAATGTAATACAACTTTACTACAATTTTTTTTAATATTAAAAAAGTAATAGACCTGAAGAGAAATAGACAGGTTCACAATTACATTGGCGACATCAATACTCCTCTCTCAACAAGTGATAAAACAACTGGCAGGCAATGAGCAAGGATTTAGAAGACTTCAAAATCATTAACAAAATGATTCAATCATCTTTAGAATAGTCCACTCAACAACAGCAGAACACACATTTTTTTCCCCCAATAGTTCACAGAACAAATTCTAAGACTATATCCTGAGCCATAGACCAAAGCTTGAGAACTTTAAAAGAAATGAAATCATACAGAGTTTGTTCTCTGATCAAACAATGGGACACATTTGAATTCAACATGACTAACATAAGAGAATCACTGAAGATTTAGAGACTAAAACATATAACTTCTAAATAATCCATGAATCAAAGAGTAAATCTCAAAAGAAAGAGCAAAAAACCATATAGTGGCCTAACATGCCCATTGACAGAATAATGGATATACAAATGTAGTTTATCTATATAGCAGAAGACTACTCAGAAATTAAAAATCAGTAATGAACTACTTGAACACTCAGCAACAGGAATTAATCTCAAAAACATACTGAGAAAAAGAGGCTAGACACACACACAAGTTAAAGATCAAAGATACAGAAATCAGAATAGCCATTTCTTATGGAAGGTGTGGGACAGCCAGAAAGGGGTAGAAGGAAACTTTCTTGGGAGATAGGGATGTTCTATGTCTCAATTAGAGTGTATGTTATACAACTGTATATGCTCTTAAAACTCATCAAACTGTATACTTAATCTCCCAACATTGTATGAAAGGTAGCCCTACTTCAATAAAGATTCAAAAAAAAAAAAAGCAGAATAATTGTTAACTGCATACTCTTTTCCCTTTTGTTATATATTCTATTTCCAAATCTGCTGATCTATCCTTCAAAGTATCTCAAAGCATATCACATTCTATTAGCCCTGTATCATTGCCCTGGGTGAGATCTTCATTTGGACAGAAACAACTTCCATGGTTATCCCCTTGACGTATGTCCTTCAGTTTTGTTACTCTTAAAACATCCTCCCAAAATTTCCTGATTAGAAGAAAAAAATTCTAATGCCTCCCGTAAAGGTCCATTTCCTTAGCACACAGGCACACCTTGATTTGCTGGTCACCAATGACTTCTACTTTATTTTGTAATCATCTTTACATATGTTTGCCTTCTCATTAGATTATGCGCTTTGTGAAGACAGCACTAAATCTCACTTTTAAGTAAATCTTAATTAATGTTTACTGAAAGGACAGAGTACATTAGCTGATTCCCCTAAACTGGCTACTCTCTGCTGTGATTTTGAGGTCTTATTTTGTCAAAGCAAGTTAGATCTTACTGTACAGACGCTGCAAAAATTTTATCAGAACAATGTGCTTTGACCTTATTTAACTTTCGACTGCCAGCCAGAGAAGTTCTTTCTTGAAATTAATCTATCACAAATTGCAGTTGGTGAAGTGATTAAAAAATAGATGTCAACTTGTAAAAGGAATAATTTCTAATTGAAATCCATACATTAGCAACACAAAAAGTGTCCTAAGAAATTTCTTCATATTTGATTTCATTCCTCTGATAAAAAATTATTTAAAAGACTTTCTATTGGTAATACTGGTCATTCAAGAAAATTAAAGAAAACACATGCACTGATACCATATCAAGTATAAATACAGCTCATAGCTTGAAACTCAATTAAGTCTTTTTAAAAAGTCCTTCAAAGCATTAGGATTAAAAGCATTTTACCCATAGGTATTAATCTTACATTTCAAAAATGTAAACCTGTAAACATTTCAAAGTCTAAAAATTTTTGCCAGGTTCCTGATCTATTTTTTATAAAATTTTGATTTTCATAAATAAAGGTTAGTATTAAGCCAAATCAGTTAATATGAGTGTTTTGCTAATTCAACTACAATCTTTTGATAAACTCTACACTATCTAAAGGATTTGAAGAAAAATTGTCACAAGCCCAACAAGATTAATGATTCCCTTTCTATGCTTCAAGAATATAAGAAAATATTGATGAGTATGTGAAAAAGTTATACCTTCAGCATCCTGTAGAACTGAACTTTGGGTCAAATATGGATGTTTATTGTTGGCCAAAAGATTTTTCTTTTTCCATTAGTCTAAAAGATAAACTTGTTGATAAATTTTTGACAGTAAAAATAGGTCTCAGCATTCATTCTCAGGAAACCTTTGGATTTCAAGAATATTAAGGTTAGGAGGCAAATAATCTTAAATGAAGTATGCAGTATATTCCTGAGGTCCTTTTTCTTTGAGTAAACAGGAAACAACTGACTTAAAGAACCAATGGTATGTAATGTTATCTTTGGGAAGACCTGTGTGTTCTTGCTTTGGCCTCACTGCTTATTAAGGTATGGACTATGAAGCAAGTCACTCTACTGATCAAAGTTTACACTTCAATGTTAGAAGAATGTTTAATAAAATTGACCTTCTTTACAACGAAGTTCTGGGAAAAGGGACTTTTGAGTCAGATAAACCTTGTTTTAAATCCAGGCTTTGTACTTGATGCTGCCCACATGGGCTTAGGTAAGGGTAACAACTCCAAATTTTGTTTCCTCATGGTATAGAATAAGGATAATAATTTCTACATAATGAAGCTGTTTTGAAAATTAAATAAAATAATTGTTCTCTAATCAAAGTGTTCCTCTAAAATCTTGAGATACAAACAACACGCTCCCCAGTTAATAAACAATAGAGCCCTCATGGCATTACAGGAAAGAGCAATTTGACAGGGGGTTGGCTCTCCCATCCTGTAACTTCTTAACATGCTCCCCCAAAGTCAAGGTCATAGAAACCCTCCAGGTTCACACTGTCCTTTCTCATGTCCTTCTAAGAACTTAATGCTTGACCTGGGCCTCACCTACCCCCTTTTACTTGAAAACTTCCCAATCATACCTCAATCTCACTGATCCAAAATGATGCAGCTCAGAGCTTTGCATCCACAACAGAAGCCTGACATGGTCCCTTAAACAGTCAGAAGAGGTCCTTGTTCACAGATGCTGCTGTGCCCCCTAGAGTAGCATCTGTACCACTTGATGTTGCATCCAAAGAAGGGTGGTGGGATGTGAAGCTTACAGTCAGCTCATGGTCTCCGTAACTAATAAAGCTCACCCTGTTCTGCATTGGTCCCGTGAGGTGTAAGGTAGGAGGTAAAAGGTAGCACCATCTGCTGCCAGTGTTATACTTTGCTTATACTTTGTCAAAGTTATATCAATTTAAAGCTGAACTGTTTCCCAAACTGATGCTCTTAAAATAAAATCACTCACCTCTCCTCTTAACCTCTCCTCTTAAATGTTGCTTTCTTTCAAGATGATCCATTTGAGAAAACTTTGTTCTCTGCTCTGAGAAACTTCAAGCCATGATTCACTAGCATTATGTTTTGGGCACATCTTCCCCCATCTTGAAATCTACTATTCTTGCCAGACACTGGCTTTGAGAGAATTCAGCTCTATCCACAGGACAGAGGTTAGTAGCCTTGAGTTTGTGGGATAGAAGGTGCCAATTTAACCTCCTTTCTTCCCTGGAGGCCCTTGTTTCCTTATATAAATTTGAATATATCCTCAACAAAATCTATTGATGTAAAAAATGTAATGACAATTGAGTAAGCATTCATTATCAAAAAATAAAACCCTAATTATTTTCCATTAATACTGCAGTCTGAGGCAAATACTGTATTACATTTTAAATAAATATATATTTATTTAAATATGATTATACAATTACATTAATATATCAAATGATGTAGGTAATACCCAATTAAGTATGGGAAAAATTGAGAAATCTTTGCATTTTTCATAGTCAGACAATTGATTAGATATGCTTCTTTTCCTTCTGAAACATCTCATATTCAGAAATGTTCGTAGTGTCCTTGAAATAACATTGATGGCTTCTTAAGACCAAGTGAAACCCTTTGAAGTTAAAATTTCCAATAAAGTAAAAATGTTTCTACACTTTTCTTTTAACATCATTGAATTCTGAATCTAGGATTATCACCAAATAGCAGCCAGCAACTTAATAATTTGATACTTAATACTTTCCCAAGAATCTATGCTGAACTAAAATTAGAAGTACAAGTATGAAAAAAAAAGTATGTACAGAATTTCCTCCCTGGACTAAAAATTTAATTTAGACATATTTAATAAAAATTAATATATTCTCCTCATTCAGATCAACACAGACATATATTTTTAAATACTTGACCTTACTTCTCACCTATTCAAGATACGTAGTTTGACATACATTATAGATGGTACACATGCACTCAGACACATATACACACAATATTTTATTAGTATTAAAGTCTATTATTCTGAAAATGCTTTAGAAATATATATCATATTACAGGGCTTCCCTGATGGCTCAGATGGTAAAGGATCTGCCTACAATGAGGGGTAACTTGGATTCGATCCCTGGGTTGGGAAGATCGCCTGGAGCAGGGCAGGGTACCCACTCCAGTATTCTTGCCTGGAGAATGCCCATGGACAGAGGATCCTGGCAGAACTGCAATCCATGGGGTCGCAAAAAGTCAGAGATGGAAAGATTTTTAAACAGGGTATATTCAACTAAATACTTGTCAGGCCAGAGATAGGCATTTTTTTTAAATTAAAAAATTTCAATGCGAATTTATAAGTGATATCTAGAGTATATAGAGTACTATTGAATATATACCTACTTAAACAGGCCTTTGGAGAAGGCAATGGCACCCCACTCCAGTACTCTCGCCTGGAAAATCCCATGGACGGAGGGGCCTCATGGGCTGCAGTCCATGGGGTCGCTAGGAGTCGGACACGACTGAGCGACTTCACTTTATTTTTTCACTTTCATGCATTGGAGAAGGAAATGGCAACAGGCCTTTAAAAAAAATACTTGATAAATAACAGATTAGGCCCCCATTTGTTTACTAAACATAAAATCATCAGATGTTGAAAATTCAAACAAAATTAAACCTTTACCAGATACTTCTTTAGGGTATACCTGTAGTGTGTGTGTGTGTGTGTGTGTGTGCACGTGTGCATGCAAGCGTGGTCAGTTCTGTCTGACTCTGCAACCCCGTGGACTGTAGCCCACCAGGCTCTTCTGTCCACAGAATTTTCCAGGTAAGAATACTGGAATGGGTTGCCATTTTCTTCTCCAGGGGGTCTTCCCAAACCAGGAATCGAACCCAAATCTCTTGCATCTCCTACTTTGGCAGGCAGATTCTTTACCACTACACCACCTAGGTCCCTGCATACTTCTGGAGATTGCATCCTTCCTATAATTAGTCAACATGAAATAGTTATTAGCATTTCTTTTTTTTTCCTGAGTAAAATGGTCAAATAAATTAATTATTGAAATTTACAACATAATATATCATAGTTTCAGTGAGATATGATTGTTGTTCTAATTTAACTCAAAATTGGTGAATATTCACATTCTATCTTTGAAACCTAATTTTTCTCAATTTTTTATGAAAATAATGTTTTCATTCTCTGTTGTGCTTGAGTAGAGATTATTTAACAGATGTTCATGCCTCAATCCTCCTTGATATTTATAATTCAAAGTTTTAAAATGTTGGCTTCTCTCTTTAAATATACAAATGTATGAATGTGATAATGAACTAATTAAATATTTCATTAAATATATTTTCATTGGAAGACACTACATAATTAAAAGTACAATATATTATGATATTTAACATCAATTCTGAACTTGATTGTACTATTTCTTACAGTGTTCACTCCCCCTCCTCAGTGAGATTATACATTCCTGCCCATTGCCATGTGATTTACTTTTCTCCTGTGAAAAGAATAACCATTCCTGCCTCATTGCAATTGGACTTGCCTGACTTACTTTGGGAAGGGAGCCAGTATGACACATGCCATGTCTGAACAGAACCTTCAAGTATTATTGCATGGTTTGGTTCAGCCCCTGCTCTTCTCTACCATGGAGATATGCATGTCCCATAAAGGCTGCTTCTACAAAGTGGATGTTATAAACCTCTGAGATAGGGGACAAAGGGCTTATCACACAACAAAGCTAACTAGTAGCAATGAACATTCTGAGAAATAAAGCTGGTACCAATTTTGAAAAAGAAAACTAGGTGTTTTAGTTTCAAAATAATTAAAGTAAATATTCTTTGCATGGAAATGCTAGTTTGTTTATGAAGTTTGCTTTAAACCACCACCATTCTCTTCCCTGAACATCTGACTTAAGTAGAGCATAACAAAAATATGTAACTTACCTTTAATAACTAGTTAGCAACTCAAGAAAAATATCTACTTGCAAGGACTATAATCAGAGGTGTAACCATAACATTCTGCTTCCTTTTTGTAAGATTATATAAGCTAAAATGTTTATATTACAGAACAAACTGTTTCAAAATCAAACAAATTGAGAATTAAGTAATAAAAGTTTAGAATATATTGAAAACAATATAATATATCTAAACAAAGCATTATTTCTAATATTTATTTTATCAGAGTACATAAAATTTGTGAAGAATCCCTGCCATCTTTTTATATTGGAAGTTGAAAGTGGTTTTCTGAGTTTTATTAGAAACTACAAATCTTATGATATATAGGAAAGTGGAGATTGGAAAGCATAGATGGGTACTTTAAAACAACTGCTTCTTGATACTCTATATCAGCAACGAAAAATCTTGGCCATGACTAGTTTCTCTGCTCACATGAAGTGAAGTAGTTGCCCAGTTGTCTGACTCTTTGCGACCCCATGAACTGTAGCCCGCCAGGCTCCTCTGTCCATGGGATCCTCCAGGCAAGAGTACTGGAGTGGGTTGCCATTTCCTTCTCCAGGGTCTTCCCAACCCAGGGGAAGCTGGATTGAAGCTGGATCTCCCTCATTGCAGGCAGATTCTTTACTATCTGAGCCACCAGGGAAGCCCTTCTCAGTTGAGGCTGCTATCTAATTTCAGGATGTGAAGATTTGAATGCTGCTTTCATGTTGCTACTTCTAATATATGCCCAGATATTACCATTTTAGTGCTAAAGAACATTGCCAACTTTTGCACTGGCATTCTTTTATGTGATGAAGTAAACTAGTTTTGATTTATAAAATTATGCATTCCTCCCTTGATCTCCCATAAAATCTCGAATCAGGCCAAGGAATCATGGCCCATGTGTGAACAATCAATGCATTTCCCTCCCCTAGGAATTAAAAATAATTTAAAAAAGATAAACACTGCCAGCAATAACTCATCTGTTTACTGACTTCCTCCAATGAGGTGACCATTTCTAACCTCTGCTCTTTGGAAAAAGAATACTGAATGCTTGATATGTTCATATCACTACGAAAGATATTTTGTCCCTCCCTTGAAAAAAGAAATTTCTTCTTTCAGGAGCTATATAAGCTCAACAATCTTTAGGAAGGTAATCACTACTAAAAATAACAGAGTAGATTTGAAAAATATAAGTTAATTATAATCACCAATATATTGGGCCCTTCATACAGTCTGGACACATTTCTATGAATCTGAATCTATAAATGTAAATCTCCTCCTTCCTACTGACTACTGCCTCTTACGTTGCAGGGAAATAAACACACTTCAGTTGCAGCTATCAACAATGTCATCAATGACTACCTTGATATTTTTGGTCTTTATCTACTTGAATTCTTGAAGGAATTCTGTATTGTTAATTATGGTGGTGGTGGTTTAGTCACTCAGTCATGTCAGACTGTCTGCAACCTCTGGACTGTAGCCCACCAGGCTCCTCTGGCCATGGGATTTTCCAGGCAAGAATACTGGAGTGGGTTGCCATTTTCTTCTCCAATTGAATTATTTATGGTTGCTCTCTATTGATTATATTGTTTTCTTCAGAATTTTTGATATTGTTTGCTCTTTGTTATGTTGAATAATTTCGTCTTACATCTCAGGAACTTTGAATGCTATGCTTTGACTCAGTATTGTTGAAATCTATGAATGTGTGCTTTCTCTTTGAGCAGTTAGCTATATGCCGGAAGTGTCCAGGTTCTATATGGCCTGTGATTCCAATCACAGCTTTGCTTTCATTATCTTGAAGTGTGCTATTTTCATCCATTCTGTGTGTCTAATTCCTAGGAGTCAAAATGGTACCTAGGTAGACATCTATACTATATTTTCATTCTCTGTTGTTTTGGATCATTTCTTTACTTCCACAGATCGGAAATGAGTCCAGGACTTTAAACATGGTTTTAAATGATCTCTTTATCCAGCTCTCTTCTCTCTGTAATTCTCTTAGCTATTTTAGTTTCCAGGGACTGATTTTGGTGCTTTGGCTAGAAAGCTGAAGGTTTTGTCTCCTGTGCTATTTCAAGCTTTCTGTGATTAGGTGTGTTTTGAGGAAAATAAGAGGAAAAAAAAGAGAATAAGTAATGAAGATTCCTTCTATATATTTTAGCCTTCTTTTGTCAGAAATGAAGATATTTTATTATCAATATTTTAGGTGACTGCCATTTCTGCTGCCACGACCATCATCACTGCTGTTGCCCTCCTGACCCAAGAGTGCTGCTTCCTAGGGGGCAGTGCTGAGAGTACAAAAAGAGGAAGAAAGCAATTTCCTCCCACTCATAATCAGAGGTGGCCCTTCCAACTTCTCTGACCTGAAAGAGGGTGTTCATCTTGGAGATCATCTGTCTGTATCAACTGAATATTTCCAGTCAGGGTTTTCAGCTTTAACTCATGGGAAAGAGAGTATACTTTCTTCATCTTACCCTGCTCCAGAAATTGGGCTATATCATTTTGATTGCTCTCACTATGCTTTCAGACTTCCTGGAAGGATATTATCCAAAAGTCCCTTTAAAAAATATTACTCAGCTATTAAAAAGAATGCATTTGAATCAGTTCTAATGAGGTGGATGAAACTGGAGCCTATTATACAGAGTGAAGTAAGTCAGAAAAAAAAACCCCACCAATACAGTATATTAACACATATACATGGAATTTAGAAAGATGGTAGCAATGACCGACAGCAAAAGAGACACAGATGTAAAAAACAGACTTTTGGACTCTGTGGAAGAAAGCGAGGGTGGGATGATTTGAGAGAATAGCATTGAAACATGCATATTACCATATGTGAAATAGATCGCCAGTCCAGGTTCGATGCATGAGACAGGGTGCTCAGGGCTGGTGCACTGGGATGACCCTGAGGGATGGGATGGGGAGGAGGTGCGAGGGGGGTTCAGGACGGGGGAAATATGTACACCCATGGTTGATTCATGTGAATATGTGGCAAAACCACTACAATATTGTAAAGTAATTAGCCTCCAATTAAAATAAATTAATTAATTTAAAAAATCTAATAGCTGTGTTCGCTGCGAGCATGGTGGTGAGGAACAAGTTTTATAAACTACCCTGTTTTTGAAAACTCACAGGACGCTTTCACTAGCTTCAGCACGTGGAATAGTTAGGATCATCCTGTAAACCTAATTTATTTTTTATTACAAGTGATAAGATTTGTGATTTGACCTTTGTCTGACTGCTTGATGGCAAAGAAGTATATTTTTCCCCATATTTGGTAAGTTTATTGACCAAAGTTTTATATTAATCTCACTTTTGACTTTATCATCATCTACCTTCTTTAACTTTTTCTTTTCCTTAACTTCATTCATCTGGTTTATATTTTATCTTAACATATTGTATTTTAGGTATTTATGCACACAACTTTAACTCTTCTCTGAAAAAAGATATAAACAAATAAATCCATGTACTATAATTGCACTGCATATCACAACTGAGAAGTCAATGTACATGACTGGAACATAAAAGACATGAGTATTTTAAATCTAAATATTATTTTGAACTATATTAATTTAGTATGCATTAAATCATTTGACATCTACCTTTGTTTAAAAAAATTACTTATAAGCTGTGGATATTAGTTTTGAGAAAAATACATTTAGGCAAATGTTTAAAAGAGATGCAATAGAATTATTTTATATTCTTTTAAAATACATCAGAATCACTATTTACAAATAAATAGCTAATACTATTATGTAAGCAATAGATGACTAATGCTTAAGTAGTTGTGACCAACAGGCAATATGCAATTAATTTAAATTACCACTTTAAAAAAGTACAAAATTTATTAAAAAGAAAAGGACTCTCCATAAATCATATCTTCCAGGCTTCTATTGATAGCTGTCCCCAGTACCCATTCTGCTTAATCTTCATATTGGAGCTGGGTATGTATATTTTTTCATGTTGACATTGAGTTTATAGACACAAAAACTTGATTTGCACATTTTAGAAAGAAGTTAAGCAATTAAGTTGTCTAGGAAAAGCAATTTTACAATTTGTTACTATATACTTATAGGAATATCCCCATGCTTTGCTGCTTTATAACCTGTTATTTTTATTTCTAGCACAGAAGATTGGCCTCTTAGAAAAGACCTTGTTTTTCCATATACACAAATTTTTTTATGTGTCATTATCAGCTTAAGGGGTTTAAAACCCAACTTTTATATCACCTTTTCTTTGATGCTATCATAGGATAAAAGTTTTTATCTTCAGAATGGACAACATTGCATATCTTTGAGAATTCTATGGTGGTTTTAAATAATAAACATGAAATTGTGTCTAAGCTAAAAGCATGAGCTAGGAACTAGTGAAGTGAAGTCGCTCAGTTGTGTCCGACTCTTTGCAACCCCACAGACTGTAGCCTATCAGGCTCCTCCGTCCATGGGATTTTCCAGGCAAGAATACTGGAGTGGGTTGCCATTTCTTTCTCCAGGAGATCTTCCCTACCCAGGGATTGAACCCAGGTCTCCTGCATTGTAAACAGATGCTTTACCATCTGAGCCACCAGGGAACTAGAGTAAAGTATAAACCAGTCATATTAAACTCACATCTAAAAGTATCCTATCAAAATTATATTTGCAAGTTTCTATGCTGGGCATAGTTACCTCATGTGCTGTTAATGTGTAGAATAAGAGTTGCTAAAGAAAGTGATATTACAAGATAAGAAGATCAACATGATTCATGATGTAAATAGCATTGGGTGTGTGAACTGATCAATCAGGGATGCCCTGATCTCTGACAAAAAATAAAATAACAATAAATGCCTATTGAGTTGAAGGTTAAGAAACAAGATTAAGTTTCACTAAAACCCAACCCTAATCTTTAATATCCTTTGAATTGTGAGAGCAGAGTGAAAAATTGTTCGAAGAAGAGTTATTTGTTATTGAATCTATTTTTTTAATTAGTAAAATGTGCATGTGTATGGAGTGTGTGTGTATGAGCAGGGGTTCTGCAAACCTGTGTGGTAGCTCATGGGTGTGATGGGGAAAAGAAAAGACAATATGATTGCTTCCAGCATTAATTATGAAACCTTCACAGATAGACCTCAGTTCCAAGAACCTGGATGTCAAGAGTAGTTAATTTCATTTCCCTTGCTATCGATTAAAAATTTGAATCTCCTGGCAAGTTTTTATTATCATATTCTTGTGCTAGGACCAGCCCCTTCCAAGTCCTGCCTTATCAATAGGAATTCTCCAGAGGAATATAACCAGTCGTTTTTATATATACATATACATATACATATATATATATATATATAGAGAGAGAGAGAGAGAGAGAGAGACAGAGACAGAGAGACAGAGAGAGAGAGAAAGAGGAGGAGACAAAGAAAGACAGAGACACAGAGATCAACAGGTCAGAAGTCAACAGATCAACTAATTGTAGATGTTTATCATAACATACGTTCACGACAACACCTAGATTAGTTTATGATTAAATAAGTGGTGATTATATTTAGCCATCACACCTGCCATTTTCTAGTATTAAGCAATGTAGCCTTCTGCATGTCCCCACTCAGCTTTAGATGATGATACATTTAAGATTACAATTTTGTCATTTTAATAGATAAAGACAAACAAGTTGGACTAATTTCATAGGCAAAGGTGCTTTCCTCTCCAGTCTCTAGGACAGAAGTGCATATAATCATGTATAGAAATACATACTCCACGGAGCTGGAAAAAAATAAACTAATAATATAGTAAATATTCATCAGTTTGTAACTTTGATTTATTTTTTCTGGGTTAATAAAAAAAATTGCTCTATCAGTTTTCTAGGTAATTTTTCTGTGGTCTATTTTCTTTTTTTTTTTGGTGGAGATAAATAACTGCAATCATTCCTAAATTATATAGACAAATTGAGGTGGGTGTCAGAGACAGGGAAGGGGGAGAGAAAATTTATGCACTTGGAAGAAGGGATTTGATATTATAGTCTCAAAGGGACTGTTTAAAATGGAGATTCAAATTTCTGAAATGCTATTTGTTGATTATTTTAGCTTCAACAATATGTTGAGAAAAGGGACATAAGCTCAAGCATCACTTAAAACAAGGGTGAGAAAACTTTTTCTGTAGAAAAGAATGATGAAGAAATCTATAGCCTGGATTAGATCCTTAATTTTGATAGAACTGAACTGTACCAATGAGCAAGTGCATCCAGGGGTCCAAGGGAGAATGGTTCAAAAGTATAGGCAGAAACTCAAGGTTTAAGGCTGAAAAGGATTGACAATAGTAATGATGGGTACAATTATCTGTGAATATGTAACTGTGCTATTCTTAAGATATATTTCCTAATAAGAAGATAAGAAGAGTATCTACATGTGAATATAAGTATATGATTGTATATGCTGCTGCTGCTAAGTCGCTTCAGTCGTGTCCGACTCTGTGCGACCCCATAGATGGCAGCCCACCAGGCCCCGCCATCCCTGGGATTATCCAGGTAAGAACACTGGAGTGGGTTGCCATTTCCTCCTCCAATGCATGAAAGTGAAAAGTGAAAGTGAAGTCGCTCAGTCATGTCCTACTCTTAGCGACCCCATGGACTGCAGCCTACCAGGCTCCTCTGTCCATGGGATTTTCCAGGCAAGAGTACGGAGTGGGTTGCCATTGCCTTCTCCATATGATTGTATATACATTTACATATTTATATATATCTATAAATATTTGATATATTTTAATATATAGCAACATAATTTGATCATGAAACTGTATCTTTTATTACTTTTATTAAGATTTGTTTATAATTCTTTTTTTTTCACTACTCCTGTTATTTTTAGTGCATGATTTTGCAGAATATTTTCTATAAATAAATATCCGTTTTATGGTATTTTAGGAAAGACGCCTATATATGGACATTTTTTCAGAATGTTATCCTAAAACAACAGGATAGACCAGTGTTTGTTATCATGAGTCTTATAATGCTGAATGAAAATATATGTAATTATTAAAACACCAATAATTAATTATTTTGCTAGTAGACGGCCAATATACCAAGAGAAATTTAGGTATGTTTCTATAAGTCTCTACAAAGCAACTATGTTCTAAATGTATCTATACTGCTAGTTCTTTCCAAATGGATAGTCCATTCAAATTTAATGTCCCTATATTACCTAGTATATTATATTTGAACAATATTTAGATTCTCTTTGGATTCCTTTTTTATCCTCCCTTTACATAGATCATATACCGTGATTATAGCCAAGAAACAATTTTGCATTTAACTTATAATGTTGATAGCCATAGAATACATTTGGGTTGTATTTTGCATGGGAAAAGAGCCAATGAAGTGTGAACTCATGCATACAAATCTGTTTCTCTCCCCAGAAGCATATTGCATCTGATGTTTCATGAAAGTGGCTTCAGAAGAGAAATATAATAGTTTGGGGGTTTTTGGCTATGAGGGCAGTATACTCTTTTGAAAATGTCCTTTTTCTATTTTAAAAATAAAAATTGTTATAAAATACAAGCTGTGTTTAGGTCCTTCATCAGTAGTTATGATAGAATATGTTGCAAAATATTGTATATTTGTCCTTGGGAGAGTGAAAGCAAGCTACAAAACTAATCTTCCTGTATTTGTCATATTATCTCCCAAGGTCAAGCTCAAACTTCACTTTGTTTTGGGTTGCTCAAAACTAGGGAGTTTGTAACCTTCATTGACATTTTTAGCTATTTTAATCTTAATTAGATATCTAGGTAATCTATTTGGTAATTAATTTTACTTGACATTCTTCTGATACTTGTTTGTTTTTCCATCTCCACTTTTTCATATGTAAAGTCCTTGGGATAGGCAGCATGTCAGTATTTCTTTCCAGCATCTAGTACTGTCATACACATGGTATAATTCATAAGGATTTATCAAATAAATAGATGAATAAATACAATCAAGTTACAGGGTCCAATACTATCATATAAATTTAAAAGTCCAAATAAACTACTTATAAAAGTAGAAATCTCAAAGGATTTTAATAATATAGATATTAACTAGCAAAAATAAAAAAGAGGGGGAAAGTTAATACACTGGAGCACCCAGTTAGCACAGAATTTAAAAGCACGCTATTACATTAAACCAGAGAAACACAGAAAAGTAATGGTGAAACCATGACAATGTGCTTGGAACCATATTTGCTGATAGTAAAGATGCAAAGCTGAACCTGCAGCTCTTTATGATGTTTCTGGATCATTACTCTGTTTCATTTTCTCAACTACCTGTATTATCCTTCTGAAGTATACATTTTATACCCAATTTGTGGTGGTTCATTAACAGGGAATATACTACTCAATTTTATCCCTTGCCCTCTTATTTTCTTCTCTGGTGTCACTTGAAAAGCTGTCCTTCTCTTAAGAAAAAAAAAAAATGTGTTCTGGTCAAAGTTGTTATATAAAAAAAAAATCCCTGTGCTTCCATTATTAAGTAGCTGATTTGAAAAAAAAATTTTTGTTATATTTTTCCAAATACAAATTTAAATCAAATGACATTTGACCGATAATTACTGCTTGTGATTATTTGATTTCCCAGGAATACAATGGGCTTCCCTAATAGCTCAGTTGGTAAAGAATCCACCTGCAATGCAGGAGACCCCGGTTTGATTCCTGGGTTGGGAAGATCCCCTGCTGAAGGGATAGGCTACCCACTCCAGTATTCCTGGGCTTCTCTTGTGGCTCAGCTGGTAAAGAATCCACCTCCAATGCAAGAGACCTGGGTTCGATCCCTGTGTTGGGAAGATCCCCTGGAAAAGGAAAAGGTTACCCATTCAGTATTCTGGCCTGGAGAATTCCATGGACTGTACAGTCCATGGGGTTGCAAAAAGTCAGGCATGACTGAGTGACTTTCACTTTCATTTTCAGGAATACAATAAGTTAATGAACTCTGCTGCTGACATGTGCTCAGTCATGTCCAACTCAGTCGTGTCCAACCCCAAGGACTGTAGCGCATCAGACTCCTCTATCCATGGAATTTTTTCAGGCAAATATACTGGAGTGGGTTGCCATTCCCTTCTCCAGGGGATCCTCCCAAATCAGGGATCGAACTCCTCTCTCCTGCATCCACAGGCAGATACTTTACCATTGAGCCACCCGGAAAGTCCAGTGAACTCCACAGTCTTTTCATAAATAAAAAAAATATGTGGTATAGTTTATATATAAAAATGCATCCTTTTAAGTGATGGCTCTAAGGACCCTACAATACATTCTTAATTATTCTACTTAATTGTATCTCGTAAAATATAGAAATCTCACAATAAGATAGGTCAAATTATCATATCTAGCTTCATTTTTCTGCTGTAGTTGTGTTGTTGTTGTTGTTATTGTTAGTTGCTCAGTAGTGTCTAACTCTGTGACCCAATGGACTGTAGCCCACCTAGCTCCTCTGTCCATGGTACTTCCCAGGCAAGAACGCTAGAGTAAATGGCCATTTCCTTCTCCAGGGGATCTTCCCAACCCAGGGATCAAACCCAGGTTTGCTGAATTGCAGGCAGATTCTTTACTGCCTGAGCCACCAGGGAAGCCCTATTGTTGTATTACATCTATATGTGTTATAAATTCATAATAAGATCTTATGAATTTTTGCTTTAGTTATATGTATTCCATAAAATTTGTCTTTTATGTTTATATATTTCTTGAAGCTTTGAGTTTTCCTTGTAAATTTGTTTCCTTTCAATCTGAATACATTTCTGTAGCATTTATTATAGTGCAAGTCTGCTAATGATGGACTTTCTTGGTATTATTTTATCTGAAAATGTCTACATTTCACCTCCACTTAGAGTGAAGTAAGCCAGAAAGAAAAACACCAATACAGTATACTAACACATATATATGAAATTTAGAAAGATAGTAACAATAACCCTGTATACGAGACAACAAAAGAGACACTGATGTATAGAACAGTCTTTTGGACTCTGTGGGAGAGAGAGAGGGTGGGATGATTTGGGAGAATGGCATTGAAATATGTATAATATCATATATGAAATGAGTCGCCAGTCCAGGTTCGATGCATGATGCTGGATGCTTGGGGCTGGTGCACTGGGACGACCCAGAGGGATGGTATGGGGAGGGAGGAGGGAGGAGAGTTCAGGATGGGGAACACATGTATACCTGTGGTGGATTCATTTCGATATATGGCAAAACCAATACAATATTGTAAAGTTAAAAAATAGAATAAAATTTAAAAAACAAAGAAAAGAAAAAATATTTTCACTGTGTATGGAATTGTGGCTTGAATTCTCTTTCAGCACTTTATTGTTCTGCTTTCTTCTGGCCTCCATGGATTTTGATGAGAAGTCAGTCTATATTCAAATTGTTGTTTCTCCATATATGACATGTGATTTTTGTTCAATTAGTTACAAACTTTTATCTTTTTCCTGAGCTTTCAGCAGTTTGACAATAATGTTATTTGCTGAGATTTTCTTGACATTTCTGCTACATGGAGTTTTTAAAATTGTAAATTTAAATTGTAAATTTAATAAATTACAATAAAATTGTAAATTTAAAATTTAAATTTAAAATTGTAAATTTATGTCTTTCAACAATTTTCAGAAATTCAGAAAAGATTTTTTTTTCAGATGCTTTCCCTGTTTCATTACATGAATTTAGAGATGTTTTTTTTTGTTTCCCAAGTTACTGAGGAACAACTTCATTTGTTGTTAATTTTTTTCTCAGAGATTTCTGTTTTTCAGATTGGTAGAAGTGGAGGCACTTCAGTCAGAGGACGCAATCAGATAGCCAGGATATTTATCTGATGAGATATTTTAGTGGCTTCCCTGGTAAAGAATCTGCCTGCAATGTGGGAGACCCAGGTTCCATCCTTGAGTCAGAAACATGCTCTGGAGAGGAAATGGCAACCCATTCCACTATTCTTGCCTGGAGAATTCCATGGACAGAGGAGTCTGGCAGGCTACAGAGATCTTTTAGAATAGAAGGAGTACTGTACTCTTTAGTGAATAGGTGCTAATTAAGTATTCAGTATCAGTCTCTGCTCCTGGAAAGTTATGCATTTTTCAATGGAAGTGGCTATAGTACCCTAGGTGAGAGGGAACACACACTAATTGGTACATGTATAGCCACAACCCCTGCCATCACAGTCACTCTATCCAGATGTCCACTGCACAAACACTAGAGCAGTCAAAGGGATAAGTTGGTCAATACCACAGAAGTTTTCTTCAAATTTGCTTGTTCTTGATATTCTAGAGTCTTTCTAGACTCTATTCATAACTAAGCCATCTACCTCTGCCCTCCGGTTTATGTACATCTGTAAGTTAGGCCACTTCTCTTTCCATTTCTACTATTTCTTGTAAATGTGCTAGAACACTAAAACAAGTTGGACTTCTTTTTCAAATGAATAGTAATCACTTCAGAATTAAGTATGGCCTTTATATCTCAACTTTAGGGATCTGCACTGTGATTTTTGTATCAGAGACTGATAGAGTTTACAAGTTTGTTATTAATATCTACCACACATATCTTAAGCATTATTGGTTCTTTCAGGTGACATATTTTGAATGACAATAGGGCATCTTACTTACACCCCAAGACACATATTAATCAAATTAACACAGATCAAACACAAAGAACAAATATTAAAAGCAGCAAGGGAAAAACAACAAATAACACACAAGGGAATTCCCATAAGGATAACAGCTGATCTTTCAATAGAAACTCTTCAAGCCAGGAGGGAATGGCAAGACATACTTAAAATGATGAAAGAAAATAACCTACAGCCCAGATTATTGTACCCAGCAAGGATCTCATTCAAGTATGAAGGAGAAATCAAAAGCTTTTCAGACAAGCAAAAGCTGAGAGAATTCTGCACCACCAAACCAGCTCTCCAACAAATACTAAAGGATATTCTCTAGACAGGAAACACAAAAATGGTGTATAAACTCGAACCCAAAACAATAAAGTAAATGGCAACGGGATCATACTTATCAGTAATTACCTTAAACGTAAATGGGTTGAATGCCCCAACCAAAAGACAAAGACTGGCTGAATGGATACAAAAACAAGACCCCTACATATGTTGTCTACAAGAGACCCACCTCAAAACAGGGGACACATACAGACTGAAAGTGAAGGGCTGGAAAAAGATTTTCCATGCAAATAGGGACCAAAAGAAAGCAGGAGTAGCAATACTCATATCAGATAAATTAGACTTTAAAACAAAGGCTGTGAAAAGAGACAAAGAAGGTCACTAAATAATGATCAAAGGATCAATCCAAGAAGAAGATATAACAATTATAAATATATATGCACCCAACACGGGAGCACCGCAGTATGTAAGACAAATGCTAACAAGTATGAAAGGAGAAATTAACAATAACACAATAATAGTGGGAGACTTTAATACCCCACTCACACCTATGGATAGATCAACTAAACAGAAAATTAACAAGGAAGAAAAAAAAAAACAAAGAGTCAGATATGACTGAAGTGACTCAGCATGATTAGAATCTGTGAGGTCAGTCAGAGTTTCTCTTCGATGATGGTGATGAAGCAGTATGTCCTGAAACTGATTATTGGACCAGAAACACACTTAATGAAGTCCTTCTTGGAGTCTATTGCCTTTTTTCATCATGAAGGGTAGTCAGAGAGTTTGTACAACTCAGCTCATCACTCATCATTATAATATGTACCAGAGAGTTTCACCCAAATAATGTTAGCTACCATGATGTGAAATTAGATATGAAATAAATAGTGCCACCACCCTCAAAAAAAAAAAAAAATACTTTAGACTAACTAAAACTGCTGCATCATTTCATCTGTTCTAGGCCAGACTTGAAACTGGGAATTTTTTAGTCAAGCAATAAGTGAATTAGAACATCTTTTCATGTATTTTGCCTCTCACATACAAATAGGTTTACCTAAGGCATCTGGTCCCATCACTTCATGGGAAATAGATGGGGAAACAGTGGAAGCAGTGTCAGACTTTATTTTTAGGGCTCCAAAATCACTGCAGTTGGTGATTGCAGCCATGAAATTAAAAGACGCTTACTCCTTGGAAGGAAAGTTGTGACCAACCTAGATAGCATATTCAAAAGCAGAGACATTACTTTGCCAACAAAGGTCCATCTAGTCAAGGCTATGGTTTTTCCTGTGGTCATGTATGGATGTGAGAGTTGGACTATGAAGAAAGCTGAGCAGTGAAGAATTGATGCTTTTGAACTGTGGTGTTGGAGAAGACTCTTGAGAGTCCCTTGGACTGCAAGGAGATCCAACCAGTCCATTCTAAAGAAGATCAGCCTTGGGTGTTCTTTGGAAGGACTGATGCTGAAGCTGAAACTCCAGTACTTTGGCCACCTGATGCGAAGAGTTGACTTATTGGAAAAGACTCTGATGCTGGGAGGGATTGGGGTCAGGAGGAGAAGGGGACAACAGAGGATGAGATGGCTGAATGGCATCACCGACTTGACGGACATGAGTTTGGGTGAATCGGGAGTTGGTGATGGACAGGGAGTCCTGACGTACTGCAATTCATGGGGTCGCAAAGAGTCGGACACGACTGAGCAACTGAACTGAACTGAAGGCTCCAGATCTTAATGGTATCCATTTTTCTTTTTTTTTTTTGATCTGACTCCTCAGGCAAAGGAAACAAAAACAAAATAAACAAATGAGACCTAATTAAATTAAGAAGCTTTCTCACAGCAAAAGAAACCATTAACAAAACAAAAGGACAACCTACTGAGCAGAGAAAATATTTGCAAATGCTATGAACAATAAAGGGTTAATATGCAAAACTTCTAAACAGCTCATGCAACTCAGTATCAAAAAAACAAATAACACAATTTTAAAATGGCAGAAGACCTGAATAAACATTTTTCTAAGGAAAATATACAGATGGCCAACAGGCACATGAAAAGATGTTTAACATTGCTAATCATCAGGAAAATGCAAATCAAAACCACAAAGAGATACTACCTCACACCTGTCAGAATGACTATCATCAAAAAATGTGCCAATAACAAATGCTGGCAAGGATATGGAGAAAGGGGAACCCTAGTATGCTGTTGGTGGAAATGCAAATCGGTGCAGCCATGATGGAAAATAATATGAACGTGCCTCAGAAAATTAAAATACAACTGCCACACAATCCAGCAGTTCCACTCCTTTTTATATATGCAAAGAAAATGAAAGCATTAATTCAAATAGGTAAGTACACTGTAATGTTCTAAGTAACATTATTTACGAAGCCCGAATAGGGAAGCAACCTAAGTACCTGTCAACAAATGAATGGATAAAGATGATGTGGATACGTATATACAATGAAATATTACTCAGCCATACAATGAAATTCTGCCATTTGCAAGGACATGGATGGACCTAGAGGGTACTGTGTTTAGTGAAATAAGTCAGATAGAGAAGGAAAATACTGTTTGTTATCATTTATGTATGGAATCTAAAAAATAAAACAAACTAGTGTATGTTACAAAACAAAAACAGACTCAGAAAACAAACTAGTGGTTACCAGCTCGGAGAGAGAAGTAGGGAAGGAGCAAGATAGGTGTAGGGGATTATGAGGCACCAATTATTATGTGCAAAATAAGGAAGCTACATGGATATATTGCACAGCACAGGGAATATAGTCAATATTTTATAATAATATTAAACGGAGTATAATTATACAAATATTGAATCACTATGTTATACACCCCAAAATAATATAATAATATTGTAAACCAATTATAGTTCAATTAAAAAATAACCATCTGGCTACCACCTAGTGTCAAGTGTGACTACTGGATGGCCTTGTGACTTATGGAAATATATGTATGTATTTTTCAGATGACCAAATTATATTCTTAATATATATTTGGTCTTTGATCACAGTTCCTAGCACACAGATCTCAAGATCCTTGACAAAACCACTTTCACCACAACTGGGTTTGTATTATTGAGATGACTCTTCCCCTAAGGATGGGGCTGGTTGCCAGGGAACCAACCATAAAAAGAGGGTAGGAAATTTCAGTCCCACACCCGTGAACTCCAACTGAGGGGAAAGGGGATAGAGGTTGAATTGATTTCCAGTGGCCAATGATTTAATCAGTCATGCCTGTGTAATTAAATCTTTATAAAAGCACAAGAGGTGATGGTCAGAGAGCTTGCAGGTTGGTGAACACTTGAGACTTGGGGAGAACAGCTTGTTCAGAGAGAGTATAGAAGCTCTGTGCCCTTTCCCATGCCCTGCCCTATGCATCCCTTCTATCTAGCTGTTCCTGAGTTCTATCATTTTATAATAAACCAGAAATCCATAAATAAAATGTCTCTGTGAGTACTGTAAGCTGCCACTCTAGCAAGTTAACTCAAGGAAGAGCTCGGTACCATCAGTTGATTGTCAGTCTATCAGAAGCACAGGTGAAAATCTGGACTTGGAACTGGCAGCTGAAGTGAGGGAGGAGCAGTCTTATAGGACTGACCCCTTAACTCATGGAATCTAATGGTATCTCCTTGTAGAAACTGTCCATATTGAGGTGAGTTATAGGACACTCAGCTGGTGTTTAAGAGTTGCATAGTGATGGGAAAACATCCTCCTCCTCCAACATTAAAATTGGGTCCAGAACTACTACTGCTTAATCTTAGGACAATCTTCTGATGGCTTGTATAGCTGATTCACTTTGTTGTACAGTAGAAACTAATACAACATTGTAAAGCAATTATATTCCAACTAAAAAATAATAAAACCTACCAAAAAAAAAAAAAATGAAAGGCTTATAAATGCCTGCTTCTGAAGACCATTCACTTAAGGAAGGGAAAGGGAAAACAAAGCAAAACAAACTATTCACTGGCTTCTGTATCTTATTGGTGGAAAGTTTATCTTACAAGGTCTTAATCTCATTGTGTTTCTGGTTTGCACGTTAACGGGCTCTGAGTGCGTGTACATGGAAACACGTGTCTCAGCACCAGCCGGGAAGTCCCAGGGCTGGTGGTGAGCAGTGTGCAGTGCGGACATCAAGCAGGGCACTCCTGGCTTCTGTCTGTGTGAAGTCTTTTTGGTGTCTACACACTGCAGGTCCACCCAGCAGCAGCCACAAGAGCAATGAGGCTGAGTGGACTTGAAGCAGTGCATAAAAATGTCTTATATATGTAATAAGAATGAATAAGCCTTTTCTGTTGGCATGTTTGCAACCATTTTTGAGTATGATTACACCCAAAGAGTCCGACACAACTGAGCATGAACACACACCCCCCACCTTGCCACCCCCTAATATGTGAGTGACTATAATATAAAGACTCTGAACATGGCAGCCTCTCACTTACTCTGATTGCAAAATTAAGACAATGAGATCAGTTAGAACTAGCCTGAGTCATTTACATAACTGATCCTGCAGGGTGTGATGCTGAGCCCACCCTGTGGAGACAGATGACAGGAAGGTGTTTGCTGTGGGCAACCATGCTAACAGCTCCCTTGGTGGAAACTTAGTATCTTCTAAATTTCTAGCCCAGACTTTCGTTTTTATTGGCACATAAATCTTCTCAAGAATATCCAGAATATGGTTCACTTCCTTCTTTCCTAGACAATCACTTCAGGCAACTTTCTCCTCAACTCTTCCTGAAAACTGCATCATGATTTCCTGCCTACAAAAAAAAGATATAACTGTTTTCCTCCTCTCCTCAGATTTGGACAAAATTCTGCTGTCCTGTTTCTCATGTAATTTTTGTTTGCACTTATTTGCTTTTAATACTTTTATCATATCAGTCCAGACTCGTCATAGGACTCTTCACGATCTGACCAAATAAGGACAATGGCGGACTTGAAAAAGTATTTAGAAAAGGCACATTCACTTTCCATCTGCTTTTACTCTTGCATATCACAGTGTGTCTGTTGCAAACTGCTCTCCAATCACTCACCATCGAGATCCATTCACAGGGAAAACTTTTAAAACAAAACCCACTACAAAACTTTGGCTTTCTGATCCACCTGTCTTCATTTCTTCCTACTTTTATTGAAAAGCCTAGTTCTCAAAATGTAATTAATTTTTTTACTCTTATACAGAATGTTTTTAAAATATTCTTGACCTGCTACAATTCTGAACTCCATATTAGTTAAGATATTCACAAGTTTTAATAAACTGTGTTCTAGTACTTTCATTTATTGCTATCATTTTATATGGCTAGGTCATATTAGACCTTCTCTCAGCCACATCTCTGTCTCATTTCCAGGCCGGCAGTGTGACTTTGATCCTACCTTTTAGAGTTTTTAAACCCTCATTCCACAGCGGAATTAATTTTCTTCCAACTACCATGACAATGGGTGTTTGTTCTTATTAGCATAACATATTTAATATATGTCTGGCATATTTCTAATTACTTTTGGTGTGTTAACTCATTTAATTCTCAATACATCTCTAATTGGAGTAGGAATGCAACCCACTCCACCATTCTTGCCTGGAAAAATCCAAGGACAGAGGATCCTGGTAGGCTTCAGTCTACGGAGTTGCAAAGAGTCTGACATGACTGAGCACCTACACACACACAACTCTAATGCTTGAGAAATATTTTAGTCCCATTTTACAAATGAGGAGATGGATTGTTTATACCATGAATAAGTGACAGAGGTATGATATTAACCTAAGTAGCTTAGTTCCAGGCTGTTCATGATCTCTACAGAAGCTAGATGACTGAAACCAAGGTAGAAAGTGATGGGATTAAGCACAGGAATCCTAGCAGAGGATTTAGACAGGAGACTGGCCACCTGGTCTTAGGGGTGAGGTCCTATAAAGTGCAAGATGTCTGACTCTTATTGACCCACAGTTTGGTTAGAATAAAGCTAGTTGGAGAAAGGGCTGATATTAGCTAATGAATAAATCCTCTTTCAGAAAGAGTAAATCCATTTTTGTAAATGTGTGTGTCACTAAGCCATGTCTGACTCTTCACAAACCCGTGGACTAGAGCCCATCAGGCTCTTCTGTCCATGGGATTCTCCAGGCAAGAATACTGGTGTGGATAGCCATTCCTTATTCTAGGGGATCTTCCTGACCCAGGGATTGAATCTGGTCTCCTGCATTGCAGGCAGATTCCTTACCATTTGAGCCATCAGGGAAGCCCAAATATATAAATAACTATTTTAAAAAGAAGGGCTTCCCAAGTGGCACCAGTGGTAAAGAATCCACCTGCCAATGCAGGAAACATAAAAGATGAAGGTTCAGTCCCTGGGTTGGGAAGATTCCCCAGAGGAGGAATTGGTACCCCACTCCAGTATTCTTGCCTGGAAAATCCTATGGACAGAGGAGCCTGGGGGGCTACAGTGCATGGTGTTGCAAAGACTTGGACATGACTGAATATCTGAGCACAGTGCATATAAAAAAGAAACATTTCACAATTTATGAAGGTTAAAGGACATGGACATGGAGAATATATGAAAGAAATTATAATGTTTTTATACTATATTCATTCTAGAATTCATGGTTATTGCTGTGACTGAGGAATTAGTGGCAGTGGCTTCCCAAACAGTGGCCCTGGGAGTGGTGGCCAGGATGGTCAAACAGCTGCAGGTGAGCAGGGCAGCAGGTAGCAGCACTAACCCTGCTATTGAAAGATGTGCCCAAGGGGGCCAAGATAGGGACACCTTGTTGGTAACACAGGGGCAGTGATGGGGAAGCCTGGAGGATTTGTGGACAAGGCAGAAATTCTTGTTTTTTTCTGTCAATTTGTCCTAGGGCAAATTGTTGACAATGAAGTATAGCCTTAAAATTTTTTTTCATTATAATAAAGAAGCAGCAATCAATTTCATTTTATATTTTGTTTATTTTTCCTGAAACCTAAATGACCTTCAGTTTTGTTAAGACATTGTTCAAGTGGTTACATATACAGGGTTCCAAATTGTGCAGGACAGTGTCTGTGTAATTTCTTCACCCTTGTCTCAGAATTTCTGTTGAACTTCATTCTATCTCAGCCTCCAGCTTATAGCATAAGAACCTTATTTATTATTTTCCTGTCATAAATTAAAGGCTGTCCTAGAAGGTTTGCAATACACAGTGATGGCTGTTTTCAGGGAAGTAAGATTTTAAAATGGGTTTCTTAACAATTAAGGCAGTCGTTATAATACTAGCTAAGAAAAAAAAAAATTCTTCCCTCAAGTCTGCATACTTCCCAGAAACAAAATCCTAAATCATTTCGCAAGAACTGACAGAAAATGCCAATACTATAGCAAATGGTGACTTTTCTAGGGTTATCACAAATCCTTAATTTTAAGCAGAAAGCTATTTCTGTCACAATTTTGCAAAGCACCGAAAACCATAACACTTGCTTAATCCTGATAGAGAAAAATACTAATAATTGTGTATTCAGATGATGGCATTTGCCATGAATGCATTGATCCATGCCTGCCCACTCTATTTTAAAGTTCAATTTTAGAGGCAAAGACTTTTCAGCATACCAAGCTTTTATGGCTTGTTTTGATTGATTACTCTATTTCTCATTTAATACCTGTGGGTTATTAGCATACTTTCTATCTTTCTATCAAAGTATATGACATATTGAATTTTACTGTCATTGGCCTAATAATTAGATGTGTACCTATCTTTCCTGGCCAAACAATAACAATGAGAATAATGCTTTGTCTCTCTTTAAGATTATAGAGTTTAATGTGGGAACAAAATGCTTTTCAGTTTGAAGTCCAACAATTGTGTGCAGGGCTTCAGCTTGGGTAAAGGGATTGAAACTTATTTGTGAGAATCACTTACAGAGGCTTTGCAAACCACATATATCAGTTTACTTCTTCTTTGTCCCTTCAGAGAATTCTTTCTGTAGAGGCATTGATATATCGTTATGGGTACTGAATTGCAAGAGTGTCCCATGAAAATATGGAAACAGGAAAATGACTTAAGCAACTTCCCAAAGAAGAAGCAAGTTTTGAATATTTTTGTTTTTAATATAAATGGTAAGAAAGTGACTCTTCACCAAGAAGTTGAACTCATCCTCCCTGTAGAAAAAATAAAAGATTCTTGGTTGATTTCACAGAAATGACCCAGTTTAATTAATGATGGGACTGAGCGATAATCTATGTGTGTGTGTGACAAACCAGCAGTGTCTGGAGAGCTGCTCTGTGCTCATGTTTGTTCACAGAGAAGTTAGTTTACATTAAAAAGTTTTATATGAAATATAGACTTACCCACGTTTCAACTCTAAGAGAGCTAAGAAAGATGATTAAATTCTGACCCTTTACTTATAAGTATGGAGATTTCATCTTTAAAAATTCTTTTTCCTTCACTGATGCTTGACAGTCAGGATGATAGTTTCTTCAAAAAGATATCTCAGTATTCTCGGAAATGATCCATTTAAGATATAGCCCTGATCTCTTTTCCCTTTTTTTCCTCTTTCTATTTTCCTTTATTGTTGTTGTTGTTGATGTGGACCATTTTCAAAATCTTCATTGAATTTATTATAGCATTGCATTTGTTCTACATTTTGGCCCCTTGGCCAAGAGGCATGTGGGATCACAGTTCCTTGACCAGGGTATGAACCTGCATTCCTTGCACTAAGGCAAACTCCCAACCACTGGACCACCAGGAAAGCCACCCTCCCTGCCCCGTCCTTATCTTTAAATAGTCACAGGTTAAGAAGACTTAGTGACAATATAAATTAAGAAAATTAATTTCATTATTGAGTACCTATTTGTGTCAGCCTCCACTCAAACTATATGAAGATCAACCTAGGAGTGATGTTATGCGCTTAGTGTGTTCAATCCCAAAATTTATATGCTGAAGCTCTGACTCCCAATATGATGGTACTTGGGAGTGGGGCCTTTGAGAGGCAATTAGATTTACATGAAATTGTGAAAGTGTTGCCTTTATGGAGGTAGTTCCATAAAGGTAGAAGGCAAGGAGATGAAAGAGCACTGTTTTTTTGCACACATGCACTGAGGAAAAGCCATGTGAGCACGCAGCTAGAAGCAGCCATGTGCAAGCCAGGATGAAGGCCCTCATCAAGAACCAGATATGCTGGATCCTGGAATTTTCAGCTTCCAAAACTATGATAAATAGTTTTCTGTTTAAGCCACTCAGGCTATGGAATTTTGTTATAGCAGCCTGAGTTGACTAAGACAAAAAGTTTCTGTGCTCAAGAAACAATCTAATGACTAGTCAGCCTTATATAAATATATTATACTTACAAACCTCGAAGATTAAAGGGAACAAAGTCTGAAACATTCATAGTGTGGTAAATCATACAAAAAATAAATAAATAAATAAAGGAACTTAATGACCTGGAGTAACCACGATGGTGTGATCACTCGCCTACAGCCAGACATCTTGGAGTGTGAAGTCAAGTAGACCTTAGGAAGTGTTACTACAAACAAAATGAGTGGAGGTGATGGAATTCCAGCTGAATTTTTTAATATCCTAAAAGATGCTGCTGCTAAAATGCTGCACTCAGTATGCCAGCAAATTTGGAAAACTCAGCAATGGTCACTTTATTCCAATCCCAAAGAAGATCAGTGCCAAAGAATGTTCAATATACCACATAACGGCACTCATTTCACATGCTAGCAAGGTAATGCTCAAAATCCTTCAAGCTAGGTTTCAACAGTATGTGAACCAAGAACTTCTGGATGTTCAAACTAGATTTAGAAAAGGCAGAGGAAGCAGAGATCAAATCGCCACTATCCACTGGATTATAGAAAAAGCAAGGTAATTCCAGAAATACATCTACTTGTGCTTCACTGACTATGCTAAGCCTTTCACTGTGTGGATCATAGCAAACAGTGGAAAATTCTTCAAGAGATGGGAATGCCAGACCACTTTGCCTATCTCCTGAGAAACCTGTATGCAGGTCAAGAAGCAACAGTTAGAACCAGACATGGAACAACAGACTGGTTCCAAATTGGGAAAGGAGTACATCAAGGCTGTATATTGTCACCCTGCTTATTTAACTTATATACAGAGTACATCATGTGAAATGTGGGGTTGGATGAAGCTCAAGCTGGAATCAAAATTGCCAGGAGAAATATCAATAACCTCAGGTATGCAGATGACACTGCCCTCATGGCAGAAAATGAGGAGGAACTAAAGAGCCTCTGGATGAAGATGATAGAGGAGAGTTAAAAAGCTGGCTTGAAACTCAACATGCAAAACCTATGATCATAGCATCCAGTCCTATCACTTCATGTCAAATAGATGGGGAAACAATGGAAAGTGACAGACTATTTTCTTGGGCTTCCAAATCACTGCAGAGAGTGACTATAGCCAAGAAATTAAAAGATGCTTGCTCCTTGGAAGAAAAGCTATGACAAACATAGACAGCATATGTAAAAGCAGAGACATTACTTTGCCCACAAAGGTCTGTCTAGTGAAAGCTGTGGTTTTTCCAGTAGTCATGTACACATATGAGTGCTGGACTGTAAAGAAGGTTGAGTGCCAAAGAATTGTGGTGAACATTTGAACTGTGGTATTGGAGAAGACTTTTGAGAGTCCCTTGGACTCCAAGGAGATCAAACCAGTCAATCCTAAAGGAAATCAACCCTGAATAATATTCACTGGAAGGACTGATACTGAAGCTGAAGCTCCACTCCTTTGGCCACCTGATGTGAAGAGCTGACTTACTGGAAAAGATCCTGATGCCGGGAAAGATTAAGGCAAGTGGAGAAGGGGATGACAGAGGATGAGATGGTTGGATGGGATCACTGATTCAATGGGTGTGAATTTGAGCAAATTCTGGGAGATTATTAAGGACAGGGAAACCTGGCGTGCTACAGTCCATTGGGTCACAAAGAGTTGGATATGACTGAATGAACAACAACAACAAAAAACTTGATCAGGAATATTTTGTCCCTTAAGACAGAGTGATGAAAAGGATCTGACAATCATGTCATAGATCGTGTAATAGAAGGTTCCGTGGAATAGGACTTCAAGGACATTTGACTAGCATGGAAAGATGAAGTGCATCTCTAAGAGTTCAGAAGGCTCTCAAATGGAACAAAGGAGAGGTTATTTCAATTTGTACTCAAGTGCTAAACTAGTATCAATAAGTGGAAATTCCTGGAAGATGATTTACTTTCACAATCAAAAAGAATTTTCCAATAAATAGAAGTGTCTGCTATTGGAAAGTATTGCCTATGCAATAGTTAACTAGTTATTGAAAAAGACATTTTGAAGGCTGTTCATGCCTTGGTTGGGGAAATTGGGTTACAGTGCCTCTAAAAGTTCTCTTCAAATTCTAAATTGTAAAATTTAATTTTGAGATTTTGCATTTTAATTTTAAAGCATGGTATCAGATGAAAGGGGGCTTCCCCAGTGGCTCATTGGTAAAGAATCTGCCTGGCAATACAGGAGGCACAGGAGATGTGGATTTGATCCCTAGGTTGGGAAGATCCTCTGGAGGAGGAAATGGCAACTCAGTCCAGTATTCCTGCTGGGATAATTCCATGGACAGAGGAGCCTGGTGGGTTTCAGTGCGTGGGATCACAAAGAGCTGGACAGGACAAAGCACACATGCATGCATCAGAGGTCATATTTTATAGAATGAACACCTATAAATCATGGATAATAATGGTAAAATAACAAAAGATGATCATTCTTTATAAAAGAAATTTTAAAACTTTTAATTTTTTAAAAAATGAAACTGTTGGTTTATATCGAAGTTGGTATATGTTTGGGGGCGTGGATGTACAGTGGAGGTAATGTTTAAGTATAGTGTTCTTTTATGGCTACTTATTTGTGATATAGTTTCCTGATAGGATACAAAAGATCAAAAGAAATTCAACTTCACCATGGAAAAATGTGTCTATTTTTTAGAGAGTTTATGCTAGTATTATTTTGCTGTATCAATTTGTCATTTAAAATATAACATTCATATAAAGTTTTATTACTAGTGGCCTCCTGAACTATCACAAAACTGGATGTATTGTGCTATTGCAAGCTTTGTATAGGTGAGAACTTTACAAAAGTATTAATTCACAAAGCACATTGAGTGTAATAATCAATGCTAACCGTAATGTCAATAAATTTATTTGTATAAACAAAATATCTTAATTTAGTATGATTTTTTCTTGATAAAAAGTGATAACTATAGATGATAACCTTTTTAATATCTTTAATTCTCTGGAGAACTGTGCTGGTAATAGTTTTAGAAATCTGTCATATGCAACTTCTTTGGGAGATAAGCATCTTTAATGCTTTCTTTGTACTGGCAATATTAAGCTTTTAAAAACCTTCTTTTGGACGGCTGCCATTTAACCGTGTATTGCATGTAAGTTTTAGTCAGTGTCTTTTGGACAGATGGTAAGCTTATTTTAAAAATACAAATGCATACGATATATATCTACACACAAATATCTAGAAATTTTTAAAAATAGAATTCTTTACCTTTATTAAACTTATACAACCATATTGGATCAATTGTCAAAATATTTCATCTAGTTGTTCATAATAATAATTTTCATTTAATATTTTGAGTTTTGCTGGCTATCTTTATCACTAGAGAAGTGTATCAGTCATGGAAAATAAACTTCTCTAAGTATTTAAACAAAAACGAATTCAATAAAAGCAAAAATTCCTACAAAATTACAAAATTATTGACATGGAAACATAGAAGAGATTAAGAATGATTGTTGATTGGTATTACCGGGGAAGATTACAAAAACAGAATATGCAATATCACAATTACTAAGTTATTAAACACTAGTATATTAAAGAAGCTGATAATTACTTGCCTCCTCAAACTCTTTTCTAAGAGTTTCTTACATTGATAGCATCACATGGCTTTGATACTTCTGGGCATAGCAGTTAGACTAGAACTGAACACTTGACCAAAGGTGAACCAATGTACAGACTAGAATAAATCAATTATATTTTATTTTTTCCAGTTTTACTGAGATATAAGTGATTTATAGCACTGAGTAAGTTTAAGGTGTGCAACATGAAATGATTATCACATATGTTTAGTAAACATCTATCATCTCATACAGATCAAAAATTAAAGAAATAGAAAAAAATTTTTGTTCTCATAACTAGAATACTTAGTTTTCTCTTTAATAACTTTTATATGTAACATACAGCAGTATTAATTATGCTCCTCATGTTGCACATTACATTCCTAGTACTTATTTATCATATAATTGGAAGTTTGTACATTGGACTACCTTCATCCAATTCCCCATCCCCTGACCCATCTCTGCCTCTTGGACTACAAATCTGATCTCTTTTTCTATGAATTTCTATGTTTTTGAAGTACAATTGAACTACAACACTATGTTGGTTGCTGTAAACATCATGATTCAATATTTCTGTACATTTCGAAATGATGATTTATTTGATTCACTTTTTTGGTAGTTTGAACCATGAGATATCACATCCTGAGTTATTTCATTAGGGAATATTTTTTTGTCAATACTGCTGTTGACAACTTGGTTCATACACTTACAGGATTCTGTTTACTTGGCTTGTTTTGTTTTATTCTTGAAATTAAAAAAAAATTTTTCTGTGTTCTACAATATTTATAATCTTACAGGATTTTCCTTCCTCCCTCTTGCCTTGAACAAATTTAAATAGATTTCTCTTCTTTGAATTATTTGTTCTGATTAATAAAATAAGTTCTAAATTTGCATTTTTAAATTATGCATTTGACCTTCACAAGTGCTAAATCATCAAGTTCCTATAATACAACATACAGCTGTACAGATATACAGTCTACAGCATTTCCTTCTTCTGCAAAGTGCATTGTCTGTACTAAAACAAGACAACAGTCTCAAATCAGAGCTGCTTTTGTTCAGCCTCATGTCAACAAACTGAGACCTAATTTAATTAGCTTTGACTGTCAGAAACAGAATCATAAACTGGTCAATCAGGAAATGCCTGATCAATATATTAGTTAGACTTCCCTGGTGGCTCAGATGGTGAAGAATCTGCCTGTAATGCAGGAACAATGGGTTCAAACCCTGGGTCAGGAAGATCCCCTGGAGAAGGGAATGGCCACCCACTCCAGTATCCTCACCTGGAGAATTCTGTGGACAGAGGAGCTTGTCGGGCTATAATCCATGGGGTCACAAAGAGCTAGATGTGACTGAGTGACTAACACTATTAGTTAGATAATCTGCCTGAGAGACCCTGCCAGCCCCTAAAGGAAAGTAACCTTGCAATAACCAGCTCCCATTTTTTTCCCTAATATATTTTCCTTGTTCCCATTTCCTTCTGCCTGTAAGTCTTTCATTTTGTACAGCTGCTTCAGTTTCTTTGTATCTGCTGCATTAGACACTGATTCAAATTGATCTTTGTTCATACAAACTCTTAAAATGTTTAATATGCCTCAGTTTATCTTTTAACACCTGGAACCTCAAAATTCCTCTTTTTCTCAAACTTTCCCCCAATCTCTTGCTTTCAGGTTCTCTCCACTATTCTTGCACATTCCAATCTCATCCCCTTTGTGATCTGACCCCTGTCAGTATTATTGACATCAACCCTTACTCGCAATTCTCAACTTTGTTTAAAAGCCAGGCTGAATTTCTAGGTCCTGCAAGTCAACATGATTCTATCCCACTTGCTATTCCCTCTAACAGAATATTCTCCATTCCTCCCCATTCATCAGTTAAATCCAGCCTACAGCATTTGTGAGCTTCCCTGGGGACTCATTGGTAAAGAACCCACTTGCCAATGCAGAAGATGAGGGTTTGATCCCTGGGTCTGGAAAATCCCCTGGAGAAGGAAATGACAACCCACTCCAACATTCTTGTCTGGGAAATACCATGGACAGAGGAGCCTGGTGGGCTACAGTCCTTCAGGTCACAAAAGTCAGGACACAACTTAGTGACTAAACAACAACAGCAGCAGCATTGGCACCAGTGGGAAATTTACTGGAAATAACAGAACCTCAGACCTCTGTCCCAGGTAAACTGTATCAGAATCTGCATTTTAATAAGATCCCCAAGTAATTTGAATGCATACTAAAGATTAAGAAGCCTTATCCTTTTAGAGTACTCCACATAATTATAATGACATGATTGGAATCTATCGTTTAATATATATCTCCTCTTATGAAGGTGAGCTCCAAGAGGGTAGGGGCCTTGTCTTTCATTTTCACTGCTTTATTCACACTTCCTGTGCCTTGCACAAAATAAACTCAAAATAATTATTGAACAACCAACAAATTTCATATATGTTTCACTGAGCAAAACACTCATTTATTTAAATGATCAGAACAGCCTAGTGAAGATGACCTATCGACATAAAATCGCTTAAAACTTGTATTTTCTCCAAAGAGTAAAATAGTATCATTATTATAGCACCTTCAATAGAGCATGGACCTTCCTGGTGGCTCAGATGATAAAGAAATTGCTTGCAATGCAGGAGATCTGGGTTTGATCCCTAGGTCGGCAAGTTCCCACTGGACAATTGCATGCATCTCCCATGCTAGTAAGATTATGGTTAAAATCCTCCAAGCTAGGCTTCAGCATTACATGAACCAAGAACTTCCAGATGTTCAAACTGGGTTTTGAAAAGACAGAGAAACCAGAGATCAAATTGCCAACATTTGCTGGATCACAGAGAAATCAAGAGAATTCCAGAAAAACAACTACCTCTGTTTCACTGACTGTGATAAAACCTTTGAGTGTGTGGATCATAACAAAAGGTGGAAAACTCTTAAAAAGATGGGAATACCAGACCATCTTACCTGTCTCATGAGAAACCTTTAGGTAGGTCAAGAAGCAACAGTTAGAACCCTGTATGGAACAACCAACTGGTTCAGGATTGAGAAAGGAGTACGACTAGACTGCTTATTGTCACCCTGTTTATTTAACTTATACACAGAACACATCATGTGAAATGCTGGGCTGGATAAGTTACAAGATGAAATCAAGACTGCTGGAAGAAATATCAACAACCTCATATATGCAGATGATACCACTCTAATGGCAGAAAGTGAAGAGGAACTAAAGAACCTCTTGATGAGGGTGGAAGAGGAGAGTGAAAAAGCTGGCTTAAAACTCAGTATTAAAGAACTGAGATCATGGCATCCAGTCCCCTCATTTCTTGGCAAATAGAAGGGGGAAAAGATGGAAACGGTGACAGATTTCCTCTTCTTGGGCTCTAAAATCACTGCGGATGGTGACTGCAGACATGAAATCAGAAGAAGATTGCTTCTTGGGAGGAAAGCTGTGACAAACTTAGATGGTATGTTAAAAAGCAAAGATATAATTTTGCCAACTGAGTCCATACAGTCAAGGGATGGTCTTTCCATTAGTCGTGTATGGATGTGAGAACTGGAAAGTAAAGAAGGCAGAGCACTGAAGAATTGATGCTTTCGAACTGTGGTGCTGGAGAAGGTTCTTGAAAGTCCCTTGGAAAGCAAGGAGATCAAACCAGTAAATCTTTTTCTTTCTTTCTTTCTTTTTTTAATTTAAATGTATTTATTTTAATTGGAAGCTAATTACTTCACAATATTGTATTGGATTTGCCATACATCAACATGAATCCACCACGGGTGCACACGGGTTCCCCATCCTGAACGCCCTTCCCACCTCCCTCCCCGTACTATCCCTCTGGGTCATCCCAGTGCACCAGCCCCAAGCATCCTGTATCCTGAATCAAACCTGGACTGGCAATTCATTTCTTATATGATATTATACATGTTTCAATGCCATTCTCCCAAATCATCCCCGCTCTGCCTCTCCCACAGAGTCCAAAAGATTGTTCTATACATCTGTGTCTCTTTTGCTGTCTCTCATACAGGGTTGTCGTTACCATCTTTCTAAATTCCATATATATGTGTTAGTATACTGTATTGGTGTTTTTCTTTCTGGCTTACTTCACTCTGTATAATAGGCTCCAGTTTCATCCACCTCATTAGAACTGATTCAAATGTATTCTTTTTAATGGTTGATTAATACTCCATTGTGTATATGTACCACAGCTTTCTTATCCATTCATCTGCTGATGGACATTTAGGTTGCTTCCATGTCCTGGCTATTATAAACAGTGCTGCAATGAATATTGGGGTACACGTGTCTCTTTCAATTGTGGTTTTCTTGGTGTGTATGCCCAGCAGTGGGTCATAAGGCGTAAGGGTCCATAGTGGCTGTACTAGTTTGCATTCCCACCAACAGTGTAAGAGGGTTCCCTTTTCTCCACACCCTCTCCAGCATTTATTGCTTGTAGACTTTTGGATCGCAGCCATTCTGACTGGTGTGAAATGGTACCTCATTGTGGTTTTGATTTGCATTTCTCTGATAATGAGTGATGTTGAGCATCTTTTCATGTGTTTGTTAGCCATGTGTATGTCTTCTTTGGAGAAATGTCTATTTAGTTCTTTGGCCCATTTTTTGATTGGGGTGTTTATTTTTCTGGAATTAAGCTGCAGGAGTTGCTTGTATATTTTTGAGATTAGTTGTTTGTCAGTTGCTTCATTTGCTATTATTTTCTCCCATTCTGAAGGCTGTCTTTTCACCTTGCTTATAGTTTCCTTTGACGTGCAGAAGCTTTTAAGTTTAATTAGGTGCCATTTGTTTATTTTTGCTTTTATTTCCAGTATTCTGGGAGGTGGGTCACAGAGGATCCTGCTGTGATGTATGTCAGAGAGTGTTTTGCCTATGTTCTCCTCTAGGAGTTTTATAGTTTCTGGTCTTACATTGAGATCTTTAATCCATTTTGAGTTTATTTTTGTGTATGGTGTTAGACAGTGTTCTAGTTTCATTCTTTTACAAGTGGTTGACCAGTTTTCCCAGCACCACTTGTTAAAGAGATTGTCTTTAATCCATTGTATATTCTTGCCTCCTTTGTCAAAGATAAGGTGTCCATATGTGCATGGATTTATCTCTGGGCTTTCTATTGTGTTCCATTGATCTATGTTTCTGTCTTTGTGCCAGTACCATACTGTCTTGATAACGGTGGCTTTGTAGTAGAGCCTGAAGTCAGGTAGGTTGATTCCTCCAGTTCCATTCTTCTTTCTCAAGATAGCTTTGGCTATTCGAGGTTTTTTGTATTTCCATACAAATTGTGAAATTATTTGTTCTAGCTCTGTGAAAAATACCATTGGTAGCTTGATAGGGATTGCATTGAATCTATAGATTGCTTTGGGTAGTATACTCATTTTCACTATATTGATTCTTCCGATACATGAACATGGTATATTTCTCCATCTATTAGTGTCCTCTTTGATTTATTTCACCAGTGTTTTATAGTTTTCTATATATAAGTCTTTAGTTTCTTTAGGTAGATATATTCCTAAGTATTTTATTCTTTCCGTTGCAATGGTGAATGGAATTGTTTCCTTAATTTCTCTTTCTGTTTTCTCATTATTAGTGTATAGGAATGCAAGGGATTTCTGTGTGTTGATGTTATATCCTGCAACTTTACTATATTCATTGATTAGCTCTAGTAATTTTCTGGTGGAGTCTTTAGGGTTTTCTATGTAGAGGATCATGTCATCTGCAAACAGTGAGAGTTTTACTTCTTCTTTTCCAATTTGGATTCCTTTTATTTCTTTTTCTGCTCTGATTGCTGTGGCCAAAACGTCCAAAACTACGTTGAATAGTAATGGTGAAAGTGGGCACCCTTGTCTTGTTCCTGACTTTAGAGGAAATGCTTTCAATTTTTCACCATTGAGGATAATGTTTGCTGTGGGTTTGTCATATATAGCTTTTATTATGTTGAGGTATGTTCCTTCTATTCCTGCTTTCTGGAGAGTTTTTATCATAAATGGGTGTTGAATTTTGTCAAAGGCTTTCTCTGAACCTATTGAGATAATCATATGGCTTTTATTTTTCAATTTGTTGATGTGGTGTATTACATTGATTGATTTGTGGATATTGAAGAATCCTTGCATCCCTGGGATAAAGCCCACTTGGTCATGGTGTATGATCTTTTTAATGTGTTGTTGGATTCTGATTGCTAGAATTTTGTTAAGGATTTTTGCAAACCAGTAAATCTTAGGGAAATCAATCCTGAATACTCTTTCGAAGGACTGATGCTGCAGCTCCAATACTTTGGCACTTGATGTGAACAACTGACTCATTGGAAAAGACTTTGATGCTTGAAAAGATTAAAGGCAGATGGAAAAGAGGGAGATAGAGGATGAGATGGTTGGATGGCATCACTGACTCAATGGACATGAGTTTGAGGAAACTCTGGGAGACAGTAAAGAAGAGGAAAGTCTGGCATGCTGCAATCCATGGGGTCACAAAAAATTTCGGACATGACTGAGTGACTGAACAACCCAAACACAGATAAAGCAGTATATTTTAAACTATATTCAATCCCCCCAAAAAGATAAGTCTAAAATTTGGCATGCATTAAAGTTTTAAGTTTTAGAGCTTCCCTGGTGGCTCAGATGGTAAAGCATCTGCCTGTAATGAGGGAGACCCAGGTTAAATCCCTGGGTTGGGAAGATCCTCTGGAGAAGAAAATGGCAACCTACTCCAGTACTCTTGCCTGGAAAATTCCTTAGATGGAGGAGCCTGGTAGGCTACAGTCCATGGGGTGCAAAGAGTTGAACATGACTGAGTGACTTCACTTGCTTTCACTTCAAAGTTTTAAGAGTTTGCCAAAATACCCAATAATGTATTATCAAGTGACTGCAGTTAAAAAAATAAATGAATCTAGGTAGTGCAAAAAAGACAATAGACAATACCTTTTTCAATAAGTTGTTTGTTAGCTATAAGGTTGAAATCAAATAATCTTTCTTTGGTGGCAATGAGAGGCAATGATTTTTTTTCCTACCTCTCAAAATATATTTATAGAAGTGAGACTTAAGTCTCTGTTTGAAAGTCTGAAGTCCTACCAAAAACACTGTAAGAAACTGAAAGCTTATTTTTTTTTCATCAGTTATAATGGAAACTACTAATTCCTAATTGTTACCACTACCATGAAGCACAAAAGAAAACAATAACTATTTCATATACTGTTAAAAGCATACCTAGTGAACAAGATGTATTTCCTCTGCAAAGTTATTGTCTCTATTAAATCAAAGCCACTTGAACAGTATGAAAGTTGGGTTGGTATTTCTTGCATGTTCTCTCTAGCTGTATGTGTTAGGATTTTAAAAGGTTCTGAGACACTTAACTATCCAATCAACTTTGATCTAATAAGATACTGTCCTTGCCAGAGCCCATAGTTTGTCTTTGTTTTTCTGAGCAAATCTTGATGAATATCTCTTTCACCTTATACTTATGTTTCAGATGATTGGGTAGTTCACTCTCCGAATCACTGGACTGGAAACTTGATTAGAATCCTGTTGTTACCTGCTTGACTAAAAAAGTCTTTCTCAATTTAGAAGAGAAGCTTAGAAATGAAAGTCCTCAGTGAAACATGTTTAGTAGCTGAAGTCTCTGACACATGGCACTCAAGCTCTCAGGCTTCCACAGCCCTCCTTAAGCTTACAGAGTTTCTGATAGAATAGGTTCTTTCTCAAGGGAAAATGAGGGGCCAGAGAGACACAGTTTATCAGGGATACAGGTATCAGGCCTCTATGTCAGTGTCTGTGTCATCAAGGAAAGTAAATGTGCGGGCTTCTCTGCTAATTAGAAATTTTGCATTTCTTTTGAAAATGGAATCTACATATGTCAGCAAGTTTATATAATCATTATGCAAAAGTTCAAGTGGAATCCTTTTATAGTATGCTTTTTGTTGTCATTTGTATCTCTTAATTTCATTATTTCTCAGAATAACATGAAATGTGCCTTACAAATATCAGAAGTCAAAGATATTTAAGCCATTTCATATTTTGTCTTACATATCATTTTTTCTCTTACAGGTAGCCATCCTAATATTGAGTTTACTATCTGCAGCAGCAAACTACTTTTTCCATCCATTATTTACCTGTTTGTTGCTTGAAATACTTAGTTTACCTTGGTAATCTCTATAGAAAATTGAAATATTAATGTGAATTACTTTAGTACTCTGCAGCATCAAGGATTAGATACAGAAGAAAAAATACATATAATTACATCAAAGGTGTGACTTCCACATTTTAGCAAGTCTGCTTCTTGGTTTCTTTCATTGTGGCCCTTGATCTGGTTAGTTGTTCTGCAATATGTTTCATCTTTATGGCTTAGAAATTTAACAAATATGGCTATGCCAAGCATCAGACAGATTAATTTCGCTAAAGCGAAATGATTGTTATCTTGTTTGACATGTGCTGCTGTGATGCAGAGATGATTTGAATGGTCTGCTGAAATTCTCAAGGAGCAAGTAGTGGAACTCCAGCTCATGTTCAAAGAACATGGTGAGTGGTTTCAATCAATTGAGCTGAGCTCTGCTATTGAAACACTCCTTTAAAAATAATCTAAGTAATATGTGCACTTTATTAGATACAGAAAACATTTTTTTTTTTTTTTTACAAATACGACACCTAAGAATGCATTGACTTTGGTGGCAATGCTGTGCTCAGGTGTAATAAAATTGATGAGCCCATATAATAAAATTTATGGAACCAGAGTGAATTCAATTTATTTGAATATGCTCAGTTATGTTTTTGTTTATTCCCATAGCAGATGTTTAATTTACAAACCAGGCAATTACGACAGCTCTTCCAAACAAATAAGAGCAGATTAGTCAAACGTTCACATCAATTTTTATGTTTATCATTAGTTTTATGAGGTGTCATGAATATTCAGTAGTAAGAAAAACTATCATTATGATACCTGGAAAACCTCAAAATGATGTTTTGCATCTCTAAGTGCTATTTCCCCCTTTTTGATAAAGCTATTAATGTGACTTGTCTCTTATTACAAGTTGGGCTTACAGGCTGCAATGTAAAAAGCACTCATGCTCTTTGGGGATCTTGTACATTCTAATCAATGTGCTGATGGCATTTTTGTGGAAAATATGCAACAATGTATAGGTGATCATATTTTGATTTTTACTCTGCAGATATAGATATATTAGTGCATTCTGTAAGGCCAGAAATAAACCCATGCACCTATGGGTACCTTATCTTTGACAAAGGAGGCAAAGATATATAATGGGACAGAGACAGACTCTTCAATAAATGGTGCTGGGAAGACTGGACAGCTACATGTAAAAGAATGAAATTAGAACACTTCCTAACACCATGCACAAAGATAAACTTGAAATGGATTAAAGACCTAAATGGAAGACCAGAAACTATAAAACTCTTAGAGGAAAACATAGGCAGAATACTCAATGACATAAATCAAAGGAAGATTGTTTATGATCCACCACCTAGAGTAATGGAAATAAAAACAAAAGTAAACAAGCAGGACCTAATTAAACTGACAGCTTCTGCACAGCAAAGGAAACTATAAGCAAGGTGAAAAGACAAACCTCAGAATGGAAGAAAATAGCAGCAAATGAAACAACTGACAAAGGATTAATTTCCAAAATATACAGGCAGCTCATACAACTCAATACCAGAAAAACAAACAACCCAAACAAAAAGTGGGGAAAAGTTTTAAACAGACATTTCTCCAAAGAAGACATACAGATGGCTAACAAACACATGAAAAGCTGCTCAACATTGCTCATCATTGGAGAAATGCAAATCAAAACTGTAATGAGATATCACCTCACCCCAGTCAGAGTGGCCATCATCAAAAAATCTATAAACAATAAATGCTGGAGGGTGTGGAGAAAAGGGAACACTCTTGCACTGTTGGTGGGAATGTAAATTGATACAGCCACTATGGAAGATAGTATGGAGACTCTTCAAAAACTAGGAATAAAATGACCATCAGTTCAGTTCAGTTTAGTTGCTCAGTCGTGTCTGACTCTTTGTGACCCCATGAATTGCAGTACGCCAGGCCTCCCTGTCCATCACCAACTCCCAGAGTTCACCCAAATTCATGTCCATTGAGTCGGTGATGCCATTCAGCCATCGCATCCTCTGTCATCCCTTTCTCCTCATGCCCCCAATCCCTCCCAGCATCAGGGTCTTTTCCAATGAGTCAACTCTTCGCATGAGGTGGCCAAAGTGTTGGAGTCAGCCTCAGCAACAGTCCTTCCAATGAACACCCAGGACTGATCTCCTTTAGGATGGACTGGTTGGATCTCCTTGCAGTCCAAGGGACTCTCAAGAGTCTTCTCCAGCACCACAATTCAAAAGCATCAATTCTTTGGCACTCAGCTTTCTTCACAGTCCAACTCTTACAACCATACATGACCACTGGAAAAACCATAGCCTTGACTAAATGGACCTTTTTTGGCATAGTAATATCTCTGCTTTTTAATATGCTATCTAGGTTGGTCATAACTTTCCTTCCACGGAGTAAGCATCTTTTAATTTCATGGCTGCAATCACCATCTGCAGTGATTTTGGGCCCCACAAAATAAAGTCTGACACTGTTTCCACTGTTTCCCCATCTATTTCCCGTACCCAGCAATCCCACTCCTAGGCATATACCCTGAGGAAACCAAAATTGAAAAAGACACATGTATCTCATTGTTCACTGCAGCATTATTTACAATGGCTAGAACATGGAAGCAACCTAGATGTCCATCAACAGGTGAATGGATAAAAAAGTAGTAGTACATACCAACAATGGAATATTACTCAGCCATAAAAAGGAATCCATTTGAGGTAGATGAGGTAGATGAACCTTGAACCTATTATACAGAGTGAAGTAAGTCAGAGAGAAAGATAAATATTGTATTCTAATGCATATATACAGAATCTAGAAAAATCGTACTTAGACTTCCCTGGTGGCTCAGATGGTAAAGCGTCTGTCTACAATGTGGGAGACCTGGGTTTGATCCCTGTGTTGGGAAGATCCCCTGGAGAAGGAAATGGCAATCCACTCCAGTACTATTTCCTGGAAAATCCCATGGACAGAGTAGCCTGGTAGGCTACAGTCCATGGGGTCGCAAAGAGTTGGACACGACTGAGCGACTTCACTTTCCTTTCTAATGGAGAAACAGACATAGAGAATAGACTCATGGACATGGGTAGAGGGGAGGAGAGGGTGAGATGTATGGAAAGAGTAACATGGAAACTTACATTACCATATGTAAAATAGATAGCTGATGGGAATTTGCCGTATGGCTCAGGAAACTCAAACAGAGGCTCTGTATCCACCTAGAGGGGTGGGATGGAGAGGGAGATGGGATGGAGGTTCAAAGTGGAGGGGATATATGTACACCTATAGCTGATTCATGTTGGGGTTTGACAAAAAACAACAAAGTTCTATAAAGCAATTATCCTTCAATTAGAAAACAAATAATTAAAAAAATATATATATTTGTGCATTCTATAACATTACTATGCAGAGTTTATAGAATGTTAATTTTTATTAAAAATAACTTGTGTGCATGCTCAGTTGTGTCTGGCTCTTTGTGACCCCCATGGACTGTAGACCACCTCCTATGTCCATGGAATTTTCCAGGCAAGAATATTGGAGTGGGTTTTCATTTCCTACTCCCAGGGATCTTCCTAACCCAGAGATGGAACTTGTGTCTCCTGCCTTGGCAGGTGGATTCTTTACCTCTGCGCCAGATAACTCACCATACTTTTATTTCCAAGTTTAACTTGCTTCCTCTTCTTTGTAATATCTTTTGTTACATCAAGGGAAAGTTTTACTTTTCCAGACATAAGAACCTGATGTAGCTCTGAATGTTGAATCTGTAGATCAGAATCTTAATGTGAAGCTGTTTGTAAGGGAGGTCCTCACACAGCAGTTTTATTTTTCTTTTATGTGCTTAAACTGTCAGAATAAAAAGGCTGTAGCTCCATTATGAATCAGTAAAACTACATAGCATCATCCATAAACAAGCACACGATATTTCCAGGCTGGCTGCTTTTGAATGGATTGCACTATAACAAGCTCTGCCCTAAAAGCAGTGCTACCTCCTCAATATCCTAACCTAATTCCCATGATGCATGCATTTCCCCCCCAACCATTTTAATGGCAGGTTTCCTGTCATCAATCAGTATTCAGTCAGAAAAAGAAATTAGGAGATCAATGTGATAAAATAGCTCTAGTGGGAATAGCTTCAGTAGAAATATTTTCAATGTAAGTTATGTCAAATATTGAAATAAGTAAACTGGAGGAAAGCATGATTTTATTGTTAAGGCTGCTGTGAAATGAACTATAATACTGTAATTTTTGTGAGTTTGTTTGTTTGTTCTCACTAGTATACCTTTTTTGGGCAGCAACCAAAATATCACCTTCTTCTTTGTCCCTAGTTACAGTTAGTCATAGTACAAATCTCCCAGGAGTGTTAACTTTATCGTACCACATATGATAATTTTATTTTTGAATTTGAATGTAGGCCATGTCAGAATACTGTTTAGTGTAGTGTCACTTCTTGGATTCTTACTGAAACTTATAAAAGCATTAGTCATTAGAATTCAAAACAGTCAAATTGGTTTACATCTTCCTAGGATGTTTATCGGCAAGCTAATTTTTAATACACTTGCACACAACTTTTAACTTGGCTTGTTTTAGCTAGACTACCACATTCCTATCAATTAGGTGGAGGGTAGTAGACTTAATATAATAAAAGCTATATATGACAAACCCACATCAAACATTGTCCTCAATGGTGAAAAATTGAAAGCATTTCCTCTAAAGTCAGGAACAAGACAAGGGTGCTCACTTTCACCATTACTATTCAACATAGTTTTGGAAGTTTTGGCCACAGCAATCAGAGCAGAAAAAGAAATAAAAGGAATCCAAATTGGAAAAGAAGAAGTAAAACTCTCACTGTTTGCAGATGACGTGATCCTCTACATAGAAAACCCTAAAGACTGCACCAGAAAATTACTAGAACTAATCAATGACTATAGTAAAGTTGCAGGATATAACATCAACACACAGAAATCCCTTGCATTCCTATACACCAATAATGAGAAAATAGAAAGAGAAATTAAGGAAACAATTCCATTCACCATTGCAACGGAAAGAATAAAATACTTAGGAATATATCTACCTAAACAAACTAAAGATCTATATATAGAAAACTATAAAACACTGGTGAAATAAATCAAAGAGGACACTAATAGATGGAGAAATATACCATGTTCATGGATTGGAAGAATCAATATAGTGAAAATGAGTATACTACCCAAAGCAATTTATAGATTCAATGCAATCCCTATCAAGCTACCAATGGTATTCTTCACAGAGCTAGAACAAATAATTTCACAATTTGTATGGAAATACAAAAAACCTCGAATAGCCAAAGCTATCTTGAGAAAGAAGAATGGAACTGGAGGAATCAACCTACCTGACTTCAGGCTCTACTACAAAGCCACAGTTATCAAGACAGTATGGTACTGGCACAAAGACAGAAATATAGATCAATGGAACACAATAGAAAGCCCAGAGATAAATCCACGCACCTATGGACAACTTATCTTTGACAAAGGAGGCAAGAATATACAATGGATTAAAGACAATCTCTTTAACAAGTGGTTCTGGGAAATCTGGTCAACCACGTGTAAAAGAATGAAACTAGAACACTGTCTAACACCATACACAAAAATAAACTCAAAATGGATTAAAGATCTCAATGTAAGACCAGAAACTATAAAACTCCTAGAGGAGAACATAGGCAAAACACTCTCTGACATACATCACAGCAGGATCCTCTATGACCCACCTCCCAGAATATTGGAAATAAAAGCAAAAATAAACAAATGGCACCTAATTAAACTTAAAAGCTTCTGCACATCAAAAGAAACTATGAGCAAGGTGAAAAGGTAGCCTTCAGAATGGGAGAAAATAATAGCAAATGAAGCAACTGACAAACAACTAATCTCAAAAATATACAAGCAACTCCTACAGCTCAACTCCAGAAAAATAAATGACCCAATCAAAAAATGGGCCAAAGAACTAAATAGACATTTCTCCAAAGAAGACATACAGATGGCTAACAAACACATGAAAAGATGCTCAACATCACTCATTATCAGAGAAATGCAAATCAAAACCACTATGAGGTACCATTTCATGCCGGTCAGAATGGCTGCGATCCAAAAGTCTACAAGCAATAAATGCTGGAGAGGGTGTGGAGAAAAGGGAACCCTCTTACACTGTTGGTGGGAATGCAAACTAGTACAGCCACTATGGAGAACAGTGTGGAGATTCCTTAAAAAACTGGAAATAGAACTGCCTTACGATCCAGCAATCCCACTGCTGTGCATACACACTGAGGAAACCAGAATTGAAAGAGACACGTGTACCCCAATGTTCATCGCAGCACTGTTTATAATAGCCAGGACATGGAAGCAACCTAGATGTCCATCAGCAGATGAATGGATAAGCAAGCTGTGGTACATATACACAATGGAGTATTACTCAGCCATTAAAAAGAACACATTTGAATCAGTTCTAATGAGGTGGATGAAACTGGAGCCTATTATACAGAGTGAAGTAAGCCAGAAAGAAAAACACCAATACAGTATACTAATGCATATATATGGAATTTAGAAAGATGGTAACAATAACCCTGTGTACGAGACAGCAAAAGAGACACTGATGTATAGAACAGTCTTATGGACTCTGTTGGAGAGGGAGAGGGTGAGAAGATTTGGGAGAATGGCATTGAAACATGTATAATATCATGTATGAAATGAGTCACCAGTCCAGGTTCGATGCACGATACTGGATGTTTGGGGCTGGTGCACTGGGACGACCCAGAGGGATGATATGGGGAGGGAGGAGGGAGGAAGGTTCAGGATGGGGAACACATGTATACCTGTGGCAGATTCATTTCGATATTTGGCAAAACTAATACAATATTGTAAAGTTTAAAAATAAAATAAAATTAAAAAAAAATAAATAAATAAAATTTAAAAAATAAAAAAAAAATTTGGCAAAACTAATACAATATTGTAAAGTTTAAAAATAAAATAAAATTTAAAAAATAAAAAAAATAAAAAAAATAAATTAAATTTAAAAATAAAATTTAAAAAAAAATTTAAAAAAAATTTTAAATAAAACAAAAATAAAAAAATATCATTTCGATATTTGGCAAAACTAATACAATATTGTAAAGTTTAAAAATAAAATAAAATTTTAAAAAAAAGCTGATTTATAAGATATTTCTTTTTAGTCTTTCTTTTTAAAAGATACATGTGAAATGCCAGCCTGGATGAAGCACAAGCAGGAATCAAGATTGCTGGGAGAAATATCAATAACCTCAAATATGCAGATGACACCACTCTAATGGCAGAAAGTGAACAGGAACTAAAGAGGAGAGTGAAAAAACTGGCTTAAAACTCAATATCCTAAAAACTAAGATCATGGCATCCAGTCCCATAATTTCATGGCAAATAGATGGGGGAAAAAAATGGAAACAATGACAGACTTTATTTTCTCGGGCTCCCAAATCACTGTAGATGGTGACTGCAACCATGAAATTAAAAGATGCTTGTTCCTTTGAAGAAAAGCTATGATAAACCTAGATAATATATTAAAAAGCAGAGATATCACCTTGCCAACAAAGGTCCGTATAGACAAAGCTATGTTTTGTTTTCAGTATTCAGGTACAGATGTGAGAGTTGGACCATAAAGAAGGCTGAACACTAAAGAATTGATGCTTTCAAACTGTGGTGATGGATAAAACTCTTGTGAGTCCTTGGACAGCAAGGAGATCAAACCAGTCAATCCTAAAGGAAATCAACCCTGAATATTCACTTGAAAGACTGATGCTGAAGCTGAAGCTCCAATGCTGTGGCCACCTGATGCCCAGAGCCGAGTCATTGGAAAAGACTCTGATGCTGCAAAAGATTGAAGGCAGGAGGAGAAGGGGGCAACAGAGGATGAGATGGTTGGATGGCATCACTGACTCAATGGACATGAATTTGAGCACACTCCAGGGGATGGTGAAGGACAGGGAAGCTCAGCATCCTGCAGTCCATGGGGCTGCAAAGAGTCAGACACAACTGAGCAACTGAACAACAATAACAAATAACAATAATATGAAGGAGATGATGGGAATGGATGAGTATAGGACCCAAAAAGAAACATAAACCTTAAGCAAGAAATCACACATAAATAGTTTACTCACAGACCTGGGTCTACTATTCAGCAAAGGTAATGCTGTTCCATGAAAGTAATGAACAACTCTTCATAGGGAGGAAAAGCAGACACTGGGGCATGTAGACAGAAAGGGCCATGATAAATAATTGCACCCAATATATTGCGAGGCAGTATTCTCTTGGGAATCCAGCAAAAAAAAATGGTATGCCACTTGTTTTTAGATTATAAAATTCTTAGAGTATGAATTACTAGCAGGGTTTGCTTTCTTTTAACAGGAATCTACCCTTTTAGATTGAAGGCGGGTAAGATTATCTAGTCATCTTGCACACCAGTCTGTTATAAAGATCATACTGACCTCTGTAAATGATAGACTGATGTTCTTTGTAAAATACAAGCCAGGAAGTTCACATTTACAGTTGTTATACTAATATTAGTCTTTTGAATGGATTTCACAGTTTGCTTTTAACATAATTTGCTTTGGACCTTTATATGTCATCATTGTTCTGCAGTGGAACTCTTTCTTTCCTATGAGACAAAATCTTTTGACTTTCATGAAAATTTATAAAGCAAAATTTCATAGTATTAAGGGTTTTCATAATAACTATAGGTCAAAATTATTAAATTCATTTCAAAGCTGTCAATGTAGACTAATAAGCACTAAAGTTCTTATGGCTGAAATGTGGGAGATTCACTTCTTTTAGTGCATTTACCACGAAATCCAAGTTATTTAGACTTCCTGATTGTTAGATTTTTGATAGTTTCAAACTATTGAAATTATGTAGGTGCAATTATTTCCTTGTTTTAATACAATAAATATGCATAAGTAAAATAATGTGAATATAGGGAGAATATAGCATATACAAAATGCTCATCTGGGTGAATATCAATATTTTTTTGCTTTTCCAAAGGTTAAGATGTTTTATGTAAAGCAGTTGTTTGTTTATTTGTAAAATAATATTTTTAGTCCACTATCTTACATACAGGCTTCCCAGGTAGTGGTTAAGAATGAGACTGCCAATGCATGTGACATAAAGAGATGCGGGATCAATTCTTGGGTTGGGAAGATCCCCTGGAGGAAGGCATGACAACCCACTCCAGTATTCTTGGCTGGAGAACCCCATGGGCAGAGGAGCCTGGAAGGCTACAGTCCATGAGATCACAAAGAGTTAGACATGACTGAAGTGACCTTGCACGTATGTCTTACATACACATTATGTGCATAATATTAACTTACAAAAGTGATTCATTAACATATTTTTATGATTACAATGGACTTATTTTTTATCTTATTAATCCCTCAAAACTGACAACAGCAACAACCTCAGAGATATTTTTTTTTAGGTAATGAAATATAAATATAAATACCCACCCTTCCCTCACTTGATAAGATCAAAGTTTAGTGTGGAAGTAAACTCATCATGTGAAAATTGGAGGGCAAGTATTATGAGCTTCAGTGTCCTCAGATGTGGAGTGAGAGGTGATTCTGAATATCTTGAAAACATTGTTCTTTAACTTGTGCACTTTGAATAGTTTTTTCCCAAAAGTTAAAATAATCATTAACCTAGTGATTAAACATATTTAGTATTTACGTAAGCTTATTAAATATATATTAAACCCATTTTGAATGTTATGAAATGTATTTTAATGCTTTCCTAATGATGTCTTCAGAGATCAGTTCTTCCTGATTCGTGAGTTCTTTTGTTGAGATATAATCAGCATATAAGATTTTATTAGTTTTAGGTATACAACAATGATTCAGTGTTTATATACATTTTGAAATGATCACCTCAGTAAGTCCAGTTAATATCCATCAGCACATATAGTTACAGTTGGTGTGTGTGTGTGTGTGACAAGAGCTTTTAAGATCTACTCTCTTAGGAACTTACAAATATACTATACAGTATTACTAACTATAGTTACTATGCTGTATATTATAGCCTCGAGATGTATTTATCTTTTAACTGAAAGTTTGTATTTTTTGATCACCTTCACTGGTGGTAACCACTTCTGGTAACCACTGATCTGTTATCTTTATCTGAGTTTATTAGATGTTACAAATGAACATATTTTCATTTTGAAATTATTAAAATTAAAGAAAAAACCCACAACACCCAAAATGGAATGTTTCTACTTCTACTTATTCATATATATTAGTGTTCGGTTACTGTATCCTTTTTATGATATTTTGGACTACATCTGCTCAGTACTAAAAAACATCTTGGTAAAATAAAAAATAACAGGTTTGCTGTCAACAGCAAAGAAGCATGGAATTGGTCTTTTTTCTTTTTTAAATACTCTTTCAACTTTATGTCTACTTGTTTATTGATCCTCTATGGATTAGTTCCTAAACTTCCTTCATCTTAACCCTTGCTCCAGTTTTATGTAAATAACATGCATAGTTTTAAAGGATAATTTAAACTAGTTCATTAAAGTTGCTTTCCTCATCTTGACTCTCTAAAGGTCAAATGGCCACATGATATTGATGTTGTAAGGGAACTCAGAGATCATCTGGAGTCATTCTTTCTAAAATGGCACTTTCAGACAGCAATCTTTTCCTTTCTGAAATAATTTGGGTGAAAAAAGTATAGCCTTTTCACTGCTGGTCAGCTCTAATTGTTTGAAAATGTTCCGTTGGCTTTACTGAATTCTGCTTTGGGAGAGAAAAACACAGTACATCATGGTCCCTACTTCCAAATGTTGACATTAATGAGGGACATATTTTTGCAAACACTTATCAACAGTAGCAGACAGGGGAAAGGGCTATCTCTACCTGAGGTGGAACACCATAGGAGCCCTAGGGTGGGGAGGGAGGGATGTTCCCTTCCACCTGAGGAAGGGAGGGCCCCTGGATAGGGTATCACACAATAAGGGCTTTGAAGAGAATGGGCAGAATTTAGAAAAGTGACATTTAAGGAAAAATCATTCCATCAGGGAGAATAAAAGGAATGTGACTTAGCTATTGTTAGCAACATTAGGAGTAGTGATGGTAATAGTACTCCTTGAATAAGTCATCATTAAATTTGTAAAACACAATTTAAAATACAAATTAAATGGTCATGGGTTTAAAACAAACAAAAAATAAATGCACCCTACTCTAGAAACTAGCAAAATCATTAAGGGTTTGGGTAGATGAATAACATGTTTTATAACATCATTCCCTTCCTTATAATCTATCCTCGAGACGAACAATGTAATTTACAACATAAATTTACCTTGTAATTTATAGCATAAGATTAACTGACAATGTCACTGACCAGTCAGGTGACTTTTAGCAGCTTTCAACACAAGGGACAGTTGTGAATATGTTCTGTTTGACTTCCCAACAATCTGAGTCACTTTTCCTCTAAGTCATCTCTGAACAGTTGATGCAGTTCAGACAAAACTGGGTTACTTATAAAATCCTTGGGTAAGGGACAGGTACTATTTTATTATTTGCTGTGAACAGAAAATACTAACTCATGCAAGTGGTCTGCTTACAGGAATTAATTTGCTTTAAGTAGAGTAAAATCCCTACTGAAAGTGAAAGTGAAGTCACTCAGTCTTGTCCGAGTCTTTGCGACCCCATGGACTGTAGCCTACCAGGCTTCTCCGTCCATGGGATTCTCCAGGCAAGAATACTGGAGTGGGTTACCATTTCCTTCTCCAGGGGATCTTCCTGACCCAGGGATCGAACCCGGGTCTCCCACATTGGAGGCAGATGCTTTAACCTCTGAGCCACCAGGGAAATCCCTACTATGGAAGAAAAACATGTAAATAAATATGAAATAAATCAAGCTGCAGTAATATAATGAAAATTACATTAGTTGCATACCTGTGCTTTACTGTACTGTGCTAAGTTGCTTCAGTCATGTCTGACTCTGCGACCATATGAACTGTAGCTCAGCTCCTCTGTTCATGGACTTCTCCACCTATAGTGGAGTGGGTTGCTGTGCCCTCCTCCAGGGGATCTTTCTGATTCAGGGATCAAACCCACGTCTCCTGCATCTCCTGCATTGGCAGGCAGGTTCTGTACCTGCCTGGTGCTACCTGGGAAGCCCCTAGTTGCACACATAACTGTCCAATTCCATATCTTAACACCATCCCAAGAAGTGTATTTTAGAATAAGTTAGGCTCATTTTGTTTTTATTCCTTCATTAGTAACCAGCAAAGAGGTCTGTTTAGTAAAAAATGTGGTTTTTCCAGTAGTCATGTATGGATGTGAGAATTGGACTATAAAAAAAGCTGAGCATCGAAGAATTGATGTTTTTGAACTATGGTGTTGGAGATGACTCTGGAAACTCTTGGACTGCTAGCAGGTCCAACCAGTCAATCTTAAAGGAAATCAGTCCTGAATATTCATTGGAAGGACTGATGCTGAAGCTGAAATTCCAGTACTTTGGCCACCTGATGTGAAGAACCAACTCATTGGAAAAGACCCTGATGCTGGGAAAGATTGAGGGCAGGAGGAGAAGGGGATGACAGAGGATGAGATGGCTGGATGGCATCACCGACGTGATACACATGAATTTGAATAGGCTCTGGGAGTTGGTGATGGACAGGTAAGCCTGGCGTGCTGCAGTCCATGGGGTCACAAAGAATCAGACACAACTGAGTGAGTGAACTGAACTGAGTAACAAAGGGACCATAATCTACCTACCTAATAATATTTTTCGAGGATTTTTTTCAGGTCAAGTTCTAACAACAGCATATGTTGACCATTATATTGTTGTTAAACAGTTTACATTGAAGTAATGTAATATACTACTGATTTCTAAATTTAGAGAATATACTTTAGGTGTTATGCAGGTAACTTTTTAATCAAGGTTTGGTAGTATGCAGAGAAACAGAAACATTTAATTAACATAAAGCATAATCACTCAGTCATACTAGACCTGTGACAGGTACTTCTAAATCAACTCAGACCCTCCAGGTTTTGCAGAGGAAAAAAAGATGCTGTGTCAATTTCTTTTATGAAATTAATATTTATTATTTACCTGACATGTGTCAGGCAGCCTTCTTAGGCTGGCCATTTGTGGTAAATAAGCCACAAATTCTATGGGAGTTCCAATATCAGGTTTTTATTCTTTTGGACCATACCTTAATGACTTGTTCTTATAAGTCATGAGAAAAAGTAAAATACTATACAAAACTGAAATTTAAAAAATTGCTTACTTTTGGATGCTACTGTAATAAATTTGTTTAAAATAGCAAAGGACTGTCTGCTATCATTAGCCAGTATACATGCCTTTCTTGTTAGCCATGCATCGCAGCACATAGAACACAGCAGATACTCAGCAAATATTCAATGAAAGAAAGAATTATAAAACGTTAAAATAGCTAGTGATGTATGGGAATATTTAACAACCAGTTCTCTGGGGAAGGGGATGATCTGTAGCATTTACTGGCCAATTTCTGATTTTTGTGGTATGAAATTCACCATGGCCAATAGTTACTAATGTTATATCAATTGACTCACATTTCTAAGAATTTAACAAGCAGCTTTCACAAGTCAATCTAAATCAGCTGTAGCTAAAATATTAATATATATGTGTTTGTTCCTGGTGAAATATCAGGACAGAGGTCATTATATATATATGCATATATATTCTATAATTATAAATGGAGACCATATATATATATATATATATATATATATATATATGTATTTGGACTGCTAGCAGATCCAACCAGTCAATCTTAAAGGAAATCAGTCCTGAATATTCATTGGAAGGACTGATGCTGAAGCTGAAATTCCAGTACTTTGGCCACCTGATGTGAAGAACCAACTCATTGGAAAAGACCCTGATGCTGGGAAAGACTGAGGGCAGGAGGAGAATATATATATATATATTTGGTCTCCATTTATAATTATAGAATGTCTTTCCAGATTATTAAGCACAATTTAAACAGAAAGTGTCAATTTAGAGTATCAAAACTATTCTAAAAATTTAAACTTAATCCCATATCAACCCTCTGAGGTATGTTCAATAGTTTTACCTATTTTATAAATGAGGAAACTGAGAGCGTGGAATACCTAACTTGCTTTAGATCACAGAGCTAGGACATGACAAAACTGGAGTTCCAACCCTAGAAAACTGTTTCCAAAGCCTGAATTCATAGTCATCATATTATATTGCTTCTTGAATGATGAGGATGGTAAAAACACATGTTTATGTTTTTTCTCAAACTTGTACTCAACAGGATTTAATGACTGATCAATTTCTAGTGGTTTTAGTTACTCTCTTTCGTTACTTACTTGTTTCTTTGTTTTGATAAAGCATCTTACATAGGCTGGAGATAGAGCCAGGAGGAAAAAGGGATTGTGAAAACATTGAAAATTCAACTCTGGAATTTTTATAACAGTTATTTGTCTAGTGGAGAAGCCAGGTAAATATTAATATCTGACAGCCTAGTAAAACAGTACACACTGCTTCTATACAATTCAACTATATTACAGGACAAGTATTTCCTCAACTGTGCTTCCCTATGGCACCCCACTCCAGTACTCTTGCCTGGAGAATCCCATGGACGGAGGAGGCTGGTGGGCTGCAGTCCATGGGTTGCTAAGAGTCCGACACAACTGAGTGACTTCACTTTCACTTTTCACTTTCATGCATTGGAGAAGGAAATGGCAACCCACTCCAGTGTTCTTGCCTGAAGAATCCCAGGGACGGGGGAGCCTGGTGGGCTGCCATCTATGGGGTTGCACAGAGTCGGACAAGACTGAAGCGACTTAGCAGCAGCAGCAGGAACCAAAAATATCACACTAATTGGGAAGGTCTTTATTTCTGTTTCTCAATACCTACAGTAAAAAGAGGCTATAATAAACAACAGTAAATACTAAGAGCTAAATTTCAAATTGCACTTTTTCTGATGCACTCATTGTATTTCACTTTTAGCATAAAGTGAATACTAAATTTCCCACAAATTAAACCATCTCCTATTTGCTTTTCTGTACAGAATTTATTTTTTGATCTGTGAACAGTCTGAGAGAATTTATTGTCTATGTATTTATAGAATGTTCATCAAACAAGAGGACCTTGATACCTTGAGAAGTAGAGTAACTTGTAAAAAAAACATATATTGTACATTAGATTTGTCAGTTGGATTCCCCCAAGCCATTCTCTAACTCCAAAGCAGAATTCTTACTGCTAGTTAAATATTATTTCATTTCCTCAAATTAATCATCACAGAAACTTTTTCTCCCCTGAGTAGCAACCTTGTGCCATAAAAGTCCTTTTATATAGGACACCAAAATTATTGAAACTTTGTAATGAAAATATCTGTAGTGTATCAGTTATTGTGATTATAGGAGCAGCTAAAAGTTTTAAATTAAATCTGGGAATTAGAGCCTTTTTCAAGATTTAAGTTGCAGCCAAAAACAAATTCCTTGTGCAATAGTAATACTAAATTCACCTCTTACAACCTTACTGTCTGATTCTTCTTTGGAGAGGTGGGGTTGGGAAGGCAGCCACAGCCAGGCAGCTGCTAGGTAAGGATGAAAGGCACCAAGAACTCAAATCCTGAATGGGATGCCAAGGTTAACTAGAGTCTAGACACAAACCTTAGACAAATATGCCAAAAGGAGAGTGAGAGAAGGGGAGCCCAAAGAGTGAGATTGGAAATGCCAGAAAAGGAGGGGGAGAGAGAAACAAAAAGCAGCACAGCAGATGCCTGCATATCTCTGAAAATTTTCTCATACCCTTGAGGATGTGCTAGTTCATGGGAAAATGTGTGTATGCAGCAGATACTATTCTCACTATGAGTCCAGACTTGGAAAAGATAGAGAATGAGATGTGCTGAATATCTCACTTCTCTCTTAGGATATTAAGAGACTACAAGCTTGATTTTTGTGTTTTTCAACTCATTGTAGAAACCAAGGAATCTGAAGGAAAGAAAATTATACAGGTGTATTATTAAGTCGTTAGGTCATGTCTGACTCTTTTGCGACCCCATAGACTGTAGCCCTCCAGGCTCCTCTGTCCATGAGATTTTCCAGGCAAGAATACTAGAGTGTACTACAATTTCCTTCTCCAGGGGATCTCCACGACCTAGGGACTGAACCCTCATCTCCTTCATTGGGAAGCGGGTTCTTTACCACTGAGCCACCAGGGAAACCATACAGGTATTAGCTGGAGTAAAATATCCCTTAGGTGGTCTTTTCAACACATTAAATTACAGTGAGTTAACATCACAGGCATGAGGTGTGTGCCCCACAGGCACACTATTCATGTATTACTTTTTTTTTTTTTTTTTGAATACCTAAATGCAAATCATGTAATTTGATACAACTGTATTCTCTTGTATTTTTTTGTTGTTGCTTCAGATCCTAAAAACAGTTTACTGTTTTTAGTGAAAATAATACAGTTTACTAATTGTGTTAGACAATCAATAAAGATTTTAAGTATTCTATCACATTTAATGAGAAAAATCACACTATTTGTACAGGGAAAAAAGAAAAATTGTGAGATTGGAAGAGGTAAAGAAATGGGTTCATGACTCCAAAGTTAAAAAGTGGTGGAGGTCATATTCAAAGTTAAGGCTGCCAGACACCTGTCATATCATTGTGTCCTAAGACTGAAAATTTATTTAAAATAATGGCCATGCCTTCTGAATGATCTCATCAAGCTGAGGACATCAGGCAAGACGTATTACTAAACATTTCAATCCATAAATGTTTCAAACAAACATTCTCAAATTCCCTGCCAGTTAAATACTTTAGTGTCTAAAATGTATTTTTATATGAGAACCCAGAATTTTTTATATTAAGCTGCCCTCCTATAGGAATCAATTTCCATGTGTCTGGAATTTAGATGAGGTTCTGATATAAGAAAAATGGAAGAGTAAAATTTATCTGAAGGATCCTATATAAAAGTATCCTATATAAAAGAGAAAAAAGTAAAATTACTATGAAATCCACTGCCTTCTAAACATGCCATTAGGACAGTGTTATCCAGTGTCCTCTTTGAACCTGTCATCATTAGGCCTCCAGACCTAGCGTCTGCCAGCAAATGAACTTCCACTCTGCAGGCCATACTGGAGATGCTCAGCTGATGACCACAACAGAGCCAGCGCCTCCCCTCTGTTCTCCTGTGGACATACTCACAGTCAGATGCCACAGCCTTGATTCCTATACAATGGCTGATGCCCTGTTGCTGCCTTCTTGGGCCCTGTCCCTATGCCAAGTGTTACCATGAAATTAAAAGACGCTTGCTCCTTGGAACAAAAGCTATGACCAACCTACACAGTGTATTAAAAAGCAAAGGCATTACTTTGCCAACAAATATCCATCTAGTCAAGGCTATGGTTTTTCTATTAGTCATGTACAGATGTGAGAGTTGGACTATATAGAAAGCTGAGCACCAAAGAATTGATGCTTTTGAACTGTGGTGGTGGAGAAAAATCTTGAGAGTCCCTGGGACTGCAAAGAGATCCAACCAGTCCATCCTAAAGGAGATCAGTCCTGAATATTCACTGGAAGGACTGATGTTGAAGCTGAAGCTCCAATACTTTGGCCACCTGATGCGAAGAACTGACTCATTGGAAAAGACTCTGATGCTGAGAAAGATTGAAGGCAGGAGGAGAAGGGAATGACAGAGGATGAGATGGTTGGATGGCATCACCAACTCGAAGGACATGAGTTTTAGTAAGCTCCAGGAGTTGGTGATGGACAGGGAAGCCTGGCGTGCTGCAGTCCGTGGAGTCACAAAGAGTCAGACACGACTGAGTGATTGAACTGGACTGACTGATTCAGTGTCTTCTGTAGATCTCTCTTAGATGTTGATTTTCCTTTGCTATCTATGCACTAGTTTGCTGGCTGTTATTGATTTTATTTAAGTGTACCCTGTGAGGCACAGAGATTTTACTACACCCAGATGAATCATTTAATTCTCTTATTCTTGAAACTTAATTGCATATAACTACTGTACTTGGCATTTTTACTTGGATGTGATTCTTTTTGAGCACTGGCAAAGAAAGAAGAGTTTGCTTTCCTATGAGATTTACATTTTTTCTCCAAGAAGAGAGGTGCTGAGATTATTTAATATAGATGTTCTGCAATTTCACATAAATCCCTTGAGAATTGCATTTCTCACATGTCTGCTTTTTTGCCTATAATTCTAAATACGGTTGACACAGTTTATATTTGTGCTGAAAAGGCTGATTTCAAAAGTTGACTTTCTTTCCTAGGAATATTATGAAGAGTATTAGCAAAATATTACTTTCCTCACCAGTTCAGATCATCATAATAAGAGTCAACACTTGGTAGACAATGTAAACCAAAACTTAGGTTTAGTAATTTATATGCATTATCTCATTTAATCCTAACAACAGCACTATGATCAGGTACCCTTACTCCCATTTTATATTGATAAAATAGACTTGAAAAATTACTTTGCCTACCCAATCACTCAGCTGTTAAGTATCAGAGGTTAGATTCAAACACAGACTCAAACACTCTTTCAACAAATGAATTATTTGCTCTTATATATTACACTATTGTCTAATATTGCTTTGGTGCTTCCTACATTTTTATTGAATAATACATGTTATTAATCAGAGGGATCACTGTCTAAAACCACTCCAGTTCAAGATACAATATGGACATTGGTTTTACAATATCTTGAGAGAAAATTAATCTAAAAATCAGTAAACTAAGCATCTTTACACATGTGAAATGGGTCTGCAAATAATTTGGGGAAGCAGAATACTCTTAACCTGTATTTTTCCTAAAATCATTTGTATAAATCCAAAATTAAATTATTGTTCTAAAATTTAATTAACTACTTATTTATTCTTCTGTCTCTGATATATTTAGCAATTGTGCCCCACCATAAAAAAAGAGACAGAATAAGTACAATAAACGCATTGATTTGTAAAATACAATTTTAAATCTCTAATCTTGAAAAACAAGATACTCTAAAGTGAAATACTTGTTGTTATTTATAATACTATCCTAGTTTTTAAAAAGTTAGACTAGCTGCTAACTGATACAACACAGTGGCATGAAAGAATATTCAGAGAGATTAATCTAAAAAAATTTTTTTTCTCAGGAGTAAAATGAATATATTGCTTTAAGTTTATAAAGTCTTCAGACTCAAATTTCTGATAAAATGAAGGACAGATTAAGAAAGGTGATTTTTCACTTGATAATACATAAAAGTACATGTTATAATATGTTGATCACAGTTTTATGAAATTACTATTTACTTTACTTCCCCCCAAATATTTAAAGGGAATGAAAATACTTTACCCCTGGCACTTTTAATCCCTCTTCTCTATTTGGTCTGTTTGATTTCGTCCCTTATCATTTATCACAATACAATATACTACTTATTTATGTACCTCATTATTGTTTGCCCACCCATTAGAATGAGAACAGGAATTTATGATTGATTTATTTACTACAGGACTCCTAGTGACTTGAATGATGACTGAGCCACAGTAGGTGGTCCATAAATACTGAGAAAAAAAATTGCTTTATTTATAAAGAACTTACTCCATCAGGACTAACAAAATTGAAATTTTAAAAATAATATGTATGAAGAAGTCAGAATAAAAGGGTATTGCTGTGTGGTTTTTATCTAGTAAAACATGAATAAGTAGAAATTTATAAATAAAAACAAACAAATCCAGTGATATAATAAAAGCACTCTATGATCAATTTATATATAAAAGCTAAGCATTTAGCTTTCAAACATCCTGGGCAGTTCACACTGATTTCCCCAAGCCTCACACTCTTTCCTCAGGGTCCACAGGGGCCATATAGTATCAGCTGTTTTACTCAGCAAGTGTGATTCAACAGCACTTTCCTGCAAGGCACATGTAGCTGAGATGTTTTCTTTTCTTTTTTTTTTTTTAATTTAAGAAATCCAAATGTAATCTGCATTAGGTAACGCATAGTGGTTCTGTTTAAAAAATTCTAAATGCCAGAATGCCGTCTATCTACCTAAATGCCATCTGTCTTTCTAATCATCATCATTGTGGTTGTCTTCTTTGCAGTTTTTTCAAAGGAAAGGAGTTTTAAACATAGTAAATGTCTCCACTTCTTAGGATGAGAAAGCAGAAGGAACATTTATGAATAGTTCTGGTTTTTCCCTTCTCTTGTTTTCTCTGATTTCTTTCTAGATCATTGTCCAGTCTAAATCTCTCATGAGCCTTTAATTATATATGGAGGGTAAGCGTGTAGTTTTTGGAGGAAGAAAAAGCTTCACTTGAGCTCTAGCTCTGCTACTAAGTCCCATGGTGTGGAACCATCTTTGGTGATCTTTTCTGTTTGCCCCCTTTCTGCCCTTCTCTGTGCTCCTTGAGCCTGAGCTCTAAGGGTTCAGCACAAGGCTGCCTTGCTCTTGGGCTGCCAGTTGGGTTTGCCCACTCAGAGGCATGAGATGGAGCCTGATAAAGAAAAGAAGTAAAAGGGTGGGCATTTGTTTACCCTGCTCCTTGCCAGCCGTTCTGGTAGTGGCTATGTTCCTCTCACTCACAAGTCCTGTTAGTGTGGTTATTGCATTTTCTCTGGTTCTGGTGTTCATGAGGTTCAGATAATACCATTCTCTCCCTGTGTGCCTGCCTGATGTTTAACCACCCATACTGAGTCCCCTAACCCTGCCCGCCACTCTGTATATAGTTCCTTCTGTAGGGGCTGACAGATGTGCCAACTGTAACATCAGTTTCTTTAGATGTAATCTGGAGGCCATGCTTACCCTTTGGTTTGTTGGACAGATAAAATGATACCACAGATTTAAATTATCTAACACAATGCCTGGCATAAATTAAACTGTCTTTGTGGTGACTGTGATGGCAGGACTAGTAATAATAATGGTTGTTATTATCTAGCCAAAACAGCAATGATTTTCACAGTTTTTGTGTTTATTGCATAGATTTCTCAATTGCAGAAACAAATGAGCACAGTAAGATTTCCAAAAGGATAAAAAGCCTCTTTTACACCTGTTTTTATAATACCAGTTTCTGTGACAGCAACAAGTAAACACATCTTTGCTGCTAAAGTGTGTGTTAGTCGCTCAGTCGTGTCCAGTTTTTTTGTGACCCCATGGACTGTAGCCCGCCAGGCTCCTTTCTCCATGGAATTCTCCAGGCAAGAATACTGGAGTGGGTTGCCATTCCCTTCTTCAGGGGATCTTCCCAACCCAGGGATCAAAGTTGGATCTCATGCATTGCAGGCAGATACTTTACCGTATGAGCCACCAGGGAAGCCCTCTTTTCTCTTAAGGAAGGTAATTCTGCAACTGTATGTCCATGATGCCATAAAAGCATATTTATGAGTTCAGTGACTGTGTCTGGGTTTGTGTGGCTAACTATGAGCCAAATAAACTCTTCTGAGACTCCATACACATATACTTTGTAATCTAAAACCAAACCATCACTGTTTCCAGAAATTAAAATTGAAGCTAGGGTTTTGAATGTCACTCTGGTTACTATTACAGCTCAGGTCCAGAGTAGAAGACACTAAGATCATCACCCTTCAACTCAAGATTCCTACTTTGAAGCTAGGGCAGTCCACTTCATGAGCAGCTGTATCACAGTGATATTTTCTTCTGTGCATCTTTTTCCATAATTTCAATTAGGACATTAACTAATTAATTGACAAAGTTATTTATCAGAATAACTATTAAAATGATGCTCTATAATTCAGAGCAGTTAGATAAGTCCTGTCTATAGACTTGAATCTTGAGATAAATTGCTGAGAAAGACAATTATTGACTTAATGGTGTTACTTTAAAATTGGTGTATTTTAACCAAACAATAAACTAAAATTTGAAACAATGTTTCTTAATAGAAAATAACCTTTTAATATTAAGTTGGTCATGAGCTTGAAGCTTGAATTAGAAGGACTTAAATGGGAATGGTGTACTCCTAAGAATTATGTATTGGAAAAAACACAATTACAGACAAATTAATCAAATTGCTAAGTGGATTAACAAGAAAACAAATATTTAGATAAGTATATCCGCATGTAGGAATAGAGGTGATTATCATTTCAGTCCAATGTCTTAACAGATAAAGATTGTGGTTCATTTTTACAGAAAACGTTACTTGAAAAGAGCAGATTCTAAAATTAGTTTAAAAATGCTTTCCTCAACTGATGAAGGAAAGGCAGTTTATAATGTAGGGAATTTGCTTTTCTATGTAAACAATCATTGATAGCTACAGGAGACAAGAATTTTGCCATAATAATAACCAAATTTTCAAAGCTTTTTCCATGAAAAGGGGAGAAAAAAGCTGGCATATTAGTTCAATGTGAAAGCTACATGTCTTCAGCAGCAATATTCATTGAGTAAATCTGCATTTTTTAATCATGCGACTGATTTTCTTTTGCTTGCTTGTTTTTGTTTTTCCTAAGGACATATGCACAGAGCATAGTTTGGATTTGTTTTTTCTCCCTCTTCCAGAAAAGCACCTTAGACAAGATGGGAGGGCCAAGACTGAATACGTGATTGTCCTGTTCATAGGCATCCATAACTTGGAGAGTTACATGCTTTCCTTTTTTCATCAAGTCAAAAAGCTGCTGCTGCTAAGACTTCAGTCAAAAAGCAGGGGAATTTAAAATAAAATTAACATCATTTTGTGGTTGTGTCTTAAAGTGAGTTTTGCTATCTATCTAAAATTTAAAAGGCAGGTGAATATTCTTTTCTCTAGTTTCTCCAGAAATAATTTTAACTATCCTCCATCATTTTAAAAATTAAATCTATGACCTAATTATGCAGAAAAGATGAAATCATGTTGCATGTCCAATTTATGGTATTACTTTTTCTGCTTTGGTATTCTAAAAGAGTTGTGCTGAAGGAAAAATTCTTTAAAAAATCTGATTCCAAGACCTCTTAAAACAGTTGTAATTAAATTCACAGCTATCAAAACTAGTCTTCTTTGGTAAGAATTGAAGCTAAAATGTTTCCTAGCTTTTACTTTCAATTTTCTTGCCGTGTCTCCAAAAGGAGAACAGTGAAAATGTTTCCAAAAATAAATAAAGTTCAACTAGCACTTTATTTGTTTGTTGTTAAATGGTTAATTGACTTGAAAATGTTCAAAATCTATGAATGTATGCATTTTATCTCTCACAGAGGTAACTCAGAGTTAGGAAGACTCTGAACATGCTAATTCCTTTTGTAGGGTGGTACAAATTAATTTGTCCATAAAACTTTTTTCCATGCATTTACCTCTATAGCAAATGAGTTAAATAGTACCAAATACATTTTCACTAGTAATTTATTCTTTCAGGATGCAAAATTTGAAACTTTTTCATAGTTCTGTAGAATTTGCAAGAGCTGCTGACACAGAAACAAGAAAATGTTAACCCAAAAGAACTATGTTACAAAGCTATGTGATTTAGCTAATTCTATAATGTTTTAAAATAAAATTTAAAAATTAAAAAAATAATAATTTATTTTAATAAGTCATGTCAGAACAAGAATATTCTAATGTTAATTGACAAAAATTGACACTTTCATTGTTTTATTAAGTTGAACTTGCAATTGCCATGTATGTTCATAAAAAGCTACTTAAACTTTTTTTTTAAACAAATATCATCAAAAAGCAATATTTTAAAACCTCCACTAGGTTGGAGCATGGTATTTTGCTCAATTTGGAAAAAATATGGTACCTACAGTTTTGAAGATTAGCAAAATCTCTCTCCTAACAAACATGGCTCTGAAAACCTCCAACATGGGAAAATGTCCAAAATGTCATTTTTCTAATCTTTTCCAATACTGTTTGCTTCCTAGATGAAGCCAGGTGATTGGAGACAGGATTGAATAGGTGATTTTGATTAAATATTCCTATATAGCTTTTGAAACTTAAATTACGTGAAAATATAGTACTGATTCAAAAGGACAAATTAAAATTTCAGAGAAATGAAAGCACTGTCTCTATTTCAGTTGTTGGTTGTTTTCATAGTTGTTCCTTTATTATGTGAAGAAGCTACTATACTATCACTTCAAATTAACAGAAATAATTAAACGTCAGCTGGAATACTCTAGGAACATTTCTCTGTATGTGGGCATAGGGAACCACAAAATTCTTAGTACCGTGTCAGTTGGATAAAAGATGACTGTTTTCCCTTCTTCCTGAGGAGGACAAATACTAACACAAATCACAAATCCTTAGACTCAGCCAATACTATTGGAAGGAAATGAACTATCTTTTAGTTCAAAGGATAGTAAAGTCTGAGTCTCTTTACTGTTAATTCCAGATTTATTTCTTTACATTAATCAAGCCCATTAACTACCCTCTTGCTTGTATGTTTTGAGTCTCTACTATATGAACTCAGAACACAACATCATTTGCATATTAGAAGACCCTTCCTTTAGTGCATAGCGATGCCAGATCAAGACTGAACTGACAAACATTAGCAAGGTGTCTGAATTTGAGTTTAATATCAGACAACAATAGAATGATGGGTACTAAAGTAATGCTTTTTCTGCTGCTGCTGCTAAGTCGCTTCAGTCGTGTCCGACTCTGTGCGACCCCATAGACGGCAGCCCACTAGGCTCCCCTGTCCCTGGGATTCTCCAGGCAAGAACACTGGAGTGGGTTGCCATTTCCTTCTCCAATGCATGAAAGTGAAAAGTGAAAGTGAAGTCGCTCAGTCGTGTCTGACTCTTAGCAAGAAGGCAATGGCACCCCACTCCAGTACTCTTGCCTGGAAAACCCCATGGATGGAGGAGCTTGGTGGGCTGCAGTCCATGGGGTCGCTAAGAGTTGGACACGACTGAGCGACTTCACTTTCACTTTTCACTTGCATGCATTGGAGAAGGAAATGGCAACCCCCTCCGGTGTTCTTGCCTGGAGAATCCCAGGGACTGAGAGTCCTGGTGGCCTGCCGTCTGTGGGGTCGCATAGAGTCAGACACGACTGAAGCGACTTAGCAGCAGCAGCATGGACTGCAGCCTACCAGGCTCCTCCGTCCGTGGGATTTTCCAGGCAAGAGTAATGGAGTGGGTTGCCACTGCCTTCTCTGAATGCTTTTTGTAGGAAACACAAAATATCTTACTTTTAAAAATTTATTTAGTCTTTATTCAGATTCAGGTATTTGGCAGAAATTTTCTCAAATGTTACTCATGTAGCCTGTAATTTCAAGGAAAATAACTGACGAAATTTATTGCCAGTGATCAAATGTGAGTCAAGTGAAAATTAGGATTCTGGAAATTGTCCCCACTGGTGTTACCCCAATGATTTCTCAATTCTTAAAGCTCTTCTTGATGAGATAAGTATGTGCTGTGCTGTGCTTAGTCACTCAGTTGTGTCTGACTCTTTGTGACCCCATGGACTGTAGCCTGACAAGCTCCTCTGTCCATGGGGATTCACCAGGCAAGAATACTGGAGTGGATTGACATGCCCTCCCCCAGGGGATCTTCTCAACCCAGGGATTGAACCCAGATCTCCTGCATTGTGGATGGATTCTTTACCTGAACCACCAGAGAAGCTCAAGAATACTGGAGTGGGTAGCCTGTCCCTCTCCAAGGGATCTTTCTGGTGCAGGAATTGAACTGGTGTATTCTGCGTTGCAGGCAGATTCTTTACCTGCTGAACTACAAGGGAAGCTCATTTATCAGGAGATAAATGTAGGTGGTGATATTAACTAAGAAATGTAATGAACATTGTATAATGAGATATGCCAAAACTTGGAAGACTTGCACAAATAAATGAATCAATATTTTTCCAAATGACTAATAGATAATGTTATAATATCATAAATGGGTAAAAGGTCCTTTCAGAGTATAAGCTAGATCAGTAGATATTTAGTGTAAAAAATTTATTGACAGGGTTTCAGTTTCCACATTACTTGTCAAGTTTTGGTGTAGTATCAAAGAATATCCACAGTTATCCGAAAAAAATCTGTTTAATTCTCATCTTTTATCCAACTACATGTATGTGGATTGCCTTTGCATATGACAGCAACACAATATCTTATGATGGAATGACTGCAAAAGTAGATATGAGATTCAGTTTGTCTTCTGTTAATTCAGACATTAAAGAGTATTTTGAAAAAAAAATGTAAATAATATCTTTCTCATTTCTACTTTGGAAAGCATTTTTATAAAATAATACATTTATATTATATATATAGGCTTATCATCTTAATTTTAAATGAATTAATGGAAATATTTTTGTTTTACTCTCTACTGTACTAAATATCAGAGGAGCTTGGTAGACTACAGTCCATGGGATCACAAAGAGTCGAACATGACTGAGTGACTTCACTTTACTTTCATTGTACTAAATATCAATATATGTAACCTACATAACCCAAGCTATTTTTTTGTCCTCAGTATACTTTAAGCATCTGAAGGGATCCTGAGACTAAAATGTTTGAGAACTGCTATTCTACAAAGGGGTTTCCCTGGTCGCTCCCCAGGTAAAGAATCTGCCTGCAAAGCAGGACACCCAGATTCAGTCTCTGGGTCTGGAAGAATTCAGGTATTTGGCAGAATTTTTTCCCAAGGTTATTGATATAGCCTGCAACCCACTGCAGTATTCTTGCCTGGAGAATCCCATGGACAGAGGAGCCGGTCAGGCTACTGGGGTTGCAGCCAGACATGACTGAATGACTAACACTTCCACTTTCAGTAACAAATCAATTAATGAACATGGACTGATAATGAGCAAAACATCCCTAAAAATCAGTCTGCTTAAATTAAATGAAATTATATATTGTTAATCTCTTTGAAAAGTTAAATGGATAACAAAACTCTAATATGAATCAAAGTTAATTAAAAATAACTACCTTTCCTGAATAGTTTAACACCCTTTGGTGGCATTATTTACAATATTACATTTCTATGCTTTGTTGTTGTTTTTTTCCTTGAGTGTTAGATGAAAATGAAATAGCTAATCTACACATTTGCATATATTTGCATATCATGCTTTAAAACTTTATTCCTCAGTATGTAAACTAAAAGAAAAAGAATGAATTAGTACAATTTACAGTGATTATATTCATGGCCAATATTTTCCATTAAAACACCTAAACTTTTTTTATAATTCACTGATGTAATACAATTTGACTCTGAGAATAGCAGACAGAGATACAGATCTATAGTGTAAAACATGTATAAAGAACTTAATATAAGAATCAGATGACCTTGTCTAGGATGAGGATGGTGTAGCAGGTAAATAAAAAGAATGTAGGAGACAACAAGACATTCTTTATCTGTCCTAGCTCTGCTGTTAAACAATGTGTATTATAAACATTGATAACCCCAAACTACACATAGATATATGTGTATATATTTTCTATATCATACAGTAATATTCTATACATTCTATATTAATATGTTATAGTTAACAAACACTTCAAGAGTTCTCAGGGTGACCTTGATATCTTTGGCAGGTTGCCATCTCTGAAATGTAGTTTAGGTCTCACAGTTATTTAAAGCTAGCATATATTTTGCTCTTATTATTTTATTAAAAATAATGAGAAGCTTGAAAATCTGTTTTTATGAATGGAAATACTACTGAGACAAAGGCTCAAATCATTCCTCATGCCAAAATCAATAAACAGCCTCAGTAATCAGTAGATTTAGCTTAATGCAAGTGTGAAGAAAGAAGGAAAATGGAATGTGTTCGACACACTATGATATATAAACACACACATATATATATATTATACAAAGCAGTATATAATATTGTGTTGAAGAGATGATGTGACAGGAGGAATTAGATCTACGGAGATCTTTTTAAGGACAAAACTTGGCTGTAGATTCATTTTAAGGAAAAGATACTCTTGAAATATTTGTGGGAGGATATTTTCAGACAAAGTTTATAAGAACATTATAAATATATCTAACTTTCCGCTCTAGTCCATTCTTGAGATATCAGCCAGTGATTCTTTAAACTGCAAAATGAAATTTTCAAATATTCCAATTACATTCAGAATAAAATATGAAACCTTAATCCTTCAAGTTAGGCTTCAACAATATATGAACTAAGAACTCCAGATGTACAAGCTGGATTTAGAAAAGGCAGAGGACAGACATTTCTCCAAAGAAGACATATAGATGGCTAACAAACACATGAAAAGATGCTCAACATCATCATTATCAGAGAAATGCAAATCAAGACTACAATGAGGTACCATCTCATGCAGGTCAGAACAGCTGCCATCAAAAAGTTTACAAACAATAAATGCTGGAGAAGGTGTGGAGGGAAAAAAGGAATGTTCTTACACTGTTGTTGGGAATGCAAACTAGTACAGCCACTATGGAGAACAGTGTGGGAATTCCTTAGAAAACTGGAAATAAAACTGCCTTACAGCCCAACAATCCCACTGCTGGGCATACACACCAAGGAAACCAGAACTGAAAGAGACACACGTACCCCAGTGTTCATTGCAGCACTGTTTACAATAGCCAGGACATGCAAGCAACCTAGATGTCCATCGACAGAAAAATGGATAAGAAAGTTGTTGTACATATACCCAATGGAATATTACTCAGCTATAAAAAAGAACACATTTGAGTCAGTTCTAATGAGGTGGATGAAACTGGAGCCTATTATACAGAGTGAAGTAAGTCAGAAAGAGAAACACCAATACAGTATATTAGTGCATATATACAGAATTTAGAAAGACAGTAATGATAACCCTGTATGCAAGACAGCAAAAGACACACAGATGTAAAGAATAGGCTTTTGAACTCTGTGGGAGAAGGCAAGGGTGGGATGATTTGAGAGAATAGCATTGAAACATTTGTATTACCATATATAAAATAGATGACCAGTGCCAGTGTAATGCTTGAAGCAGAGCACGCAAAGCTGGTGCTCTGAGACAACCCAGAGTGATGGGGTGGAAGGTAGGTGGAATGGGGGTTCAGGAAGGGGGGATACATGTACACCTGTGGCTGATTTATGTCAATGCAGGTCAGGAAGCAACAGTTAGAACTGGACATGGAACAACAGACTGGTTCCAAATAGGAAAAGGAATATGGCAAGGCTGTAAATTGTCACCCTACTTATTTAACTTATATTCAGAGTACATCATGAGAAACTCTGGGCTGGAAGAAGCACAGGCTGGAATCAAGATTGCTAGGAGAAATATCAATAGCCTCAGATATACAGATGACACCATCCTTATGGCACAAAGTAAAGAGGAACTAAAAAGCCTCTTGATGAAAGTGAAAGTGGAAAGTGAAAAAGTTGGCTTAAAGCTCAACATTCAGAAAACAAAGATCATGGCATCTGGTCCCATCACTTCATGGGAAATAGATGGGGAAACAGTGGAAAGAGTGTCAGGCTTTATTTGTGGGGGGGCTCCAAAATCACTGCAGATGGTGATTGCAGCCATGAAATTAAAAGATGCTTACTCCTTGGAAGGAAAGTTATGACCAACCTAGACAGCATATTCAAAAGCAGAGACATTACTTTGCCAACAAAGGTTCCTCTAGTCAAGGCTATGGTTTTTCCTGTGGTCATGTATGGATGTGAGAGTTGGACTGTGAAGAAGGCTGAGTGCCAAAGAATTGATGCTTTTGAACTGTGGTGTTGGAGAAGACTCTTAAGAGGCCCTTGGACTGCAAGGAGATCCAGCCAGTCCATCCTAAAGGAGATCTTCCCTGGGATTTCTTTGAAAGGAATGATGCTAAAGCTGAAACTCCAGTACTTTGGCCACCTCATGCGAAGAGTTGACTCATTGGAAAAGACTCTGATGCTGGGAGGGATTGGGGGAAGAAGGAAAAGGGGACGGCAGAGGATGAGATGGCTGGATGGCATCACCGACTCGATGGACGTGAGTCTGAGTGAACTGCGGGAGTTGGTGATTGACAGGGAGGCCTGGCGTGCTGCAATTCATGGGGTCGTAAAGAGTCGGACATGATTGATCGACTGAACTGAACTGAACTGATGGCAAAACCCACCAGAATATCATAAAGTAATTAGCATCCAATTAAAATAAATTAATTTTTTAAAAAGGCAGAGGAACCAGAGATCAAATTGCCAACATCCACTGGATTATAGAAAGAGGAAGGAAATTCCAGGGAAACACCTACTTCAGCTTCATTGACTATGCTAAAGCCTTTAACTGTGTGGATCACAACAAACTGGGAAATTCTTCAAAAGATGGAAATACCAGACCACCTAACCTGGCACCTCAGAAGCCTGTATGCAGCTCAAGAAGCAACATTTAGAACCAAACATGGAATAACAAACTGGTTTCAAATTGGGAAAGGAGTACATCAAAGCTATATATTGTTACCATGCTTATTTAACTTATTTGCAGAGCACATCATGCAAATGCTAGGCTGGATGAAGCACAAGTGGAGTCGAGACTGCCAGGAGAAATATCAATAGCCCCAGATATGCCAATGACACCACCCTCATGGCTGAAAGCAAAGAAGAACTAAAGAGCCTCTTGACGAAGGTGAGAGAAGAGAGTGAAAAAGCTGGCTTAAAATTCAACATTCTGAGAATAAAGATCATGGCATCCAGTCCCATTCAGTTCAGTTCAGTTCAGTCACTCAGTCGAGTCTGACTCTTTGCGACCCCATGAATTGCAGCACGCCAGGCCTCCCTGTCCATCACCAACTCCCGGAGTTCACTCAAAATCATGTCCATCGAGTCGGTGATGCCATCCAGCCATCTCATCCTCTGTCGTCCACTCTCCTCCTTCCCCCAATCCCTCCCATCATCAGAGTCTTTTCCAATAGTCAACACTTCGGTACTTCATGGCAAATAGATAGGGAAACAATGGAAACAGTGCCAAACTTTATCTTCTTGGGCTTCCAAACCACTGCAGATGGTGATTGCATCCATGAAATTAAAAGAGGCTTGCTCCTTGGAAGAAAAGCTATGATAAATCTATACAGGGTACTAAAAAGCAGAGAGATCACTTTTCCCCCTTATAGTCATATAGTCAAAGGTCCATCTACTGAAAGCTATGGTTTTTCCAGTAGTCATGTACAGATGTGAGAGTTGGACCATAAAGAAGGCTGAGCACCAAAGAATTGATGCTTCTAAACTGTGGTGATGGAGAAAACTCTTGAGAGCTCTTGGACAGCAAGGAGATCAAACCAGTCAATCCTAAAGGAAATCAATCCTGAATATTCATTGGAAGGAGTGATGCTGAAGCTGAAGCTTCAATCCTTTGACCACCTGATTCAAAGAGCTGACTCAATGGAAAAGACCGTGATGCTGGGAAAGATTGAAGGCAGGAGAAGGGGACAACAGAGGATGAGATGGTTGGATGGCATCACTGATTCAATGGACATGAGTTTGAGGAAACTCCAGGAGATAGTGAAGAACAGGGAAGCCTGTTGTGCTGCTGTTCGTGCGGTCACAAAGAGTCAGACACAACTTAGCAACTCAACAACAACAATGCAGTAGAAGGCAAACAACTTATTTCTTTCCAAACACTGGTTATCACCTCAAATCTCTCCCTTCCTTCACTGCATGTATCCCACCACAGTGGGACTTGCCCAGTTCTTTGCACAGGATACTCAAAGAGTATTCCCAAGCCCAGTGCTTCTGTTGGAAACTCTTTCCTCTTCTGTTTAATTTTAACTGATTGTGAAATGTTCCAGTTGTCCAGTCCCCGACCAGTGCAGCCCTGCTCCAATCTAAGTTATTTCCTTTTACCTGATTTTTCCTAAATATTTTTGATGTCCTTTCATAGTTATTATCACACTTTATATAAGCTTATACAGTATTGTGAAAGTTTGGTTTGATGTCTTTCTCCCCTTCAGAGAAGGTTTAAATTTATTCACTTTTGTGTCCTCTGTATATAAAATCGTTCATAAAGACAATGCTCAATAATTCATTGAATGAATAAACAATTAATTTCATGCTCAATAACCTGAAAAATGTTCAACTTGGTGCCCTACAGTTGTCATCATCCTTTTTTTTGCAGGTCATGTTTGTTCTAATTATGTTTATTGAAACATAGTCTATCTTTTGAATTTAATAGTAAAAATGTTGCCTTGCATTTTCTATGCCTGTTCTTTTTTTAAAAAGGTTTTATTTAGATATAATTATCACATCATAAAAATTAGCCATTTTAAGTCTGTAATTGCAGGTTTTTAATATAGTTGCAGAGTTCTATAGCTATCACCCTAATCTAAGTGAGAGTTTTACCACTTCAAAGGAAGCCCAGCAGTCATTAGCAGCCCCTGACAAAATCTCCCTCCTGTCATAGGCAAACCACGAATCTACTTTCTGTTTCTCTGTATCTATTCTGGAAATTTCATATAAATGGAATAATTCAATATGTCGTTTTTGGCAACGGGCTTATGTTTTCTTTTTTAATTCATTTTTCTAGTAGCTGGTTTTTATTTACCTTTATAAAGATACCAGTCTGTGATTGACTGTTGTTAGAGAAGCACTATTTTAACAATAGGTATACACTGTATGTATAATTGCTAGAGAAATGACCATGTAGATAACACTCTTGAATATTTGATTTTCAAAAAAGTCTTCAGAAACCCATGATAGGTGAAATCAGAATAAGCCTTCTATGTGGTATAGTCTGGGTGGGAGAGTGGCTGACAAAGGAGGCACCTTCTCTGAGATCTCCTCCACCAAAGCTCTAATCACTCAAATATTTATCACAAATGCTGAACCTGTGTGCATGCTAACTCACTTCAGTCATATCGAATTCTTTGCGACCGATGGACTGTAGCCCACCAGGCTCCTCTGTCCATGGGATTCTCCAGGCAAGAATATTGGAGTGGGTTGCCATGTCCTCCTCCAGGGGCTCTTCCCCACCCAGGGATCAAATCCATGTTTCTTATGTCTCCTGTATTGGCAAGGTAGGTTCTTTACCATAAGCATCACCTGGGGAGCCCACAAATTCTATCGGTCACCCTATTTAAGCAGCATGCGCTAAAGTAATCCAGTTGTATGTGGAATTTATTTAATAAGATTTAGATATATATGTATATGTATTTGCATTTGTATACAAATTTTCAAGCTGCATTTTCCAAAATATTTGAAGGCACATGTTCATGCAGCAGGGACTAGACTCAAAGTCTATGGTAGTGATTTCATAAAAGCATGTTTGAGTGAAGTATGCATAATTATTACATTCTTGAAAATTCAAGGAAAATTTGGTAGTAGAAACTTATCTGTAATTAATGTATATTAAAAAGCCCCAAACTTATCTAAACACAAAGAAAAGGGATAGAACCCAAAAGTTGGCAAGTTATTAGGATTATTTTGGTTCAAATTGCTACTTGTTTAAAAATAAGGCATGGGAAAAGAATTAAGACAAGGCAAATGTTAGCACAATATTCTGTATTCTACATTTAATTAAAACTGTCTACTTTAAATATGCTAAATTTTAATTCCTACAATAGTCCCATTTCTGTCATTCCAGTGAAAAATGGTGTCACATATACTACGTGGCAGAATGAGCTTCAGAACACACAGATTCTGGTCCCAGAGTTTACGTTCTAATCATTTTTCCCTATTTCTTAATGTTAAGTTTTTCACACTCACTCACACACACACAGAGTTTTATATATTATTCACTGAAATCGCCGGCAAAGAAGGAAAAATAGCACAACCCAATCTCTTACACTTGGTTCTAGGGCAAAATATTCTCAGGAGGTGGCTGTTCTTTTTCAGGATGTGAATCACAGTGAATATTAACTAATGATTCCTTCTATAACAAGATAACTTAGTCCTCAGTCGTCTTCTTCCTGTCCCTTTCCCCTTCCTCTTTTCTGCTTCAGACATAAGCAGAAAAGTGATGACAATCTTAGCTTATCACCCAAATCACAAGAATATGCACTACCCCAGAATCACCCTGTGGCCTGAAAGAATCACAAATCACAAGAATATGCACTACCCCAGAATCACCCTGTGGCCTGAAAGAATCACGACCCACTCCCTATTACACTTACAGATATCATTAAATGCATTTGGATTTTCACCCCCCAAATAATAACATAAATAATAGGTTTACTTTCCATTAGCTTATAAACTCCAGAGGCCAGATAATTATAAGTAAGATATTACACCTATTGGTTCCACTGCTTTATTTTGCCTGATGAAACAAATTTTAATCATTGGAGAGGTATTGCATTTCTGTGACTGGGCCAGCACTTGTTGATCACTGCAAGTAAACAAAGGAAGCTAGCACTAAAAATTACATGCTGTATGTTTTTAGTTAGAAATTACCCAAACTGGCAACACTTACCTATGTTAGCTTTGGGTGGGGGTAGTGATTGGGGGTAGTCATTAGAGGGTCTTCCTGAGTTCTTGTAGAGACTTGATCTATACTGTAACTTGTATAAAGTTTGCAAGGATATTTTAATTGAAAAATTCATTGCTTTCCCTTTCTTTATATATTATAATACAACATAAAACTTAAAAAAAATGATCCATCATTACTATTAGACTGAAACCTCTTAACCACAAATTTCTTAGTCAAGATGTGTTTTGGAATTTAAAATGGTCATATCTTAGAAAGTTAATATGATACATATATAGTACCAGTGGGGTCTGGGGTAGCATCCAGTTATCAACACCTTCTTGTCTGTGCACCTAAAATATGGCTATTCAAACTAACAAAGATGTACAAAGATGGTGAATAGACTCATAGTAATTAAGGTCAATTTTTTCCACAAAATAGTTTTCTAATTCTTTAAAAGTCCTAAACACTATTAAATTTGATCAAATTATTTCTTAGCAACTACTAAGATAAGCATGTAGATGTTTCCCCTTTTGATGATTAATGTAGCTAAATATGGCTTTGAATTTCTTACAGTGAGGTATCTTTGTTTTCCTAGAATGAACCCTGCTCAATTATGGCCAATTGGTCTTTGAAAATATTTCTGAATTTTAATTGCTAATACTTTTATTGGAATTTTTTCCTGCTGCTGCTAAGTCACTTCAGTCATGTCCGACTCTGTGAGACCCCATAGATGGCAGCACACCAGGCTCCCCCGTCCCTGGGATTCTCCAGGCAAGAACACTGGAGTGGGTTGCCATTTCCTTCTCCAATGCATGAAAGTGAAAGTGAAGTCACTCAGTCGTGTCCGACCCTCAACGACCCCATGGACTGCAGCCTTCCAGGCTCCTCTGTCCATGAGATCCTCCAGACAGGAGTACTGGAGTGGGGTGCCATTGCCTTCTCTGAATTTTTTTTTCCTAGTTTCCAAAATTAATATTGGTATTTTGTGTATGTTAATGTATAAACTGTATCATAAGTCAGTAAGGCTTCAAAGAATTAGTTCTATTTTTTATGATACATAATTAATCTCTGCCTTAATTTGCTCTATTAAATATTATTTCCACGATGCTATTTGTATTACAGCTTCTTGAATTAAATCTTTTGTTATTTAAAATTTTTCTATTATTATAATTAAAAAATTTTTTTTAAGTTATATATTTTCCCTGACTATAGATTTACCCTTACCCCAAAGTTTTATTTACCTATACTCACTTAACAACAAATTTCTTTTTACTGAGTTGTTTTAAACTGTGTTGATTAAAGTGCTTGAAAAGAATATTGATTTAAATGGTCTTTATTAATTTCTGTCACTCTTTCTTACACCTCTGTCGTTAATTGTTGCTTAGTCACTAAGTTGTATCCGATTCTTTGTGATCCCATGGACTGTAGCCCTCCTGGCTCCTCTGTTCATGGGATTTCCCAGGCAAGAATACTGGAGTGGGGTGCCATTTAACTTTTCAGGGGCTCTTCCTGACCCAGTGGTATGGTAAAGAATCCATGTCTCCTGCATTGGCAAACACATTCTTTGCCACTGAGCCAAGATGGAAGCCTCTCTCATTAGAGATGTTACCAAATTTAAGCCAAATTTGGGGAAGTACCATGCCAGCGTTAAAACCAAGAGTTCTAATATCAATGTCTACTTTTGAAAAAAAATCATAGTAATGATTACATCAATCCAAAAATTGGTTTGGGGATCAGTAAAAGTGACCTTCTTTTTCTATTCATAAACCACCACTTTTAAAATGTAAATTTTTTAATTTACAAAAAAAAAAAAGGCAATTTTACAAAAATTGACTCAAAATGAACTTGAAGGGAAGATCTGGAGCCATAAAAGCCCTACAAGCAAACATACCCTCTTTGATATCAGTCTTGGTAATGACTTTTTGGACTTGACACCAAAATCAAAGGTAACAAGAGTGAAAATAAATAGGTGAAACAATATCAAAATAAAGTTTCTGCAGTGTAAAGAAAACCAGAAATAATTTTGGGGGGAAGGAGGCAGAGGGCTGCCTTTTGCTTGGAGTATCATTGTCCGTTCCTTCACTTTAGGCTGGGGGAGGAAGTTAGGGGCCGTCGTCTGCTTGGAATATCATCGTCCACCCTTCACTTTAGCATATGTTTGTCGTTAGAACCGAGACGAATCTGCTGGATGCCCCACATAGTTTGGCTTTGTTTTTTAATCAAGCAACTGTGTTTTTTGATTGGTCAATTCAACCCACTTACATTTAAGTGATTATTGATAAATGCGGATTTAGTACTGTCCTTTTATCTTTTGTTGTCTGGTTGCTATTTATTGTCATTGTTTCTTTTTCCTTGAGTTTATCTGCCAGTTTAGTGTGGTGGCTTTCTGTGATATTTTTCTGAGCTTCCTCTTTCTTCTGTGTTTTGTGTCTCTTCTCTAAATCTGTGTTTTGTGATTCCCATGAGATTTGTATGTAATGTCTCATAGATAAAATAGTACATTCTCTGCTGATAGCATCTTTTCTTCTTGTCTATATGGGCTCTGTCCTTCTCTTCCCCTTTTATGTTTTTGTTGTCTCAAAATACCCCTTTTTATGTTGACTTCATTACTGAATTGAAATAGCTATGGTTATTTTTACTGCTTTTTTTCCCTTTAAGCTTTATGCTATAATTAAGTGTTTAACAACCTATTCTGATATAGAGTTGCAGTTGTCTGACTCTGCTTGTGTATTTATTACCTTAATCAAAGTATTTTTTTTTTGTACTTTTGCCTCTGTGTTTCAGGTACAAAATCTCCTTTCAAAATTTCTTTGTAAGGCACTTCTATGGATAATTAACTCCCTCAGTTTCTGAAAAAAGCTGGAACAGCATTTACCCCAACTTCATATCTAAAAGATACATTTTCTGATAGAATATTCTTGGCTGACAGTATTTATCTTTCTCTATTTTGAGTATGTTATACTATTCTATGCAGTGTCTGCTGAGAAATCTGTTGATGGCCTGTTGGGGGTTCTTTTGTAGGCAACTGTTTTTCTTTTTCTTTTTTTGCTCTGGTTGTCTTTTAAATTCTTTCTTTGTCAGGAACTTTTGACTGTTTTAAGCTAATGTGTATTGGAGAAGATCTTTTCCCGTTGAGGTAACTAGCAGTACTCTTAGCTTCATGGACTTGTATATTCGGTTTCTCCCCTAGGTATGGGAAGGCTTCAGCTGTTATTTCTTTATAACTCTCTGCGGCCTTCTCTCTTTCTTCTCCTTCTGGGATACCCATTATATTATACTACCCTTCTTAATGGAATCAGATAGTTCTGATAGAATTTCTGTATTTTTTTTTTTTAGATCTTAGTTCTCTCGTCTCTTCTACCTATATCATTTCTAGATTTCTGTCTTCAAGCTCACTAATTCTCTCTTCCATATAGTCTGCTATTTCTATTGCTTTCTAGTGCATTCTTCGTCTCATTTATTGGGTTTCTCAGTTTCAGAATTCTTTTTTTTTTTTTAGAGTTTTGATTTTTTTGGTAAAATATTCCTTGTGTTCATTTTTATTCCTGAATTCATTGGACTGCCTTTCTCAGTTTTCCTGCAGTTTATTGACTTTCTTTGAGAGTTATTTTGAATTCTCTGTCAGTTAATATCCTGCGACTTTGAGTCTGGTTTCTGGAGGATTGTCATTTTCTTTTTGTGGTACTGTGTTACCACGGTTTATCATGGTACTTGATGAACTGTTTCTCTGCCCATGCATTTAATGGACTGTAGGAGCATTTTTCTTATTTAAATAAATCTTTTTTTCTTCTATTTTTAAACTTTGATTCTAAGGGAAGCCCAATTCAACACGTTGGTAATTAGCCGCCTTTATTTTGCTTTTCAGTAGGTGGCGCTATAGCACAAATTTTTGGTCCCTTGTCTGCATTGCTTCAGGCTTCATACTTTCCACCTTCCACTGCCAAAGCCAGATGTGTTGCCAGTTCCCTCATTTTATTTGCTTGTGCCTCTGCGATGGCTGGTGCCTTGCTGCTGCTCATGCTGCTGTGGCTGGCATTACACTGGGAGCGCTGGGATGGCAGGTACCTCCACCACGTCCGAAGTCGTGGTTGCTGATGTCTTCCTGGGGTTGTAGAATTTGGAAAGGCCACCGCTGCAGGCAGGGGCCAGAGTCACAAGTGCTGCTGCCAGCTGGAAAGACAAGGCTGTGGACTCATAGTGCTGCTGCCCAATTCCCTGTGGGCACTGCAGTGGGCAGGAGGCAGAGTAGGGTGCTGTTATTGGGTTTTCTGGGGCTGTAGGCTCAGTCAGTTGGGTGCGGCTGGGATCACAGGCACTGCCTCCACTGTTTCGTATTTTCTGTGTGTTCCAGTCCACTCACCCTCATATGTACAGATATTCAGGTCTCTCTGGTGTCCTAGTGTGTTGGGAAGAGAAACCTTTGTTGAGTACAGAAATTAACTTGCTTTATAAATACTTTTTAATTCATTTTTATTTAACTTTTTATTTTGTATCGGTGTATAGTCAATTAACGATCAAACCAGTCAGTCCTAAAGGAAATAAGCCCTGAATATTCATTGGAAGGACTGATGCTGAAGCTGAAGCTCCAATACTTTGGCCACCTGATGTGAAGAACTGACTCATTGGAAAAGACCCTGATGCTGGGAAAGATTGAAGGCAGGAGGAGAAGGGGGTGACAGAGGATGAGATGGTTGGATGACATCATAGACTCAATGGACAAGAGTTAGAGCAAACTCACGAGGATGGTGAAGTACAGGGAAGCCCGGCGTGCTGTAGTCCATGGGATCGCAAAGAGTTGGACATTACTGAGCGACTGAATAACAAGAGTCAATTAACAACTTTGTGATAGTTTTAGGTGAACAGTGAAGGAAGGGACTCAGCCATACATATACATGTATTCATTCTCCCCAAAACTCTCTTCCCATCCAGGCTGCCATATCACATTGAGCAGAATTCCATGTACAGTAAGTGCTTGTTGGTTAGTCCATTTTAAATACAGCAGTGTATGCATGTCCATCTCAAACTCCCCAACTATCCTTTCTCCCCATTCTTCTTCCCAGCAACTGTAAGTCTTGTTCTCTGTCTCTGAGTCTCTTTCTGTTTTGTAAGTAAGTTCATTTATATAAATACTTTTTAAAAGCCCTTTCTTAAGCTTAAATGGAAAAAAATGGCAACCCACCTAGTATTCTTACCTGGAGAATCCCATGGACAGAGGGCCTGGCAGCCTACAGTCCATGGGGTCACAAAGAGTCAGACAGGACTGAGTGACTAACAACAACTTCAGTTTAAAAATATTTAAAACATTTTGTCATCTTTAAATAAAATAAAATAAAATAAATAAAATTTGTTAGCTTTTTCTCTAAAAAAATAGCCATATCAAAAGTTATAATATTCAAAAATTTAAATGATCAACTTTAAGATATTTATTTTTAGAAAATACCAGTTGTATAAATGCTTGCAATGTGGGAGACCTGAGTTTGATCCCTTGGTTGGGAAGATCCCCTGGAGGAGGGCATGGCAGCCCACTCCAGTATTCTTGTCTGAAGAATTCCCATGGACAGAGGAGCCTGGTGGGCTCCAGTCCATGGGGTCTCAGAGAGTTGGACATGAGTGAGTGACTAAGTACAATTGTGTAAAATATTATTTATCTACATTGTGAAAGACTTAATAGGTTTCTTTTCTTTTGGGTTAAGAGCTTTTGCCATTTTAAGGAGAACCTATTAGCCTAGAGAGTATTGGTCTTTTCAACAACTACACCAGACACAAGATAGAATCCTTTCTCTTCAAATCTTTTCTCTTTACTTGAGAAAACATTTGAGGCCAAAAACTCAATCATATAAACAGAACTTATATATAGGTAGACCGAAGATCATGGCATCCGGTCCCATCACTTCATGGGAAATAGATGGGGAAACAGTGGAAACAGTCTCAGACTTTGATTTTTGGGGCTCCAAAATCACTACAGATGGTGACTGCAGCCATGAAATTAAAAGACGCTTACTCCTTGGAAGGAAAGTTATGACCAACCTAGATAGCATATGCAAAAGCAGAGACATTACTTTGCCAACAAAGGTTCGTCTAGTCAAGGCTATGGTTTTTCCTGTGGTCATGTATGGATGTGAGAGTTGGACTGTGAAGAAAGCTGAGTGCTGAAGATTTGATGCTTTTGAACCGTGGTGTTGGAGAAGACTCTTGAGAGTCCCTTGGACTGCAAGGAGATCCAACCAGTCCATTCTGAAGGAGATCAGCCCTGGGATTTCTTTGGAAGGAATGATGCTAAAGCTGAAACTCCAGTACTTTGGCCACCTCATGCGAAGAGTTGACTCATTGTAAGAGACTCTGATGCTGGGAGGGATTGGGGGCAGGAGGAGAAGGGGATGACAGAAGATGAGATGGCTGGATGGCATCATTAACTCGATGGACGTGAGTCTGAGTGAACTCCGGGAGTTGGTGATGGACAGGGAGGCCTGACGTGCTGCGATTCACGGGGTCGCAGAGAATCAGACACAACTGAGCAACAGAATTGAACTGAAATATATAAACTTTTAAAAACTGCTGAGATAACTTCTCTAGTGTTTTTCTTTTATTGGAGAAAAAAAAAACAAAACAAAACTATAAACCATGCTCTATCTTCAAAAAAATCTGTCTTTACTGAAATCACATCGAAATACAGTAGCAGCTCTGCACTCTTATTTTATTAGTTTACAAGTCTATAATTTCAACTTTGCTTTAAAAAGCATAGCATCAGCAAAATACCATCTCGTTTACATCAGTTTATATATTCAATTAAACCACCTGGTTTTACAACAGCAAAACATTTCCACATAGTTCACACCCCCATCAAGAAGGAATAGATTTGTGATACCAGGTTTAAGAGTTTCACTGTTTCTACCAACCTCATTTAAGTGTATGATTTAATTGGAATTATTGAAAGGAAAGGATTGCATCACAGATGCAATCTGTGTTTCATCACAGATAAATCTGACCCCCCCAAAGTGATTTGCTGATTTGCTATTTGTTTTTTAAAAGCTAAATGGCCAATAAAATGCTATGTGAATGAAAATACTTAGCCCTTTTGATATCTTTATTCAGTATCTACACTTCCAGTCACGTAGTTCATCTCCAAGTAAAAGATATTTCAATAAATCACTGGCTGTTTGCATATTTTGCAAGTATTATTTCAGATCTTTAAATTCTATTTTTAAATCAGATTATTCAGGGTATCGGTTATTGTCAAAAAATTACTTTGCTCAATTTTTGATCTATTTATGCTAGAATGATTGAAATAAAATTGCCTGCAACATGTCATTGTCCTATGCTGAAATATCTCAACATAGGCTGTTAAAGTCATGTATCAGATCAGATCAGATCAGTCGCTCAGTCGTGTCCGACTCTTTGCAACCCCATGAATCGCAGCACGCCAGGCCTCCCTGTCCATCACCAACTCCCAGATTTCACTCAGACTCACGTCCATCGAGTCAGTGATGCCATCCAGCCATCTCATCCTCTGTCGTCCCCTTCTCCTCCTGCCCCCAATCCCTCCCAGCATCAGAGTCTTTTCCAATGAGTCAACTCTTCCCGTGAAGTGGCCAAAGTACTGGAGTTTCAGCTTTAGCATCATTCCTTCCAAAGAAATCCCAGGGCTGATCTCCTTCAGAATGGACTGGTTGGATCTCCTTGCAGTCCAAGGGACACTCAAGAGTCTTCTCCAACACCACAGTTCAAAAGCATCAATTCTTCAGCACTCAGCCTTCTTCACAGTCCAACTCTCACATCCATACATGACACTGGAAAAACCATAGCCTTGACTAGACGAACCTTTGTTGGCAAAGTAACATCTTTGCTTTTGCATATGCTATCTAGGTTGGTCATAACTTTCCTTCCAAGGAGTAAGCGTCTTTTAATTTCATGGCTGCAGTCACCATCTGTAGTGATTTTGGAGCCCAGAAAAATAAAGTCTGACACTGTTTCCCCATCAATTTCCCATGAAGTGGTGGGACATGCCAAATAGAATATTGATCTTTTATATGTCTTTTGCCAACTTTTACATTTTAAAAGTACATTTATATTTTTGTTTCTCCCCCAAAGATGAAAATAAGTCAAATATTTGTAACTATTTTAAAAATATTGTTCTTTTAGATGCTCTATTTTTTAAAATGCAACATTATAGGTTTTTTAAAAAACTTTCCAGTTTTCCCATTTTTTCCCCAAAATATGAGTCATTTTCTTTAGAAGGTAATAAGAAATGTTAAATTCCAACTTAGAATAAAACCAGGGATGATGATAAGATTCTAAACACACCTCAAACACACCCATCTTGATTTCTATTAATAGAATGAGATGGATTTCTTCTTTAAAACTGTAACTTGCCCAGTCATGTCTAACTCTTTGTAAGTTATCCGACTCTTTGTAAGTTGCCCAGTCATGTCTGACTCTTGGTGACCCATGGAATTCTCCAGGCCAGAATACTGGAGTGGGTAGCCTTTCCATTCTCCAGGGGATCTTCCCAACCCAAGGATCAAACCCAGGCCTCCTGCATTGCAGGCAGATTCTTTACCAGCTGACCCACAAGGGAAGGCCAAGAATACTGGAGTGGGTAGCCTATCCCTTCTCCAGGGGATCTTCCTGATCCAGGAATCGAACTGGGGTCTCTTGCATTACAGGTGGATTCTTTACCAACTGAGATATTAGGGAAGTCCTAAAACTATAACTAGAACAGAACAAAGCTGGGATACATTTTCTTGAGAAAAGAACACAGGTAGATCTTCCAGAGTACTCTTGGCTCAATATAACTTTTTCAAGAAGAAGAAAAACGGGTGCATTAGAATGATATGTATATGCTATTTACCACAAGGTTCATGTGTCTAATAATAATTCTAAATCTGTAACATATTTTGTTCTTCTCATAATTATAGCTGAGATTCCTTCCTTGGGATCACATATTTCCCAATTCCCAGTGGTGAGTTTCTATGCAATTTCTGTCCAATTTAGCTAATTCCTTCCCAATCAGAATATTTTCTTAGCATTTACTAGGGGCTAGGGATGGTATGGGGAGGGAGGAGGGAGGAGGGTTCAGGATAGGGAACACATGTATACCTGTGGTGGATTCATTTCGATATTTGGCAAAACCAATACAATATTGTAAAGTTTAAAAATAAAATAAAATTAAAAAAAATTGTTCTCTAAAAAAAAAAAAAAAGAAAGAAAATATCTAATTCCCTCAGATAATCACAATGGTGTTATCACTCACCTAGAGCCACACATCCTGGGTATGAAGTCAAGTGGGCCTTAGGAAGCATCGCTACGAACAAAGCTAGTGGAGGTGATGGAATTCCAGTTGAGCTATTTCAAATCCTGAAAGATGATGCTGTGAAAGTGATGCACTCAATATACCAGCAAATTTGGAAAACTCAGCAGTAGCCACAGGACTGGAAATGGTCAGTTTTCATTCCAATCCCTAAGAAAGGCAATGCCAAAGAATGCTCAAACTACTGCACAATTGCACTCATCTCATACACTAGTAAAGTAATGCTCAAAATTCTCCAAGCCAGGCTTCAACAATATGTGAACCATGAAATTCTAGATGTTCAAGCTGGTTTTAGAAAAGGCAGAGGAACCAGAGATCAAATTACCAACATCCCTTGGATCAGCGAAAAAAGAAAAAGAGTTCCAGAAAAACATCGATTTCTCCTTTATTGACTATGCCAAAGCCTTTGACTGTGTGGATCACAATAAACTGTGGAAAATTCTGAAAGAGATGGGAATACCAGACCACCTGACCTGCCTCTTGAGAAATGTGAACGCAGGTCAGGAAGCAACAGTTAGAACTGGACATGGAACAAAAGACTGGTTCCAAATAAGAAAAGGAGTACCTCAAGGTTGTATATTGTCACCCTGCTTATTTAACTTATATGCAGAGAACATCATGAGAACCACTGGGCTGGATGAAGTACAAGCTGGAATCAAGATTGCCAGGAGAAATATCAATAACTTCAGATGCAAATGACACCGCCCTTATGGCAGAAAGTGAAGAGGAACTAAAGAGCCTCTTGATGAAAGTGAAAGAGGAGAGTGAAAAAGTTGGCTTAAAGCTCAACATTCAGAAAACTAAGATCATGGCATCTGGTCCCATCACTTCATGGGAAATAGATGGGGAAACAGTGGAAACAGTGTCAGACTTTATTTTTTCGGGCTCCAAAATCACCACAGATGGTGACTGTAGCCATGAAATAAAAAGACGCTTACTCCTTGGAAAAAAAAAAAAATTATGACGAATCTAGACAGAATATTAAAACAGAGGCATTACTTTGCCAACATGGTCTGTCTAGTCAAGGCTATGGTTTTTCTAGTAGTCATGTATAGATGTGACAGTTTGACTATAAAGAAAGCTGAGTGCCAAAGAAGTGATGCTTTTGAACTGTGGTGTTGAAGACTCTTGACAGTCCCTTGGACTGCAAGGAGATCAAACCAGTTCATCCTAAAGGAAATCAGTCTGAGTGTTCATTGGAAGGACTGATGTTGAAGCTGAAACTCCAATACTTTGGCCATCTGATGCAAAGTGCTGACTCATTTGGAAAGACCCTGATGCTGGGAAAGATTGAAGGTGGGAGAAGAAGGGGATGACAGAAGATGAGATCATTGGATGGCATCACTGACTCAATGGACATGAGTTTGAGTAAGCTCCAGGAGTTGGTGGTGGACAGGGAGGCCTGGTGTGCTGCAGTCCATGGGGTCGCAAAGAGTCAGATACAACTGAGCGACTGAACTGAACTGAACTGAATTCCCTCTAAAGTCTGGTCAGTTTTGCCAACAAGTAAGAAAAACACTCAGAAGGTTTAGGACATTTTGGACTGAACTGGTTAGATTTGTCTTGCCATTATGTCATCTAGAACCTCTAATATAATGTTGACTATAAGTGGCAAAAGTGGGCATTGCTTCTAATTCTGGAGGAAAAACTTGTACCGTCGAATATGTTGTTAGCTATGGGTTTTTCATATACAGTCTTTATCATAGTGAGTCAGTTTCCTTCTGTTTCTAGTTCACTAAAAGTGTTTTTATAGTGAAAAGATGTGAAATTTTGTCAAATTCTTTTATTGCATCAATCAAGATGATTTTGTTTTCTTTCCTGAATTCTATTAAAGTGAATATCACATTGATTAATTTTTGTCTGTTGATCCATTGTTAAATTCCAGGAATAAATCCCACTTGGACATAGTGTATAACCACTTTAATGTAAAAAAAAAAAAAGAGAGAGAGAGAGATTCAACCAGGAGTTTCAGTGTGATAAGTGTGGTTGCAGAACCTGGACTCTAAGACAGGATACTTTTCCCATTGAAAGAACCATCATGAGTGCCATTGTCAAGGCCTCAGTCCATTTATCCAAATGGAAACCTCAGTTGCCTTTTTTTCTGTATCTGTTGCAAACTCTGTAGTCTTCATAGCCCAAACTAGAAGATGCAAAAATATAGACTATAGTTTCTCAGGAACTTGAGAGGTAACTACCACTTTATTGAGGTAATTCACATGAAAATCTCATATTCTTCTTTAAAACAACTGTCTGTACTTATTCAGGGGCTTCCTTAGTGGCTCAGTCAGTAAAGAATCTTCCTGCAATGCAGGAGACTGCCTGCATTATAGGAGACCAAGGTTCAATCTTAGGGTCAGAAAGTTCCCTTGGAGAAGGAAATGGCCACCCACTCCAGTATTCTTTCCTGGAAAAGCCCATGGACAGAGGAGCTTGCCATGGGAACTTCCAGGAAACAAACTCTGTGTTTTTGGCTGGCTTGAAATAGGAAAACATTCACTGAATTAGACTTCCATCTACTGAATTGGGACTTCCCTTGTGGCTCAGACATAAAGCGTCTGCCTACAATGCAGGAGACCCAGGTTCGATCCCTGGGTCAGGAAGGTCCTCTGGAGAAGGAAATGCCAATCCACTCCAATACTCTTGCCTGGAAAATCCCACGGATGGAGGAGCATGGTAGGCTACAGTCCATGGGGTAGCAAAGAGTCGGACATGACTGAGCGACTTCGCTTCACTTCACTACTGAATTAGAATTTTACAACATGATTAGGCTTTTAACAACAGACAAGATTATCAAAAAGATTTCACCGTTTCATTAGATCATCACTTCAAGGCTGGATTGGCTACTAAAAAATAAGGTAATTTGTATTCTCAGTTCAGTTCAGTCGCTCAGTTGTGTCCGACTCTTTGCGACCCCAGGAATCGCAGCACGCCAGGCCTCCCCATCCATCACCAACTCCTGGAGTTCACTCAGACTCACATCCACTGAGTCAGTGATGCCATCCAGCCATCTCATCCCCTGTCGTCCCCTTCTCCTCCTGACCCCAATCCCTCCCAGCATCAGAGTCTTTTCCAATGAATCAACTCTTCCCGTGAGGTGGCCAAAGTACTGGAGTTTCAGCTTTAGCATCATTCCTTCCAAAGAAATCCCAGGGCTGATCTCCTTCAGAATGGACTGGTTGGATCTCCTTGCAGTCCAAGGGACTCTCAAGAGTCTTCTCCAACACCACAGTTCAAAAGCATAAATTCTTCAGCGCTCAGCCTTCTTCACAGTCCAACTCTCACATCCATACATGACCACTGGAAAAACCATAGCCTTGACTAGACGGACCCTTGTTGGCAAAGTAATGTATTCTCAGGTCTTGTTTAATTTACACCATTATTCATCATCACTTTTCTAATGCTCTACTATCAAAATATATAATTTTTATTTAATTAGTTGAAGTAAATGTTCCACTTGTGTTCCCATAACATGCATTGATTTACTTTTTAAAATAGTTTTTTCTCATCCTTCTTATCATTTTTTTTTTTTCTGGGAAAATTTCTTACATATGAGTAAATGGAAATTGAATTAACCTGTGACCTGCTGAGGTCAGTTTTAAGCATCATTATTCACTAAGTTGTACACATCAAAAAATGATTAAGTGTTTCATAAAACGGATAGGGGCATAAAATGGAATATATAATAAAGTTATAATTTATTAATTCCTTCTCTAACTCTAAATTTAACCAATTTCTGGACAAATACTGGCTAGAGTATAAACTTTAGAAGCATATGTATGCAACAAATCAAATCAGAGTCTAAACCTTTCCTATTTACCCAAGCCAGAAACATTAGTAATCTCCTAGTTCTTCTCAGTTTTGTAAGAAATAAAGAATGTAGCTAACTGGAGGAGCGGGAGGGAATCTGAGTTATTTTATGGTTGTCATCTACTCTTTCCATTCAAGAGAGCATAATTTCCTCCTGGAAGAAAGTAGGTTTCATGCCTCAGGCTGGGCATAAATCAAATAGAAATGCTATAGCTTAGATGGTAATTTTATAAACTATCATGTTGTGGAAAATAGAGTTAAGCTGTAATCTATGATGTAGTTACCATCCCTCTAGGGGATACTTGAGTAATGGGCAAGCAGCTCTAAAGAGTTTTGGGTGCTGTATCTTTTGGCACCTCTAGAGAATGGCTAGGCCCCTTCAGGTAAATGATTTGGAGTAAGCTCCATGGTGCCTTCTATTACTTAAAGGTTGCTATGGCAGGTTTCAGAAAAGCCATGAGCATATCTTTTACAATATGAACAGTTTTCTAGCCATTTAAAAATAGTATTTTCTTCCAAATAATATTTACATCAACAGCTCTGAAAAATTGTGAGGCACTTATTGTGAGAAATCCCACTAAAAAAGAGAAAGAAGAAGAAAACATTCATTATAAGCTTCCAAAAAATTGTGAAGTAGGATATATGTATAAACTCTGGCAAATTTTCTGAATATAATGATTTAAATCATACAAATATAACAGTTACTGTGAATCAGCTCCAGCGAAACTGATCAGCTGAGACAGTGAGATATTAAATATTGACTTTTAGCATTTATTTTGTACTTTTCATTTTCAAAGAATTATCAGCTCTCAACTGTCCAGTGTGCTAACAGCTTATAGCTTTTACCTTCTCTGCTGCCTGCATTCTGGGTATCTCACCAGTCATTGGGATCTCTATCACAAGCTCACCAGAGGAAAAGAAATGAGGGATTTTCAAATCAGTCAAATTCATTGTTCATTTCCAGTACTTTTCTTTCTTTCTTTTTTTAACAGATCAGTGGAGGATACTTTGAGATCATTGCCTAAATTCAAACATTACATTAACTTCATCTGTCTCTTATCCATGTTGTGTCACTTGAAATTACAAATATTACTCACTTTTGACAACTTGAGCACAGAATGTAGTCTCAAAGATAGGCTTTTTATGTTTTGCGCAATTTACAATACAATTTTTAAAAAGGCTTGGCAAATTCTTACCTATTTACTCTGTTATAATCTCTGTTAGGTATTTTAATTGTAAAATTAATATATTTACTACAAAGAACTAAATCATAATAAAAGTTACTAATTTTTCCAATTTCTGTTCTTCCAATCTTCATTCCCTGGAAGAAATCATAGTGAACTCACATTAATGTATATCCTTCCAGATGTTTTCTTTTTTTGTTTCTTTTTAGAATATGTGATATTCTGTATTCTGTTTTTCAACTTGATTAACTCTTCAGTTCAGTTCATTCGCTCAGTCGTGTCTGACTGTTTGCGACCCCATGAATCGCAGCATGCCAGGCCTCCCTGTCAATCACCAACTCCCAGAGTTCACTCAGACTCATGTCCATCGAGTCAGTGATGCCATCCAGTCATCTCATCCTCTGTCATCCCCTTCTCCTCCTGCCCCCAATACCTCCCAGCATCAGAGCCTCTTCCAATAAGTCAACTCTTCCCATGAGGTGGCGAAAGTATTGGCATTTCAGCTTCAGCATCAGTCCTTCCAGTGAACACCCAAGACTGATCTCCTTTAGGATGGACTGGTTGGATCTCCTTGCAGTCCAAGGGACTCTCAAGAGTCTTCTCTAACACCACAATTCAAAAGCATCAATTCTTCGGTGCTCAGCCTTCTTCACAGTCCAACTCTAACACCCATACATGACCACTGGAAAAAACATAGCCTTGACTAGACCGACCTTTGTTGGCAAAGTAATATCTCTGCTTTCTAATATGCTATCTAGGTTGGTCATAACTTTCCTTCCAAGGAGTAAGCGTCTTTTAATTTCATGGCTGCAGTCACCAACTGCAGTGATTTTGGAGCCCCCCAAAATAAAGTCTGACACTGTTTCCACTGTTTCCCCATCTATTTCCCATGAAGTGATGAGACCAGATGCCATGATCTTAGTTTTCTGAATGTTGAGCTTTAAGCCAACTTTTTCACTCTCCACTTTCACTTTCATCAAGAGGCTCTTTAGTTCCTCTTCACTTTCTGCCATAAGGGTGGTATCATCTGCATATCTGAGGTTACTGATATTTCTCCCAGCAATATTGATTCCAGCTTATGCTTCTTCCAGCCCAGCATTTCTGATGATGTACTCTTCATATAAATTAAATAAGCAGGGTGACAATATATAGCCTTGATGTACTCCTTTTCCTATTTGGAACCAGTCTGTTGCTCCATGTCCAGTTCTAACTGTTGCTTCCTGACCTCACATAGGCTTACTATATAATAAAAGTGGGTATTTCCTATACTGAGTTATATAGGTCAATTAAACTATGAATAATGTTATATTATTTGCATACACAAAAATTCATTTAACCAGTCTAAAATTTTAAAAAAAATTTAAGTCACAAAATTTGTCATGCTTATGAACCAAGCCAAAATAATACATATATTTATCTACCTTTGTTTATCTATCAATAATATATGAGTGTATCTGTTGAATAAATTCCTAGAAGTAAAAATGCTGAGTCAATAGGTATAAATATTTTAAATGTTTATAGATCTTGTCAAGTTCTTCTTCAAATAGTTACATTTACTTTTCAAATATTACAAAATGTCTGCTATAGTTGTTTTCTAACAAAACCTTAATAGTGAAAATAAGATCTGGAAGGGGTAACCATAGTAAATATTTAAAGTAAATAAGTTTTTATCTGTATAAATTCAACTCACCAGAATAACAGTATCTTGGCCCTATGTTTTTCATACATATACTCAAGTATCTCTCCCTATACTCTCTTTGTATGTATGTGTGTGTGTATCTCACTATTTGTAAAGAATAAGCCTCTAAATACTTTAAGTTCCATGGCTTAGTTGATCAACCAATATGTAAAAATGAACTATAATTTAAGGACATTTACAAAATAGTGTGGCATCTCAAATCTTTTGTCTGGCTTTTTATATATTGCTTATTGATTTTTAGGAATTATTTATACACACTAGATATTAATTTTTTCCAGTAGTATATTTTGTTAATAACATTTCTATTGGTTTGCTAGTTTTTTGGTTTCTCATTGATTTTCCATCAATTTTGAGTTAATTATTGTATATCATGTAAGGGAAGCATCTCACTTCTTTGTTTTGATGTGGTATCAATGGTCGTAGCACCATTTGTTGAAAAGACTATTTCTTTTCCACTGAGTACTCCTGACCTTCTTGTTGAAATCAGTTGGACATAGACACATGGCTTTATTTCTGGATTCTTGGTTTTATTACATTGATTTAAATTTCCATCTTTATGTCAGTATCACTTGGTTTTTATTACTATTGTTTTCTAGCAAGTTGTGAAATTGGGAATGTGAATCTTCCTACTTTGTTGTTTTTCAAGATTTCTGTTGTTATTTGTTGTTATATCAAATCCCTTGCAATTGTTTAGGAATTTTAGAATCAGCTTTTTAACTCCTAAAATTAAGTAAATTGAGATTCTAATAAAGATTCCATTGAATCTGTAAATAAATTCAGGGAGCGTTCCCACCTTAAAAGCATTCAATACTTCAATCCATAAGCATGACATGTTTTCCCATTTATTTGGATCTTATTTAATTTCTTTTGTAGCTTTTAGAATAAACAGACTAAGCAAATTGTCAGTGGAGTATAATAAATTATATACATTGATCTAAACATGTATGAATCTCACATACATAGAGACATCCAAAAGCAGGTAGACATGAAAAACACATAGTATCTGAGTTCATTTATATGAAATTCAGTAACAGGCAAAAATACTTTGTGGTGGTAGCATTAAGAACACCGGCTGTTTCAGGGGAGACAGGTACTGACTTGGAAGAGGCATAGAGTAACCTCTGTAAATAATCTATATCTTGATTTGAATGTTGTTTACACACACACACAAATTTGTATACCTAAAATTTGTGTGCTTTGTTATGTATGTCATGCACCAAAAATTGGGTATCAGCAATATGTTGGTTATTTTAACAGAATCAGCAGGAAGGATTGATTTTCTCTAAAGAGAAAAAGTATTTCTTGAAAATAAAGTACTTATTGAAATACAAATAAATAACAAAAGTATCCTTCATAATTGTCATGAAATCAACAGGTAGTTAATGATGAAAAATGATGCTATGTTTATGAAACTCCCTAATCATGTAAGTCACTAAATAGTCATCTGCTTCCTAGGCAGCCACGTTATCATGACATATCTTTTTCTTTAAATGACAAGTTCTTCTGTAACTTTCTTTAGTTTGCATTGTGGTTTTGTGCAGAGTATTGTAGGTGGCCTGAGTTTCTTTCATTTTGCTGGGAGTAGAAGTCAATCCTAAATTAAATTTAAGCAGGTATAGAAAGGGGAAAGGATGTTAACTGGTGATGCCGAGGCATGGTAGGCCAGGACAACAGGGCTGAAATGCTTCCCCTATGCCACGTTACTGGCTAAGTGAGGCACCTGGAGCATTTTTATAGGCCCTCCTTAGTGTAACCATTAGCTCTATCTAATACAATCTTAAGTTTGTGAAATACTCACTTTTTAATACCAGCTTCAAATATAGTATGATAGAAAAATAAAATATCTTCTTTCCTAATTTTAACTTGATCCTTTGGACATCTTCTAGCTTACATCAGGTGTGATTGATAGTATATAGGCACCTCAGGATTGTAGACAAATTGAGATATTTCATATTGAACTACCCCATTCAATTTTCAGATCTCTAGTTTAATCTTGTCCGCAGGAATAGACACAGACATTTTCTCACCATCATACTATTTTTTGGTTCTTTACTTTTGTTGACTTTTTCCTGTTGACTTTTTTTTGTTGACTTTTTTAAACTGCTTCAATTTCATCTTCTTTAGGCTTTCATAAAGAACCTGTTCTTGAAATGCTAACTCTAAATTCTTACAGCTGTTTCCCTTGGTATTTTTGTTGTTGTTGTTGTATTTAAGGAATCTTATTGGGATGTATGTAGAGCCTGTTCTTATACTAATTTTTGTCCTTATGATAAGTAATTGAAAGTGTAAGGCAAAATGTATTAGTTTCTATTAACATGCACTTGTCTAGAACTATGGGAAAGTGAATCTTATAGAACAGATGTCTTTGTGAATGAAAATGCCATGGGAATGGGGTGGAGTAGAATGACTGCAATTTGTCCCATGAGTCATACGTTGGGCTTTCATGGAGTTGTCTCAAATATGAATTATACAGAAGGTTGCACATTTAATTACAATAAGTAGTCTTGGTGAAGGAAATGGCAATGCACTCCAGTATTCTTACCTAGAGACTCCTGTGGACAGAGGAGCCTGGTGGGCTGCTGTCCATAGGGTTGCAAAGAGTCGGACATGACTGAAGCGACTTAGCATGCATGTATACATTGTAGAAGGAAATGGCAACCCACTCCAGTATTCTTGCCTGGAGATTCCCAGGGACAGAGGAGCCTGGTGGGTTGCCGCCTATGGGGTCAGACAGAGTCGGACAAGACTGAATCGACTTAGCAGCAGTAGCAGCAGAAGTCTTGGTGAGTTACTTTCAATTATCTCATTAATGAAGTTACTATCCTCTCAATGCCAAATCAAAAAACTTCACTGTCATTTTAAAATGTTTTCTGTCCTTCATTCTTTCTATCCGGTCAAGAACCATGTCCTCCTAAATGGCGTATGGTTTACAGTGTCATATGTCTCTCTCTCCTCCTCATCCTCATTTCCCTAAGTTGGACACTCATCACCTTTAACATACCTATTGTAATAACCTGGTGATCATTCTTAATTTCCTCAAGTCTCTCCCTAAATAGCCACGAAAATGCATCTCAGACCTTGCACTTCCTTTAAAAAAATTAGCAAATCTTCCATTACTTGTGCAACAAAGACCATACCCCATGGCATCAGCATTTCATATTCATTAAGACATAGCCTTTTCTTGAATCTCTTTATTCCATTTCTAGTTTCACAATATCTGTTTATACAATATGTAGTTACTTGCACTACTAATTATATACACACTGGCATACATGTCTCATATTTTATTCCTTTCATTCAATAAATATTTACTGTAAAGCTACTATATGCCAAGCATATTTCAGTGCTTGAAATGTATCAGCAGTTATAATGGAGGAAGATTCTTGCCTTCATGGACTTGATAGTATAGCACTGAAAGGTAGAAAATAAACCTCTAAAGGGATCTTAATGTTTTACAATCTTAAGACAAAGTGTGTCCTGTGTGATTAATAATGTTTGCTGGGAATTGTGCCTGTAAGTCCTAGATCTTTCTAATATTTGCTTGTATTTTCTTTAATTATGTGTGTGATTCTTTTCAGTTACTTGGCTCGGCAGAGTTGCTGCATGGAATATGGGAGGGAGAGGAGAGGACTACTACAGGGTTTTGGTCTGAGCAATTGAAAGAATTGCCACAGGAGTCCTTAAAATCTAACCAGTCTCCTGAAGCATGGAAAAAAGAATCAGGTCTTATGTTAAATTCAAGTTTAGAATTACAGAGTTTTATCTTAGCTTGTTTAATTTTCTATTTGTATCTCTTTTCTCTTAATAATGAAAATCTTGGATTTTAACTCCATTGCTGTTTGCTTTATCCTATCATATATGTATGTTTGGCTCAGATCAGATCAGATCAGATCAGTCGCTCAGTCGTGTCCGACTCTTTGCGACCCCATGAATCGCAGCATGCCAGGCCTCCATGTCCATCATTGACTCCCAGAGTTCACTCAGACTCACGTCCATCGAGTCAGTGATGCCATCCAGCCATCTCATCCTCTGTCGTCCCCTTCTCCTCCTGCCCCCAATCCCTCCCAGCATCAGAGTCTTTTCCAATGAGTCAACTCTTCGCGTGAGGTGCCCAAAATACTGGAGTTTCAGCTTTAGCATCATTCCTTCCAAAGAAATCCCAGGGCTGATCTCCTTCAGAATGGACTGGTTGGATCTCCTTGCAGTCCAAGGGACTCGCAAGAGTCTTCTCCAACACCGCAGTTCAAAAGCATCAATTCTTCGGTGCTCAGCCTTCTTCACAGTCAACTCTCACATCCATACATGACCACAGGAAAAACCATAGCCTTGACTAGACGGACCTTTGTTGGCAAAGTAATGTCTCTGCTTTTGAATATGCTATCTAGGTTGGTCATAACTTTCCTTCCAAGGAGTAAGCGTCTTTTAATTTCATGGCTGCAGTCACCATCTGCAGTGATTTTGGAGCCTAGAAAAATAAAGTCTGACTCTGTTTCCACTGTTTCCCCATCTATTTCCCATGAAGTGATGGGACCGGATGCCATGATCTTCATTTTCTGAATGTTGAGCTTTAAGCCAACTTTTTCACTCTCCACTTTCACTTTCATCAAGAGGCTTTTGAGTTCCTCTTCACTTTCTGCCATAAGGGTAGTGTCACCTGCATATCTGAGGTTTGGGTAAGTGTACAAAAATATATAATTAAAAACATTGTTATCGTGATACAATAACTGGGACTTGTTTTGCCACCCCACTTAATTTTTTTTAAGTTAGGCAATAAAAAATATACATATATATATATATATATATATATATATATATAAACTGTTTGACTAATAGGTGGTACAGGATAGTGATCTTTAAGAGAAAGGGGAAAAAATGAAAACTGAGTCCAATTATTTTCCTAGCTTACCACTCGCGCTGCAGAGCAGAGTTGTGGTGAGCCTGGCAGTGTTGCTGAGAAGCAGCAACAGCATTCAGAATTTGACGAGTGGAGATGGCTAGAATTCATAAGCCAGGATGCCAGAGAGAAGAGTTGCCAATGATCTGAAGAGAAAGCCGCAGGTCTGAAGAGGGTCCGTCTCAAGTCTAGAGAAGCATTGACCAGTACAAGCATGTGTGTGTAAGGAATCTATCAAAGCCAGGGAAAGAATCGCTGGAAAGAAGCAGATGGAACAATTCTTGAGCTTGCAAAAGGCTCACTAGCCAGAGTGGAAACAAATCCTGACACAGAAGATTAGTCTTCAGAGGGTATTTTCTTAAGTGAGGTGGAATTTCTTATTTCTACAATAAAGGCTGCTTTGACCTTATTTGTTGTTTAGTCACTCAGCTGTGTCTGACTCTTTGCAACCCCGTGAACTGCAGCACACCATGCTTCCCTGTTCTTCACTATCTCCTGGAGATTGCTTATGAGGACTAAATATTTTTTTACAAATAATTTAATTACCTCTCAAGAATTATCTAAAAATTTTATGGGGATACTAATAATAATAAATAAGAAGAGTAATAATCTAAAATTCACAATATCTGCATTCAATGAAAATTTATTGGGATACAAAGAAGCAGGCCTAAAAGATATATAACAACAACAAAAAACCAACCAATAGAAATAGATGAATAAATTTCACAGATAATATCATTAATAGAAAAGAATTTTAAAACAGTAAGTACACACACACACACACACACACACATTTTCCCCCTACATGTTGCAGAAGGAGGAGGAAACAGGATCATGAAAAAAATAATTGCAAGATATAAAAAATACACAAACGGCACTTCTAGGGATAAAAACTGTCTCTCTGTCCCCTTCTGCTAGGAGAGCCTTTTAAACACAGTTTCATGCTTGATACAAACACAGCTAGCTTCAGATTTCTCTTCTTTTAGGCAGGGATGCTGATAAGCAGAGAAGGGAAAATTGGGAAATATATTGACATATGTCACTGTCTACAAATATTTTCCCAGAATGAGAAGAAAATGCAACAAGTCAGGAAAACCCAGCTCAAGCTCTTTGTATGTATTTCTGAAAATTTGCTCTTTTAGAAGTTATTTCTTGTCTGAGGCAAAGCCTCTCCCACATTAGTTCCAAGATTTTTTCTTCCTACTGGACTCTCCCTCTAGTTATTACTTAATTGATTTGTATGTGTTTTCTTTCTCATCATAAAAAGAACACCATAAGTACGAGGTGGCCCTCTTTACCAAGGTAATCCAGAGTGGAGTATTCCTGTTTTGCCTTGATTCTGATTTTTCATGTAGTGTGTTAGGTCTGATATGTACTTGGATTCCTTCACTTTGGCAGTGAAACATACGACAACAATTCAGAGTTCTGTGTGTATTTTCTAAAGTTTGGCTGATCTGGAGTAGTTTGTTCTGAATTTACTATCTTAATTCCACTTGTGAAAAAGTGAAAGGAATAGGTTAGGTACATCTAAACTTAAGCCATGTTCCTTTTCCTGAGCAATAAAGTTCCATCTTTGAATCTTTCCTCTACTTAGTAAATTATATTCAGAAATTTAACAATGAAGATCATATGTTTTTAAAATTATATATTAGTTAAAATAAAGATAACCAAGTGATGTGGACTCTATAATTCCAACTTTATAAATTGATTTACACTAAAAGGCTAAGAGATAATTATTCTTTCAGTTTTTAAAGACCCTTAAATATATAACTAAAATAGTACTGAGTTTCATGTGATATAATATTTGCTTTTTAAAATAATAAGTACCTGATGGATAAAAAAGAATCATAGAATTTTTGAAATTAGTAAATTGGATTTGAATAGAGTGTTTTATAAAAGGCAATTTTTTTTAAAAAAAGGTAACCTTACTGTTCTAGAGTTTGACAATTCACAAACCTGCTTTTTCAAAGAGAACACCAATTAAACAGATATGAAGAATTTTAGCTAGAAAATAACTGTAGGGAAGAAGACACCACACTCTGTCTGCATCTCTTTATTTTTCCTCCATGGACCCCCAAATGGAAACTCCCCACAACATGCCCACTGTCTCACTGGGAGTGATGGAAAAGGAACGCATGCCCCTATTTTCACCACGTAATTCCTTCTTTCTTTCCCTCCCGTGGAAAGAAATGACTTATATGTATGTTAGGATCAGTATTAATCTGGCATTTATTAAAATGTTCTTTCCTTTTAAAAAGATATTAACATTTCCTTCCTGTTCATTGTTATTTGTTAAGTCTGTTCTTCAGACTGTGTTTTTTCTTGCCTTTCGGCAAGGTTTGTAATATTTGTTGAAAGTCAAGAGGCCTGTTGTATTGGGGAATAGGAACTAAGGAAAATAGGCCTTTAGCATGACAATTTATGTAACTAAGAGCACGGCTTATTTAATGTTTATATGAGCTTTAGGCTGAGGCTTAAAATTCCTCTAGTGATCTTGTGTTTTTCCTCCCCTTTTGGCTCTAGGGCTTCCTTCCTTTGGTACAGCTTCTAGAATATCTCTTGTACCCTACCACTCTTAACAATTGCATGGCTGCTGTCTAATGTGATTATCCTGGAGCTTCCTTAGAAAAGTAGCAGAGGGAGGGGGGCATTCTGTGATTTTTCAGTTAAGTCTTTAGGGCGACTTGCATACTGGGGCTGTGGCCTTCACAAGTGTTTCAGACTTTCCTTCACTGGTATAATAATTTTCTCCCTGCCACGACTGTGGCTGCAGCTTCAAGTCAACTTCCTTGAAGCCTGGTCCAGCACTTAGGACAATTCTTCCCCTCTTAGGTCACCAAGGAGGGCTGGAGGAGCTGGAGGAAAGGAATTACATCACCTGAACAGTGCTCTGGCAAAGAGGTTCTTTGTGAAGAACACTGGTTCACAAAGGGTCCAGGAAAAACCCTTGATCTATAATGTGTCCATTTGTTTCTTATTGTAAAGATAGAATCAGTTATTTCCAAGGTCTTAAACATGTAATAAACCTGAAGTCCTCACATGTTATTTTTCATCAGAAGCATTAATATTACTTTACTTAAATTTAACAGTATAAAAATAGAAGTTAAGGAATTCATTAGCTTTACTAAGAAAAATATTGTGGAAAACACTTAATGTTGGAATGATTATTTCATACATGTGTTCTCCTCTTTTCATATATTATTGAATACTTATTTGAGAAAATTAGGAAATTAATCCATTTATGTTTCATTTCACTTTACCATTTATGCCCCAATGTTTTTTGCTACTTCTGATGAAACTTTCATTTTGACAGTGTTTTTATTTATTTTTTCTATTCTTTTCCAGATTTCTGCCATTGTGCTATTTATCTCCTTCTGTAACTTATAGTTTCTTTCTTCTTCGAGCCCATTTCTGGAAATATCATACTGTTCCCAACTCCTTTGATTCTATAACAAAGTAATTATCTACATCTTTCCTCGGGACTCTTAGGAAATTCCTCTTGTGATATATGTACTTCATGTGCTTTTGTTCATCGTTTTCATCTTTTCAGGAGAAAAAAAAAGTCAAATTTTAAGCACAGCTTATCTCTTGAGTTCTTTCATATTTGTATTCACTTTTGAATGGTGCTGGGTATGTGTTTGAGAAAAACAGTTTTGGGGAAAGGAGGGAGGCAGAGCTCCAGTCATCTGTTGTGTCGACATTAGCTTGGTGCCTTTTACCAAATCTATCATTTTCTTTGCCCAGGGAGAAAGTCTCTTCCAAAGCTTTTGGCATTCAGGGTGTCAGCATGGCTCATGGCTAAGCGCTTTAGTTCAAAGTTTCTCTTCATCATGTTCACGGCCTGCCTGGCCTTTTTCTATGACATTTACTCCTGGCAACTTCCTTTGGCTAAAGGGCTAGATTATAGAAAAATAAATGTCTTGACAGCACAATTTAATTTTTCAGCTCCACTTGCACTGCTGTTCTGAATTGTCACACTGGGTAACCAGAGGGAAAACTCTCACTTCTGCCTCAGGCCACTCGACCTCAGTCCTCTCCGGTTTAATCAAAGAATCAATAGAGATATTCTTTCCTGTCAGTCTTAATATTAGAAAAACTGCTTCCAGCTGGGGTGAGAGGGGCCTGTTGGTCACCTTGCAGATTTGTTCTTTGTTTGAGCAACATTTCCCAGTATCTGGCAGGATATCATTCATTGACTCTGACTGGAGTCAATTGGTCTTGTTTTACTTTATTTTCTTGCTGCTACTTTTATGAGTTAGAGGAAGTAGAGTAGACAATGGGATAAAAATATCACTCTGATTTCTGAAATAATTTTAATTTTAATTTACCAGGTAAATAATGCTGCCAGGATAAACAACAGAAACACAATGAATACCACTCCTCTTTTCTTCATTATACTTAGGAATTTTCAGATGTAAGTAAATTTTGGCTTTGAAATGTACTGTGAAATAATGGAAGCAAATTTTGAGGTTAATCTAAATGTGTTTGTGTCACAGTAGAAATTAGCAACAAGAACCTTTTGTTGGTAAGAATTCCATCTCAACTTATTCTGTGGAGACTTTTATGAAATTCTAGGATACTAGGCCTCAGAGCACAGGAGCAGATGACTCTGTTTCCTAAGCAAATTTAAAAGCCTGCGAAATAATATAAGTAAGCTCTCAGAGAGTGTCAGTATTTTTCTTTCTATCTATAATATTATCTTGAGAGTTACTGGAACTCCTTTTGTATTACTATCTCTATTTTTATATACCCTCCCTGAAGGGTACATAAACTCTAGAACAGAATAAAGGTGAAGTGCCTTTTAAAGATAAACATGTGTAATCTATGAAGGGGCTAACATATAAGAGGGGCCATATTTTACGTTATTAATTTTCTTTATTATAAACTGTAAATAGGTAAAGAAAGAAGCACATAGTTTCTTTGCTCTAGAGTAGTATAAATATAAAAATAGCATTATTGTTCAAAATGGAAACAGCATCAGTACCTCCTTCAGAGGCACAGGTTCATTGCAATTCTTTTGAGACCTAGTATGTAGGTTGTATGTGAGTTGTCTAAACATTCCACAAGGACACTTGTGCTCATGTAAATGCATATTGATAACTTTTTTGTAGCTACACTGAAGAAAAGCTAGCCAGTTTTAATGTAATTAGAGTTCACAGTATGTTTACTGCCTTTTGTTATTAACATGCTTATCTGAAAAAGTGCCTAAGGCCATTTTTTACTGTTAACTGAATATTGTGTAACCTCATAACAATTTTCTATAAAATTATAAGTGACAAAATCAGAGTACTAAAATATTGTATCAATTACAGAAAATAAATTTAAATTCCATTAACTCTTGAAAATGTTGCAGCTCCAACTTTCTGAATTAAAAAAAATAATTTTGAGAATATTTTTATCTTTAGCTAAAATTCTATAAAGTATCATATGGAATGCTGTAATCTAGGAAAGTATAAATATGATGAACATCATATGTACTGTAAGTCAATTCTAGATAATTTTCATGTCCAAAAAAACACTCTATTCTTAAGCTATCATCTTTGAACATCTGATTTCAGTTATTTTGGTTATATAACTAAAAATGGAACTGTTGAGTCAAAGGTAAATCTACGTTTAAATTTTTGAGGAACCACCAAGTGTTTTCCATAGCAGCTACATTATTTTACATTCCCAACAACAATGTTCAAGCTTTCCAATTTCTCCACATCCTTGAAAATACTTGTTATTATCATTAAAAAAGTTGTTATCCTACTCATCCTAGTGTCTTGTAATTTTGATTTGTGATTCCCCAGTGACTAATGAGGAGAAGGCAATGGCCACCCAGTCTAGGACTCTTGCCTGGAAAATCCCATGGGTGGAGGAGCCTGGTAGGCTACAGTCTATGGGGTCGCAAAGAGTTGGACACTACTGAGCGACTTCACTTTCACTTTTCACTTTCATGCATTGGGGAAGGAAATGGCAACCCACTCCAGTGTTCTTGCCTGGAGAATCCCAGGGATGGGGGAACCTGGTAGGCTGCCGTCTATGGGGTCGCACAGGGTTGGAGACAACTGAAGTGACTTAGCAGCAGCAGCAGTGACTAATGATATTGAGTATCTTTTCATGTGGTTGTTGGCTGTTTGTATATATTTTTTAAAATAAAATGTTTGTTAAAATCTTTTACCTACTGTTTAAGTCAGTTGTATGCCCTTTTGTTTTTGAGTTGTAAGAATACATTCTATATTCTGGATAGTAGACTCATATCAGATGTAAGATTTGCAAACATTTTCTCCCCTTCTGTGGATTTTTTTTTTTTAATTTTCTTAATAGTGTCCTTTGAAACACAGGATTTTTATTTATTTATTTTTTTTTTAGGGTTTTTAATTTTTACAAACTCCACTTACCTATTTATCTTTCATTGCCTATGGTTTTGTTGCCATAGCTAAGAAACCATTGACAATCTGAAGTCACAAAAATTTGTTCCAATATTTTATAGATTTTAGCTCTGACATTTAGGTCTTTAAGCAAACTTTTGTAAATGGTGTAAGAATCCAACTTCATTCTTTTACCAGCCAGTTGGTTAGTGATTAATTTTCACATTAAGTTTTACATATCCGTTTTTGCAAGTGAGTTATGAGAACTATGGAGAATTCTGTATTACTTACATCTGCTTTCTTATTGTCTATGATGTTGCCTGTGAATTATAAACCTATTTGACTGAAATAGGTACAATTAATAAATAATATATTATTTAATATTAAGAAGGAATAATTTTTGTACAGACTACCCAATGTATGAAAAAAATCTCTCATTATGCAAGTATGTAAAAATATGCTAGCAATAATTTTATTTGACTTACCAAATTGCATGAATTATTTTAATAAAATAGAAAATAATAATTCTAATGTAGAGATTCTATAGCTATGAAACACTTAGATTTACATTTTTTTGTAATCCTCAGAACAGTTCCATAAATAACTAAGAATAGGTATTATATTTCATGATGACAAAGGATGAGATGGTTGGGTGGTATCACCGACTCAATGGAACATGAGTTTGAGTAAATTCTGGGAGCTGGTGATGGACAGGGAGGCCTGGAATGCTGCAGTCCATGGAGTGACAAAAGAGTCTGACATGACTGAGCAACTGAACTGAACTATTAATAAATTAATTGAAAATTCTGACCAAGTTCAATAGGAATAATATGATATACTAAAAACAAATCAATATTACCTTTTCTGACTCTAAATCCATGTTCCTTCTATGTCATAACTGCTCCTTCCTTGAATTAGATCTTTAAGTAATTTGTTGGTCTACCTACACATCAGTCTACCTAAATAAATGTGTTTAAAATAAACTTTTCCTACAAAGTTGGTGGAATTCTCAGATCAAACCAAGTCAAAAGGTCTAAAGGATTGTTTTTTGTTGTTTGTATTTTCCTTCTTCTACCTAGAATTTCTCTCTGGCAGAACATTGAATTAAATTAGTCCAATACAATTCACTTATCATACAACCATGGTGCTGTTCAGTATCCTAAGAGTTAATATATTTCAGAAGGCAGTGATGAGTAATTTTTACAGATGATTGATTGTTAGGAAAAGCAGATGGAGCAGATTTAATCTTCAAAAATAGAAGACAAGCATTTCAAAGAACTCAGTAAAACTTTATGCTTATTTTCCTTTTTCAGTAATTATCTTCAAAGATAAGTCAAGAGAGTGAAAAATGGGAATCACACACCAGAAGAAGGGAAATTTGATTATCAAGAGAATTGTTTTCCACATGTTAAGGCAATAAAAAATAAATTATAAGTATTCAATAGTTCAGAATGTATACCATCCACATAAACTCCACCCCCTCCAAAAAAATAAACAAACAAAAAAAAACTACTTGAGAATATAATTTTGCCAACTGGGAAATAAAAAGAAGAAGCTAAGTCATGTCCAACTCTGTGTGACCCCATATACGGCAGCCTACCAGGCTCCTCTGTCCCTGGGATTCTCCAGGTAAGAACACTGGAGTGGGTTGCCATTTCCTTCTCCAATGCATGAAAGTGAAAAGTGAAAGTGAAGTTGCTCAGTCATGCCCGACTCTTCGCGACCCTATGGACCGCAGCCTACCAGGCTCCTCTGTCCATGGGATTTTCCAGGCAAGAGTACTGGAGTGGGGTGCCATCGCCTTCTCTGAGTGTAATATTCACTAAATGTTAAAAAATAGGATTGACTTTATGTGATTATATATATATATATATATATATATGGTTATAAAACAATAAACCATGAAAGAAAGTATGTGTACATGCATGCTAAGTCATCTCCAATCCTTTTGAGACCCTAAGGACTGTATCCTACCAGGCTCCTCTGTCCCTGGGATTGTCCAGTCAAGAATACTGGAGTGGGTTGCCATTTCCTCCTCCAGGGGATCTTCTTGACTCAGGGATCTAATTTGCATCTCCTGCATTGGCAGGCAGCTTCTTTTCTGCTGAGCGACCAGGGAAGCCATGAAAGAAAGTATACCTAATATGAAAATCATTCAAAAGTCATACATTTATTTAGAGATTACAATTCAATCAGAGAAACTAGAAATAGAAAGGAAGGAGAGGGGGAAAAGGCTTTGCATTAGTTTTCCTCTATTACCTGAGATCATTTGATAGATACACTCTAAAATTTTGCCACAGTCATTTATAGTATATGTTCAAATGCACATTAAAAAAAAAAGAGAAAACTCAAATGTTACTGACAGTAGGTAAACATGATATATATCTTCCAAATCAGTAGAGAAAAAAAATTGATATTATATATTTTCATGTAACAAAATATAAAAATTGAAGTAACTCATTTCAAATGAGAGGCAGGAAAAGAAAAAGAAAGAACATATAAATGTGGGGCCAGCAGGCTGGTTCCCATGGGCCAAATCTGGCTTTGTTTCGGTAAATAAGTTTCTTTTGGAATATAGTCATTTCACTCATTTACATATTGCCTTTGGCTGTTTTCCTGCTTCAGTGGCAGAGTTTGGTAGTTGCAACAAAGATTGCAAAGGCCTACAAAGCCTAATCTATTTGTACTCAGGAAATCTGTGAATATTACAGTTTATGGCAAAGTTTTGCCAAACCCTGATCTATGGTAGCCAGATATATATACATGATTCCTCCCTTCAAAATAACTCATAAACTAATAGGGTAAGGCCTTCCCTGGTGGCTCAGAATCTGCCAGCAATGGAGGAGACCTGGGTTCTGTCCCTGGGTTGGAAAGATCCCCTGCAGAAGGGAATGGCTACCCACTCCAGTATTCTTGCCTTGAAACATCCATGGAGAGAGGAGCCTGGCAGACTATTGTACATTGGGTCTCAGAGAGTCAGACACTACTGAGCAATTAACACTTTCAAGATGGCAAGAAAAGGGGAAACAAAACTGATAATATGAAAAATGCTATTAAAGTACATTCACAAAATATGGAAATATAACTAGATGAAGAGCACTAACTCCTTAAGTTGCATTCTTTTCAAGCAGCAGAGTGATGAGTGAACTTCACAGGGCATGTTATTACTGGTGGATCTTAAAACATAATTATGGGTTTTCTAAGCAGAGGACAGAAAGGCATCTGAGGCAGAGAAAACAGCACATGAAAAAGGGATGAAGGCGGGAAATAGAGGGAAGTTTGGGGAGCAGTGAGAAGTGATCAATAAAGAAAAAACTGACCTCTGCAGGGTCTTCACACTCATTATTACTTTCTTTTGGATCTTTCTAAAGCTTTTGTCATTTTCACAAATGATCTCACATGCTCATTAATACACTGGTACAAGATGTGTACACTTGTCAGTCAGTGAGTCAGTTCAGTCACTCATTCGTGTCCGACTTTTTGCAAACACATGGACTACAGCATGCCAGGCCTCCCTGTCCATCACCAACTCCTACAGTTACTCAAACTCATGTCCATTGAGTTGGTAATGCCATCCAGCCATCTCATCCTCTACTGTCCCCTTCTACTCCCACCATCAATCTTTCCCAGCATCAGGGTCTTTTCAAATGAGTCAGATCTTTGCATCAGGTGGCCAAGGTATTGGAGTTTCAGCTTCAACATCAGTCCTTCAAGTGAATATTCAGGACTGATCTCCTTTAGGATTGACTGGTTGGATCTCCTTGGAGTCCAAGGGACTCTCAAAAGTATACTATAACACCACAGTTCAAAAGCATCAATTCTTCAGCACGCAGCTTTCTTTATAGTCCAGCTCTCACATCCATACATGACTACTGAAACAATCACAGCCTTGACTAGATGGATCTTTGCTGGCAAAGTAATGTCTCTGCTTTTTAATGTGCTGTCTATGTTGGTCATAGCTTTTCTTCCAAAGAGAAAGCATCTTTTAATTTCATGGCCGCAGTCACCACCTGCAGTGATTTTGGAGCCTGAAAAAAAAAAAAAGTCTCCCACTGTTTCCATTATTTCCTCATCTATTTGCCATGAAGTGATGGGACCAGATGCCACATCTTCTGAATGTTCAGTTCTAAGCCTGCTTTTTCACTCTCTTCCTTTACTTTCATCAAGAGGCTCTTTAGTTCTTCTTCATTTTCTGCCATAAGGGTGGTGTCATCTGCATATCTGAGGTTATTGATATTTCTCCCAGCAATCTTGATTTCTTATTAAGCCCAGCATTTCGCATGATGTGCTCTGCATGTAAGTTAAATAAATAAGGCGACAGTATACAGCCTTGAAATACTCCTTTTCCAATTTGGAACCAATCTCTTGTTCCATGTCTGGTTCTAACTGTTGCTTCTTGACCTGCATACAGATTTCTCAGGAGAAAGGTCAGGAGGTCTGATATTCCCATCTCTTGAAGAATTTTCCACAGTTTGTTGTGATCTACACAGTCAAAGGCTTTGGCGTACTCAGTAAAGCAGAAGTAGATGTTTTTCTGGAATTCTCTTGCTTGTTCAATGATCCAACAAACATTGACAATTGACCTCTGGTTCCTCTGCTTTTCTAAAATCAGCTTGAACATCTGGAAGCTCATGGTTTACATATTGTTGAAGCCTGGCTTGGAGAATTTTGAGCATTACTTTGCTAGCATATGAGATGAGTACAACTGTGCAGTAGTTTGGACATATGAACAGTATGAGAAGGCATAAAAATAGGACACTGGAAGATGAACTCCCCAGGTCAGTAGGTGCTCAATATGCTACTGGGGAACAGTAGAGAAATTGCTCCAGAAAGAAAAAAGAGACAGAGCCAAAGCAAAAACAACACCCAGTTGTGGATGTGACTGGTGATGGAAGTAAAGTCTGATTCTGTAAAGAACAGTATTGGATAGGAACCTGGAATATAGGTCCATGAGTCAAGGTAAATTGGAAGTACTCAAACAGGAGATGGAAAGAGTTAATGTCAACATTTTAGGAATCAGAGAACTAAAATGGGCGGGAATGGGTGAATTTAACTCAGATGACCATTATATCTATTACTGTGGGCAAGAGTCCCTTAGAAAAGATGGAGTAGTCATCATAGTCAACAAAAGATTCCGAAATGCAGTAGTTGGATGCAATCTAAAAAACAACAGAATGATCTCTTTTTGTTTCCAAGGAAAACCATTCAATATCACGGTAATCCAAGTCTATGTCCCGACCAGTAACACTGAAGAAGGTGAAGTTGAACGGTTCTATGAAGACCTAGAAGACCTTCTAGAACTAACACCCCCAAAAGATGTCCTTTTCATTATAGGGGACTGGAATGCAAAAGTAGGAAGTCAAGAAACACCTGGAGTAACAGGCAAATTTGACCTTGGAGTACAGAATGAAGCAGAGCAAAGGCTAATAGAGTTTTGGCAAAAGAACACACTGGTCATAGCAAACACCCTCTTCTAGCAACATAAGAGAAGACTCTACACATGGATATCACCAGATGGTCAACACTGAAATCAGATTGATTATATTCTTTGCAGCAAAGATGGAGAAGGTCTATTCAGTCACCAAAAACATGCCTGGGACCTGACTGTGGCTTGGATCATGAACTCCTTATTGCAAAATTCAGACTTAAATTGAAGAAAGTAGGGAAAACCACTAGACCATTCAGGTACAACCTAAATCAAATCCCTTACGATTATACAGGGGAAGTGACAAATAGATTCAAGGGATGAGATATGATAGACAGAATGTCTGAAAAACTATGGACAGAAGTTTGTGATATTGTACAGGAGGCAGTGATCAAGACCATCCCCAAGAAAAAGAAATGTAAAAAGGCAAAATGGTTGTCTGAGGAGGCCTTATAAATAGCTGAGAAAAGAGTAGAAGCAAAAGGCGAAGAAGAAAAGGAAAGATATACCCATTTGAATGCAGAGTTCCAAGGAATAGCAAGGAGAGATAAGAAAGCCTTCCTCAGTGATTAGTGCAAAAAAATAGATGAAAACAATAGAATGGGAAAGACTAGTTATCTCATGAAGAAAATTAGCGATACCAAGGGAACATTCATGCAAAGATGGGCAAAATAAAGGACAGAAATGGTAGGGACCCAACAGAAGCAGAAGATATTAAGAAGTAGTGGCAGAATACACAGAAAAACTGTACAGTAAAGATCTTCATGATCCAGATAATCACGATTGTGTGATCACTCACCTAGGGCCAGACATCCTGGAATGAGAAGTCAAATGGGCCTTAGGAAGCATCACTATAAACAAAGCTAGTGGAGGTGATGGAATTCCAGTTGAGCTACTTCAAATCCTAAAAGATGATGCTGTGAAAGTGCTGCACTCAAAATGCCAGCAAATTTGGAAAACTCAGCAGTGGCCACAGGACTGGAAATGGTGAGTTTTTGTTCCAATCCCAAATATGGCAAAGCCACAGTATGTTCAAAGTACTGCACAATTGCACTCATCTCACACGCTAGCAAAGTAATGCACAAAATTCTCCACGCCAGACTTCAATAATACGTGAACTGTCAGCTTCCAGATGTTCAAGCTGGTTTTAGAAAAGTAGAGGAACCAAGGATCAAATTGTCAACATCTGCTAGATCACTGAAAAAGTAAGGGAGTTCCAGAAAAACATCTACTTCTGCTTTATTGAATACACCAAAGCCTTTGACTGTATAGATCACAACAAACTGTGGAAAATTCTTCAAGAGATGGGAATATCAGACCTCCTGACCTTTCTCCTGAGAAATCTGTATGCAGGTCAAGAAGCAACAGTTAGAACCAGACATGGAACAAGAGATTGGTTCCAAATTGGAAAAGGAGTATTCCAAGGCTGTATACTGTCGCCTTGTTTATTTAACTTACATGCAGAGCACATCATGCGAAATGCTGGGCTTAATAAAGCACAAGCTGAAATCAAGATTGCTGGGAGAAATATCAATAACCTCAGATATGCAGATGACACCACCCTTATGGCAGAAAATGAAGAAGAACTAAAGAGCCTCTTGATGAAAGTAAAGGAAGAGAGTGAAAAAGCAGGCTTAGAACTGAACATTCAGAAGATATGGCATCTGGTCCCATCACTTCATGGCAAATAGATGAGGAAACAATGGAAACAGTGAAAGACTTTATTTTTTTCGGGCTCCAAAATCACTGCAGGTGGTGACTGCAGCCATGAAACTAAAAGATGCTTTCTCTTTGGAAGAAAAGCTATGACCAACATAGACAACATACTAAAAGCAGAGACATTACTTTGCCAGCAAAGATCTATCTAGTCAAAGTTATATATTTTCCAGTAGTCATGTATGCATGTGAGAGTTGAACTATAAAGAAAGATGAGCACCGAAGAATTGATGTTTTTGAACTGTGATGTTAGAGAACACTTTTGAGAGTCCCTTGGGCTGCAAGGAGATCCACCAGTCAATCCTAAAGGAGATCAGTCCTGAATATTCACTTGAAGGACTGATGTTGAAGCTGAAACTCTAATATTTTGGCCATCTGATGTGAAGAACCGACTCATTTGAAAAGATCCAGATGCTGGATAAGATTAAACGTGGGAGGAGAAGTAGACAGCAGAGGATGAGATGGCTGGATGGCATCACCGACTCGATTGACACGAGTTTGGGCAAGCTCCAGGAGTTGGTGATGGACAGCAAGGCCTGCCGTACTGCAGTCCATGTTGTCACAAAGAGTCAGACACTACTGATCCACTGAACTCACTGAATACATTTGCCTTTGCCTCCAGAATTTAGACTTAGTAAGTATTTGTTGAATGAATGGGTGAATGAATGACTGGTCAAACTAATTCATGGCATGGTCAATTATGTATGAACGATGCTGGACACTCCTGGAGCATCACCACCTGTTTTCATTGACCCTGGTTTAGTGACTTAGGCACAACTGCCATTCCTGAGTCATGCTTCCTCTGAGTCCTATTTTTCTACTTCTCCAGTCTGTAGATCATCATTTTCTTCAGGAAAAAGTATAAAAGCAAAAGAGGAGTTGAACAGTTAACTTCCTCCCAGATATTTATAAGCATTATAATGTGTGCTTTTGACCAAAGTGTTTCTTCTTCTAGCTACAAATATAATTAAAAAGTCCTTTTCCACAATTTTCTCTGCATTTCTTACAACAGCTTTGGTTGAAAGCTATGGAAGCTATCCCAAAAGCTTACCCTGCTCCTTAGATCGCTGTGGTCCATTATTTGTCTTAGACTGTGGCTCTAAGAACAAAGTCAGAGATCTAAAGTGTCCCTGATCTAGTTAAATTTAGTCTAATCCATTTCTACAAACTTAGGCCCTGAGACAGTCCTTAGAAATGCAGGTCATTCAACGTGAAGAGCCCGAGATGAGAGTTGGTGAACAAACTTTTGTCAAAGTACCCTTAATATTGAAATGACAACTTCCCACACAGGAAAGTTGAAAGGTAAAGGAGCCATCATCATTTACTGTCTCTTTGATACTTATTTAAGACTATATCAGAAAACTAATATATTTTCTTTAAAAATAATATATTTAGAAAGTTTATATAGTAGATGTCACATTAAGTGCTTTTTATGACTTTTTAAGGAATGGCTGAGCAGAATTTTTGGAAGTGGTCTAGGGATTTGAGTCTGCAAGTTTCCCAGAATCTCAGCTTTATGATTAAATCATCTTTCCTTTCTACTGACACTTGCCTCTTGCTTATTGGATTTTGAGCTGTGAGTAGCCAACCTGAGTTTAGTAACACTAATATTACCTAACAAAATTAAAGTTATCATTTTCTTTCATTTTAATTTTAGAGTTATCAATGTCTTATGCAATAATCAGGTGATGTTCTTCAATGTAATAGCAGCCATGTCTCATGTTTCCTTTTAGCCTTTCTGAAAAAGAAGTGACAGTTTTATATTATAGTGAAATTCACACAAATGGGCTGTGATTTTCACTTTCAAATAAGATTATTCCTTCCAAAAATGAAGGAATCAAATTTCATTCCAAATTACACAGCTAGCTATATTAAGGCATGGTTGGCTACTCACCTATGCAAACCTGCAGGTTTATGCCAGATGAAACAATCTGGCTATAGGATTTTCAAGATTTATAGAGGGAACTCAAGTGTTTGGGAGGTGTTTTTCTTTGAGATTATCCAAAGCTTTAGGGAAGAAAGAAATATGATCATAGGGTTTAAAATGTAAAATCCAGGATGAAAATACCTCAAAAGAAATTGCAGTGCTTTGTTGAATCATTTGAAATCCTTACACTTCTGAGAAAATAAGACAAATGTAGATACTATGAAACAGAGATGAGGTAAAATTTTAAAAAGAAAAAAATTGGGGTGAATATAAATCAATATCTAAACATTTCTACGCCCAGATATATCTTGAGTGTTTTTTTTTCTTATTCTAAAATCAGTGTAGGTATTCAGATTTGTTTAATAAACTGTTACTGAGAATATTTTAAGAATTATACAAGTGTACTAGAAATCACCTTATTCTTGTTTTCAGGAGACTGTGGGTAGTGGGGAGAGGATACGGTTGTAAATGAGTGAGCAATGAATTTGCATTATGTTTTCTATGATAAAAATGTTTATAAAAATTTCTACTTAGTTATATCAAACATTTTTTTTTTGTAGCTCACAGGCATGTTGATAATTCCTTTCTCTTGTTTAGAATTAAATTGAAGTGGATGCTTTGAATTGAAATACAAAGAAAGTTAGTTTCAAAGATCAGAGCTCTTTTGAACCAGGCCATTCTGAGTTATGAGTGATATAGTTATTTTTGAAGCTCTTGTTTCTTAACGATAATTTTCTATTTCTTCCAAGGAGATTCTAAATTCTTTCCATATATTCCTTATCACAGAATTCATGCTTTAAGCATCTTTTGCACATTTTATATTTTAAAAGCCAGTGTCTGCACAGAAAAATCATTCAGTATTTGCTATGGCCACTGGGATTTCATACTTTAACATTCATTTTTTTAAAAATTGTCACTATAATTAAACAGAGTTGGCAAAGTAGATCTCAGATGCAAATATCCTAAACTAAACACAGTGTTTTGCTAAAATATTCACAGCTGATCAACAATCCATTAATAGACATTTTCGAAACATGTCAGAGAATTCTCTAGAGGATTCACACTATATAAGGTTGTTCCAGAGATAGTATTTTAAGTCAAATTATGATTTTTTTCCATAAAACACTATCATTCTTGGATCTACCACATGATCCAATTGGTCAGCATTTAACACTTAATTGTTAAGTATATTCATCCTGAACTTAACTTCCTTGTACTTACCTTTATTTGTTTGTTTAAATATCCGTAAACAGGCAGACTTCTATCTGGAAGTCTTATTACACTAAGAAATTGGATACAAGGCACTTTAAAATTCAAGCTATTTTCATATACTGTTACTGAATGAAAGAAAATGAGAACTATTTAGTGCATACTCCTCAGTCATTTTCTCACATAGTAACAGGACCCTGCTTACACCTACACAGCTTTTCACTGGCTGATTTTATTTCTTTGTTCAGTATGAAGTAATTACATTGCAGTTTCATTCCTACAGATACTTCCAGATGCCATCAAGATGAGAGAGCTAAAGTCACATCACTCTAGGCAGCAGACAAAGGCAAACAGTTAATCAAACTGTGACTGTGATTAGCTGGATAAACAGTGATCGTTTCTAGTAGGTCTGCAGCACCTGCATTTCCTCAGAATGTAGCTCCGGAGCATGTATGGTCGGCTCAGCAAATTCCAATATTGCAATTAAGAAATAAAATAAAGCATTTTCGAGAAGAAGATTAGCAGAGACACAAAATGCAGACTTGCAAGGAAAACAGTGTTTAAAAAAATTGTGTAAACTTATAATTTTGTGTATAAAATGGGCAAATGTCTATAATAATTTCACAAAATCATCCTTAAACTGTGAGGAAGACAAACATTTGGAAGCCATGGTAATGGTGATAATCCTGCAAGATGAACTGCCTATAAGGAAAGGAAAAGACATGGGAATACCTATAATGCATCTGAAGAATATTAAATATGGATTAAGGTTGTATTAACATAACGAAATAACCAGTCAGGCTTGAAAAATGAATATTGCCCTTTCACCATTTCTCACAATTATGTCATCAAGTAGCAGGCAGTTGCTTGTTTGCATTATACACATCCAACACTGATATGCTTATTATCTTTATGTCAGAAACGTGAAAACTAGAATGCAAAGGTGTGCATTGCATAGAGGACTTTAAATATTCTACTGATCTCTTAAGAAATTCAAATAATCAAAGCTTTGATGAAAAATTAAAGTAATATATTATCTGCATATTTGAACAAAGTAACAGGGGGCTAGAAATTTATAAAATTGTAAATCTAAGTCTATGATACAGAATTTCAACTGCAAAGAGCACCTATGTTTCAAGGAACTTTTCTTCATTCATCCATGAATGACCAGTCTGAATTTTAACATATGTTTCAATTCCCAGTACTGAATCAACCATGACAGGGCATCCTCAGTCATCAAGAATAGGAGTTTGGCAGAGTTTCAGGCCATTGAGGAGTTTCAGTGCAGAGAAGGCATTTAGTACAAAATAGCACCTTTATTGTCATCAATGCTCTAAGAATCCACAGAGTAATTAGACTAGGTCTAGAATTCAGCAATTTTACAAAAATTTTTCCTACACATAGCAGAAAGAATAGTCCAGATGACCCCTAAGAATAGACAGTTTACAGTTTGAATCTGAAGTTACGAAGACAGAAGTCCTTATCAGCGAACTGAGGTTCAGCTCACCCATCTGAGTCTCTGGGCCTTTTAGACCAAATGTGCTCAGTTGAAACTCAAAAAGTTTATTAAACCATACTCTACCTACTTTCTGGAAATAATAAACACTCAAAAAACACTTAAGGTGAAAAAACAGAGTTTAAACAAGATGAGGGAAGATTAAGCACATCTAAACTATGATGAGTTTTCCTCAATCACTTCCATGAGGCCCTGAATACAGAGTATATGTAGGCCTTATCATGTGGGAAATTCCAGTATAATACATGGCTGAGAAAAATAAAATGAATTGGGGTGGGGTCTGAAGCTGGAAGGAGGTAAGGACACGAATCTGCTACTTTAACTTTACTTTCATAAAAAAATGAAATTTATAGCTCAGAGTGATCTATCATAATTACCAGAGAGGATGGTACCACTGCAGGGCTGATGGTTATCAAAAAAATGACCTAACTGTTAAGGAGGAATTTCCCAAGCTTGAGAGTGACAACTATCTCAATGAACTGTTTCAAAATTACTATTTTTATTGAAGTCTCCTGGACAGACAACATTTTCATTCACCTAAAAACACATATTTCTTTTAAGACTCAAAACAGCATTAAAATTGTGTGTGTGTGTGTGTGTGTGTGTGTGTGTGTGTGTGTGTGTTGAGGTAGGGAATACATATACAAAAATGAACAATAGAATACACTATATATTTTTTTAATATGGGATATGGATTTTTCCTTTGTATTTGATTCATAACATAACAATGACTGCAGAGTAATGGTTTAGTCTTTTACTTGCTTACTGGCACAACACTCTATCCTATTTTCTAAGCATTGAAAAGTATTTAAATCTCAAAAATACTATACTTTTGCATTCAGTGAAAATACGGTGAATTTTCTAAACTTCATAGTTTTGGTACATTATTAGAGAAAGGTTTTACAACTTTCTGCTTTCTCTTTGTTTGTTTGTTTGTTTTTAAATTTTTAGTTCACTTGTGCTAAGTCATGGTATCCGGTCCCATCACTTCATGGCAAATAGATGGGGAAACAGTGGAAACAGTGGCAGACTTTATTTTGGGGGGCTCTAAAATCACTGCAGATGGTGACTGCAGCCATGAAATTAAAAGATGCTTACTCCTTGGAAGAAAAGTTATGACCAACCTAGACAGCATATTAAAAAGCAGAGACATTACTTTGTCAACAAAGGTCTGACTAGTTAAGGCTATGGTTTTTCCAGTGGTCATGTATCGATATGAGAGTTGGTCTGTGAAGAAAGCTGAGCACAGAAGAATTGATGCTTTTGAACTGTGGTGTTGGAGAAGACTCTTGAGAGTCCCTTGGACTGCAAGGAGATCCAACCAGTCGATCCTAAAGGAGATCAGTCCTGGATATTCATTGGAAGGACTGATGTTGAAGCTGAAACTTGAATAGTTTGGCCACCTGATGCGAAGAGCTGATTCATTTGAAAAGACCCTGATGCTGGGAAAGATTGAGGGCAGGAGGAGAAGGGGAGGACAGAGGATGAGATGGTTGGATGGCACCACCGACTCAATGGACATGAGTTTGGGTAAACTCTGGGAGTTGGTGATGGACAGGGAGGCCTGACGTGCTGTGGTTTGTAGGGTCTCAAAGAGTCGGACACAACTGAGTGACTGAACTGAACTAAGCTAAAATATATAGACTGCCAGTTACTTCTCCAGCAAAAATGGTTTTATTTAGATCAACAAAGACTTAAACTGGGGTTTGCAGCCATGGGGTGCCACATGCTACTTTCCACACAGTAAGGAGAGGAAAACTTTCTTAAAGAGGGGGAAAAGAAGTTGGGAGGGTTATACTAAAAGAAGAGTTCAGTTCAGTCACTCAGTCGTGTCTGACTCTTTGCGATCCCATGAATCACAGCACGCCAGGCCTCCCTGTGAAACACTAGCTCCCGGAGTTCACCCAGACTCACGTCCATCGAGTCAGTGATGCCATCCAGCCATCTCATCCTGTTGTCCCCTTATCCTCCTGCCCCCAATCCCTCCCAGCATCAGAGTCTTTTCCAATGAGTCAACTCTTCGCATGAGGTGGCCAAAGTACTGGAGTTTCAGCTTTAGCATCATTCCTTCCAAAGAAATCCTAGGGCTGATCTCCTTCAGAATGGACTGGCTGGATCTCCTTGCAGTCCAAGGGACTGCTCAGCCTTCTTCACAGTCCAACTCTCACATTCATACATGACCACAGGAAAAACCATAGCCTTGACCAGATGAACCTTTATTGGCAAGGTAATGTCTCTGCTTTTGAATGTGCTATCTAGGTTGGTCATAACTTTCCTTCCAAGGAGTAAACATCTTTTAATTTCATAACTGCAGTCACCATCTGCAGTGATTTTTGAGCCCCAAAAAATAAAGTCTGACTGTTTCCACTGTTTCCCCATCTATTTCCCATGAAGTGATGGGGAAGAAGAGTGCACTGGAGTAAATTAGAGTTCAAAATATAGGTGCTTTTCATTGGCTGAATTGTGACAATCTCTCATTGACTGAACTCTTCCTAAGTAAGAAGAAAGTTTTCTTCTTCCTGCTGGGCTCTGCTATTGTAGACTCTGAGAGTGTCCCCTTCTCCCCTCCTGATTCTATTTCAATTGAGGTTTGTGTTTAATAATTTTTACAGCTCTACGAAAATGTGCCCAATGATGGACTTGATACCTTGAGAGATGAAAAAGGAGAGCATGGTGCATACTTCCTAACCACAAACACTAGATGAAGGACCCAGTTCTGCGAGTGAAACAATGGCTGCTTAAACAGGGTATCAGTGTAATTGGGATGAACCAAGTAGGGCTTCCAAAAGAGTTAAAAGATTTAAAGTGAGAAGCATTAATATTAGGCAGGCTTAGACAGCCAATCAATATTATTTTTCAGCTGTCAAGAGATGAAGTCTTAAATCACAAATCAAAAAATCAGATTAACATCAATGTATATCTCAGCCCCAACATAAAGATATATCTGCTCCTAACTGTCAATAGCATAGCTGTTAAGAAACTCTGATTGAAACAGAATAGGTGCATCCTATCATTTTCTTTTTTAAAAGCTCTTTATTTCTGGATTGCCCTAAACTCTCAGAGTCTACCTGTCTGAATTTCCTCTTTCTCCTTTTCTCATTTCTTCTTTCTCTCTTTCTCTAATGAACCTATTTTGATGAAGATCCAATTATATTTTGATGGAAAAGGACATCTTCTAATTAGAAGTGAGGACTACAAGTTGTCAGAGATAAAAGAGTAAATCAAGAAATAGTGCAGTAAAAGTTGCATCAGCAAGACAAAAAAAAAAAAACTGATTCAGAGACACTGTTTTTAAAATATTTATAACTTTCATAAAAGCGAATGGAAAGATTGAAGATGACTATTTCTAAAACTTCATGAGAGTCACCCTCAGCGACTATATACAGTGATACCAGCCAGCATCTGTGAGTACAAAGGATGTTGCATTCATCTGTACACACCTTGCACTATCAAATTCTTTCCCCTCCATTTCCTCAATTAATCTTTGTCAGGAAACCCTTGGATTTCAATTACTCATACTCTTTTGTCTTTGCTTCTATTATTTTAAGCAAAAATGATGAGACTGTACTTTCCTTTTTGTGATTTCAAAAAATTCTTCAGCTGGGTTCAGCATGTTATTTTTTGATTCTTTCCCCCCCTCCTTTTTATGGTAAAATGTACGTAACATAAAATTTACTATATTAATCATTTCTAAATGCACAGCTCAGCAGGACTAAGCATAGTCATATTCTTGTGCAACTATCACCACTCTCCTTTTTTAAACTCTTTACATCTTGCAAAACTAAAAACTCTGTGCCCATTAAAAATGGTAAGTGGATAATATTCACCCAAAATTTTGAAAGAAATTACACAAAATATAATATGATAATTTTGGCTGTCATTTTTATTACTTTAATTTACTCCTTTAAATTCTACTCATAAACTTTTCCTTTGGACCTATTTGTTCTATATAAGAAATTTCTCTTAAATTTGGCTTCACATTCATTCACTGCATTAATTAATTGAAGACAAGGGAATAAGAAAATGAGAAAGAGTCTCATTACTGACTTAATTGAATAGGAAACTTGAGATATAAAATAATGAAAAAAGAGTTAAATGTATTTCCACAATCAATTGATCATTTTACACAGTTCTTCTTATATTATCTCATTCTTCCTATTAACCATTTTATTTACTTTTGCCATGTGTTCTTCCTTTGTTTATTATTGATACAAGCATACAAGATTGAATTTTTCTATTTTCTACTACCACTGTATTTTCACAGGCACAGGCAAAACTACATCTAATCTCTTATTTCCTGGTCTTTATGACTCTTCATATATCTATTTTATACACCTGTACATATGTTTTTACTTTTTGGTAAAACCACACATTTAACACACTGGTAAAATTGGTTTTATGTATCGGTAGAAATTGGAACCAACAGACATAGTCATAGAGTGAACACAGACATTTTAGCAATCAGTGAACTAAGTTGGACCGGAAGGGGTGAATTTAACTCAGATGACATTATATCTACTACTGTGGGGAAGAATCCCTTAGAAGAAATGAAGTAGCCATCATAGTCAACAAAAGAGTCCGAAATGCAGTACTTGGGTGTAATCTCAAAAATGACAGAATGATATCACTGTTCTTTTCAAAGGCAAACCATTCAACATCATAGGAATCCAAGTCTAAGCTCCAACCAATAATGCAGAAGAAGCTGAAGCAGAATAGTCCTATGAAGACCTACAAGACCTTCTAGAACTAACAACAACAACAACAAAAAAAAAACAAAAAAGATGTCCTTTTCATCAAAGGGGACTGGAATGTAAAAATAGGAAGACAAGAGATACCTGGAGTAACAGGAAAGTTTGGCCTTGGAGTATAAAATGAAGCAGGGCAAAGGCTAACAGAGTTTTGCCTTTAACTTTAACAGAGTTCTCTAACAGAGAACAAAATGGTTATAGCAAACACCCTCTTCCAATAACACAAGAAACAACTCTACACATGAACATCCCCAGATGGTCAGTACCAAAATCAGATTGATTATATTCTTTTCAGCTGAAGATGGAGAAGCTCTATACAGTCAGCAAAAACAAGACCAGGAGCTTGCAAAATTCAGACATAAATTGAAAAAAATAGGGAAATCACTAGGCTATTCAGGTATGACTTTAATCAAATCCCTTACAATTATACAGTGGAAGTGACAAATAGATTCAAGGGACTAGATCTGGTAGACAGAGTGCCTGAAAAACTATGGACAGAGGTTTGTAACATTGTATAGGGAGGTGCTCATTGAAACCGTCCCCAAGAAAAAGAAATGCAAAAAGGCAAAATGGTTGTCTGAAGAGGACTTACAAACAGCTGAGAAAAGAAAAGAACTGAAAGGCAAAGGAGAAAAGGAAAGATATACCATCTGAAAGCAGAGTTCCAAAGAATAGCAGGGAAAGATAAGAAAGCCTTACTAAGTAAACAAGGCAGAGAAACAGAGGAAAATAATAGAATGGGAAAGACTAGAGATCTCTTCAAGAAAATTAGAGACACCAAGGGAACATTTCATGCAAATATGGGCACAATAAAGGACAGAAATGGTATGGACTTAACAGAAGCAGAAGATATTAAGAAGAGGAGGCAAGAATACACAGAAGAACTATACAAAAAAGGTCTTAATGACCCAGATAACCACGATGGTGTGATCATTAACCTAGAACCAGACATCTTGGAGTGTGAAGTTAAGAGGGCCTTAGAAAGTATCACTATGAACAAAGCTAGTGGAGGTGATGGCATTCCAGTTGAGCTATTTCAAATCCTGAAAGATGATGCCAGCAAATTTGGAAAACTCAGCAGTGGCCACAGGACTGGAAAAGGACAGCTTTCATCCCAATTCCAAAGAAAGGCAATGCCAAAGAATGTTCAAAGTACTGCACAACTGACCTCATTTCACATGCTAGCAAAGTAAGGATCAAAATTCTCCCAGCTAGGCTTCAACAGTACACAGAGAACTTCCAGATGCTCAAGCTGGATTTCAGAAAAGGCAGAGGAACCAGAGATTAAATTGCCAACATCCATTGGATTAAAGAAAAAAGCAAGATAATTCCAGGAAAACATCTACTTCTGCTTCATTAACTCCTCTAAAGCCTTTTACTGTAAATCACAACAAACTGTGGAAAGTTCTTCAAGAGATGGGAATAACAGACCATCTTACCTGCCTCCTGAGAAACCTGTATGCAGGTCAAGAAGCAACAGTTAGAACTGGATGTGGAACATCAGACTGGTTCAAAATCAGGAAAGGAGTACATCAAGGCTGTATATTGTCACCTTGCTTATTTAACTTATATGCAGAATATATCATGTGAAATGCCAGGTTGGATGAAGTACAAGCCAGAATCAAGTTTGCCGGGAGAAATATCAATAACTTCAAATATGCAGATGACACCACCCTTATAGCAGAAAGCAAAGAGAAACTAAACAGCCTCTTGATGAAGGTGAAAAAGGACAGCAAAAAAGTTGGCTTTAATCTCAACATTCAAAAAATGAAGGCCATGGCATCTCGTCCCATCACTTCATGGCAAATAGATGGGGAAGCAATGGAAACAGTGAGAGACTATTTTTGGGGGGCTCCAAAATCGCTGCAGATTGTGACTGCAGCCATGAAATTAAAAGACGTCATGAAATTAAAAGATGCTTGCTTCTTGGAAAAAAAGCTATGACAAACCTAGACAGCATATTAAGAAGTAGAGACATTACTTTGTCGACAAAGGCTGTATAGTCAAATCTATGCTTTTTCCAGTAGTCATGGTCATGTATGGATGTTACAGTTGGACCATAAAGAAAGTTGAGCGCTGAAGAATCGATGCTTTTAAACAGTGGTGTTGGAGAAGACTCTTGAGAGTCCCTTGGACAGTAATGAGATCAAACCAGTCAATACTAAAGGAAATCAATCCTGAATATTCATTGGAAGGACTGATGCTGAAGCTGAAGCTCCAATACTTTGACCACCTGATGTGGAGAGCTGATTCATTAGAAGAGACACTGATGCTGGGAAAGATTGAGGGTAGGAAGAGAAGAGGATGACAGAGGGTGAAATGGTTGGAGAGCATCAGCCAATCAATGGGCATGAGTTTGCGCAAGCTCAGGGAGACAGTGAGGGACAGTGAGGCCTGGAGTGCTATGTCTGTGCTGCATTCCAACTCTTTGCAAGTTGGACACAACTGAGCAACTGAACAACAACAAAAGGGGGAGTTTTTAGGAATTGTCTGGTATTTAGAACCCACATTCTGAACAGAGTATCTCAAAGTCAAATGCTTACAGGTGTGAAAAATTTAATAAAGTGGCAGGTGTAAGTACACAGATAAGTGGAAAGAACTGTGGAGAACGCAGAGTTGCAGGACCACTGTGAAAAGGGGAGAGCTGTCACATGATTCTCAGTGTGTCCTGGCATTCTGATCTTTCAATGAAGCCAGAAATTTTGTTTTCATATAAAGCTTCCTAAATTTTAAATGCTCACACAATTTTAAATCTCTGTAAACTAAACAAAGGTATGCCAAATATGTTTTGTAAACCTTCAGTTTCCAACTGGTGATTTAAACATATATATCCATTTTTTCACATTAGACACTGCAGAGAGAAGTTTTCCATGTTCTATTAAGAGTATCTGCAGACCCTTGAGAAAGATAGCTTAGATGTTCTCAAGTCTTCTGCTTTTAAATATGCCTCCTCTTGATTTAATGATAACTAAAATTTGTCCAAAGAAACCTTTATTTAAATTGGAAAAAGAGAAAGCTTTCTTTTCAACTTTCACATCCTTCTCTTTCTTCTTAAAATTCTCTCTTTTCTCAATGTAGGAAACTCTGGGAATATGATACTTGCTAATTTTATTATTTCTCTTTATTATTCATAGAAAAATTATAAATACTCATTTTAAAACAGTATGCCATCTTTCAATATATGCATTATGTATGATGGAACTAGTATGTTTTCAATGAATATAAAATTATCATAAATATTTTCAATAAGAATTCTTAATAATTTCTCATCAATTATGTTTCTCCTACTAGCTTCCATTTTGAGAATTTCTGTGTGTTCGTTCCAGATCCCCAAGCTTATATTTTATTTTTTTCAGTGCATGGAATTCATTTCTAGTATTTCTACTACTCTAGTTACCAAGTTCTTGTTTATTTATTTGAAAGAACTATGTTTTATTCTGTTAACTTAACTTTCTTGAAATTTATTTTGTTAACATGCATTGATATCTTGACTTACAAAATAATTGAGCTCTACAAAAGTTATCCAATTATGAAAACTCAGTGAAGAAAGTTGACATTTAAAGGAACTCTATAATAAATATTTTACAAAGCAAGTGATGAACCCCTATTTAATTTATTCTTTATATGAAGCATTTTGCAAATGTTAGATTTATTCATAGCAAATGTGCGTTTCACTGACATCTTTCTTTAGATTAGAATTTGAAAAATACAAAGAAGTCATCTTACATTACTATGAATGATTCTGATTTCTCTGCTATTAATACAATATATATCCTAATATTCAAAGTCGATCCAAAAATATCTGAAGTATGTGCCTGAGTGTGCATGCACGTGTACAGGTCCATTCGCATGCACAAGCACAGGCACACACATACACAATTTTCCTACTGAATTGTGGGGCAGTTTTAACAATTTCCAGGTAGAGGATATACTTACATTTGATCACTTCAAATAATTACCACAACTAATAATTATTTCTGGGGTGGGGCAGCGGGTAGGATCTATAGGGAGGTTGTGATATCAGGGGGGCAAAGTCCATGGTTCTCCAGCATCCGTTCTGACAAGACTCAATTTCTTGTTCCCAAAGTGACATTTAATATACACTTGACCTTCACCTCAAATTCTAAAATTGTCAGTTTTCTTTATGATAGCCTCCAGTTAAGAAATTAATCAGAAGTTTAGGAAAATAAATCAGTTATTTAACTTTTGTCACTCAGCACCAAAAATAGTATGAGAAATTTCTTGCTGCTGCTGATAGGAAATATGCAGTGTATTTCTTTATTTAATTAATTGGTATTTTTTTACTTTGGCCTAACTATCTTGAACTTCTCAGGGACAGTGATTTTCCTACCAGTCTGTGCAGTCAGTCACTCACATAAGCAGTCACAGGACAAATTTCATGATCATTTGAAAGTTGCATTATATCTCACTCTTGACTGTGCCTCCTAAAATTTTATATCTCTCACTTCTAAATTTCTATTGACCTAGATATTTATCTTTACTGAGATAGAAACCTCTAGCTGTCACAGTGGTACATATTCTTCCTCATCTCCTAATTCTGGTATCACCTGCCTCTCTTCCAAATTAAAACCTTTATAACCAGTTGCTAAAATTATACTTTTCCAACTATCCTTTTGCCACTATGATCCACTTTGCCTATCCAAAGTTTATCATAGTTCCAATTATGGAAAGTTATTTGATCTTGCTCTTCTGGATTTTCTAGAGAAAGTAATAAAACAGTGATGAATGAGCAGATGTACCACCAGTCTTTTCTTATATTCAAACTCAATGAAAATTGTAGTCTTGCCTAACAACTGTTTCATATTTTATCATTGATTCTTATATTGGCAACTATAACCCTTCTGTAATATTAATTGGAAACTATCCAACCACATTTCCCCTTACTTAAAAATAGTCTACTTTATTTGTGGCCTCATAACTTCCTTAATAGCAACATAATCCCATCTGTAATTTTTTCTCCTTGTTCAAGCTAATTATTAAATTGATCCTCTATAATTTACCCTGTTAATCCCCTTTTGACATGAATATAAACTTTAGACAAACTCTACAACCCTCAGATACAGTGACTAAACCAGAGAAGTTGACTATTTTTAGAGAAGAATTCTATAAATGTATATATTTGTTCACTTTTATTCATGATGAACAACAACAAAACAAAAACCTCAAATAGGCTTTTTAAAATTCCTGGAAATCTCTTTTGTTTGGCTTGTTAGCTCCACTTCCCAGGAGGATTATTTCTTAGATAATCTTCCTCACTCAGATGTCCCAATCTCCTATACCTTTGTCTCAATAACCACCCATAGCTGATGACCTCAACCAGTATTTTCATTGCCTTTGTCTTCTCCCCAACAAACCAATAATCCTGTCCAGATTAGCTCCATCTATTTCTTCATTACTTTTATAATGAAAGGTGTATCATTCCTTCCACCAAAGGCCAGTCTTGCATGTGTGCTCTGAAGCCCATCCATTTGACTCTTCTGAAACCTCTGCTTCTTGATTAATTCTTCTTCTCTCCTTCCCCCCATGCAATCATGTCAGTGAAACAACATCTAGTATCTTCAACCATTATGTAAAAGAAAACGAACATCCAATGCCACACTTTCTCCCACTACTTGGTCATATTCTTGATCTCTCTCGGAGCCAACCTGCCCAGAAGGTTTGTCTGTATGGCTATCTCCAACCCAATCTATTTCCCTGCTGTTCCATTAGACGTTTCTGTTAAGGTCACCAATATTGCTAATGGTATTTCTATACTTAGCTTACATGATATCTTACTAAGTTAAGTCACACACATGTTCTTAAAATTCTCTTCTCTCCTGACTTTCAAGAATGACATGTTTTGCTCTTTCTCCTTATCTTACTGATCCTCTTTCATGATCTATTTTCTTCTCCTTCACCAGTTTCTACATATTGGAGTCATTTGTGGTTTAAACTTGAACTCTCCTCTCTATACATATGCTTTTATATGTAGTCAGTCAGTTCAGTCGCTCAGTCGTGTCTGACTCTTTACAACCCCATGAACCACAGCACACCAGGCCTCCCTGTCCATCACCAACTCCCAGAGTCCACCCAAACCCACGTCCATCCAGTAGGTTATCCCTTTCAGAAATTGTAGTCAACTTATACATATTGTGAAGAAACAAATGCATTCCATAGTTGAGTAAACATAAATACTATAAAAAGACATGTCTTTTAAATTTTTGATTAAAGCCTTAAGGTTAAAGTTTAGATTATGGAAATAAAAACTGAAGCTTTTAGTTACCAATTGAATAAATTGGATAGCCTCTTGATCTTTTTACTATAGGTGGTCATATCCAGGACTGAGATTCAAAATAACAAGAAATAGTATATGGAAACATTTTAACTTAAAAACTTTGCCCACTTACTACTCTTCTATTTGCATTCTTTATAAATTTATGTGGTCATCAGAATATATATATATATTTGGGATTTTTATAATCTTACTGTAAATGTCAATTTCAACAAAATATTTGAGCATTAAAAAATGTGTTTTTTGCCAAACAGAAGTGAAACAATTTTGTAATTAGTCAGTTAAAGAAATAAAAGTCTGTAAATTCTAAGTTCTGTAAGGAAAATGAGGTTGTGAACCATTTCCTGAACAGGACCTGGGTTTCTATTCTCTATATTTTTCATAAAAGGGTAATACCTATCATTCTTTGGAATAAATAATCTGTCTTATTATCTCATATACTTCTTAAACCCTGATTATCTCTGTGCTACACCTTCTCACTTCTCTCTATAATTTTCTTAATCTCTTTTGTTTTTCATACATTTTTTTATTCTCAAATCTATTTTGAAAAATTTCTTCACCTATATCAACCTTTCAGTAACTCTGTTTGAACTTTTGTCTAAAATTTTGTCTAATGTGTCCATTTCATTTTTATTTATTTATTTTTTTGGCAGAATGTTGACTTTTTTTTTGCATTTTTTTAAAATTTATTTATTTTTTAAAATTTTATTCTATTTAACTTTACAATATTGTATTGGTTTTGCCATATATCAAATTGAATCTGCCACAGGTATACATGTGTTCCCCATCCTGAACCCTCTTCCCTCCTCCCTCCCCATACCATCCCTCTGGGTCGTCCCAGTGCACCAGCCCCAAGCATCCAGCATCATGCATCGAATCTGGACTGGCGACTTGTTTCATATATGATATTATACGTATTTCAATGCCATTCTCCCAAATCATCCCACCCTCTCCCTCTCCCACAGAGTCCAAAAGACTGTTGTATACATCAGTATCTCTTTTGCGGTTTTGTATACAGGGTTATTGTTACCATCTTTCTAAATTCCATATATATGTGTTAGTATACTGTATTGGTGTTCTGACTCTAAAGTTTATATATATGTATTAAAAATCTTTTAGTCTGCTTTCTGATCTTACATTATTGACTTACATTTGCAAGGCTTTTGAGAAGGTATTTTTAATACCTTCAATACAAAACATGTCATCTTTTCAACATATTCCAGGCTTGAAAATTCAAATTTTTGGAGTCTTTGTGAATCTAACACTGCTCATAGTTGTTTTAGTTAACTCTCACACATGATGCCTTGTTTTCAGTTTATCTCTGAAAATTATTTGAGACTTTGAACAATTTATGTGGAATATTTGCATTTGTTTCTTCCAATGATTTCAACTTTAGTTTCTTTTCACCACTAAGATACTTTAATTCAGTCAGTAAACTTCTGTGAGAACACGTGTTTATAAATTATGTAGAATTTTTTTTTTTTAACCCCTGTTCGAATTTAGTGTCAGGAAAGGTAAATTTACTTCATGATATATTTATTTCTTAATTATCCTAATACTGAAAAAATTAGAGAAAAATCATCTCTCTAAAAATATTAAGGTATTTTAAAAATAGATACTAATTAATATAGTGTGATTTGGTGGTATTAAATTGATAAACAGGTAAATGAACCAAAATGGCAGTCGTGCATACATGGAACTAGACGTGGGATACAAGTGTTATTACAAATAAGCGGCTAAATTATTTTTCATTTTCTACTGAATAAATACTTCTGGAAATTAGGCTATATAGTTAGAAATGATATTAGATAGCTATGTTAATCTATATAAATATACAAATTTCCAATTGATTAAGATTTAAGTGGGATACTGTTTATTTTTTTTAGTATAAATTTATTTATTTTAATTGGAGGTTAATTACTTTACAATATTGTATTGGTTTTGCCATACATCAACATGAATCCACCACAGGTATACACGTGTTACTGTTTATTATTGAACAGATGAGAAACAATTCAAATTTCCACCAATAATGAAATGGATAATGTTTGGTATCTTCATGGGTTGGGATATTATTTTGTGTTTTAAGAATGTACATTAAGAACTATATACACATAAGTATTAACCTCAGCAGATAAAAAGATGTTGAAGATATATATATATTATTATACACTATTTAAGACATGTAAACAAAGATGATTATTTGTGTATACCTAAAATGTGATATAACTATAATGTGTATACCTATAATGTGACCATTATATCTACTACTGTGGGCAGGAATCACTCAGAAGAAATAGGATAGCCATCATGGTCAACAAAAGAGTCCGAAATGCAGTACTTGGATGCAACCTCAAAAACAACAGAATGATCTCTGTTCGTTTCCAAGGCAAACCATTCAATATCACAGTAATCCAAGCCTATGCCCTAACCAGTAACGCTGAAGAAGCTGAAGTTGAATGGTTCTATGAAGACCTACAAGACCTTTTTGAACTAACACCCAAAAAAGATGTCCTTTTCATTATAAGGGACTGGAGTGCAAAAGTAGGAAGTCAAGAAACACCTGGAGTAACAGGCAAATTTGGCCTTGGAATACAGAATGAAGCAGGGCAAAGACTAATAGAGTTTTGCCAAGAAAATGCACTGGTCATAACAAACACCCACAAAGGTCTTCCAACAACACAAGAGAAGACTCTACACATGGACATCACCAGATGGTCAACACTGAAATCAGATTGATTATATTCTTTGCAGCCAAAGATGGAGAAGCTCTATACAGTTAACCAAAACAAGACCAGGAGCTGACTGTGGCTCAGACCATGAACCCCTTATTGCCAAATTCAGACTTAAATTGAAGAAAGTAGGGAAAACCACTAGACCATTCAGGTATGACCTAAATCAAATCCCTTATGATTATACAGTGGAAGTGAGAAATAGATTTAAGGGCCTAGATCTCATAGATAGAGTGCCTGATGAGCTGTGGAATGAGGTTTATGACACTGTACAGGAGACAGGGATCAAGACCATCCCCATGGAAAACAAATGCAAAAAAGAAAAATGGCTGTCTGGGGAGGCCTTACAAATAGCTGTGAAAAGAAGAGAAGCAAAAAGCAAAGGAGAAAAGGAAAGATATAAGCATCTGAATGCAGAGTTCCAAAGAATAGCAAGAAGAGACAAGAAAACCTTCTTCAGCGATCAATGCAAAGAAATAGAGGAAAACAACAGAATGGGAAAGACTAGGGATCTCTTCAAGAAAATCAGAGATACCAAAGGAACATTCCATGCAAAGATGGGCTCGATAAAGGACAGAAATGGCATGGACCTAACAGAAGCAGAAGATATTAAGAACAGATGGCAAGAATGCACAGAAGAACTGTACAAAAAAGATTTTCACAACCCAGATAATCACGATGGTGTGATCACTGACCTAGAGCCAGACATCCTGGAATGTGAAATCAAGTGGGCCTTAGAAAGCATCACTACAAACAAAGCTAGTGGAGGTGATGGAATTCCAGTTGAGCTATTCCAAATCCTGAAAGATGATGCTGTGAAAGTGCTGCACTCAATATGCCAGCACATTTGGAAAACTCAGCAGTGGCCACAGGACTGGAAAAGGTCAGTTTTCATTCCAATCCCAAAGAAAGGCAATGCCAAAGAATGCTCAAACTACTGCACAATTGCACTCATCTCACATGCTAGTAAAGTAATGCTCAAAATTCTCCAAGCCAGGCTTCAGCAATATGTGAACCATGAACTTCCTGATGTTCAAGCTGATTTTAGAAAAGGCAGAGGAATCAGAGATCAAATAGCCAACATCCACTGGATCATCAAAAAAGCAAGAGAGTTCCAGAAAAGCATCTATTTCTGCTTTATTGACTATGCCAAAGCCTTTGACTGTGTGGATCCCAATAAACTGTGGAAAATTCTGAAAGAGATGGGAATACCAGACCACCTGATCTGCCTCTTAAGAAATTTGTATGCAGGTCAGGAAGCAACAGTTAGAACTGGACATGGAACAACAGACTGCTTCCAAATAGGAAAAGGAGTATGTCAAGTCTGTATATTGTCACCCTGTTTATTTAACTTATATGCAGAGTATATCATGAGAAACGCTGGACTGGAAGAAACACAAGCTGGAATCAAGATTGCCGGGAGAAATATCAATAACCTCAGATATGCAGATGACACCACCCTTATGGCAGAAAGTGAAGAGGAACTAAAAAGCCTCTTGATGAAAGTGCAAGTGGAGAGTGAAAAAGTTGGCTTAAAGCTCAACATTCAGAAAATGAAGATCATGGCATCCAGTCCCATCACTTCATGGGAAATAGATGGGGAAACAGTGGAAACAGTGTCAGACTTTATTTTTCTGGGCTCCAAAATCACTACAGATGGTGACTGCAGCCATGAAATTAATGACGCTTACTCCTTGGAAGGAAATTATGACCAACCTAGATAGCATATTCAAAAGCAGAGACATTACTTTGCCAACAAAGGTCCGTCTAGTCAAGGCTATGGTTTTTCCAGTGGTCATGTATGGATGTGAGAGTTGGACTGTGAAGAAGGCTGAGTGCCGAAGAATTGATGCTTTTGAACTGTAGTGTTGGAGAAGACTCTTGAGAGTCCCTTGGGCTGCAGGGAGATCCAACCAGTCCATTCTGAAGGAGATCAGCCCTGGGATTTCTTTGGAAGAAATGATGCTAAAGCTGAAACCTGAGTACTTTGGCCACAAAATGCGAAGAGTTAACTCATTGGAAAAAAGACTCTGATGCTGGGAGGGATTGGGGACAAGAGGAGAAGGGGACCACAGAGGATGAGATGGCTGGATGGCATCACTGACTCGATGGACGTGAGTCTCAGTGAACTCCGGGAGTTGGTGATGGACAGGGTGTGCTGCTGGCATGCTGCGATTCATGGGGTCACAAAGAGTTGGAGACAACTGAGCAACTGATCTGATCTGATCTGAAAATGTGATAACAATATAGTGAGTGAAGTCGCTCACTTGTGTCCAACTCTTTGAGACCCCAAGTACTCTAGCCTATCAGGCTTCTCCTTCCATGGGATTTCCCAGGCAAGAATACTGGAGTGGGCTGCCATTTCCTTCCCCAGGAAATCTTCCTGACCCAGGGATTGAATCCAGGTCTCCCACACTGTAGGCAGACGCTTTACCATCTGAGCCACCTGGGAATATAAGTACAGCTTAAATAAATAATTTAAGTGAATGATAGCATTAGAAATGAAAGGAAAAAGTGATAGGAGAGAGTTTTCAGACCACAATTCTAAAGATTAATTTTTAAAGAAATGATAATAAGATAAAATACTAAGATTTGATTTACTGTATTGAGTTACAGGTAAGTATGTCTATTGTATTATTTCCCTCCATCATTTTTTGCATGCCCGAAATATTCCCAAACATTTTAAGTAGGTAAAAAATAAAAAAAAAAATGGCTATAATTACCTTTATTCTTTCAAAAAATTATAAAATCTTCCCTGGAGTGAAGTGTCTTCTTAGGGGCCACCTGCTGCGGAACATGTTCTGTTCACTCAGATGTTTAATTATTTTTATCAGTTATGTACTCTTCTATTATAATATCTCTGCATTTACAAAAGTAGATAAAATATATTTTTTGTTCCCTTCTGCAAATGACAAAATCACATGCATACTAGGGCTTTTCATGCTATTAGCTGTCATAATGAAAGTGCAGGCAGGATTAGGTCTACTAGAGGATCAGAAAAGCCATAAGGATAGGTAAAAGACAAGCATTTCTAGGTTCCTTCTTCTCTGGACACAGCACAAACCATTCTGGCCCTTGCGTGTGTCTTCATGGTGATTCTTATAGCGGTTCAGTCATCCCAGATGAATGGTAATATTTATGTCTGTAAGACTTTGATATTTATTTGAACATGTGAGTGTGTTTTGGTTTTATATTGTGTTCTATTTTTCTCCACCAATTCAAATCTTTTCTGAAAGTAAGTATGGTATAAATTCTAAACTAAAAGCAAGTACTCCTGAAAAGGTTTCATGATGCACAACCACACAGGGATCAAAGTCACAAGCTTATTAGAAACGATGCACACCCACAGTGCCATTTAATTCAAAAGCTCATTTGTAACTGTGTGAGGTTAACTCATTTACAACAGGGAAAAGTAAGTTGAAGTTTAAACAGTGTATATGAGTTTTCCATTTCTCGAATAACAATTTTTCAACTATTTCCCTTTAATAATTGGTACTGTAGGGTTGCTGGATTCTTTCCTGTGCTTGCCTGACTACTCAGATGTAGAATTTCTGATAGTACAGCAGCAGTAACTGAGGAGATAACTAACAGCAGTATTCAGAAACCCCTCGAAGAAGATCTCAATGATGTTCCTAAGCTCTGAACTTGATTTGCAACTTAGATATAAATGCATAAGCTGGTGGAAGCCTTATGAAGTCAGCCTCTGTTTGAGACTAATTTCCCAGAATAAATGTATAACATTTTAAAATTAAATTTGACATTTTTTTTAAATCAAAAGAAGTCTTTTAATGGTGTTTTATTTATTCGTGTGCTTGTTCCCACAACGTGCCACTCCAAATTTTAGATTTCCTCTGCTTTCCCTGGAAGATAATGATGCTTTAATATGTGCATACATTTTTTTGAAACCAGAGAGTGTCTTCAGTTTAAGCTTGTTTCTGTATCTTCAAAGAGATAGTTCCAACTGTTACAGTAACTGGGAATATGAACACTAGCACTCCCAAGAGCTTTGCCAACATACACACAAGCTCAAGAGTTCTTCCTGAATATCCTACTTCAAGTATCTCAAGCTGGGGACTTCAGCATGGTCTTTCATGCCTCTCTGTCTCTAACAACCATGTAATCAAGCTTCAACTCCTATTGATGCTGATTCTTTTATCTTTGCATCTTTCTACATCTCTCTTTTTATTCCCACAGCTTCTACCTTAGGGCAGATCCTCCTATTTATTTCTTCAGACTATTGCAATAACTTGTTGATGGCCTCTTGCCTTTAATTTGGACCCATATCATCATCCCCATCATCCCCCAATACAAACACTGTTGCTAAGATCACCTTACCCAGCACTGATATCATTTCTTCTCCCTTTAAAGAATTAAGCCTAAGCATTTTATATGGTATTAAGACTTTCACTACATCATGAATTATACATTCAAAGATCTTTTTATATTATTTCAATTACTAAAGAGCAAATGATAAAGACATATGAATCACTTTCTATTTCCTTATTTTAATTTTCCAAGTAAAATCTTCCAAAGGATTCATAAACTCAAATATTTGCTCAGCCCATCTGTTGATTTGCTCATTAGTAAAACTGAACATTTGTAGCATCCAGTGCTAGCATTTAAAGCACAGTTTATATCAGAGGAAAACAAGAACTTAAGTGTATGTGATTCAAATAAATAATTTTAAATAAACTGTAATGCACCAAACTGTACTTTAATCAGGAAAACAAGAAAGCACATGCAGGACAAATTTTGAATTTTACTATTGCCTACTTTGCTTTTGACAACATATTTTGCAAAGAATCTTGAATTAGAGAAAATTCTTTTTAAGGACTCAAAGAGTAAACTTTATTTTCCAATTGCTTTACTAACGGAGGTGACTATATATAATTTCTGCAATATCTTTATCAGGAATTCAGTTCAGTTCAGTTCAGTCACTCAGTCGTGTCCGACTCTTTGCGACCCCATGAATCGCAGCACGCCAGGCCTCCCTGTCCATCACCAACTCCCAGAGTTCACTCAGACTCATATCCAACGAGTCGGTGATGCCATCCAGCCATCTCATCCTCTGTCGTCCCCTTCTCCTCCTGCCCCCAATCCCTTCCAGCATCAGAGTCTTTTCCAATGAGTCAACTCTTCACATCAGGTGGCCAAAGAACTGGAGTTTCAGCTTCAGCATCATTCCTTCCAAAGAACACCCAGGACCAATCTCTTTAGAATGGACTGGCTGGGTCTCCTTTCAGTCCAAGGGACTCTCAAGAGTCTTCTCCAATACCACAGTTCAAAAGCATCAATTCTTCGGCACTCAGCCTTCTTCACAGTCCAACTCTCACATCCATACATGACCACTGGAAAAACCATAGCCTTGACTAGACGGACCTTTGTTGGCAAAATAATGTCTCTGCTTTTGAATATGCTATCTAGGTTGGTCATAACTTTCCTTCCAAGGAGTAAGCGTCTTTTAATTTCATGGCTGCAGTCACCATCTGTAGTGATTTTGGAGCCCCCCAAAATAAAGTCTGACATTGTTTCCCGTTTCCCCATCTATTTCCCATGAAGTAATGGGACCAGATGCCATGATCTTTGTTGTCTGAATATTGAGCTTTAAGCCAACTTTTTCACTCTCCTCTTCACTTTCATCAAGAGGCTTTCTAGTTCCTCTTCACTTTCTGCCATAAGGGTGGTATCATCTGCATATCTGAGGTTATTAATATTTCTCCCCAGCAATCTTGATTCCAGCTTGTGCTTCTTCCAGCCCAGCGTTAACAGGAATAAGAGCTTTCTAATATGTATTGAGGAATTTCTTTTCTATCATAAAGGTACAAAGTAAATACTACTTTATCTCTCTTTTGCAATCTCTCTTGGCCAAAAGTGTAGACATGTTTTTATGCCAATGACTAATATAAATGGGAGAAAAGCTACTGAATTTTCTCAGAATTCTACATAATCACTGTTTTTCAAAAAATAGTTCCTTTCAAACAACTTGGTGACTAGAAAATTGTCAATTTACATTAGAAGTCTCTAGGTGGAATCAACCACTTTAGAGAAACATCACTGATCCTTCGTATGGCAGTTGTTTGGTTGTGTGGGTTGATACTTTGTATTGCAAAGTACACATTCATAAACAGGAAATCTTCTCTCTTGTGTCAATACTTATTAATATGCTAGTATTCAGTTTTAGTGCTGGTGCTATTTTACTTTACCAAAGGTAGAAGGCACTCTGAATTATTTCCAATTCAACTTAGACTGGAGAAATTTCATTGAAAAAACTCTTTTTCTTTCCCTCCCTTTATCCCTCCCTCCCTTTCTCTCTTTTCCCTCATCCCCACCCTTTCTTTCTCTCTCTTTCCTCTTCCTCATTTCTCTTCCTTCTTTCTTTTCTTCTTCTCCCTCTTGCTTTCCCTCTGTCTTTCTCAATACATCCATACCTTATTTTATTGTATTTTGCTTTATACAATACACATATTTGCAGGTACTGTGGTTTTTTACAAGTTGAAAATCTGTGGTGACTCTGCCTAGAGTAAGTTTATCAGTGCTATTTTCCAACAGCATTTGCTCACTTTGTGCATCCATATCATATTTTATTCATTCTCACATCATGGCAAACTTTTTTGTTATTAATACTATTTTTATTATTAATAGTATTTTTATGGTGATCTATGATCAGTACTCTTTAATGGTATTATTGTCATTGTTTTGATGTGCCACAAATCATGCCCATATAAGATAGCAAACTTCACTGATGAATGTTGTGTGTGTTCCACAGGCCAGCTCTTTCCTTTTCTCTTTTCCTCTTCATGGCCTCACTATTTTCTGAGACATATCAAAATTGTAATTAGGCCAGTCACTAACCCTATATTGGTCTGTAAGTGTTCAAGTAAAAGGAAGAGTCACAAGTTTCTCAATTTAAATAAAAAACTAAAACTGGTTAAGTTTAGAGAGGAAGTCATGTCAAAAGTCAAGCTAAGGCAAAAGCTAGGTTTCTTGGACTAAACAGTCAGGCAAACTGTAAGTAAAAGGAAAAGTTCTTGAAGGAAATTAAAAGCGCTACTCCAATGAACACATGAATGATAAGAAAGTGAAACATTTTGTGAAACCTTCTTGCCTATGGAGAAATCCTGGATGGAAATCAAACCAGCTACAACATTCACTTAAAGCTTAATCCAGAGTAGGATGCTAAGTTTCTTCAATTTTATGAAAGTTGAGAGAGGTGAGTTTGAAGCTAGCAGAGGTTAGTTCATGAGGTTTCAGAAAGAGGATTTTTCAATAACATAATATGCAAGGTGAAACAGCAAGGGCTAACGTAGAAACTGCAGCAAGTTATCCAGAAGATCTATCCCCGAAAATGAATGAAAGTGGTTACACTAAACAATATTATTTTCAATGTAGGTGAAACAGCCTTATATTAGAAGAAGACACCACCTAGGACTGTAATAGCTAGAGAGGAGACGCCAATACCTATCTTCAAAGCTTCAAAGGACAGGCTGATTCCCTTGCTAGGCACTAATGCAACTGGGGACTTTGAGATGAAGCCAATGTTCATTTACCATTCTGAAAAGACTAGGGTCCTGAGGAATCATTCCAAATCAGTCCTTCCTGGGCTCAGTAAAAGGAACAGAAAAGCCTGCATGACAGCACATCTGTTTTACAGCACGGTTTACTGAATATTTCAAGCCCACTGTTGAGATCTACTTCTTAGGAAAAAAGGTTCCTTTCAAAATATTACTGCTTATTAAAAATGCATTTGATCACTTAAGAGCTCTGATGGAGATGTACATGAGAGTCATGTTATTTTCATGTTGGCTAAACACAACATCCATTCTACAGTGTGTGGATCAAGGAGTAATTTCAACTTTCCAGTCTTATTATTTAAGAAAAACATTTTGTAAGTATGAAGCTGCTAAAGATGGTGATTCCTCTCATGAATCTTGGTAAAGTTAAGAATATTTCTGGAAAGTATTCACCTTTCTAGATGCCACAGAGAACATTCATAATTAAAGGGAAAAGATCAATACATCAACATTAATGTGAGTCTGGAGAAGTTGTTTTTAACCCCCACAGAAGACTTTGAAAGGTCCAGGACTTTAGTGGAGAAAATAACTGCAGACGTGGTGGAAAGAGCAAGAGATCTAGAATCTGAAGTAGAGACAAGATTTCACTGAACTGCTGCAATTTCCTTATAAAATTTTAACAGATGAGGAGTTGTTTCTTATGGATGAGCAATAAAAGTGGTTTCTTGAGAATGACTCTACTCCTGATAAAGATACTGTGAATATTGTCGAAATAACAACAAAGGAATTTAAATATTATATAAACCTACTTGATAAAGCAGCTGTGGGTTTTGAGAGGATTAAGATTAACTCCAGTTTTGAAAGAAGTTCTATTGAGGGTGAAATGCAATCAAACAGCCATGCATGCTAGACAGAAATCATTCACAAAAGGAAAAGTTAACGGAAGCAACAAACTTTACCGATGTCTTATTTTAAGAAATTTCTATGGCTTTCCCAGACTTTGGCAATGACCACCCTGATCAGTCAGTTGCCATCAACATAGAGGCAAGACATGCCTCCAGGAAACAGATTATGACTCCCTGAAGGCTCGGATGATAATTCATGTTTTGTATCAATAAAGTATTAATTAAGGTATGTACATTTTTTAGACATAGTCTTATTGTACACTTAAGTGACTACATCATAGTGTAAACAATAATTTTATATGCACTAGGAAACGAAAAAACACATGTAAGTCACTTTATTGTGATATTTGCTTTATATTGTGATGGTTTGGAATCAAACCTGGACCATCTCTGAGGTATGTTTGTATTGCATTAAGAGTGTTCCTTAAAACTGGAATAATTTGTCAAAGTGGGTTTCTTTTCTATAGTAATAATAGGCATTATCATTGCTTCTTTCAATTTAACTAATAATTTACTCACAGGTATGAAAATGATGGGTATATATGGATGTCTAAGGAACTTTCACATTGTAATGAAAACAGCTAAGTCACAGGCATCAATGTGACCATGACAGTAGACATATTACAACTCTCTTTCCCAAGGGAATATTAAAGAGGAATTTAAAATCTGAATGAACACTGACTACTACATAAGCTATGAGCACCCTGTATACTCTTCCTAACAATAGTGCAAATTAGAAACAGACCTCCTCATTTTCCTACACCCTGTGAGTAGAAGGCATACATTATTACTACATCAATTAACACATCAATACTTTAGGGCATGATGGGTTGTGATGGTTGAGGAAGTTGGGAGATGAAAGTAAATCCCTCCCCTCTCCTGAGAGAAATCAAATAGACTTCAGTCTTACAAAAAAGGATGGCATTTACCTTGTTTGACCTCATATCACCAAGGCTTATCACCGTGACTTTGAGACATTCTAGTTAATAATTATTTTTGAAATAACTAATTCACCGACAAATTTGGAACTAGCTAATACATCTTCAAAGCAAAGTATGACTGCTTCTCTGTTCAGTGGACTCAGACACAATGTGTTAAAAAATGATATAAAGGAGTATACAGAACTTCTCAATATCATCATCAAATAGATAGATTGCAAGGTTCTTTACTTCCCTATTTACAGTGATGTTGTATGCAAGACCACATACCTCCCATACCCACCAGAATTACTATAAAATCTAAATAAAAGCAGCATACATAAAATATTTTGAAAGGGTCCTGACAAATATCATTCCAATAGAATTGCTTACCCAATGGCCCTCCTTATAAGAAAGACTGGAGCAATATTGCTGTTTTACTTTATTTTTATATCAAGGAAAAGGTATATTGCAAAGTGCTTCATACCATGTGAAAGAAAAGAATTTCATCTTCTTTGTGGGTATGTGAAAAATAGTTAATTTTCCTTATCTGTGCTTCACTGGGATGAACAGAAAACATATCACAAATAATAAATGTAGTAAAATACACAACATAATTTGTCATATTCTGTTTCATGTCTCTGTTCTTTACTTCATCTTTTCCTAGAAATGATATATAATATTCTCCCAAGCCAGACTCAGTTGTATAATGAATGCCTATGTTTCAAAATTTAGGATGAGCATTAAATCCCTTAGAGGCCTTCTCTGACACTATGGTTCTACAATAATACTCCCTGCATGTCTTTCTATACTTACTATACAGAGTGCTATGAATATAACTCTCTCACTAAGCAGGTTAAATTCATTGATGTTATAAGCACAAAATTATTTGATTTTTTCTAATGCTTGCTTCTCATTTTTGCTTTACTAAACCCTTATTTGTCTGAGTTGTACACTCTTTATGAAATCATGTTCCCATTCTCATTTCATGGAATAATTTACTCAAAGTCAGGTCCCTATCTCCACCCTGTCACACACAAAGGGATTGAACATATTTCTATCAAGGAAATGAGATATTATTCTCCCCTTTTGAAAGTTCTTCCTAAACTTTACAAGTGATTTCCTGGGGTTTCCCTCCCTTACCTTCAGTAAGAGGAACAGTTGAGCCTCTTGACTTTCACTGAGAGGGCGATGAAAAGAAGCGAGAGGATGGGCTCTTGTAGGATGATGTATCCACTGCAAGTGAGAGCTCAGGTTCCCTTCCCAGTCACACCCTTCTCCTTGCACAGACCTCCAAAGTGGGTTTACCACTCTCTCTCCTGAAGATTCTCATGACTAGAAGGATGACTTTTTTGAATTTAGTCCTGTATCATTCAAATTCCACTCTAATTCTCTGCACCATTTAAAAAAAAAAAAAAAAAAAGCAAGCAAACAAACAAAAAACCTCAGGGACATGCAGATTTCAATCAGTAACTCATATCACTATTAATCTATTTTAAAACATAACTTTAAAATTATGTTTTATGGCATCCTCCCTAGAGTGGAAGCCCAGTGAAGCTAGGATCTGTGGCCTTTCCATCTTTGTGTCTCTAGGCACCTTGCAATACTTTAGATTACAGTAAATGTTTCTTGACTAAATGCCTTAAATGAAGCTCATTTTCTGTTGAATTAACAATCTCTTAAGATATGTTACCGCATTAACTTAACATGGAGATGTCAGAGTCTACTATATAAGATATTACACTAAGTGATTTACACTTAGTGTATTTACTAGTTTACTTATTCACTAGTTTGAGACTTCAAACCAGTCTGCAGAGAATTCATGATTATCAACAATTTATCATCTAATTGAGCATTAGAAAAAAGTGTCTCCCAAGATTTCACCTTTAGTGTAGAGGCAGTCGTTATTCACATTTGGGCACACTTGATTCCTCAGTTTATACCATGTCAACTATAACAAAAGGCCTTCAGTGAAGGGCCCAGATTAAATTTGTTTTTAAAAAACTGTCCACTCCAATCAAAAAATGGGCCAAAGAACTAAATAGACATTTCTCCAAAGAAGACATACAGATGGCTAACGAACACATGAAAAGATGCTCAACATCACTCATTATCAGAGAAATGCAAATCAAAACCACAATGAGGTACCATTTCACGCCAGTCAGAATGGCTGCGATCCAAAAGTCTACAAATAATAAATGCTGGAGAGGGTGTGGAGAAAAGGGAACCCTCTTACACTGTTGGGGGAATGCAAACTAGTACAGCCACTATGGAGAACAGTGTGGAGATTTCTTAAAAAACTGGAAATAGAACTGCCTTATGATCCAGCAATCCCACTGCTGGGCATACACACTGAGGAAACCAGAAGGGAAAGAGACACGTGTACCCCAATGTTCATCGCAGCACTGTTTATAATAGCCAGGACATGGAAGCAACCTAGATGTCCATCAGCAGATGAATGGATAAGCAAGCTGTGGTACATATACACAATGGAGTATTACTGAGCCATTAAAAAGAATACATTTGAATCAGTTCTAATGAGGTGGATGAAACTGGAGCCTATTATACAGAGTGAAGTAAGCCAGAAGGAAAAACACCAATACAGTATACTAACGCATATATATGGAATTTAGAAAGATGGTAACAATAACCCTGTGTACGAGACAGCAAAAGAGACACTGATGTATAGAACAGTCTTTTGGACTCTGTGGGAGAGGGAGAGGGTGGGATGATTTGGGAGAATGGCATTGAAATATGTATAATATCATATATGAAACAAGTCGCCAGTCCAGGTTCGATGCACGATACTGGATGCTTGGGGCTGGTGCACTGGGACGACCCAGAGGAATGGTATGGGGAGGGAGGTGGGAGGGGGGTTCAGGATGGGGAACACATGTATGCCTGTGGCGGATTCATTTTGATATATGGCAAAACCAATACAATATTGTAAAGTTAAATAAAATAAAATTTTTAAAAAAACTGTCCACTGTCATGATATGTGCATATGCACACATAAACATGCAATTATATGACACATATATTCATGGCATACATATGATAAACATATAGCTATATCATATCTATATAACTGTAATTATAGATACACAATAAATATATAAATTATATTTATATTTCCTTTCTTTTATTTTCTCATATAAGGATGTTGAAGCAATGAATATTATCTGAAAATGACTCTAGGAACTCACTCCAGGTTGTTGATGTTGAGCTACCAGGTGCCCTCTCCTCTCAATGAAAGATGACGTACTCAGACTCAGTTTCTCAAGGATTCCTAGCAGGGATGACCACAACATCCTTTGAACTGTATGTGTGCAGGAACAAGGCAACTGACGCTCCCATTAGTCCCTTGTAAACAACTGACAGCAAACATCAACGCTTTCTGGCAGCTTGATTATCTTTCCAATATCAAGGCCGATTTCTTATGCTTTTCTGCATAAGATGAAAAACATATAGGAAGTATGATCTATTTACCAATATGGAAGCCATGCCTTACTTAACAGATGCCCTGTTATGTGTTATTATGGGATGATGGGAAGCTGGGGATGTGTGCATCCCTCTCCTGCTTACTCTAAGCTTGAGGCAGTCTAGTTTCCAAGATAGCACCATAGCTAAACTCATTGTATGGTGCTGTGGATGTCACCATGAACCCTGGTGTGTAATCTGGTGAAAAATAGAAAAATGATTCCAATAGGAAAACTATTTCAAACAAGAGATAAACAATTGCAAAGGCAGATTTAATCAAGATTTTAATATGAATAGATCCAACAAAATGTTCTTATCTTCTTTTCCTTTTCTAAAATTAATCTTGCCTCTCAAAGAAATATAGGCTGAAATTATTGCTTACCTTCCTATAGGTTTTATACCATCCTTGAAGACTGAAAATATATGGAAGAGGAGACAGAGGGGGAGGGGAGCAGAAGAGGAGAAAAATAACTAAAACAACTACTGGAGTTCCAATAAACACGGTTCACTACCTTGTCAGTGAGAATCCAATGGCCATTAATGTCACCATTCCAAAAGAAAAATTACCCCCCACTTTATCTATCAAATCGATATCTACACAGAAGAGGGAGAGTATCATAGATTGCAATCAGCAAGCAGCTCGATAAATTGTCTTAGGTTTCTAAGCCACATTAATCAGATCCTTGTTTTAACTGATATTAATGCAACATTTTCACAAACTGTATTGAATATTCACCTCTGCTACTTCAGGGATATTCTTGGAACCCCTTAAAACATTAAATAGTGGTTTATAATTCTATGGAGGTAAGGGGCAGAAGTGGGGAGACAATATTTACATATATGCTAAGTAATATTAAATTTTATATAACATTTCTTAATGCAGAAATTGAATAAATATGTTAATGCTGAGAGAAAACAATTCAGGTTACCTTGATAAAAATGATGCAGTATGGTTGTGTTATATTGGATAAATCATTTTCTTCCTTACTGATTCTAGTTTGGCTATTGACTATCAACTATATGTTCCCTGTATCTCAGTCCTTGAACCTTTTAAAAATAGTTAAAAGAAAAATCATTTATTTACTTAATTTTTCACTTATAAGCTATCATTATTTTCCTAGAAAACACTGATGAGAGATTTACTTGTTTTGTAGATGCTATCATTAACTGCATGATCTGGGCGTCCTACTTGATGAGGTAGAGTACTCTAGAGTACTCCCTCCCATATTCCTTCAAGTCTAAATTTCCTTAAGTGAAATGTTTCTTCTCACATTATGTCTTTCCTGGGTGCATTTTGTTCTCAGCTAGACACTGTTTTGCTAGAGGCCAGTTAAATTCCTGCTGAGTACGGGTATAGATATAGAAACAGCAAGTAGGGAAGGCTTTGCCTTCTGGAAATACTTGATTAATTCTAACAAGGAAGTGAGATACAAGCACCAAAATACTGAATGGAATGTCACTAAATGCTAGGGTTCTGCAAAAAGAAAGTGAATTTGCAGACAAGGCAAAATATGACTATTTTAGAGATAGGAGGGTCATTTTATTAAACAGTTTCTTTAGCATTCAAGAATGAAACAAAATAAGTACCTTAAAAAAAAAAAAAAAAAAGAATGAAACAAACAAACCTCTCCAACGATTCTGTGAGCTGGACTTCTCTTATTTCCTCTAAGTCACCCCAGAACCCTGGTGGGCCAGACCACTGACAAAGAAGCATCAAGTGGCAATAACTGATGGTCGGTATCAAACACTGGCCAGGGGAAAAGGTAAGTAATTTATTGCATGCAGCTTAGTGTGTTATGGGGGAGATCAATAATATGAAAAGAAAATAGTAATAAACCATGAGTGATTCAAATCTCATCTATCCCAGCTTCTAAAGAAGAAGGTGCTGTTTGCCGGGTCTAGTGATTGGAAAAGTGGCAATTAATATCAGATTTTGGTTGTTACTCTTTGTTTTTTGTTATTGTGATTGTACACTGTATAGAGGTTGATCTCTAGGTCCAACAACGTCCAAAACATTGGTTACATAACACAGTGTGAGGAAATATGGAAGCGGAAATAGAAATATAGTAAAAACACAATGCAGTGGCCCATTCTCTATTCCATGGAACCAGAGAAGATGCCTTGGGAAAACAAAACTTAAACTGATTCCTCTTATGTAAATCAGAATTAGCCAGGGAAAATAAGGTAACAAGGATGTTTCACGCAGATGTGCATAGGTCTAGAAATGAGAGTTTTAAATGAAAGAAGGCTATGGATGCGTGCAGTCTAATTTTCAACAGTGGAATATTTTCTAGCTACATTTCTGTTATTAACTTCTGGTTTGATTTATTACGGTCTGAAAAAATGTTTTATATGGTTTTAATCCTTTTAAATGTGCTAAGACTTGCCTTATAGCTTATGATATGATCTACCTTGATGAAGTCTATGAATGTATATTCTGCTACTGTTGAATATGAGGCTATTGATTAGTTGGATAAATTAAGCTGATGATATCATTTAGTTCTATAATATTCAATTTTGTATTGAACAATTGATTACAGAGAAAAAAAAGTAGAAGATTCCACGTGCAATTGTACATTTACTTTTTATTTCAGCTTTATCACCTGTGGCTTTACGTCTTTTGAACTCCAATATAAAGCACTTACAATTACTGTTTTGTGGTGAATTTATGCCTTTTTCATTATGAAATTTACCTGTGTATCCCTGATGAGTTTCCTTGTTTTGAAAGTTACTTTTTTCTGCATCTAACATAGTTACCACAGTCTTTTGATTAATGTTTGCATGATTTTTGCTCATGTTTTTTTATCTTTAATTTACCTGTAGCACTACAGTTTAATATTTTAGGGCAGTAGGTCATTCAGTCTTTGTACTTTACACTATCCAACAATTTTTGTCTTTTAAATAGTGTTTAGACTATCTGTTTTTAATGTGCTTATTTATATGGTTACATTATGACTCACTATTTTACTTTTTGATTTTTGTTTTTCTTTTCTTCTTTTTCCCATTTCCTATCTTCTTTTGGATTATGTCAATATTTTTTAGAATTTAATTTTTACTTACATTGTGTTTTTAATATTTTATTTGATAAATACATATATTTTTATACCCTCTTCAGAGTTTTCTACAACTTCAGTTAAAATCCAGAAATCTTACAACTGTACAGTTCTTTTGTCATAAATAAGACTTAAAGAAAAAATAATTTATTCGAATTATCCAGAAATATACAGCTTCCATGACTCTTCCCTCCTTATAACTTTCCCTCTGTTAAGTCTCCCTTTTTTGAAGAACTGCCTTTAGTTTTCCTTTTATATCAAGTTCTATGGCAATGGGAAAATTCTTTTACTTTTTCTTCAGCAGAAAATGTCTATCTTGTTTTTTTCTGAAGATATTTTTATTGGATACAAGACTCTGCATTAATATTTCTTTTGTTTCAGTCCTTTAAGAAAAGTGTTTCCCTCTTCTGTTCTCTATTTTAATTTATTCTGGTAAGCAATCTAAATACATTCAAATACACTTCCCTCTTTGTGTAATGTATCTTTTTTTTTTCCCTGCCTGTTTCAAGAGTTAGTCCTTATATTTGTTTTCTGATAGTTTTTTTTGATGATTCAGAGAATGATTTTCTTTAGGTTTATCCTTTTGAGGACTGGCTGAGCTTTTTAATATATACATATATGTCCTTTGTCAAATTAAGTTTTCAGCCATTATTTCTCCAAATAGTTTTCCTTATCTCTTTCTGTTTTCCCCAGTGACTCAAATGTTAGGAATTTGGTATTGTTCCTTCAACCTCGGGCTTCCTAGGTGTTAGTGGTAAAAAATCTGCCAGCCAGTGTCAAGAGAGGTGGATTTGATCCCAAGGTGGGGAAGATACCCTGGAGGAGGAAATGGTAACCCACTCCAATATTCTTGCTTGGGAAATACCATGGACGGTGGAGCCTGGTGGGGCTGCAAAGAGTTGGACATGATTGAGCACACACGCACATGACACCCTCCTCTACCAAACTTAGTTCCCTGAGTTTCCATTCATTTATTTACAATCTTTTTTATTTTGTTTGTTTCTACTATTCAGAGTGGCTAATTTCTATTGGCCTATCTTAAAATTTGTTGATTATTTACTTTGCTATCTCCTCTCCATTATTGAATGCATTCACTGAATTTTTGTTTTAGATATTATAGCTTTTAGTTCTCTAATTCTCCTCTGTTTTCTTTTTTTATGGTCTTTCTTTGTCTCTCTTACTGAAAACATATATATATATCCACACATTTCTAGAGCCTTCATCTTCAACTCATAAAGCATGATTATAATACCTGCTTTACAGTCTGATATTTTTTGCTTTTGGCATTTGTTTATATTCTTTTGTCTTCTTATTTTGGATTGTGTCCTAGATGTTTTTATATCATGTTGTGGGACTTGAGCCCTGTTAAAATCATCTGGAGAATTTTAATTTGTGTGTGTTTGCTGTCAATAAGTTCTGTTAGATTTAGAATACAAAGTTGATCTCATCTTCTGTGTGCAGTGGTTCCAATTTCAAGTTCAGTTTTCAAATTCATTGCTATGCTCTTTAGATCTGTGCTATGCATGCCCCACTCTGAAGTTAATTTAGGACTTGGCCATTGATTTATATAACAGTTCAAAGCCTGTGCTATTGCGTCTTTGGGTCTGTTTCACACATGTGCAGCTCAAGACTTAGTTCACCTGGAGCCTAAGACCTACATTGTTCTGTATATAGAAATTATTGTATAAATGTCTTTAGCTCTCCTTCTTTGAGATTTCCCCTATATTCCCTAGCTCCTGGAAGTCCTTTCCCATTTCATCTAGCCAGGAAAACTGGTTTACTTCATGGTTTAAGTCCCTATGCTCTTGTTCAGCAGTGGGCGCTGGAGTTGCCTTTTAGGCAACAGAGTAATAAAAAAGGGCAAAAGAAAAAAGAGTTCTCTGAAACATACTATTTGGTCCTCAGGGGACCCTTCTCTTGGTTCTTCTGGCCAGGGTATTGGATTTTCTGTCTGAACTTTAGCTACTCACGCTATTGTTTTTCTTGGGGTAATGCAGTTTAGCAAAGGGACTAACTTCTTTTCAAAACCAAAAATCAAAGGAGGCAAAAATAACTAGGAAATTCACCACTGATTTTGTCTCTCAAGTCTTGACTTTCCTTGTGAACAATTCCATATGTAATTCCTTCTTGTTCATGCTTTCGTTTATAATCTGCCCAGAGTTTACAGAAGTAACTCATGGTGGAAATAGGCTGTAGTTGGCTTACTCCATTTGACTGGCATTTGGAAGTAAATAAAAATGATTATAAAGGACCTATGGACTTAAGGGTGATCCCTATGGTTATCTCTGGTTAGAGCTATACATGTGGATTATAAGGGCTCTCATGGGGTTCAATTTGCCCCAGAAGCTTTGACAAGTGAAATTTTGAAAAGAAAGAAGTTGTTAAAAGTTTTAAGTTCTACCCAGAGATCAAGAAGTATTAACATCTGAAAAGTATCCATTTAAGGACATAGATGTCATTGGTAACCTTGGCAAGAACAGTTTACATAAAGTCACTAGGGCCAAATGATAGTGATTGATTGGTGAATGGGAGTTGAAATAGATAATTCAAGTTTAGATAATGCAAAATGGAATGTGGCTGTGAAAAGGAGAAGATAGGGCAGAAGCTGGAGGAAGAAGTTTTAGATTTGAGATATTTCTTTTTAAGTTTTATTTTTAGGGGACTTTCTTTGCTCTGAAACTGGAAGTGGCCTTAGTACTTTAAAATGCTAATAGGATGAAACCAGTAAAAAAGGAAAGGCTAAAAGCAGAGAAAGAAATGAAGTCTCTGAGATGGTGGTAAAAAGGGTTCCTAAGCACAGGTGGAGCCACTCATTAAGAATGAAGAAAATAAAACTTCAGAATAATGAAAAATCTTCAGAAAAACCCTGGAAAACTCCAGTGAATTACTGGTATATAAGTGGCTTATTCCTGAGTCTGTTTCTGAAAAACCCAAACTAGACAACTCTGTAAGTATTAATCTAGCCCTGATTTCACATTCTTGACAATGTTCCCACTTCATCTATGCAAATGTCTATTTTATATCTCTACTTTTTAAAATAAAATGTATCTCAAGCCTAATATGTTCAAAGCAGAGCTCTTCATCTTTTTAAAATGTTGTTCTTTTTTTCAATCTTCCTTCTTGTAGTAAACTCCATCCCCCTTTTTAAGACAAATAGTCATCCTTCATTTCTCCCTTCCCCTTTCAATTCCCCCTTTAACCATCAGTAAGTAGAGTTGACTTTGAGATTGCCAGAATTTGTTTAAAAATGTCCATGTACATTCATCTGTATTGCTACTGCTCTCCTAAGCCATTGCTCTTCTACCTGTATTAACACAACTGTCACTTGATTTCTCTAATTGCTGCATCTTTACAATCTAATTAATCAAATAATTGCCACAAAGGTCTTTGTAAATGTACCTGAAATCATGTCCTTTGATATTTAGGAAATCAGTGGTTTCTTGCTGAACTTAGAAATTTCTGCTTGATTACCATGTGTACATGCAGAGGAATGTGAAATAAATATTTAACAGCTGGTGTGGAATGCCCCTTCACCAGTGGGACAATACACTAGGCAGAAGTATAATGCTGAAGTACTTCCTAATAATGAATTATCAGCCTTTCCTGAAAGTGCTACATGCCCACATTCTCCTTCACTCATGCTTCCCCATCATGGTGTCCTTCCAAACATTTCATTTGACTAGAATCTTCCCATTCCTGCTCTTTCCCTTTCTATATATTATCTCAAACATTATAGTCTCTGTGAAGCATTCTCTTACCAATTAATATCAAGTCCTTACCATGCTTGACTTAGTCACTATCTCACCTGTTTGCTTCATTTTCTTCGTGGGACGGAAAACTATATATGAAACTATGTTATACATTTACTTGTATCTTTTGTTCTCCTCAAATAGAATTTAAATTTATCAAGAATATGGATCTTGGCTTGTATTCTCACCATAACCAAGGACACTGCCTGTCATAGGGCAGACATCTAAGGCTCACATTAAATGATTGAACCTAAACAGCATGTTAAAATGCAGAGACATTACTTTGCCAACAAAAGTCCATCTAGTCAAAGCTATGGTTTTTCCAGTAGTCAGGTATGGATGTGAGAGTTGAACTATAAAGAAAGCTGAGCACTGAAGAATTGATGCTTTTGAACCGTGGTGTTGGAGAAGACTCTTGAGAGTCCCTTGAACTGCAAGGAGATTCAACCAGTCCATTCTAAAGGAAATCAGTCCTGAATATTCATTGGAAGGATTGATGAATCCTTAAGCTGAAACTCCAATACTTTGGCCATCTGATGCGAAGAATTGACTCATTTGAAAAGACCCTGATGCCAGGAATGATTGAAAGCAAGAGGAGAAGGGGACAACAGAGGATAAGATAGTTGGATGGCATCACTGGCTTGATGGACATGAGTTTGAGTAAGCTCTGGAAGTTGGTGATGGACAGGGAAGCCTGACGTGCTGCAGTCCATGGGGTCACAAAGAGTCGGACATGACTGAGCGACTGAATTGAACTGATGAATACATAAATGTAAGAATAGATGCATAAAAAAGTTGTGATAAAAATGTCAAATAAAAATAAATTATCAACTTTATAATCTATCAATTCTGTTTCTAGCCTACTCGTGTCAGATCTATACTTTGGAATTCCTATTGAAATGCTCATCAGCAACTAACTCTCCATATGAATTCATCCCTTTACCTTGAAGTTTTCTTCTTTTATTTTCTGTCATGTTACAGGAAGCACACTCATCCTATCACATTTGCAATACAGTTGAAAAGGTGGGCTTTGAATTAGAATTTAATGGGTCCTAAATTCATTTCTGCCACTATCATGTGTGGAAACATTGCTTAACCTCTTTGTGATTTAATATTCTTCTCTATAAAATAATGATAGTGAAAACATTTTTTAATATATTTATTTGGAATATTATAAAATTAATTAATTCATGTAATTCTTTGAAATTATGCCTGGCAGGGAATAAGCATTCTTTAAAGCATAGGATTAGTAGTTGCAAGATGAGAAATATGGAAGTAATCTCCACTTCTCCAGCAATCTTACTTTCCTTATCTGCTTGGAACACGGAATCAGCAAACATTTCCCCAATTTAACTTCTCTAATAAACTCCAATTACTATTCATATCTGCACCATATCTTCACTATTTACTGCTGGAAAAGCTTTACTATTCCCCTGCTGCTCCATCTCTGTCTTCTTGTCAACTCTATCATAATGTTCTTTCTAAAATAAAAACTGGTTTATGATTTTCCTGCCTATAATTTCTCAATAACTTTGTATTGTCTTCAGGATAAAACCTAAACCTAGAGAGATAACCTGTCATTTTCCATAACTTCCTCCTGGAAACCCATCCTTAATCCACACTGATGGTTTACAATGGTGCCCATGTTCAGCTGCTCTCTGGCCTCTGAGCTTTTGCTTATACTGTTCACTGTTTGAAGGGTAGCCTTCTCCTGACATTCTCTTTTGCCTCCTTCTCCTCCCAACACCCTTTTTATTTAGCAAATGCCAATTAGTCTTTTCTAAAAAATTAATTAATTTGAACTTTTAATTTTTTATTGGCATATAGTTGATCAACATGTGTTAGTTTCAGGGGTACAACAAAATGATTCAGTTATACACAGACATGTATCCCTTTTCAAATCCTTTTTCCATTTGTTGTTATTCAGTTGCTAAGTTATATTTGACTCTTGGGGGACCGCAGTGTTCTAGGCTTCTCTGTCCCTCACTGTGTCCATGAGTTTGCCTAAGTTCATGTCCATTGAATTGGTGATGCTACCCAACCATCTCATCCTCTTTATCCATTTAAGTTACTAAATAATACTGAGCAGATTTCCCCAAACACGCTGCTATATTTAAAATGGATAACCAACAAAGACCTACTGTATAGCACAGGGAAATCTGATCTGCCTTTAAATTTCTCATCACCTCTTTATTTGACTGACTTAATGAATGAAGATCTATTAAGGGCCTATCACATGCCTGGATACTTATAGTTATTGTCATATAGTTATATATGTCATACATATAGTTATCGTTATAACTATAATAACATAGTTATTATAAATATTGTCAATACACTGTGAGCCAGATTTCTTCTTGTAGGCTTTCTTTTTTTTTAATTCCAGACTACATTTGACTTCAGATTTAAGATCTCAGTCTTTATGTGGCTAGGAAAACTGCATTTTCACAAGTGATTATTTTTCCAAATAATTTTTTTTTTAATTGAACGTCCTTGTAGTTCCTCCTCCCAACAGCTGGAAATATCATTAAAAGGGTTTCTTCACTAATTTCCCAGATATCATTTTCAAGTTCCCGTATGTCTATGAATTTCTGTGAATTTTAAACTTAGAATAGACAAATATCAATGAGTTGTTATAAAATAGTTTGTCCATTGTTATTCAGAATTTAATTTAATAAATAAGAAAAGTATTATAGTTTAATTACAGATAGAACATTATTTTGCTATGATTGTTAAGTGGGAAGCAGGTAATTATAATTTAAATACGGTTGGTCACATTCATTGTAATTGTGAAAATTTGCTGATATTCCTGAAAATAAAGCTAATGTAAAAATGTTTGCTATCATGAGAGATCTCTGTCATATTCAGTTCAATTTCAACTTCTTTTTAACAGGTTAAGGTGCATTAACTAACTTCTAAGCTACAGGAATCACATGGCGAGTGAAATAAGAACTTACTGGTTATTTAAAAAACTGCACTTCTCTGAACTTCTCATCAATAAACCAAAATGAGACTGGCTAAGGATCATAGTTTGACTCAGAGGTTGTAAATGTTGCTGGGTTGCTAAAGATGAGGAAATTCTGAGTTGTTGACTAGAAACATTTATTCATTGATGAAATGTCCTCCAACTGTTAATTACATAGACCCTGAAAGAACAATTCAGTTCCAATTCATCATGAAGATAGATGAGATCTTGAAGTTATGGCACAAAAGTTTATGTAATTTTAATTCAATTGCCCACACTACCAAGAAACCTCCATAGGGTCCTTAAAATTGCCCAATATTTAGTAACAACATCTTTATATTTCAAAAATAATGTTTTTCTTGACAGGAATCTCTCCAGCATGAAACCACTGTTATAAAAATTCACAAACGGTACATCATTCAAAATGGAAATTTCTATATTGTTTCCCGGGGGCTGGAGGGGATTTTCAAGAGCAGTTCCAGTGCCCCTCTGTTTGGAGGAAGGACTGGGGCAGAGCTGATTGGATGGGACTCCAGTCTGAGCTAATATTTTCACTAGAGTGACCCTTCTCTTACATAATTATACCAGGGATATCTACATAAAGTTTGAAAATTGGATTCCAGTAAATATTAAGGACAGGATAGAGGTTGAAGTATTTCAAAAACCTTGTACCTCAGCTCCTCATAAATTGTGCATTTGTTAGTTTTTATAAACTTATTTTTTTAAGTTAAAATGGATTCTGAGGCTAGTGAATGTTTTAAATACATTATTCTCAAGTAAGCCTATTTATCCTTTGAGTACATTCAGTTCAGTTCAGTTCAGTCGCTCAGTCATGTCCGACTCCTTGCAACCCCATGAATCGCAGCATGCCAGGCCTCCCTGTCCATCACCAACTCCCAGAGTTCACTCAGACTCACGTCCATCAAGTCAGTGATGCCATCCAGCCATCTCATCCTCTGTCGTCCCCTTCTCCTCCTGCCCCCAATCCCTCCCAGCATCAGAGTCTTTTCCAATGAGTCAACTCTTCGCATGAGGTGGCCAAAGTACTGGAGTTTCAGCTTTAGCATCATTCCTTCCAAAGAAATCCCAGGGCTGATCTCCTTCAGAATGGACTGATTGGATCTCCTTGCAGTTCAAGGGACTCTCAAGAGTCTTATCCAACACCACAGTTCAAAAGCATCAATTCTGCAGTGCTCAGTTTTCTTCACAGTCCAACTCTCACATCCATACATGACCACTGGAAAAACCATAGCCTTGACTAGACGAACCTTTGTTGGCAAAGTAATGTCTCTGCTTTTGAATATGCTATCTAGGTTGGTCATAACTTTCCTTCCAAGGAGTAAGCGTCTTTTAATTTCATGGCTTCAGTCACCATCTGCAGTGATTTTGGAGGCCAAAAAGATAAAGCCTGACACTGTTTCCACTGTTTCCCCATCTATTTCCCATGAAGTGATGGGACCAGATGCCATGATCTTCGTTTTCTGAATGTTGAGCTTTAAGCCAACTTTTTCACTCTCCTCTTTCACTTTCATCAAGAGGCTTTTGAGTTCCTCTTCACTTTCTGCCATAAGGGTGGTGCCATCTGCATATCTGAGGTTATTGATATTTCTCCTGGCAATCTTGATTCCAGCTAGAGGCCGCTAAATATACTATCAATTCAGTAGTGTTTATTATAAGCATTTTATATTATAAGTAGTATACTTATTTTCAATTAACATTTCATAATCAAAATTACAAATGAATTACAACTTAAAATGATGTAAACGTGTTTAGGGTGATTTGGGAGTAGTTTTAACCATTTCATAAACCATCCATGGAATAGAAAGTTGTACACAGACACTAACACTCTGTAATTATTTAACAAACATTTCACAATACAATGCATAACTCTTACAACATAACTTGACTGGTTTCTGGTGTGTTACAATTGTTCTTTGCTGTAAATCTTACATAAATAATTTGTAAGTTCTCTGTGCAATGCTGTATTTCCTCTTCTACATATCTGGAAGTCATTTTTAAACATATAACTCTTCTTTGTGAAATGGGAATATATCATCATGCAGTACTACAAGTGCATTTTGGGGAATAATTGTCTTGAGTTTTGGAAATTATGAGTTAAAGCCAGAAATTTAAGCATATACCTCTGTATCAAGACTAACATGAGAAAATTCACAAAGTAAGGAACATCATGTTTGAAACTTACAAAAAAGTCATTATCAATGAATTATTTCTGTATGTGTAGAAGGCACCTACAAAATATTAAGCATCATGGAAAATTCAAAAGTAATAACATGATATTGCTCCTTCACTCAAGAAACTTGAATTTCATCTGAGGCAATAGTTATTAAACATGAAATAATGAGATGGTAATGACATATTCAGCTAATTGCTCCATTTCTAATACTTCACTCCTGTAAAAGTCTACCACAAAATCACATAAACCTGGAATTAATAGGCTCTCGATTCTCCTAGTCAAATGTTTTATACAACTCTTTCCTATCTAATTCTCTGTAACTTTGTTCTCAAAGTCCCTGCTTATTAATACCTTTGAATCATAACCCCACAACCTTCATCACTGGGAAATCAAGTGCATGATAGGAAAAAAAATCAAAGCCATTCAACACATGTTCCAACTCACTCCTTAAAGCTCAAACAAACAAAATAATCATTTTCCCCCCATGTTTATTTGCTTTTTTCCTGGTGGAAAGATAGGCCAAATTTTTATAGAGGTAAATATTTTCATATACTAATTAATATGTACTCATTTCTTTTTCTAAGAATTTGAGTCATCATTTTTTTCTCTTACACCCTCCAGGCTGTTTCCACCAACTGTATTATCACTCATCAGTAAACACGCTCAGATCTTAGCTATACTAATTATGCACAAACAAAAAGCAGTAACCACCAAAATAACAAACAAGCAAATAAAACTTTTCCTCCTAAACCAGTGGCCTTTTTCCCTCTTATAACCACATTTCTTAAAAAATAATCAACCTGTCAGCCCCAGTTTATCACCGTTCAGTCTTCACTTTGAACTCTTACTTTCATCCTTAACTATTAAACTGAAAATTTTCTCCTGAAGTTTTCCCAAGGTCCTAGTAATAATTCTACTGAAATTGTGTTAAGGATCATAGGTGAAACTAAAAGTCATGATGATATTTATTTTGTAAGTATGTGCTTTAAGCCATGAATCTTTGTGATAAAAATAAGCAGAATTTAACACATCAGCCTTTAATACGTATGTGCTGAGATGAATATAACAAAATTCTTTAGTCTGTGAAATCCAAGATAGCCATAAAATAATCAAATCAGCAGTGGTTCTAGTTGAATTTTCTGTCACTTCAACTTTAGTGTATCATTTGGTACTGTTGAACCATAACCTTCTCCTTGAACTTTTTCTTCTAGTGCCTTTCATTAAATTACTCACATGCTGTTGGTTAAATAGGACTTTGCAGAATATGCTCTCTTGAAAGTTGATGGGACAAACTGAGTTTTGAAACAGATCTCAGATGGCCAGTGAGGTAAGTATAGGCTTTGCAGATAGAGCTGAAAATCAGGAGCACTTAGGTCCTGAAAAGATCAGGTTAAGCAGTGGATGAGAGTGGTCAGGCAGACATTATAGACGTGATTCATAACTAGGGTAATCTGCCAACATGCACATTCAGCATGGCAAATAGTGCTCAAGGAATAGGCAGATAGATGGTTGACATTCAGGTATAAGAGGCCCATGCTCAGCATCAGAGAGTTAGGAATGAGGGGTCTCATCTCCACGCATAGACCAAGGTCTAGAGAAAGTGAGATGGCAATCTTGAGATCTTAGAATATATTATCGCAGAAGTACTCAGGTTCAGATCTGAGACTCACTTTTCCAATCTGGTGTACAGCCAGAAAGTGTAACAATTAGCAGATATTTTGATTGTTAAGATATCTGTCTACATAGCTTTTAAGGCCAAGGACAGGCAAGCAAGATACTTTTCTTAGAAAAAGATATTTAAGTGAAAGTCAAAATATTAAGTAATCAAGGTAAGTAATATTTCAATGCAATATTTTAAGAATCAAATTAAGATAAACATTCATGATCAACAAAATAGTGAAGTTTAAATTGTTAATCTCTTTCAACTTAAGTAACAACATAAGATATACTGTAAAGCCTTGGGCAACTAATTCTCAAACACCTGATATAAACAATAAGTACTCTAAGTGCAAAAGAACAAAAGAAAATTCTGAATTTGTTAGAACTAGAAAGAGTTTGAGAGTAGGAACCAATCTGGATTTTGAAGGAGAAACAGAAATAGCTGATATTAAAGCCAATAAATGCAGCCATGTTTTATAATGATCACAAACATTCTATAAAAAAAGGCAAAGTCAGTTTTATTCACCAGATTATCTCTTGGAGGCCACATTGCCTGCCTTTGGAAAAATTATTTTGATTCGCACCACAGGGTGAGGATTAGATTTTAAGGACATACTTTGAGAAATAAGATATGATTCATTAATGAACTTGTTTAAGGTAACTCATAGCAATTTTTTTTTAATGTGGCAAAAACAACCACTTAAATTCATGTTCCCAGCAATTTCTAAGTATAATACAAGACTGTCAACCGCATGCCTGTCAAGGTGGCACAGGTCTTCAACATCCATATTCTACCTGACTGAAACTCTATACCTACTAGGCAAGCAATAACTCCCCATGCCCCTACCTCCAGTTCCTAAGTGAAAGTTTTGTTTGTTTTTCATTTTGAAGATTATAAATGCTTTGACATACCTCTATGATGTTTGGAGGCAGAAGCTGAATAGATCTGCATCTTCTCTCTGTAAAAGAGGAAAGCATCATCAGAGACCAAGAAGACTTACTCTTTGTCACTACTTCAGGACATAACACACTGAATGGGAAAAGTTATACGGTCTTCTCTTGCTATGTTAAAAGCATTTTATAAACCAGAAAAAAAAAATAAAAAAGGCTGCTGCCTCTTCTTCCAAGAATTGTCCTTCTAGGATATAACACAGATAAAATAAAAGGAGAAATGAATGAATATATACTGAAACCAAGATGTTTAGTTAGAGGGAAACTGAGAAGAAGGAAGAAGAGATGTAAAGTTCTGGGAACAAGGTAGATGGGTGTCTAGTTCTTTATACAGTAAAGTTGACTTCAAAATCATCTGTACTCTTAGCATATGTGACCATATCATTCAAAGATTCTGCCTTTATTCAGCAGCCCTGAAGTAGAACTGATCCTTTTATATTGCAATTGGACTGTAGTTGTTAATATAAATTATTCTATATTGCAAAATGTGAAAATATTGAGAAAGAATAAAATTCCACCTCTCCAATCAGTAGCAAACATGAGATCTGGAAAACTTCTTTTAAATTATAGGATAAAAATAAAATGAAATAGATAACAACACAAGAGCCTAGAAGATATTGAAGTGTTAAAAAAAAAGTATTTGATAAAAATGGAACACATTCTTGAAAATAATTTCAAGAATTATTTGAATACACTTTTTGTTCAAATTTTTTGTTCAAAAATCATTCACAGCTTTTCAACATAAATGCCTCATACAACATTACTTCCTAGAAGACAATGGAGTGATATTTATTTAGAAGAAAATGTTGAATATATATAAAAAGGACAGAATGACATGAGTCAGAACATATAAAACTCTTGTGCATATTTTTTGAGAGTGGATTCAAAGATGAAACAAAATTTTAAACTAAAGTCAGGAACTCAAAAAATGGAAGCACATTATTCCATTGTATAGGTGTATAATAGGTAAATAATCTCATATTTCTGGAACTAAGAAAAGTAATTAAATTTGCCATTGTTGAGAATTATCTGTTATATTACAGTCAAAGCTTGGATTGTAACACTAGATTCAGTTCAGTTCAGTAGCTCAGTTGTGTCCGACTCTTTGCAACCCCATGAAGCACAGCACGCCAGGCCTCCCTGTCCATCACCAACTCCCAGAGTTTACTCACACTCACGTCCATTGAGTCAGTGATGCCATCCAGCCATCTCATCCTCTGTCGTCCCCTTCTCCTCCTGCCCCCAATCCCTCCCAGCATCAGAGTCTTTTCCAATGAGTCAACTCTTCACATCAGGTGGCCAAAGTACTGGAGTTTCAGCTTTAGCATCATTCCTTCCAAAGAAATCCCAGGGCTGATCTCCTTCAGAATGGACTGGCTGGATCTCCTTGCAGTTCAAGGGACTCTCAAGAGTCTTCTCCAACACCACAGTTCAAAAGCATCAATTCTTCGGCACTCAGCTTTCTTCACAGTCCAACTCTCACATCCATACATGACCACTGGGAAAACCATAGTCTTGACTAGACGGACCTTTGTTGGCAAAGTAATGTCTCTGCTTTTGAATATGCTATCAAGGTTGGTCATAACTTTCCTTCCAAGGAGTAAGCATCTTTTAATTTCATGGCTGCAGTCACCATCTGCAGTGATTTTGGAGCCTCCAGAAATAAAGCCTGACACTGTTTCCACTGTTTCCCCATCTATTTCCCATGAAGTGATGGGACCAGATGCCATGATCTTCGTTTTCTGAATGTTGAGCTTTAAGCCAACTTTTTCACTCTCCACTTTCACTTTCATCAAGAGGCTTTTGAGTTCCTCTTCACTTTCTGCCATAAGGGTGGTGTCATCTGCATATCTGAGGTTATTGATATTTCTCCCGGCAATCTTGATTCCAGCTTGTGCTTCTTCCAGCCCAGCCTTTCTCATGATGTACTCTGCATATAAGTTAAATAGGCAGGATGACAATACACAGCCTTGACATACTCCTTTTCCTATTTGGAAGCAGTCTGTTGTTCCATGTCCAGTTCTAACTGTTGCTTCCTGACCTGCATATAGGTTTCTCAAGAGGCAGGTCAGGTGGTCTGGTATTCCCATCTCTTTCAGAATTTTCCACAGTTTATTGTGATCCACATAGTCAAAGGCTTTGGCATAGTCAAAAAAGCAGAAATAGATGTCTTTCTAGAACTCTCTTGCTTTTTCCATGATCCAGTGGATGTTGGCAATTTGATCTCTGGCTCCTCTGCCTTTTGTAAAACAAACTTGAACATCTGGAAGTTCATGGTTCACATATTGCTGAAGCCTGGCTTGGATAATTTTACCTGGGTTCAAATTGGGCTTGAACCATTATTAGTGTTATGAATTATCTTTCAGTCTGACAAACAGGAATATTAACATTGCATACCTCTTTGGGTTGTTGTGAAATTATGCATGTAAAGTTATATGTCAGGCACTTTAGTAAGTCCTTGAAAAATGATAGATATCATTGTCAGACTTTGAGACGTCCTATTTTTTTATTATTATAATTAATGTTTGGTTTATTTGCTATGCTTCTTTGTATGGAAGCCGTAATTTCCAATGAATTAAATAATAGAAGTGGAATTTCTAGGTCAAAATATATAAACTTTTCAAAGGTTTTTAATAGCAGTCAGACTATATGAGGATATATATATAAGAATACATTTCCCTTCTTCCTTTTGAAGATGATTCCTTTAATTTAAAGCACAAAATTTTAATTAATAGGCAACACTGATATACCATTACTTAAAAATGGAATTTGTAATCATTAAGATGGCATGTTTTTATAATTTGAAATAATTGTGTGTGTGTGTGAATTGCCTTTCTCTGCAGGATATGCATATTTATACCTGGATATTGATATTTTTCTTGTTGACAAATAATCCAAGCATTATTATTTATAAAAAGAGAACCATATCATTAAAGTTATAATTATATAGTAGTATATTGAGTATATATAACAAAAGATCAAATTAACAATGACTGAAATATACTGAGATAAACTTTTTATCCTTCGTGGTGGACAATCATGAATATTAGATTATCAATATAATAATAAGAAATAAAGCATAGCCTAGCAAGTCAGAAAACAAGATAATAAGCAAGGGAATTTAGACTCAAAAACAAAAGAGAATTAGAAAATTTGCTTAAAACATGATGAAAGAAAATTTAAATATTAGATTTGACAATGAATTTAAATAAATTAATGTTCTATTAAATGATTAAGTATCTTTGAATGGGTTTTAGAAATGACTGAAGTATACAATGTGGGGGAAAGGAAAAATTAACATCAAATGTTATAGAAAATTTAAAGTATACTTGAATTTTAAAGTAAAACTGAGAAATTTTTAGTTTAAAAGGAAAAATTAGAGGCTAACTTCCTCTGTTATTTTTAAATGTATAAATCTAGACCATTTTCTTTTTAATTTGATATTCAAATTTAATTTAATTTGATATTCAAATAAAAATAAATTAGATCAAATAGTCCCTTTGTATAAACATATCTGTGTAAATGAGGGCTTCCCTCACAGCTCAGTTGGTAAAGAATTTGCCTTAAATGAAGGAGACCCCAGTTCAATTCCTGGGTCAGGAAGATCCACTACAGAAGGAATAGGCTACCCACTCCAGTGTTAATGCGCTTCCCTTATGGCTCAGCTGGTAAAGGATCTGCCTGCAAAGTGGGAGACATGGATTTGATCCCTGGTTTGGGAAGATTCCCTGGAGAAGGGAAAGGCTACCCACTCCAGTATTCTGGCCTGGAGAATTCCATGGACTGTATAGTCCACGGGGTAAATGAACCTAACTAAGAAATCTAACAATTAAGGAATTAAGTTTTAAATAAATTGAGTATTTGGGGAAAAACCAAGTTAGCTGGTTTGTAACTCGTACAATACCCAAATAAATCCAGATCATTTAAAAACTAATCATGAAATGTAATCATTTAAAAGAAAAACAGAGGTAAATGTAATCATTTAAAAGGGACACATTTTAAAAATAAATTTAAAAGAAAAATAGAGGAAAATGTAATCATTGAAAAGAAAATAGAGGTAAATTTTTACTGAACTTAACAGCACACAAAAGTTTTTCTAAGCTTATGAAGAATGATAGAAATTTTACATATTTACATCATTAAACTTGGCACTATAAAAATAAGATCATTTAGATGCAAAAGAAAACTATAAATAAGTTATACAGCAATTTAAAAACTAGGAACATATGGGCCACAAATATGACAAACACTGGGTTAGTGTCATATATAAAGGGATCTTAAAACACACAGAACAGCATTGAAACATGGATATTATCATATGTGAAACAGATCGCCAGTCCAGGTTTGATGCATGAGACAGGGTGCTCAGGGCTGGTGCACTGGGATAATGCTGAGGGATGGGTTGGGGAGGAATGTGGGAGGGAGGGTCAGGATGGGAAACACATGTACATGCATGGCTGATTCATGTGAATGTATGGCAAAAACCTCCACAATATTGTAAAGTAATTAGCCTCCAATTAAAATTTTTAAAAATTTAAAAAAATACACAGGAAAGCACTAGCAAACCAATAAAAGGCCATAACCTGACAATTCCCAGGATATTTATCCTCATTAGCGATGAGACTAAAATTAAAACAGCATTGACATTGCTTCAATATGAAGTTGCTTAAGATATTTAAAACTTATAAGTCAACATGTATGAAGAGAAAGTGAAAATAGTTACTCTCATGCTCTCCTAGTGAGTGTGTTTATCATGTGAACTTCCAGTTATTGCAAAATATATGTTAGGAGTTTCAATAAGGTCCTCAGCCGACCTGGTTATTTTTTCCCCTGTATGTTTTCAAATGAAAAGAATCAGACATAGGTATGTATATGTGATCTTTATACATAATATTATCAGATTATTATTTATTAAAGCAAATATTAAAAACAATCTCAACAGATTCATAGTAAAGAAGTTATAGAATATAATTATAGGGGAAAGCCGAGTATAATTAAAATTATATTGGAATAGCATACAATAACATAATAAAAAGTTAATTATGTAATGTTCTGTGAAGAAAATGGAATATTAATTGAAAACAGTATATATAAAATATATATCTCAAAGACAAAATGGAATAGACTATGACAAAATATGGATAATCACTTGTATCACATGGAGTCAAGATTGTTGGGAGAAATGTCAATAATCTCAGATATGCATATGACATCACCCTAATGGCAGAAAGTGAAGAGGAACTAAAGAGCCTCTTGATGAAGGTGAAAGAGGGGAATGAAAAAGCTGGCTTAAAATTCAACATTCAAAAAACTAAGATCATGGCATCCAGTTCCATCATTTCATGGCAAATAGATGGGGAAACAATGGAAACAGTGACAGACTTTATTTTCTTGGCCTCCAAAATCACTGCAGATGGTGACTGCAGCCATGAAATTTAAAAAAATGCGTGTTCCTTTGAAGAAAAGCTGTGACAAATTAGATAGCGTATTACAAAGCAGAGACATTACTTTTCTGACAAAGATCCATATAGTCAAAGCTATGGTTTTTCCAGTAGTCATGTATGGATGTGAGAGTCAGACCATAAAGAAGGCTGAGCACTGAAGAATTCATGCTTTAGAACTGGGGTGCTAGAAAAGACTCTGGAGAGTCCCTGGGACAGCAACAAGATCAAACCAGTCAATTCTAAAAGAAATCGACTCTGAATATTCATTGGAAGGACTGATGCTGAAGCTGAAGCTCCAGTACTTTGGCCACCTGATGCAAAGAGCTGAATTATTGGAAAGGAACTGTTGCTGTCAAAGACTGAAGGAAGAGGAGAAAAGGGTGACAAGGATGAGATGGCTGGATGACGTCACCAACTCAATGGACATGAATTTGAGCAAACTCCAAGGAGATACTGAGGGACAGGTAAGCCTGGCACGCTGTAGTCCACAGGTTCACACAGAGTTGGACACAACTGAGTGACTGAAAAACAACAACACATGACTAAACATCAGAATTATTTAGGAAATTAAAAAAATAATAATATACCTCAGTTGCATCTACAGATATTTGAGTGGAATTGGGCATCTTCATGTTTAAAAGCCATAATTACTCTTTACTTGACTAAACTGCACTGGGTAGGGAAGATCTCTTTCAGAAGGAAATGGCAACCCACTCCAATAGTCTTGCCAGGAAAATCAAGACAGAAATACCAGAATAGAGGAGCCTGGTGGGCTATAGTCCATGGGTCACAAAAGTCATATACGACTTAGTGACTAAACAACAATAACAAACACAACAACAACAACAACTTCATTACTTAAAGCTGAAAATGATTGAACATGGACTAAAAGAAGGATTTTCATTTACAGGTATGTACTTCAATAATATGTTCAACAAGACTTATGGTACATTTGGCATTTTTTAAGAAATATAATTGGTGGCTCAGCTACTAAAGAATCCATTTGCCAATGCAGGAGACATTAGAAATGTGGGTTTGACCCCTTAGTAGGGAAGATACCCTGGAGAAGGAAATGGCAACCCACTCCAATATTCTTGCCTGGAAGATTCGATGGACAGAGGAGCCTGGTTGGCTAAAGTCCATGGGCTTGCAAAGAGTCAGACATGACTGAGCATGCATGCACACACAGACATTCTATTGAGTTCCAAAGATTCTGTCTTGGTCTTTGTATTAGTCAAGGATCTTCAGAGAAACAGAACCAATAGAACATGCATATAGAAAGGAAAAAAAGCTTTATTTTAAGTAATTGATTCATGCTACTGTAAGGGCTGGCAAGTTCAAACCATGTAGCACAGACCAGAAGATGGGAGAGCGAGGGAAGAGCTGATGTTTCTGTCTTGATTCTGGAATTGATCTGAAGGCTGAATTCTTTGTCCCTCAGGGTACCTGTCTTTCCCTTCAAAGGACTGAATGAGGCCCACCTACATTGTAGTTGGCAATCTGCTTTACTTAAAATCTTCTGATTTAAATGTTGCTGCTGCTGCTGCTAAGTCGCTTCAGTCGTATCCAACTCTGTGCGACCCCAAAGATGGCAGCCCACCAGGCTCCCCGTCCCTGGGATTCTCCAGGCAAGAACACTGGAGTGGGTTGCCATTTCCTTCTCCAATGCATGAAAGTAAAAAGTGAAAGTGAAGTCACTCAGTCGTGTCTGACTCCTAGCGACCCCATGGACAGCAGCCTACCAGGCCCCTCCGTCCATGGGATTTTCCAGGCAAGAATACTGGAGTAGGGTGCCATTGCCTTCTCCGGATTTAAATGTTAAACACTTCTAAAAATTAACTTCACAGTAACATCTAGACTGATGTTTGTCTAAAACTGAGATACCCTTGTGTAGCCAAGTTGACCTATTAAAATTCACCACACAATCTTCTAGTCAAAATGATAAAATGTTATAAAGTCATTAAAATAAAATATTTTAATTTCCACAAATGAGATACTTTAATGATATCCAATAAAACCTTTTAGGAGTTTTCAATTAAATTACATGTCTAAGAAACTTATAAATGTCTACTTATATCTCAGATCAAGCTGCTAGGAGATGTTCAACCTGGTGCTCTGTGATGACCTAGAGGGGTAGGATGGGGTGGGGGTGGATGGGGTCAGGTTCGGTTTGGGGGGGATGTGTATACTTGTGGCTGATTCCTACTGTTGTATGTCAGAAGCCAACACAATGTATGTCGGAAGCAAACACAATATTGTAAAGCAATTATCTTCCAATTAAAAATAAATTTGAAAAGACTAAAAGAAAATTTTCAGATTATTAACTGGTATTCTGCAACTTTGTTTATATCAATGCCTCAAACTCATCTAAACTATAGTCAGCCTTTTCTCCAAGTGGGTAGAAAGAAAATAGTTCAGGAGAGAGGAGCCTAGTAACAGTTAACTTTCAGTGGACTTGAAGAGCTCACTGTGGGCCATACTGTGTTTTATTTATTTTTAATTTCAGGAGTTAAAAGTGAGAATTTTCAGGTAGATGAGGCACAGTCACTGCTTCTTCCCACCTCTGAGTTTCCATCTCATTTGCTTGGCAATAAATGCTGCCAAGTACATGTAACATTCTTTATTATTTTTCATCATTTCCTGTGGGATGTTTCCTCAGGGTCTCAAGTGAGATCCACCACCATGCTGCACGCTCTGTTTATTGCAGAACTAAATGAAGCATGCCAGGCAGCATCTGAAAACAATTAAAAATAATTGAAATGAGCTGTGGACGCTACTAGTCTCATTAAGTTTAATATTTCATCCTTCTCACATTGAGGGATTTAGATCTGAACTTTCCAATCCCTCAGGTCTCCTGCTGGCAAAAGGGATCCATTTCCCAGGGCAGATAAATGGCCATCAGTTTAGGATTCTGGGACTGCAATCTACAACCAGGCAGGGGAAAGATCTGATCACCGCCAAGAGGTTTCTAGAGAGAGGAAACAATGTCTCTCTCCACTAGCTGCCTTTGAGCAGCTGCTTTATGAATTAATAAACATCACCATGAATATGCACACATTCCTTATTAAGAATTCACAAGCGCATTAATCAAGTAGTTCACAGGCAACTCAGGATATTAAAGTTAGCTTTTCTATAGCTTTTCTTTGAGAGAAAGAGAGAGAGAGACAGGGACAGAGAAGAAACTAAAATATTTAAAATATCTCTTTATAGGGAAGTTAAAGTAATAAAAAAAGTTTTAAAAATTCCTGAGATGAGACGGCATTACCGAAGCCCATATTATGGTAACTTCAACACAAATAACTTTAATATTTCAAATGTTATGTTGGGATCAATTTGATAGTTATGTCAAAATAATATGTATACTCTTCTGCATAATATAAAATGCCTATCCTAGATGACAGTGTTTCTGAGTGGATAAAGCCATCCCCCCCCTTTTTTTTGTACCCAGAAAGGCCAGGGAAATTTAGTTGTGAGGCAATTATTCTTAGCGAGATATTTAACATGATTCAGTGACAGGTATGAGGAAATGAGATTAGCTCTTACTGTGAAGAATGACTTAGATGTAAGCTTGGAATAATGTGTGTATAAGAAAGATAAAGGCAGGTATTTTATTAAACTGATAGTACTTGTGAAGATTATTCTATAGGCAGCGCTGCGGATTTGCATGTTTGACAAAAAAGAGCACTGGGAAGCTTCAAAGGACAACTGACCTTTTAATTTTTCTATTTCAGGAAGATCTGATTACCCTTAGGCTTATCTTACAATGTTCTTCCCCTGTCAACTGTGGAACACTAATATTACAATTTATTCTGAATGATCATGTTGATGAGGCTTGGAAAGCTAGAATCCCTTTAATTTCTTCTTAAATGTGTATGAGTAAATAAGCCACTGGAGAAACTCCAACATTTAAAATAAATGACCCTTTTTACATAATATTGTAAATTCATGCTTATTCTCATCAGTGCTATATTTGGCAATAACACATACCTTTCTGCCTCGTCTAATTTTTTTTCCTCCTTGCAAGACATGTTCTTTATGATAATAACACTGAGAATTTATTGAACACTTTCTATGTGGCCAGCACTATTCTCAGTACTTTTCTTGCACTTTATCATGGCAAATAGCAGGCCTAGGAGAGGGAATATTATTATTATCTCCATTGTTGCACAGAAGAAAAGTGCAGGTAAAAGGGGAAAAGTAACTTATTTACTTAACAACTGAGGCAGAGATAATGCTCAGATGCTGATATTTTGGCTTCCATTCATGTTCTTGATCATCATACCTACTGCCCTTATGGATCTTGTGTATTCTCCACTGGATCTTGTGTATTCTCCACTGGCCTAATATAGACACAAAATCTAAAAGAAAAAAGAGGATAGGGCACTTCTGAGGAACCTAAAGAAGTTCAACAAATCTGAAATGCGGAAGCATAGTCTAAGAGGGAGATAGTGGTTAGTGACATAAAAAGAAGCTGAAGACTAAACCAGGTTCTGGAATGTTACTGTTCTCACAATCCCTGGAAAGAAATAGGGGGCTTGTGGAGAGTTTTAATCATGGTAGTTTAACCCTGACTTTTTGAGAAAATACTGATTGAAAATCAAAATCTGTATTAAGAGGCTATTGCCATGGTGTACTGAGAGACACACCTCTATTTTTTGCCTGAGTATGCTAGGAGAGTGTCTTATATGAATTTAAACAATGTGTAGATAGATGGAGTCATAATAAATAGTCAGTGACAACATAGGTATGAATTATAGTAGTGCTGTAAGTATAGAGATAGATAGTTTTTGTTTTGTTTTGTTTGATGTGGTGTTGAGACCAGCTCAACAAGCAGGGTTTTTTATGGCAAGAGAATGAGAAATGAGACACAAGAATTCAGAGAAAAACGAGGAACAGGGGATCAACACCGCTCCAAGATGAAGGTGCCGAAACTTGAATCCAAGCCAGCTTTATTATATTTTCAGCTGTGAATGAAAGAATATGTGGGGAGTTAAACTATAACACATGTGGCCTTCAGGGTCAAAGAACAAAATGATCATTGACCATTGAGTAATTAGGAAACAGTAATCAATAACAAATCAGTAACTAAGACTAATATTCTTATCTATAGATTTTCCACCAGATACATAAAACATGTGACTCTGAGACACCAGTTGAGAAACAGTCTGGGGTCGGTTTTCTGACCCCAGGATCATATCTTGTTTTTAAGATTATGAACTGTTCCCTCTAGACTTGTTCCAAGAGTCTCATGCCTTATAGCATCCAGTTTATCAATAATTATAAATTTCTTTTGCGGCCCTTGCTGGGGCCTGCTTTTCTTTTATTCTTCCTGTCTCCTACAGTGTGGGGCTGTGGGGTATGCAGGATCTTAGTTCCCCAACCAGGATCAAACCCATGGGCCCTGAAGTGGAAGCATGGAGTATCAACCACTGAAAGGCAAAGAAGTCCTGGCCCTAAGTACATTTTAATTTCTTCATCTCTTTCATAGAACTAAATGGATACATTTGCCTACTCCTTTCTTTTAATAAAGAGTTATGTAGATATTCAGGGCTTCCTAGATGGTGCTAGTGGTAAAGAATCTGCCTGCTAATGCAGGAGATGTAAGAGACACAGGTTCAATCCCTGGATCAGGAAGATCCCCTGGAGGAGGGAACAGCAACCCACTCCAGTATTCTTGCCTGGAGAATCCAATGGAGGAGCCTGGGGGGCTTCAGTCCACTGAGTTGTAAAGAGTGAGATAGGACTGAAGCAACTTACCACGTACACATTTACGTAGATACCCAGGTAAGCAAGTATACAGAACGAAGAAAAGATGATTTTCTATAGAAGAGTGGATTTGAAATTTTATTAGCAAACAATAATTCTCAGTGCAAACTTTTCTAGTTGTGTCATTCTTTTTCCTTTTAGGCTGATGGCCAACACTAATCACCACGACTACATGCAATTACAGCTCCCTATTGAGAGGAAGGTGAAAATGATTTTGAGATGATTATGGCTCCATCAATATGCTTCTTGCATCATAAATCTCAAATTTAAAGCATTAAGACAGTCTAAAGGAAAGATAGCAATCAAGACTACACTAATAATATAAAACACAAATTTTTCTGTGTCCTTAGAGTTCTTTTACTCTTCATTGTTCCTCTTCCACTTGTTCAGAAACACAAAAATCGTACCTATAGGTACAGTCCCTTTTTGAAATTCTAGTGTGAGGAAGTGACTCCTGTTGTCATCAGCAAGAAAATGAGAGCAAGAATTTGAGACATGCAATAAAGAAACAGGACTAAAAGCTAATTTTATGAAATGGCTATAGTGAGGGTAAAGTTTCTTAAAGTGTAAATATTATATCAAGAAAAAGAGTAAAAAATAACTGAAGAAAAAAACTGACATGCTTTGGAAGGAAATCATGGTGGCAAAATTAAGCTATGAATGCAAATATATACATGAAATGCAAATATAGATAAAGACAGATGATGGTAGAGATACAGAAATAATCATATTTAAATATATTATAACATAAATATATATATGTATATGCACTTGGACAAGAATTAACCATTTTGTATCTATATCTTAGTCTCTGAACATATTTATACACATATACATATTGGTGTATATGTATCTATGTATATCCATGTATATATATAAATATATCTATACATACATTAGCCTTATATATATATACATATTCATATAAACATATAAATCCCCATATATTTATATGTATATATAAAAATCCATATATGTATACATATATTTTTTTTTCCTTGGAAGAGATAGCAAGGGAACATTTCATGCAAAGACGGGGACAACAAAGCACAGAAATGGTATGGACCTAACAGAGGCAGAAGATATTAAGCAGAGGTGGCAAGAACACACAGAAGAACTATTCAAAAAAATCTTAAAAACCCAGATAATCACGATGGTGTGATCACTCACCTAGAGCCAGATATCCTGGAATGCAAAGTCAAGTGGGCTTTAAGAAGCATCACTATGAACAAACCTAGTGGAGGTGACGGAATTCCAGCTGAGGTATTTCAAATCCTACAAGATGATGCTGTGAAAGTGCAGCACTCAATATGCCAGCAAATTTGGAAAACTCAGCAGTGGCCACAGGACTGGAAAAGGACAGCTTTCATTCCAATCCCAAAGAAAGGCAATGCCAAAGAATGTTCAGACTACCACACAACTGCACTCATTTCCATGCTAGCAAAGTAATACTGAAAATTCTCCAGGCTAGGCTTCAACAGTATGTGAACTGAGAACTTCCAGATGTTCAAACTGGAATTAGAAAAGGCGAGCAACCAGAGATCAAATTGCCAACATCCGTTCAATCACAGAAATAGAAAGAGAATTCCAGGAAAACATATACTTCTGGTTTATTGACTATGCTAAAGCCTTTGACTGTGTAGATCACAACAAACTGTGGAAAATTCTTAAAGAGATGGGAATACCAGACCACCTGACCTGCCTCCTGGGAAACCTATAGGCAGGTCAAGAAGCAACAGTTAGAAACCAACATGGAGAAATGGGCTTGTTCAAAACTGGGAAAGGAGTATGTCTAGGCTTATAGGATCATCCTGTTTATTTAACTTATATGCAGAGTACATCGTGTGAAATGCTGGGCTAGAAGAAGCTCAAGCTAGAATCAAGATTGCTGGGAGAAATACAAATAACTTCAGATATCAGATGACACAACCCTTATGGTAGAAATTGAAGAGGAGCTAAGACCCTCTTGGTGAAGGTGAAAGAGGAGAATGAAAAAGCTGGTTTAAAACACAACATTCAAAAATGAAGATCATCATATCCAGTCCCATCACTTCATGGCAAATAGATGGGGAAACAGTGGAAACAGTGGCTGACTTTATTTTCCTGGGCTCCAAAATCACTGCAGATGGTGACTATGGCCATGAAATTAAAAGACACTTGCTCCTTGAAAGAAAAGCTATGACCAACCTAGACAGCATATTAAAAAGCAGAGACATTACTTTGTCACCAAAGGTTCATCTAGTCAAAGCTATGGTTTTTCCTGTGGTCATGCATGGATGTGAGAGTTGGACCATAAAGAAGGCTGAGCACTGAAGAATTCATGCTTTAGAACTGGGGTGCTGGAGAAGACTCTTAAGAGTCCCTTGGATTGCAAGGAGATCAAACCAGTCAATCTTGAAGAAAATCAATCTTGAATATTCATTGGAAGGACTGATGCTGAAGCTGAAACTCCAATACTTGGGCAACCTGTTGTGAAGAGCAACATTGGAAAAGACCCTGATGCTGGGAAAGATTGAAGGCAGGAGGAGAAGGATGAGATGGTTGGAGGGCATCACTGACTTAATTGACATGAGCTTTAGCAAGCTCTGGGAGATGCTGCAGGACAAGGAAGCCTGGCATGCTGCAGTCCATGGGGTCACCAAGTATAGGACATGACTAAGGGACTAAACAACAACAAAAATATTCATTTTTCCCTAGGATTTTAGCAGAGCTTCATATAGAGCAGAAATGATAAGAATGGTTAAACAAAAGTCATCTAACCTTAACCAGTATTTTAAAACCTTACAATCTATGTAGCAGTCTAGGGAAACGAGTGTCAGACATTCAATTATGCCATCAGGAACATTTGGATAAAAGAGGAGACCCAGAAGAAATGTTATCCATGGCTCTTTTTAGCTATAATTTGATTTGTTTTGATTAAGTCATTTTAGAACTAACAAGGAACGGAAGTGTGGTTGATGGATATTATACTACCAAGTTTCTCAGAAGGGAAAATGGAAACAGTTGTTCATTTTTACTAACATACAATATCAAAATGCGTTGAGATTGTGTTTAGTTGAAATATTTTCTTTTAAATTAGTTATAAAAATTCTCCTGAGGAATTATTTATGACCATACTTACAAACCATTATTTTTTATTAACCTTTTTTTTTTTGGTTAGTGAATATTCTTTTTCATAATGATAAATGTGTTTGTGAATTCCTTCTCTTCAATAGTCCTTGAAAAAGCTCACTAATCCGACAACCATATTGTTGCCTTATTTTCTGTTTAATCTGTTTTATACCTTGAACAGTACATGTTTACTCTATGTATAAATTTACTTTCTCATAATTGGTTGGATTTGAGCCATCCTGGATTTGATTATATCATTTCTTCCTCACATTATACATGTCTACACCCAAAATTGAATGCTTCCAATTTAAAAGATGAACTATAACCAAAATTCATAAATGAAATATGCATAGCAACATACTTTGTTATTGACCGAGATAGCCTTGATTTTTCCCTCAGCTTGATTAAAATTTAGGTAAGTTTCTTCCTGACAATAGACTCCTAACCTCCCATTTCTTAGAGCATTTACTCTAGAAAACTTGCTTAATCTGCCATTTTGTGATATAAATCTCTTCCCAGCCTTAACAGTTTTACAACCTAGGAATGTGTTTCTCAAGGAGCTGGAAGTCATCCAGTTCAATAAGATAAACAGAATAAATGTCAATTGGTAAACACAGATGAACAAATCACATTGACTCCTATATTCTCCAGTACCTGCCCACTAGCTCACTCCAGGATTTAAAAATTTTGCCAAATGTTTCACTAGAGTTAAGTTCAGCAATAAAGTTTTCATTGCCTGTTTAACTTGTCTAGGGTAGTTTTCTTCAGTGTTTCCAAATTTTATGCTTTATTTTGATATATTTTATGGATGATATCAGGAATTTTTTCAAAAGTTGAAAATTACATCAGAACTTAATAGGAAAAAGTAAAATTAAGAATTGTATATCTCTAATAATCTGATTTTATATTTAGTTACATAGCAAATGTCATTAAATCAGAAACATAATTTTAATGAGTTTGATATGGACCCAGTTTTATGAGGGAATTGTATCAGTGTATTTGTATGTGTACATAAATAAAGAAAAAAGATAAAGTAGCTATCATCAGAAAGAAAGATCATCAAATAATTAAAAACTGGTTTTTCTGTTTTCCTGAATGTTTTCTAAATTTTTAAACATAGATGTCAATGTTTAAAATTACAACTAATATTTAACTCTTCAACTTTGAAATTTTATGCCATGATAGAGTCTACAGTTGGCAACTGGCTTAGAGTTATATTCATCAGTTATGCTTGATGGGTCTCTTCCCCATAAAAAACAAAGTGAACTTAGCATTCTCTGCAAAAAAAAAAAAAAAAAATTAAAATGATTAAGCTGTTTTCTCAGTTTTCTAAAGCCAATATGGAAACTTGTCTATAGAACATCAAAAACTTTCCTTGGGAGTTTCTAATAAGCTAATATTGAGGGGCAGAAAGGGAAATCCTGAGCTTCAATATGTAGAAAATAAATATGCCTTACAATCACAGGAGTCAGTCTCCACTGATTAAGCACACACAACACAAAAAATTCCTGAAGGAAAAATTCTATGTCTCTATTCTCTAAGTCCACTTGTATACTTGTCAAACCGAGATCTTCTTTCCAGGAAGAGTAATTTCCCATTTGAATGACTTTCATTCTTATTATATATGGACTTGGGAAAGAAGCAAGCAGAAAGACAAAACTGCAGAGTTCAGGGTCTGAATTGTCAAGGTGCCAGAGTGACTGTCTATCATTTTTGTACTTAGGTAAATGTCGGTGTTGTTGGAGAGATTTTCTCCCATTTTTCTCAAACTTTTCCTTTGTTTGTCTGGCTGAAACAGTCCATTACTATATTGCTGTGCTATAGCTATAAGCCCTGCAGGTGTTTATCAGAAGTTCACATGGCTGCCAAAATAGAATGCCCCCAGCTTTGTAAACAGCACTCATGCATGGAAAAAAAGCAATAATATAGTAGGGAAAAAAAGCAGTTTGCATTGTTGTGTTATTGTATTGTCTGTATTTTTTTTTTTTTCTTTTTGATGGAGAAGTGTTAAAAGGAGGCTGAGGAAATGTACAAGTTGACATTTTTTTTTAAGTTATAAACATATTTAACAAACATGTTACTTTAAGAGAAGTTGAAAGGTTTAAGAAGATAAATGTAAGATTATTTGCATAATAAAAATATTTTTAACATCACAAAAAGTTTCAAGGGAGATTTTAAAATAGATATCTCCTCTACATAAGAAACACAGAAAAGGTTTATAAACTCAAACCCAAAACACCAAAGTAAATGACAACAGGATCATACTTATCAATAATTACCTTAAATGTAAATGGGTTGAATGCCCCAACCAAAAGACAAAGACTGGCTGAATGGATATAAAAACAAGAGCCCTATATATGCTGTCTACAAAAGACCCACCTCAAATCTAGGGACACATACGGACTGAAAGTGAAGGGCTGGAAAAAGATATTTCATGCAAATGGAGACCAAAAGAAAGCAGGAGTAGCAATACTCATATCAGATAAAATAGACTTTGAAATAAAGGCCATGGAAAGAGACAAAGAAGGACACAACATAATGATGAAAGGATCAATCCAAGAAGAAGATATAACAATTATAAATATATATGCACCCAACATAGGAACACTGCAATATATAAGGCAAATACTAACAAGTATTAAAGGGGAAATTAACAGTAACACAATAATAGTGGAAGACTTTAATCCCCCATTCATACCTATGGATAGATCAAGTAAACAGAAAATTAGCAAGAAAACACAAACTTTAAAAGATACAATGGACCAGTTAGAACTAATTGGTATCTATAGGGCATTTTACCCCAAAACAATGAATTTCACCTTTTTCTCAACTGTACACAGAACCTTATCCAGGATAGAGCTCACCCTGGGCCATAAACCTAGCCTTGGTAAATTAAAAAAAAATTGAAAACACTTCAAGCATCTTTTCTGATCACAATGGGGTAAGATTAGATATCAACTACAGGGAAAAAAAAAAAAAAAAACTATTAAAAATACAAACATATGGAGGCTAATCAACATGCTCCTGAATAACCAACAAATCACAGAAGAAATCAAAATATGCATAGAAATGAATGAAAATGAAAACACAACAACCCAAAACCTATGGGATTCATTGAAAGCAGTGCTAAGGGGAAGGTTCATAGCAACAAGCTTACCTCAGGAAACAAGAGAAAAATCAAATGAATAACCTAATTTTATACCTTGCAACTAGAAAAAGAAGAAATGAAGAACCCCAGGGTTAGTAGGAAAGAAATCATAAAAATTAGGGAAAGCATAAATGAAAAAGAAACAAAAGAGATTATAGCAAAAAGCAACAAAACTAAAAGCTGGTTTTTTTGAGAAGATAAATAAAATAGACAAACCATTAGCCAGACTCATCAAGAAAAAAAGGGAGAAGAATCAAATTAACAAAATTAGAAATGAAAATAGAGAAATCACAACAGACAACACAGAAATACAAAGTCTCATAAGAGACTACTACCAGCAACTATACGACAATAAAATGGACAACTTGGAAGAAATGGACAAATTCTTAGTAAAGTATAACCTTCCAAAACTGAACCAGGAAGAAAGAGAAAATCTTAACAGACCCATCACAAGCATAGAAATCGAAACTGTAATCGAAAATTTTCCAACAAACAAAAACCCAGGACCGAATGGCTTCAGAAGTAAATTCTACCAAAAATTTAGAGAAGACCTAACACCTATCCTACTCAATCTCTTCCAGAAAATTTCAGAGGAAGGTAAACTGCCAAACACATTCTATGAGGCCACCATCACTCTAATACCAAAACCAGACAAAGTTGCCACAAAAAAAGAAAACTACAGGCCAATATCATTAATGAACATAAATGCAAAAATCCTTAACAAACTTCTAGCAAACAGAATCCAACAACATATTAAAAAGACCAAGTGGGCTTTATCCAAGGGATGCAAGGATTCTTCAATATTTTCAATATTCACAAATCAATCAATGTGATACACATTAACAAATTGAAAGAAAAAACCATATGATTATCTCAATAGATGCAGAGAAAGCCTTTGACAAATTCAACATCCATTTATGATAAAAAAAAACCCTCAAGAAAGCAGACATAGAAGGAACATACCTCAACAAAATAAAAGCCATATATGATAAACCCACAGCAAACATTATCCTCAATGGTGAAAAATTGAAAGCATTTCCCCTAAAGTCAGGAACAAGACAAGGGTGCCCACTCTCACCACTATTATTCAACATAGTTTTGGAAGTTTTAGCCACAGCAATCAGAAAAGAAAAAGAAATAAAAGGAATCCAGATTGGAAAAGAAGAAGTAAAACTCTCACTGTTTGCAGATGACATAATCCTCTACATAGAAAACCCTAAAGATACCATCAAAAAATTACTAGAGCTAATCAATGAATATAGTAAAGTTGCAGGATATAAAATGAACACATAGAAATCCCTTGCATTCCTATACACTAACAATGAGAAAACAGAAAGAGAAATTAAGGAAATGGAAATTCACCATTGCAACAAAAATAATAAAATCCTTAGGAATAAATCTACATAAAGAAAGAAAAGACCTATATACAGAAAACTATAAAACACTGATGAAAGAATTCAAAGATGATACAAATAGATGGAGAAATATACCATGTTCATGGATTGGAAGAATCAATATAGTGAAAATGAGTATACTACCCAAAGCAATCTATAGATTCAACGCAATCCCTATCAAGCTACCAATGGTATTTTTCACATAACTAGAACAAATAATTTCACAATTTGTATGGAAATACAAAAAACCTCGAAAAGCCAAAGCAATCTTGAGAAAGAAGAATGGAACTGGAGGAATCAACCTGCCTGACTCAGACTATACTTACAAAGTTATGTTCATTAAGACAGTATGGTCCTGGCACAAAAACAGAAATCTAGATCAATGGAACAAAGTAGAAAGCCCAGAGATAAATCCACGCACCCATGGACACCTTATCTTTGACAAAAGAGGCAAGAATATACAATGGAGAAAAGACAATCTCTTTAACAAGTGGTGCTGGGAAAACTAGTCAACCATCTGTAAAAAAAAAATGAAATGAGAACACTTTCTAATACCATACACAAAAATAAACTCAAAATGTATTAAAGATCTAGATGTAAGACCAGAAATTATAAAACTCCTAGAGGAAAACACAGGCAAAATACTCTCTGACATAAATCACAGCAGGATCCTCTATGATCCACCTCCCAGAGTAATAGAAATAAAAGCAAAAATAAACAAATGGGACCTAATTAAACTTAAAAGCTTTTGCACAATGAAGGAAACTATAAGCAAGGTGAAGAGAGCCTTCAGAATGGGAGAAAATGATAGCAAATGAAGCAACTGACAAAGAATTAATCTCAAAAATATACAAGCACCTCAATTTCAGAAAAATAAATGACCCAATCAAAAAATGGGCCAAAGAACTAAACAGACATTTCTTCAAAGAAGACATACATATGGCTAACAAACACATGAAAAGATGCTCAACATCACTCATTATCAGAGAAATGCAAATCAAAACCACAATGAGGTACCATGTCATGCTGGTCAGAATGGCTGTTATCAAAAAGTGTACAAACAATAAATGCTGGAGAGGGTGTGGAGAAAAGGGAACCCTCTTACACTGTTGGTGGGAATGCAGCCACAATGGAGAACAGTTTGGGGATTCTTTAAAAAACTGGAAATAGAACTGCCATATGACCCAGCAATCCCACTGCTGGGCATACACACCGAGGAAACCAGAATTGAAAGAGACACGTGTACCCCAGTGTTCATCCCAGCACTGTTTACAATAGCTAGGACATGGAAGCAACCTAGATGTCCATCGGCAAATGAATGGATAAGAAAGCTGTGGTATATATACACAATGGAATCTTAATGAGCTATTAAAAAGAATGCATTTGAATCAGTTCTAATGAGGTGGATGAAACTGGAGCCTATTATACAGAGTGAAGTCAGTCAGAAAGAAAAACACCAATACAGTGTATTAATACATATATATGGAATTTAGAAAGATGGTAACAATGCCCCTGTATGCGAGACAGCAAAAGAGACTCAGATGTAAAGAACAGACTTTTGGACTCTGTCAGAGAAGATGAGGGTGGGATGATTTGAGAGAATAGCACTGAAACATGTATATTACAATATGTGAAAGAGATTGCCAGTTTAGGTTCGATGCATGAAACAGGGAGCTCAGGGCCGGTGCACTGGGATGACCCTGAGGGATGGGATGGGGAGGGAGGTGGGAGGGGGGTTCAGGATGGGGGACACATATGCACCCATGGCTGATTCATGTCAATATATGGCAAAAACCACTACAATATTGTAAAGTAATTTGCCTCCAATTAAAATAAATAATTTTTTAAAATAAAATAAAACAGATAACTCTTTCTCTTGAATTTTAACTACATTTTGATTCCTCAAATTAGTTTCATGTAAACATTTAAAAATTCCATCAGTTTACAAATTTATAAATAAAAATAACAACATCTCTTTCTAAACATAGGGACAAATTTCATAGACATTAGTAACTGCCAACAAATAATTATAAAAATTATCATTTTTGATTGATAGATAACACTGATCACAGAAAATTTTCTCCATCTACCTTTAAACCCAAATGAAAAGAATAGATACTAAATGAGTTATGTTGTCTTAAGATATAACACCTTTTGAAAATATATGTATATTCTGTGATCTAGTGTTTCCTTTAGTTGTGAAAGATTGCAATATGATTCCACAAGAGTGTTGACTTGTGAAATAGCTGGAAACTCATTCTTGTCCTTAAACAGCCTTACATGGTTCAGCAGCTATCTACTGGTGAAATCAGATATTGATGATTGTTTTTTGATTTCTAACCTCTGTGTAATAGAGATTAAGTGCTACTTGAGTGAAGTCAATGTTGTCTAGTATTGTAACTCTAATAACTACATTAGAATCATTGGAGAGAAGTAGAGCAGGGGGAGTGTTTGATTGGGTGGCGGATTAGCACAACTGGCTTTCATGTCAATTATCTCCTTTATTAAATCCTAGATTAAGTAGTTTATAACCTGTGTGTCCGTTTTTGCTTGTCTAATTAGGTACTGGGTGCTACTGAATTTATTGGGTTTTATTTGTTAACCTGATCATTCTATCATTTTTGAGATTGAATCCAAGTACTGCATTTTGGACTCTTTTGAACTATGATGGCTACTCCATTTCTCCTAAGGGAATCTTGTCCAGAGTAGTAGATATAATGGTCATCTGAGTTAAATTCATGCATTCCAGTCCGTTTTAGTTCACTAATACCTAAAATGTCGATGTTCACACTTGCCATCTCCTGTTTGACCACTTTCAATTTACCTTGATTCATGCTTCTAACATTCCAGGTTCCTATGCAAAGAAGAAAAGGAAAGATATACCCATCTGAATGCAGAGTTCCAAAGGAGAGACAAGAAAACCTTCCTCAGTGATCAGTGCAAAGAAATAGAGGAAAACAATAGAATGGGAAAGACTAGAGATCTCTTCAAGAAAATTACAGATACCAAAGGAACATGTCATGCGAAGATGGGCACAATGAAGGATAGAAATGGTATGGACCTAAGAGAAGCAGAAGATATTAAGGAGAGGGGGCAAGAACACAGAAGAACTATACAAAAAAGATCTTCATGACCCAGATAACCACGATGGTGTGATCACTCACCTAGAGCCAGACCTCCTGGAATGTGAAGTCAAGTGGGCCTTAGGAAGCATCACTACAAACAAAGCTAATGGAGGTGATGGAATTTCCATTGAGCTATTTCAAATCCTAAAAGATGATGCTGTGAAAGGGTAGCACTCAATATGCCAGCAAATTTGGAAAACTCAGCAATGGCTACAGAATGGGAAAAGGTCAGTTTTCATTCCAATCCCAAAGAAGAGCAGTGCCAAAGACTGTTCAAACCACAGCACAATTGTACTCATCTCACACACTAGCATGATAATGCTGAAAATCCTTCAAGCCAGGCTTTAACAGTACTTGAACCGTGAATGTCCAGGTGTTCAAGCTGGACTTAGAAAAGGCAGAGGAACAAGAGACCAAATTGCCAACATCTTTTGGATCATCAAAAAAGCAAGAGGGTTCCAGAAAAACATCTACTTCTGTTTTATTGACTACCCCAAAACCTTTGACTGTGTGGGTCACAACAACTGTGGGAGATTCTTAAACAGATGGGAATACCAGACCTCATGACCTGTCTCCTGAGAAATCTGTATACAGGTCAAGAAGAAACAGTTAGAAATGGACATGGAACAACAGACTGGTTCCATATCGAGAAAGTAGTACATCAAGGCTGTAGGTTGTCACCTGGCTTATTTAACTTACATGCAGAGTACATCATGTGAAATGCCAGGCTGGATGAAGCACAAGCTGGAATCAAGATTGCTGGGAGAAATATCAATAACTTCAGATATGCAGATGATACCACCCTTATGGCAGAAAGTGAAGAGGAACTAAAAAGCCCCTTGATGAAAGTGAAAGAGGAGAGTGAAAACTTTGGCTTAAAACTCAACATTCAGAAAACTAAGATCATGGCATCTGGTCCTATCACTTCACGGCAAATAGATGTGGAAACAATGGAAATAGTGAGAGACTTTATTTTCTTGGGCTCCAAAATCACTGTAGATGGTAACTGCAGCCATGAAATTAAAAGACGCTTACTCCTTGGAAGAAAAGTTATGACCAACCTAGACAGCATATTAAAAAACAGAGACATTACTTTGCCAACAAAGGTCCATCTAGTCAAAGTTTTTTTTTTTTTTTTTTTACCAGGAGTCATGTATGGATGTGATAGTTGGACTATCAAGAAAGCTGAGCACTGCAGAATTGATGCTTTTGAACCGTGGTGTTGAAGAAGAGTCTTGAGAGTCCCTTGGACTGCAAGAAGATCCAATCAGTCCATCATAAAGGAAATCAGTCCTGAATATTCACTGGAAGGACTGATGTTGAAGCTGAAGCTCCAATACTTTGTCTACCTGATGCAGAGACCTGACACATTGGAAAATATCCTGATTCTGGGAAAGATTGAAGGTAGGAAGAGAAGGGGACAACAAAGGATGAGATGGTTGGATGGCATAACCTACTCAATGGACATGAGTTTGAGTAAGCCCCGGGAGTTGGTGATTGACTGGGAAGCCTGGCATGCTGCAGTACATGGGGTCACAAAGAGTCAGACATGTCTGAGTGACTGAAGTGAAGTGAATACTCTGCCAATGGTAACAATAAGTATTAATTGACATTTTTTGCATTGTGTCTTTGGAAGCAAAAATTACAGAAGACATTCCATTCAGCAACCTGAAAATAAATTAACAAAGAGATAGCAAAGCAATCAATTATGATTAGTAGTACTGTTAGTCATTCAGTTGTGTATGACTCTTTGGGACCCCATAGACTGTAGCCCACCAGGCTCCTCTGTCCATGGAATTCTCCAGGCAAGAATATGGAAGAATTCACCAGGGGATCTTCCCAACCCAGGGATCGAACCCAGGTTTCCCACATTCCAGGCAGATTCTTTGCTGTCTGAGCCACTAGGAAAGCCCCATTAGAAACTTGGAAAAGATTGGGAAAGTTACTCTGAGAAATACAATGAAACTGAATTTTATTATTTTCAGTCAGGTAAATCTACATAGAAAGCCACATTTGGAAAAAAAGAAAAAGAAGCTTAAATTTTGTAGACAGAACAAAGGGAATGAGTTGAATGACTACAGAGACTTTTGTCATGGAGCTACGTGAGCTTGATGCATTCATCTCCCTCTAGAAATCTACCTGTCAAGCAGATGAGAAGGCTTATATTTGCTGATCAGATGTACTCAACTCAGGATGTATTAAAGAGATAATGTCAATTTTTTCACAAGGTATTTTGATACTCAAGTGATGGTCATGTAATGGGATACTAAGTGCACTTTTTCTATTGCACATATAACTAACCCAAAACTGAAGACATAGAAACTTTATAATTTTGACATTTGGAAAAAAGAAAAAAAACAATCAGTGCTGGATAGCTCTCCACATCCTTTAAAGATGTTCCAATCATCATTAGAGTTAGGTTTTGCTAACTCTGCAACTACCTCTTCCTTGTCCCTGCACCAAACACACACACCTTTTATCTCTACAGGCAGGTCATTCAGGGAAGAAAAGATCATTTCATTATTCTTATAGCTGATTGACATGCAGTGGCCCTTTCTTTTTCCTGTGCGGGCTGGGGAATACTCCACCTTTACCCACTCCAAGTAGTGAGAGGAGGCACTGAGGAAGGGCCAGCAACAAGGGAGGCCAGAGCTCCTTCCCACACCTGGATGCTTGCTGCTGCTGAGGAAGTAAGTGACATTTACTAACATCAGAATAGATTGTGGCGAGGTCATCCTCTAGAAACCATGACTACTACCTCCTATCATTTTGGTTCTAGGACATAGGTTTGATTCTGGTCACTACTGTATGCTATTTGCCTGCAAAATTCTGACAGCGGGATGCTTGTTAAAGAGCCACATTATGAAGCTAATAAAGATTTGAATGCTTCCTATTATGAAGCAAATGGCCCATGCCTGGAATAAGAATCCCATGATTTCCCCATAGTTTTCAATGGTTCTTGGAAACCTGGAAAGCACAGTAATGGTTTCTGTGGCTCCCTCTGAACAAACTTAATGGTAAAATGGGCATTATAAGAGATGGCATAGGTGGCTTCCAAAAAAAGATTTCCCACTAAAATCTGGGGTTGGCAGCATGGTCTACTGCCAGTGACTGAGAGCGACTGGGCTGAGCCTGCCTGAGGAGGTGTTAGTGATGCTTGAGGCAGCATAAAGGAGGACATTTAATATCATGAGACTTTGAATGAGAGTATTCTAATCCTTAGCTTATTTAGAGGTAAAGCCTGTTGTTACCTAGTAAAGGATGAGATTGATTGAAAAAGCAAAGGCAATGAGCATAATATTTATAGAGAACCTAGTGGTAGTTGAGCTGTTATTATTGAGTCTCTGCTGTGGTTACCATTCCTTACTGTAATTCCCTGTGCTGGGCATATTGTGACCTAGTGGAATGCCCATTCCTGCAGGCATAGACATGAGGGACAGGGACCTTCTTGGAGACTTCTGTTTAAGAGAAGCTAGAATTAGGTAAGTGTTAGTTTGATAAAGGGCAGAGTGATTTCTGGGCATAGAATCGTATCAAAATGACATCTAGGTACCATGTCCTTCTGTCTGAGTCGGCAGAAGACCATGAGGTCTGGGATAGGAAAAGAATAAACAAAAAGAAACATCTTTTAATAAAACTTATGCCATATATGGCACTTCCCTGGTGACTCAGCTGGTAAAGAATCTGCCTGCAATGCAGGAGACCTGGGTTAAATTCCTGGGTCTACAAGATTCCCTGGAGAAGAGAAAGGCAACCCACTCTAGTATTCTTGCCTGGAGAATTCCATGGACAGAGGAGCCTGTCCAGCTACATTCCATGGGGTCACAAAGAGTCAGACAAGACTGAATGCCTGACACACACATGCCATATATTACAACTAAACAGTAGCATTACTGTGATATTTCTTATTGAGCAAACTGTGAAACTAAATAGAACATACATAAGTCAGAGGGAAAAATTTTGGAAATTTGATAAAGAAAATGACAGATTTCAGGTATAAGAGGTATAATTTCAGGGACATCCAGGAATTAGGAGAAAGACATTATAGAGGCCAATATGTTCTACAATAATAATGGATGCAAGAATTAGTGTAAAGTATGTTGTCTTTTACCTAATGTTAAAATCTTATTCAAATTCTCATGAGCAGTTTGAATAGGTAAAGCTAAAATGAGAAGTTTTGCATTTTTTGATGGTAGTCTTTTTGTCCTGTGCAATCCTAACCCACCCAGTTTATAATTTATACTCTGAGAAGGAATTTTGAATGATTGTGTCCTATACAGTCTCTTTTGTACTACAGATACTCAGTTTATGTTAAATATCTTGTGTAAATGGACAACGTGGAAGAAATGGACAAATTCTTAGAAAAGTACAACTTTCCAAAACTCAACCACGAAGAAACAGAAAATCTTAACAGACCCATCACAAGCACGGAAATTGAAACTGTAATAAAAAATCTTCCAGCAAACAAAAGCCCAGGTCCAGACGGCTTCACAGCTGAATTCTACCAAAAATTTAGAGAAGAGCTAACACCTATCCTGCTCAAACTCTTCCAGAAAATTGCAGAGGAAGGTAAACTTCCAAACTCATTCTATGAGGCCACCATCACCCTAATACCAAAACCTGACAAAGATCCCACAAAAAAAGAAAACTACAGGCCAATATCACTGATGAACATAGATGCAAAAATCCTAAACAAAATTCTAGCAATCAGAATCCAACAACACATTAAAAAGATCATACATCATGACCAAGTGGGCTTTATCCCAGGGATGTAAGTATTCTTCAATATCTGCAAATCAATCAATGTAATACACCACATTAACAAATTGAAAAATAAAAACCATATGATTATCTCAATAGATGCAGAGAAAGCCTTTGACAAAATTCAACATCCATGTATGATAAGAACTCTCCAGAAAGCAGGAATAGAAGGAACATACCTCAACATAATAAAAGCTATATATGACAAACCCACAGCAAACATTATCCTCAATGGTGAAAAATTGAAAGCATTTCCTCTAAAGTCAGGAACAAGACAAGGGTGCCCACTTTCACCATTACTATTCAACATAGTTTTGGAAGTTTTGGCCACAGCAATCAGAGCAGAAAAAGAAATAAAAGGAATCCAAATTGGAAAAGAAGAAGTAGCAATCAGAGCAGAAAAAGAAATAAAAGGAATCCAAATTGGAAAAGAAGAAGTAAAACTCTCACTATTTGCAGATGACATGATCCTCTACATGGAAAACCCTAAAGACTCCACCAGAAAATTACTAGAACTAATCAATGATTATAGTAAAGTTGCAGGATATAACATCAACACACAGAAATCCCTTGCATTCCTATACACTAATAATGAGAAAACAGAAAGAGAAATTAAGGAAACAATTCCATTCACCATTGCAACGGAAAGAATAAAATACTTAGGAATATATCTACCTAAAGAAACCAAAGACCTATATATAGAAAACTATAAAACACTGGTGAAAGAAATCAAAGAGGACACTAATAGATGGAGAAATATACCATGTTCATGGATTGGAAGAATCAATATAGTGAAAATGAGTATACTACCCAAAGCAATTTATAGATTCAATGCAATCCCCATCAAGCTACCAACGGTCACAGAGCTAGAACAAATAATTTCACAATTTGTATGGAAATACAAAAAACCTCAAATAGCCAAAGCTATCTTGAGAAAGAAGAAGGGAACTGGAGGAATCAACCTACCTGACTTCAGGCTCTATTACAAAGCCACAGTTATCAAGACAGTATGGTACTGGCACAAAGACAGAAATATAGATCAGTGGAACAAAATAGAAAGCCCAGAGATAAATCCACGCACATATGGACACCTTATCTTTGACAAAGGAGGCAAGAATATACAATGGATTAAAGACAACCTCTTTAACAAGTGGTGCTGGGAAAACTGGTCAACCACTTGTAAAAGAATGAAACTAGAACACTTTCTAACACCATACACAAAAATAAACTCAAAATGGATTAAAGATCTCAACATAAGACCAGAAACTATAAAACTCCTAGAGGAGAACATAGGCAAAACACTCTCTGAAATACATCACAGCAGGATCCTCTATGACCCACCTCCCAGAATATTGGAAATAAAAGCAAAAATAAACAGATGGGACCTAATTAAACTTAAAAGCTTCTGCACATCAAAGGAAACTATCAGCAAGGTGAAAAGGCAGCCTTCAGAATGGGAGAAAATAATAGCAAATGAAGCAACTGACAAACAACTAATCTCAAAAATATACAAGCAACTCCTACAGCTCAACTCCAGAAAAATAAATGACCCAATCAAAAAATGGGCCAAAGAACTAAATAGACATTTCTCCAAAGAAGACATACAGATGGCTAACAAACACATGAAAAGATGCTCAACATCACTCATTATCAGAGAAATGCAAATCAAAACCACTATGAGGTACCATTTCACGCCAGTTAGAATGGCTGCAATCCAAAAGTCTACAAGCAATACATGCTGGAGAGGGTGTGGAGAAAAGGGAATCCTCTTACACTGTTAGTGGGAATGCAAACTAGTACAGCCACTATGGAGAACAGTGTGGAGATTCCCTAAAAAACTGGAAATAGAACTGCCTTATGATCCAGCAATCCCACTGCTCGGCATACACACTGAGGAAACCAGAAGGGAAAGAGACACGTGTACCCCAATGTTTATCGCAGCACTGTTTATAATAGCAAGGACATGGAAGCAACCTAGATGCCCATCAGCAGATGAATGGATAAGCAAGCTGTGGTACATATACACAATGGAGTATTACTCAGCCATTAAAAAGAATACATTTGAATCAGTTCTAATGAGGTGGATGAAACTGGAACCTATTATACAGAGTGAAGTAAGCCAGAAGGAAAAACACCAATACAGTATACTAACGCATATATATGGAATTTAGAAAGATGGTAACAATAACCCTGTGTACAAGACAGCAAAAGAGACACTGATGTATAAAAAAATAAATGAATAAAATAATGTAAGTTATTTTTTTTTAATTTTTGCAAATGTTTCTGTGTAACAGTATTGCAAGTACTTTGACAGGCTTAAATAATGACTCTGAAACCATGATAAAAACATAATGCTCTAGACATATTCTGTTCAAAGATATTTTATACAACAAATGATATGTAAGATAAATTATAGCAGGGATTATAATTTCTCAAATGTACAACAAATTCCTTGGGATGAATATATGCTTGTGCTCAGTTGCTCAGTCATATCTGACTCTTTGTGGCCCCATGGACTATAGCCTGCCAGACCCCTCTGCCCATGGAATTTTCCAGGCAATAATACTTTCATGTGATGCCATTTCCTACTCCAGGGGATCTTTTCAACCCAGGAATTGAACCCCAATCTCTGGAGTCTCCTGTATTGGCAGGTGGATTCTTTACCACTAGCACCATACTGAACATAATTTTAAAAGTTTTCATGTAAGGTGCATTCATTCAGCCACCAATGAGCAGGTATATTTTATAGATGTCTAGTGATTTGTTTTGTGATAATCTCTTTCTAAATAAAATCCTTCACTTTAATTTGTTCTATCTTAGCCACTACTATTGATGTTAAATTTTTATAGTATCATTGATTATTAACCAGATTATAACATCATTGATTATTAACTCTAAAAACTTGGGGGAAGTAATGAAAAAGATAAATCATTATGAACCAAGATGCCAAAATATTAGAAACTATAATATAATAGCTTTTCACTAGTGACACCTCAAAGGGAAGTATAAATCTCATCTCAGGAAATTAAAAACAGATTTTCTTATGCACATGTTCTAGTCCATAGATTGAAAGCCCATGTTATATTTTACAGTAGAAAATGTGCTCTGAGTGTCCCAAGATGATATGTTTAATTTAATGTGTATATTGAATTAGAAACTTAACAATAAGGAAAATAATTACTGATAGAGTGCAGAGAACAAAATAAACCTTGGTTGATGAATCTCAGATCAGAAATGTACCTGTTATTAAGGGCCCCCATAGCACAGTTCCAATACAGGTAAATTATTTCCAACATAAAATATTACCCTATCTTATCATCTGTAAAATAGTTAGAAACTGTCAAAGAATATATCTGTGAAGACTTTCATTAAATAAAAAAAAGGTACAGGAAAATGAACATGACTTGCCATATCTATTTTATTCTTCTTTCACCATTTTTACAAAATAGGAGCAACCATCAAATTTCAGACGTTACAGTCAGATTCTGGTTAACATGTATTTCTGAAGAAATACATGAGCTGAAAGGATGCAGTTCCATTTTCTAGTGGTCTACAGGGAAATTTCACTTATGGATACTTCTTGGCTTTGACTATGTCATTTTCTGAACCTGACATAAATCAGAGGAAGTGGAAATTTAAGGGAAATAACAATCTAATTTATATTTGCCATGGCATATAGTCATAATGGTGTTTTTCCTAAGTTTTAAATGCATAAGTGACTTGGCTTTCAGTATTTAGAACATGTCCACAATGCTTAAAAAAAATTGTTTCTAAATCCCTTTTATTTTTTCCACTGAAGAGTTGTTGTATTCTATAATTGAAAAAGCATGTAATAGTAGGAAAAATGTAATATGATCAATATAGACTGTGATGGTCTTAAGGTATTTTAGAACTAGTAAGAAATCATTTTTTTTCTTATAATCTTCTACTCCTTGCATAAGCCTTTCATTTTATTGATTTTTTTTGTCACTGTTAATAAATTCTTCAAGTCTGGTACATATAAGTGATTGACGTTTTAGGGTTTGCTTTTTCTAGCATGTATTTTCACCTATTTCCCTTTTTGTCTTCCTTCATAAGAAATTCTTACTATCCTGCAAGTAATTACTTATGAGACAGAATAGCTTCTGAAAGACAATATTTCGTGACAAAAAAAATAGCAGATCAAGTGCTGTGTCCTCCCTGAGAGATAACAGACTTGCTCTGCATTATGCAGCAAATGGTCTTACCTTTGCTCAAGCAAAAAATGATTCATTATCTTAGGTGCAATAATCATTTAACTCAAAGTTGCCTTCTTCACATTTTGTTAGCATTTAGATTTTTTCAACCTATTTTAAATTAATTTTATCTGTTTACTTTATTTAGATATTATGTTATATAGATGCAAGATACAAATTTAATTATAGAAAAAATAAAATCTATTGTTGCAGTCACTCAGTCATGTCCGACTCTTTGTGACCCCACAGGACTGCACCAAGCCAGGCTTCCCTGTCATTCACCATCTCCTGAAGTTTGCTCAAACTCATGTCCATTGAGCCAGTGATGCCATCCAACCATCTCATCTTCTGTTGCCCCCTTCTCCTCCTGACTTCAATCATTCCCAGCATCTAGATCTTTTCCAATGAGTCAGCTCTTCACATCAGGTGGCCAAAGTGTTGGAGCTTTGGCGTCACTATCAGTCCTTCCAATGAGTACTCAGGGTTGATTTCCTTTAGGATTGACTGGTTTGAACTCCTTACTGTCCAAGGGACTCTCCAGAGTCTTCTCCAGCACCACAGTGTGAAGGCATCAGTTCTTTGGCGCTCAGCCTTTTTTATTGTCCAGCTCTCACATCCGTGAGATGTAATATAACATTTATCCAAATGAATGTATTGAATTCAGTATATGCTGGGTACTTTGAGTATATAAATATGGGATCTGATACTACAGCTTTTGGTGTTAACATAAATATTCCAACCCTTTGATATAAAGGCTTTATGGTTTGGGAGATTAAAATTTATTCTCTGAAGTATTCAAAGGAACATGTGTGAATACTGGGTAGAAATATAGAACAGCATTCAACTATAAGGATTGTCAACCTATATATCCTTACAATTCTAGAAAGTGTAAATCTGCCAGTAAGAAAATTTATCTGTCTCCAAAACATTTTATTAATTAGATTTTCAGTGCAATGAAGATGCTGTAGAGGATCCAAAGAAAAATGCTTAGCAGTTGGAAATAGAAATCTGTAACATGGCATAAATGTCTGATTTAGGAAAGCTGTCATTAAAAAGTTACCAAAACAGCCAATATGAAGAGATACTCAAGGAACCCACACATATGAAGGCCCTTTGGAGGGCAATGACAACCGACAAATACAGGAGGGAAATGAGTAGGGATAAGTGATGTTACATGACTGGCTAATTCTCTTTCCTTCTGCCCTCCTCCCCAGCATGATGGAGATGTTCCATGTACCTGGATGAAAGGTACACAATGCTCTTCAGTATTTACAAACACATATATGTGCTCACACACACACACACTGACAGGCCTATGTTCCAGAATCCAGATTAAGATAGAAACATTTTCAACATCTCAAAAAATACTTTTCCCCTTTCCAGGTGAGTTAATGCCTCCAACATCATCAGTGCCTAACATTTGGGCTTCTATTATCATGTTCCATACTTTTAGAATATACCTTCTCTACTCAATAGTGTTTTTTGTGTTGTTTTAATTCATAGTAAACATATGTATAAATTACAAAAAAAAATGAAAGACAATTGTGTACTCATCAACTATGTTAAAAATTAGAACACTGAGTGTAATATGCTGTAGATTCATCCATACTATTGCAAATGGCAGGATTTCATTTTTTCTTATGGCTGAGTCATAGTCCAATATATGTGTGTGTGTGTGTGTGTGTGTGTGTATTGCATTATTTTTATCCATTCATCTGTTGATGGACACTAAGTTTGTTAGGGTCAATTAATCTATAATGAAGGAGACAAGTATATACAATGGAAAAACATAGTCTCTTCCAATAAGTGGTCCTGGAAACACTGGACAGCCACATGTAAAACAATAATATTAGAACATTATCCCACACCATATACACAAATAAACTAAACATTGATTAAGTACATAAATATAATATGAATATCATAAAATTCCTAGAAAAAAACATAGAACATTATTTGACATAATTCATGGCAGTATTTTTTTGGATCTGTCTCCCCTGTCTAGTCAAAGGAAACAAAAATGAAAATAAACACATTAGACCTAATTAAACTTAAAAGCTTTCACACAGCAAAGGAAACTACTCACAAAATGAAAAGATAGCCTATTGAAATATCTGAGGAGAAAATGTTTGCAAATGATATGACTGACAAGGAGTTAATATAAAAAAACATGAATAGCTCATACAACTCAATATAAAAAAGTAAAACCCAATTAAAATATAGGCAGAAGACTTGAATAGATATTCTTCCAAAGAAGATACACAGATATAAACAGATACATAAAAATATGTTCAAAACCACAATGAGATATCACCTCACAAATATGAGAATGGCCATAAACAAAAACTCTACACGTAACAAATGAGGGAGAGGATATTGAGAAAGGGAATCCTAGTACACTGATGGGGGAAAGTATGATGGGAAAGCCACTAAGGAACTTAGTATGAATATTCCTCAAAAAACTAAAAATAGAACTACTATATGATCCAGGAATTCCCCTGTTGGGTATATATCTGAGGAAAATGAAAACACTAATTCAAAAAGATACATGTAGCCCACAATACTATATATAAAACACATAATAAACAAGGATCTACTGTGTGTGTATACATATATATATACATATACATATATATATATACGTATACATATATATATATACGTATACATATATATATACATATATATATACATATATATATATATATATAGGCTTCCCTGGTGGCTCAGAGGTTAAAGCATCTGCCTGCAATGCGGGAGACCTGGGTTTGATCCCTGGGTGGGGAAGATCCCCTGGAGAAGGAAATGGCAACCCACTCCAGTATTCTTGCCTGGAGAATCCCATGGACGGAGAGGCCTGCTGGGCTACAGTCCACGGGGTCACAAAGAGTTGGACACGACTGAGCGACTTCACTCACTCACTCACTGTATATATAGAACAGGAAACTCTACTCAATACTCTGTAATTACCTACGTGGGAAAATAATCTGAAAAAGAACAAATATATGTGTATATATATTTCAATCACTCTGCTGTACACCTGAAATACTGTACATAGTATTGTAAATCAGTTATATTCCTATATAAAACAAAAATTAAAAAAATATATTTTTAAATAAATAAATTTAAATTAATTATAAAAACAAATGAAAAAACCAAAAAGATACATACAGCCCAATGTTCAGAGCAGCACTATTTATGAGTCAAGATATGAAAGCAACCTATTAAATGCTTTTTAATATAACTTCCTTTTCCCTACACCTTTGTTTTCCATCTACTACTCAGAAACACTCTCAGCTCCTCTTTCTAGAAAACTTCCTCCTCCAATCAATCTGTCCTGCTAAGGCTAACTCTTACTACTATATCTAAACTTGCAATAAGACCCTCATTACCACCCATGTCCATACTCTTCAGCTATCTTATACTTTTGCCATGAAAATGTTAATTTTCCAACAAACTACATAGCTTACTTATTTATTGTGTCTATTATCAATCTCCTGCTAGAATGAAAACTTCATAAGGGTATGGATCCTTGTTTCTTTTATCTTGTTTCTTACAGGTATAGAATGGCACCATACCTGTAGTTCACCATCAATAAATATTTTTCTATGGCAGCTTGTGAGCCAAGCATTTTATTCCAGCACCTTGAATATTTCTCCGTCTCCTCCTACTCCACAGTCCCTGTCCTTTACCACTCTCTTTGCATCTGTTTATGAAAGTCTCAGTGCTGTCTTTTAAAAGCCTAGGTTGGGGGCAAGATGATGAGGATGAGGATTTGATATGAAATTGGCTTCTCTCTGAGGCACTGGAGAGGAAGGACATTTGTAAATACTCCCAAAGCAATTATTTATTTTTCTTTCTCATAAACCCAATGGTTTTATTGTATTACTATTATATTATTTTTTCTTAACTGCAAAGAAAAGGCATTAGAAAAAAATTAAGTTCCTTGCCTGACACTTAAAAATATCATATGTTAGGATAAGAAGTAAATGGAGCAAACTGCAGGACAAAAATCATTGAATTATCTTCCAAATTATTCAATGACTCCCTATTGTCATACTAATTAGCCTTATATACCTAAATTATGACAAATACTTACTTTTCCACTTTATATTTAACAAAAGTTTTTAAGCTTTATGTCCTATTTATTTCTTAAATGTAATTTAAACCCACAGCAAATTGAACTACAGGAAACTGCATAGACAGGTTTGATAGGATATCATAAATGTTTTCAGAAAGACTTGAATGGAAGGTAGTGATGCTGAGTTTCTAGAGGTATATGTGGGATGGATGCAAGTCAGGCGAATCTGTGTAAAAATCTAAACTCAAACACTCCCTTGTTTGCAGGAACCTGAGGACTGAAGATATTCAAGTTAATTCAAAATACAAACACAAATGATTATTTTGATGGACTATTTTAAACTATAAAGAATTATATGCAAAGTCCATGCTTTTTTGAAAAAAATGGTTAGGACCAAATTTAAAGTCATTCTATTCACTGATGTCTTAACACTGGTTATTGTAGAATCTGTAAATAATACATGAAGTATAAAATCTCAACAACCAAAAAGTTAGTATTACTATTTCATACTTTATAAAATTTCTTTGGCTCAAGTCCCACAGATGTATGACAGTGAATATGTCAAATGATTTATATTTTTCATCTTGGGAGAATATTTGAATTCTCAACTCTGAGGAAACATAGAATGTAAAATTTCCATTTAGAGTAAACAGAAGTTCAAGAATTGCTGACAGGCCTACAAATGATTAAGCTGCACCAATAAAGAATTTATTAGAAATATGGAAACTTTACATGCTTGGAGAGACTTTCCTGCTGAGCCAGGTTAATGGGTTCAGATAAGCTTGTAGCCTAAGTAGGTTCTTCACTACTTAGATTTTTCCTTTAAGGGCCCCTCCAGGTGTGTCTGCTGCGACAGCAGTTTTAGTACTTCAACAACACTTTTCAACCTTTTGATTTCATTTTAGCTGCTGTGATTAAATAGACACACATCACTTGCTGTGCCACAGCAAAAGAAGCTTGTGGTTCACCTTTGCTGAATTAGTACCCACTGAGCACTGCAAATATTTAAAATGTCACTCTATTTGATAATGTCAGAAAGGGCTGCAAATACCACCACATAGCACCAAAGAAGCACTCATTACCGACAAAAGAACATTTAACATCTCTCTTCTTCAAGGAAAAATGAGAGTTAAATAGAAACAGTAAAACTCTGATGAAGTTACTAAGGCCAGAAAATTTAATAACCATAAATGGGACTTTAGGCTTATAACTCACTGCTTTAGTACATTCTCTCACAAAATTGTTCTGTTGCTGATCTTAAACATAGTGCTGTTGCAGGAGAATTAATTTATATTGACACAAGATTAGAGAGTTCTTACAACAAAATCTATCTGATGTCATTCTTGAGCGAACTGCAGATATTTGTCTCAAGAGCCAAGCTTCAAGTGGAGTCTTCATATTTCAAGTGATGTCTTTATTTAATGCTCAAGTATTTAATTCCAAAAGGCAATAAAGGAAGACACCATACCAATGTGAAGCTTGGAAATATCAGCAAAACCATAGACCACCCAGGAGTTTCAAGATCTTTCTATCACTCAGACCCAAAATGCAACTATGTTCAGAGGATATTTTTGTTTTGTTTAGGTTAAAGTTACAGCACTAGTGGTAAAAAACCCGCCTGCCAATGCAGGAGACATGAGATGCTGGTTCGATCCCTGGGTTGGGAAGACCCCCTGGAGAATGGAAGGGCAACCTACTCCAGTATTCCTGCCTGGAGAATCCCATGGACAGAGGAGTCTGGAGGAATACAGTCCAGAGGGTCACAAAGAGTCCAGGACCACTTAAGTGACTTAGCACACAGCACATCAATACACAGTGAATAAAATTTCAAACTTGTTTTGCACTCACATATGTATGAATGAGTATAAAAGGCTTAACTTCTCTATGAAAACACGCAGGTCATTCCTCAAGCAAAGAACATTTAGAAGCAAGTGTTCCTTGTCTGCGGGCAGCTCTGATCCAAAGGCAGTGTACAGTCCAGAAGGGCAACTCTGCAACATTTACCAAACTTTTCCAAGGCCATCTGAGTCACTATCATTCTTGCCTTTGGAAAAGGGGGAAAAGCTCTAGACTTTCTCTCAAAACGTAATGTGGAAGTTGTACATCTCCCTTTCTCTCATATTGTATTTGTTTGAACTTAGTCAATAATCACACTTAGCTACAATTCTGCAAAATAGAATCTAGTGTCCAAGAAGTGGGCAAGGAAATTAATTTCCCTTCACAGAATATTTGCTCGTCAATGTGCTTCAAAGTGATTCTACTCTGTCATTACATAGGAAAAAGGATAAGATTTTGAATTGAACCTGACAAACAGAGAGAAGAATATGTGAACAGAGATGTCAAAAATATTCCAATATTGGTAAATATACAATTCTCATATAAAATTTTAAAATAATATTGAGACAGCCATTTCAGCTGGTCACACATCTCTATTAATGAACCCAACATTATTTTTATTTAAAAAAAACAGTAAATTTTATTTTTGTCATTAAACACTTCTAATGTAATGTCAAAAAATTAAAAGATAGAATCAAACTTAAAATGTAGTGAATACTTATAATGATCAAAAGTTTGAAAACTATAAGAAATTCATGTTTGAAAGTAAAAGATTATGAACTGCATTATATTTCCAGTATTTGCTTTATTTTTATTTTATATATAAGGCTCCACCCTCAAAACCACTCCAGTCTAGAGATTTCTTTAAGTTGCTACATAATAGATGTTGAACATTTACTCAACAGTATTTTGGAAAGGAATTTTGTGCTTGACAGAAAATTCCCCAAGTCTATTTTCACTCTATGAATATTAGAATTATTCTTCTCAACTGGTGTTTGCATGCTTTCAATAAACACAAATTATCATCATATTTCCTTTAAACTATCTCTGAACCATGCTATTGAAAGGTTACTTTCTTTGGAAAAGAATAGTCTAATTAAATGTGTCACAATTAAAATAGTAGGAGTGGAGATCTATGATGTAGAAAAAAGCTCTGTCTAGTCTGTGTAGAATGCTACTTCAAATTGAGTGCTAAAGCTGATCATTATTATTCTCCCCACATGAGTCAATCCCTCTAATTCGTTAATCATTTCACTGACTTTCTTAGAAGTCCCCCCGCTTTGTATTTACCACAACCATTTTTCTAACACGTTACATATAAAAGATATCATTGTTTTTAGTCTTAACCAAAAAATCAAGGAGTGATATACTATCACATTTTCAGAGTTGGTAATTGTTCTTAATTTTTTAATTTATGTCAACTCAGCAGTTATAATAAAAATTCCTTCTCATTATCAGAATTTCATATGGCTGATTCTTGTTGAGATTTGACAGAAAAAACATTCTGTAAAGCAATTATCCTTCAGTAAAAAAAAATAGATAAAAAAAGAATTCCAATTCTTCCAAGTATAATACTCATAATTCATTCATTTTTGTCATACAGTGAATATTTCTTGAGTTCCTACTAAGTGCCTACTAAGGATAGGGGCTTCCATGATGAGGACAAAGAGACACAGAATCTGTTTTCACAGAGTTTATGAGTTTATGGTCCAGTAGAGAAGACAGGTGTCAAATATTTAAATACAAGAGTCGAATATTTAGATACAAAACTTAGATGTAAAAATCACTTTGAAGAAGAGTTACTAAGGGATTCTCTAATCTACAATAAAGAAAACTGACCTATTCAGTGAGGAAAGGAAGCACTCCCTAAAGATGATCTGATTAAGCTACGATTCAGGGAAACACTGGAAGTAATTAGGTAAAAGCTAAGGCTAAGAGAAGTGTCAGAGGGTAAAAGTCTGTGTCATAAAATCAGAATAGGTGCATCCTGGAAAACTAGATATAAATGGTCTTTGAAAAAGCATGTTACAAACACAAGGGATGTAGGGGGAAATTACAAAACTAAGCCATATCAAGAATTTGTTTCTTTACCTGGCTCTTAGAATTATTTTAAGCAGGTGGGTGATAGTAAATATGTCACTCTTACAAACAGTTGACTATGAAAGTGAGAGAGCTAATTCTTCAATTCAGGTCAGTTGCTCAGTCATGTCTGACTCTTTGTGACCCCATGGACTGCAACATGCCAGGCTTCCCTATCCATCACCAACTCACAGAGCTTGCCCAAACTCATGTCCATAGAGTCAGTGATGCCATCCAACCATCTCTTCCTCTGTCATCACCTTTTCCTCCTGCCTTCAATCTTTCCCAGAATCAGGGTCTTTTCCACTGAGTCAGTTCTTCACATCAGGTGGCCAAAGAATTGGAGTTTCAGCTTTAGCATCAGTCCTTCCAATGACTATTCAGAACTGGTTTCCATTAGGATGGAGTGGTTGGATCTCCTAGCAGTCCAAGGGACTCTCAAGAGTATTCTCCAACAACACAATTCAAAAGCACCAATTCTTCAGTGCTCAGCTTTCTTTATAGTCCAACTTTCACATCCATATATGACCACTGGAAAAAAACATACCTTTGACTAGAAGGTAGGTCAATAAGGAGACCAGGGCCCTCAAGGAGGAGAAAGGAACAGACATTTTTTTCCTACATTGCTTTGTCTTAGTCACATAAGCATTTTTTTTTTATTAAACTCTGCGTTGTTATGACAACAATCTATTTCACCTAAGATTAACTTTCTTTAAGCTGAGAGCTAATGATTTCACAACAAACAACATGTCTTGCTCAAACTATGTTTTTCTTTAAGCTCTGTGCTAATGATTACATAACAACAGTGTATCTTGACCAATAATATGTTTCTCCTTCTTATTAAAAACCTTCTGACTAATCCTGTTATTTTAAGATGTATGTTGTGGGCATGAGTCTGGTAAGACCTTTATAACCTTGAGATATTCTTTTGATCTATTGTTTGTAACCAATTGAAAAAGTATATAAGCCCCACCCCAGCTAGTGAGTGGGGCACTATCCACCCTCTTCTGATGTCTATGTCAGAAGCTTTCTCTATCCCTTTTTCACTGTAATAAAACTTTAGCTCCACAGAGCTCTAAGTGAACTGAAGCCGTAACTTTGGTCCTGAAGAGAAATTCTGTCCTTCAGGGATCACAAATCTGACACCATTCACTGTAAGCTATCAAAAGGCTGGGTGAGACCAAACAGCAACTGGAAGGACTACTGTATTCATTGTTTTTATTCATCTGTTGATATCTTTAAAGATGTTTGAATTAGAAATATCTGATTATGTTTAAAGATTTTTGAAAAGAAACAAAGGGGCTGAATACAGAAATAAGAGAAGGGTAATCAAAGTGGAGAGAGGTGTGAAGCCTCAGGTTACAAAATATTGATGGGAAAGAAGACTGTTTTTCAGTAGTGAAGGAGAAAACAGTGGGAGAGTTTAATAGCAAGGGTTTACATGTTCAGTGAAGCTAATATTAATTGACCTTCTGATAGCTTCCATCTTGTATGTAAAATAGGGGCTTCTTTGTCTGGAAACTGAGAAAATTGAAAGGTTTTAAAAAGTGCTTGCAGAAAGGAAAGAGTACATGTTAAGGAAGCAACTGGAAATGTTGATGCATTTCTTGCTGGGAGGCATCTCCTTTGGTGCATACTAATTTTATTGGGGTTATTACATCAACAGAAAGAAAAATAAATAAATGTATTTCTCTTTTCAGTATTCATCTGTATGTGAATGACACTAAAGTTTACAGAAAAACATCATATTAGACCAAAGACTCTTTTAAATTTATTATAAAATTTGAGATTGAAAACATTTTGACATTTAGATTGAAAAACTTTCCCTTTTATCAAATATGTCCCTTTCTATTTGACTAGAATATTATTTCAACTATCTTCAAATGTGTTTAGTACATAAATACTTTTTCAACAGCTTTTTTAGCTTAATTGCTAAAAGCAAGGCTTTTAGAAAAGACACTACAGTTTGTAAATTGTAAGTACTATATATACTGTATAAGAGTGTTTCAGATCCTTTTCTTGGATGCCACTTCTTCAAAACATTTTGAAGGAAGTTTCACATTCAAAAAGGAGAAATTAAAAAAAAAAAGTTGGCAAAAATATATCTAAGTGCATACTTCGCAAATGACTCAAATCTTTAAAAAACAGGGGTGAGAATAAAATGCAAAATCTATTAAATTTTAATCAACATTGTTCATATTGGTGTTATCATCATATACTCTAATTATACCAGGCACAGTAAATAAAAGGATTAGGCAGATTCTCTAACTACTATCAGATCAGATCAGATCAGTCGCTCATCTAACTACTATACTAAGAATCTAATAAAATCTCTTACTCCTTTCCCCAAAAGAATGAGTTGGTGTTTTCACAACATTTTTCTTTCTCTCTTTAACTTTGTTATAATTCAACTTCCTATAGAACAAGAAAATATCAAAAGGTGGTATCAGTGGTTTCATATTGACTTCAAGATAACAGATGGACAACAAATCATTAGAGATATATTCTCATCTCACTCAAGCTGAAATGTTTTTTGAAATGCCAATAAATTTTGAGTAGAAAAATGAACACATTTATTTCTGCAAATGTAGAAGGATCCTACATTTTCAAAGGTGAATTGTAAAATTATAGGTTTATGGTGATCCCCAAGCTTCTTTGCCTTATGTGTCTGGCATAATTGAGGATCTCACAGAACATGATTAATAACTGTTATCTATGGTAATATTTCTTGAAAGGGGAAATAAACTGAGGAAAGGAAACAGAGTCTGGTTACATATAAGAATGAAAATAGTGTATATGGTTCATGGAGACAAGATAAGTCATTTTGAAAAATATCTATCCATGTATCAAAAAAGTTCTTAAGGGGTAATAACCTTAAAACTGCCATTGAATATCACTAGTTTGTGACATTTGATTCTGGAGAAGAAATATGGCTTATTTACTGGCACATGTTTCTTTTAGTGGATACAAGAGAGAAAGAGAGACTCAGATATCAATCTCTGGGGAGACTCTGTTAGAGTTTCAACTAAGTTATTTCACTATTTTATTTAGAAATTTATTTACAGATATTTAGTTATTTCACCAATAGCTCAAGTGTCCATCAACAGATGAGTGGATAAACAAATTGTGGTGCAAAGAGACAGAGCCAGAACTGCCTTTGAGTTTTTCAGTGTCTCCTGCGGAGGTACAGATCAGCAGTGGGCTGCAGCAGGGGCAGGGGCTCCGGGTACAGCAGACCTGGGTGTGGCATAAACCCTCTTGGAGGAGGTCACCATTAACCCCACCATAGAGCCATCAAGTAGACAACCCACAAACTGCAGAACAATTATACCAAATAAATTCTTGCACTGTTAAAAAGTTTTAGGACCCACAACAGATTTCCCAACCTGCAGATTGGGCAAAGGGACTGAGAACCCCCAGGGAATTTGACTATGGAGGCCAGTGGAATTTGACTACAGAACTTACACAGGACTGGGGAAACAGACTCTTAGAGGGCACAAACAAAACCTTGTGTGCACCAGGACCCAGGAGAAAGGAATAGTGACCCCACAAGACATTGACCCAGGCTTTCCTGTGAGTGTCCAGGAGTTTCCAGCAGAGGCATGGGTCCGCAGTGATGTGCTGCAGGGTCATGGCACTGAATGCAGCAGTGCAGCAGTGTGTGCATGGTACCTTTTGAAAGAGGTTACCATTATCTTCATTACCTCCACCACAGTTTGGTTTCAGGGCAAACAACAGGGAAGGAACACAGCCACCCCACTCATCAACAGAAAATCGGATTAAAGATTTACTGAGCAAGGCCCTGCCCAACAGAACAAGACCCAGTTTCCCCACAGTCAGTCTCTCCCATCAGGAAGCTTCCATAAGCCCTTTATTCTTATCCTTCAGAGGAAAGACAGAATGAAAACCACCATCACAGAAAACTAATCAAACTGATCACATGGACCACAGCCTTGTCTAACTCAGTGAAACTATAAGCCATGCCATGTAGGGCCACCCAAGATAGACGGGTCATAGTGGAGAATTCTGACAAAACGTGGTCCACTAGAAAAGAGAATGGCAAAACACTTCAGTATTCTTGCCTTGAGAATCCCACGAACAGTATGAAAAAGCAAACTAGATAGGACACGGAAAAATGAACTGCCCAGGTAAGTAGGTGCCCAATATGCTACTGGAGAAGAATGGAGAAATAACTCCAGAAAGAGTGAAGAAATGGAGCCACAGCAAAAACAGCACCCAATTGTGGATGTGACTGATGATGAAAGTAAACTCCAATGTTGTAAAGAACAATATTGCATAGGAACCTGGAATGTTAGAACCATGTATTAAGGTAAATTCAGTTCAGTTCAATTCAGTTCAGTCACTTAGTCGTTTGGGACTCTTTGCAACCCCATGGACTGCAGCAAGCCAGGCCTCCTGTCCAATACCAACTCCTGGAGTTAATCAAACTAATGTCCATTGAGTCCGTGATGCCATCCAACCATCTCATCTTCTGTCATTCCCTTCTCCTGCCTTCAATATTTCCCCAAATCAGGGTCTTTTCAAATGAGTCAGTTCTTCGCATCAGGTGGACAAAGTATTGGAGTTTCAGCTTCAACATCAGTCCTTCCAATGAATATTTAGGACTGATTTCCTTTAGCATGGGCTTATTGGATCTCCTTGCAGTCCAAGGGACTCTCAAGAGTCTTCTCCAACACCACAGTTCAAAAGTATCAATTCTTCATCTCTCAGCTTTCTTTATAGTTCAATTCTCACATCCATACATGACTACTGGAAAAACCATAGCTTTGACTAGATAGACCTTTGTTGGCAAAGTAATGTCTCTGCTTTTTACTATGCTGTCTAGGTTGCTCACAACGTTTCTTCCAAGGAGTAGCAACTTTTAATTTCATGGCTGCAGTCACCATCTGCAGTGATTTGCAGTTCAGTTCAGTCGCTCAGTCGCGTCCAACTCTGCGACCCCATGAATCACAGCACGCCAGGCCTCCCTGTCCATCACCAACTCCCGGAGTTCACTCAAACTCACATCCATAGAGTCGGTGATGCCATCCAGCAATCTCATCCTTTGTCGTCCCCTTCTCCTGCCCACAATCCCTCCCAGCATCAGGGTCCTTTCCAATGAGTCAACTCTTCGCATGAGGTGGCCAAAGTATTGTAGTTTCAGCTTTAGCATCAGTCCTTCCAATGAACACCCAGGACTGATATCCTTTAGAATTGACTGGTTGGATCTCCTTGCAGTCCAAGGGACTCTCAAGAGTCTTCTCCAACATCATAGTTCAAAAGCATCAATTCTATGGCACTCAGCTTTCTTCACAGTCCAACTCTCACATCCATACATGACCACTGGAAAACCCATAGCCTTGACTAGACAGATCTTTGTTGGCAAAGTAATGTCTCTGCTTTTTGATATACTATCTAGGTTGGTCATAACTTTCCTTCCAAGGAGTAAGTGTCTTTTAATTTCATGGCTGCAATCACCATCTGCAGTGATTTTTAGGGCCCCGCAAAATTAAATCTGTCACTGTTTCCACTGTTTCCCCATCTATTTGCCATGAAGTGATGGGACGGGATGGCATGATCTTAGTTTTCTGGATGTTGAGCTTTAAGCAAATTTTTTCACTCTCTTCTTTCACTTTCATGGAAGTAGTCAAACAGGAGATGGCAAGAATGAACATCGAAATTTTAGCAATCAGTGAACTAAAATGGACTGTAATGGGTGAATTTAATTCACATGACCATTATATCTATACTGTGGGCAAGAATCCCTTAGAAGAAATGGAGTAGCCCTCATAGTCAACAGGAGTCCAAAATGCTGTACTTGGGTACAATCTCAAAAAAGACAGAATGATCTCTGTTTGTTTCCAAGGCAAACCATTTAATATCATGGTAATCCAATTCTGGTCATGTATGTATGTGAGAGTTGGACTGTGAAGAAAGCTGAGCGCCGAAGAATTGATGCTTTTGAACTGTGGTGTTGGAGAAGACTCTTGAGAGTCCCTTGGACTGCAAGGAGATCCAGCCAGTCCATTCTGAAGGAGATCAGCCCTGGGATTTCTTTGGAAGGAATGATGCTAAAGCTGAAACTCCAGTACTTTGGCCACCTCATGTGAAGAGTTGACTCATTGGAAAAGACTCTGATGCTGGGAGGGATTGGGGGCAAGAGGAGAAGGGGACGACAGAGGATGAGATGGCTGGATGGCATTATTGACTCTATGGACATGAGTCTGAGTGAACTCCGGGAGTTGGTGATGGACAGAGAGGCCTGGCGTGCTGCGATTCATGGGGATGCAAAGAGTTGGACACGACTGAGCAACTGAACTGAACTGAACTGAATCCAATTCTATGCCCCAACTAGTAATGCTGAAGAAGACCTACAAGACCTTCTAGAACTAACACCCCAAAAAATGTTATTTTCATCATAGGGGACTGGAATGCAAAAGTAGGAAGTCATGCGATACCTGGAGTAATAGGCAAATTAAGCCTTGGAGTACAAAATGAAACAGGACAAAGGCTAACAGAGTTTTGCCAAGAGAACGCACTGGTCATAGCAAACATTCTCGTCCAATAACACAAGAGAAGGCTCTACACATGGACATCACCAGATGGTCAATACCAAAATCAGATTGATCATATTCTTTGCAGCCAAAGATAGAGATGCTCTATACAGTCAGCAGGAGAAGGCAATGGCACCCCACTCCAGTACTCTTGCCTGGAAAATCCTATGGACAGAGGAGCCTGGTAGACTGCAGTCCATGGGGTCACTAAGAGTAGGACATGACTGAGTGACTTCACCTTCACTTTTCACTTTCATGCACTGGAGAAGTAAATGGCAACCCACTCCAGTGTTCTTGCTTGGAGAATCCCAGGGATGAGGGAGCCTGGTGGGCTGCCGTCTATGGGCTTGCACAGAGTCGGACATTACTGAAGCGACTTAGCAAATGCAGCAGCAGCATACAGTCAGCAAAAACAAGACCAGGAGCTGATTGTGGCTCAGATCATGAACTCCTTATTGCAAACTACAGGATTAAATTGAAGAAATAAATTAGACTATTCAGGTAAGATCTAAATCAAATCCTTCATGATTATACAGTGAAAGTGACAAACAGATTCAAGGGATTAGATCTTATAGACAGAGTACCTGAAGAACTATAGACGGAGGTCTGTGACATTGTACAGGAGGCAGTGGTTAAGACCATCCCCCAAAAAAGAAATGCAAAAAGGCAAAATGGTTGTCTGAGGTTGGATGGCTTCACTGACTCACTGGACATGAGTTTGAGTAAGCTCCAGGAGTTGGTGATGGACAGGGAAGCCTGGCACGCTGCAGTCCATGGGGTTGCAAAGAGTTGGACATGACTGTGTGACTGAACTCAACTGATATGCAATATTTTATTAAATATTATTAAATCCATTGAGCCCTTATGATTGGGATTAGTGTCCTGATATTAATAAAAGAAGTGCCAGAGAGCTAGACTGCACCTTCCGCCGTGTGAGAATACAACGAGAAGACTGACATCTAGGAATCAGAAAGTGAAGTCTCACCAACTTTATCAGGGCATTCATCATGGATATCTCAGCCTCCAGACTATGTAGTGATAAATAAATTTATGTTGTTTATGTAAAAGCTATCCAGCCTCTGTTATTTGTTAATAGCAGTCCAAATAGACCATGATGTTGAATTTCAGCTCAATATATTAGTTTAAAAACTTACTGTACTATAAGTGAGATTTTACTAACATAATAAACACTGGTGAAAACTAAAGTCTGTATTTATTATATAATAATAATAATTCTCATTCATTGAACATTTATGTTATTTCATTGAATTTACCCAGTGATCTTTTAAGTTATGCATTATTCTAGAAGTAACATTATATGTTACTAGAAGTAATTCTTTTACTGATATGTTAAGCCTTTGAAAGTGTAAATGCTGCATTTTTCGATCATTTTTACTCTCTTTTTTATAATTTATTCAATTACTTTTAATTTTATATTTTAACAAAACTACTCTTTCTAATTTATTAAATTAAGAATTTACTTTTGTCTTTCTTTTTAAGTAATAAACTAATTTAAAGCATGTATTTGCTTTGATTACCATTTTTAATTGCAGCCCATAGGTCTTCTTATGAAATAGTCTTTAGATCACTAAATTCATGGTGATTTGTTATTTTGTTTTTGAATGCTTCTTTTACATAGAGAGATTTATCAATGTATTTTTTAATATTGAAGACGCTTTCGTTTGTTGCCATTTTATGCTTATAAGCATTTGAAAATCATAAAAAAGACTTTATTCAGAAATTCTTCTTGGCCATACTGATTTCTGCTTGAGGGTAAAAGGGCCTGTATTAAATTGGGCTCCTTATATTTATGATACATAAAAACTATGAATTATTTAATTAAAATTATAAAAGTATACTTTACATTAAGTCAAGTTATGATTTAGTAGCTGATTCTGACAATGCAATCCCCAATGCAAACATGCAATCAGAAAGATAAAACTAGAATGACAAATACAATTGGAATGACAGAGAAATCTGAGAAATATAGGGAAAATGGAAACTATTTTTTAATGTCTATTTTCATTACTATAACATCTTAATTCTCTTCTAAATGGAGTTTAAAATTTTAAATTTTTAAAGAATATATGCTAACTTATTTAATATACTGAAGTGGAAATGTATTAAGAGTAGGCACTGTAAGGAAATGATTAAATAGTTATAAATATTAATTCTACTTTAACTGTCATTCTTTAAAAATTGGCAAAAAAATAGACATTTAATACCCATAATGGGTAAAATTACTTAATTATTTTATTGCAGTACTTACTTTTAAGACCTAAAATTACTAGCTAAAGATCCCCCAAAACAAAACTCTGCCCCAATTTCTAAGTGATATAACTCAAAATTCAGGCAGATCAGGCAATAATAATATTCCCTAGTAAGAGTTAATAATATAGCAAGATAAGAATAAATCTATGGAAATATAAATATCATAATAATAGATGCTTATTCACAATATGCCAGGTGAAAGATTGTAAGTGTTAATCCTAAAACATCCATACACAATAGTTATTATTATCTGCATTTAACAAAGAGAAAAATAAATCTGGAGAACTATTTGCCAAGGTTAATTTTTTCTATCAACCTTAGGTGTCTCCTGTGGTGCCTATTAAAGTAAAAACACCAAAGCAGAGATAAAACTCTAGAGAAGGAAATTTTTTGAGTTTTCTGTAGCAGAAACAATCTCAAGGAAGTAAAAGAGGTAGTTTGTTTTAATTATTGAAAGTTATCCCATGAAACCCAATAGCAAGAGCGATAATGATGTCAGCTCACATTTATCAAGCGTTTGCTAAGTGCCAAAATCTGCTCTAGGACATTACATATATTAGGTCATTTAATCTTGGGAAACACCCCATAGTAATACCATTGAGATAATATACTACAATTATTATAGTAATATATAGCTATTACTATGGAGTAATTAATACACTATTACTATCATTACTTTTCTATAGATGAGGAAACAGTGGTACAAAAAGTTAATTTGCTTGTGTTGGTTACAAGGACAGAGATAGAAAGGCTGTGATGGAAAGGCTATTGGTGTGGTGGTACAGAATTCATGCCTTCCTGGAATTAGAGAACTAAAAAAAGAAAAAAATCCATCAGAACGTTCTTTCTCAGATCTCCTCTTCTCTTTTTTGTACATACTGTAGTCTCTCTTTAGATGTGACTTTCTCTCGTCATTGGGCCAAAAGAGTAGGAACCACTGCCTCCAAATTTCCATGACTTAGCATGGTCATAAGCCACTCACAACCACTTCTGAACTTTGCAGTTCTAATAATGTGAAAGGGGAAATCTATTTAGCTCAGTTTGAGTCAACTGTCTAAACTTGGTCAAATAAGTTATGAGCAGAAAGAAGATATCTCCATTGTAGGTAGAGGAGAGAAAACATTCTCCCAAAACAGTCATTCTGAGTAGACAAAATAAAAGCTACTACTGAGGCAAAAGTAAGAATCAAGGAAAAGAGAATGGACCATTAGCTACGGTGAAGTAAGATCATTATTCTGTTCCATGCTAGTTTCTCTTTCTAGACAGCCAATTCCTTCAAGTCATTAACTGTGTCTTACTCAGCTTTCCACATTTGGAAGCACTGTCTCATGTAAGTAGCTGCCTTAAAATGTTTTTGGAAGTGAACTGAACGACATACTAATTATTATTCTCCCCATGACATGTGTATAATTTGTTAAGCATTCTTCCAAGGAGTACATTTGTCAGAGAAAATGACTATAGATTTCTAAATAATTATTTTCTTTTTATTTCTATAATTAATTAGCTGAATATTTTTTAACCACATTAACTGAGAGTGGAGTTAAAGAAATAAGAGGAAGCAATGTGTTCACACACACACACAAAAACAGACATTAAGGAGCCTACAAACTCAGAATCGGTATGGTGCAAGCTTCATCCCATTCTTCAGGGAGTCCAGGAGCACAGTGAAAAATTTTACAATCTCCCACAAGTCAGCAGGCTACTAAAAAGCTAGAAAGTTTTCAGGATTGGACCATTCTTTAAAAGAACTCAGAAGGAAATAGAAATTGTCTAGTTTAATTTACATAAATAACAAAGGTCCCCCCTAAAACTTCATGCTGTAATTTAAATATATATATATATATATATATATATATTATGTTAAATAGACACAGAGATGTGTAACAGGAAGTAAAAGAATTCTAAGTGGAAAAAAAAGCATTTTTCAAGGATAATTGGGTCTATAGAGGGCTTGTCCATTTTCCCAGCTATACTAGCCTCTTCCTTTCTGCCAAACTGTGCACCTTCACCTTACTCTGGATCACAAATAGGTTATGTATTTGATTTAAGTTCTTTTTGAAATTATTAATATGTGCATAAAGACAAAACTTTACATATAATTTTAGGGAGTCTTGATCCAGCCATGTATTCTCTATTGGTTATTGCATTTCCAAATAAGAAGACTCACGGGATTAGTACACACATAGAAAACACCAGAGAGGCTTGCACAAAGCATAGTCCAAGGGTAGAGGAGGAACTTCTTAAGCTATTGTCAGTAATTAGCATCTTACTGCAAGTATTTTCTATTCAGTAGCTGACTAAGGCACGGATGCATGTATTCTCAGTCGCGTCTAACTCTTTGAGACCCTATGGACCTGTTATGGGCTGTAGCCTGCCAGGCTCCTCTGTCCATAGGATTCTTCAGGCAAGAATAGTGGAGTGGGTTGCCATGCCTGCCTCCAGGGGATCTTTCCCTGGGAAACTTGCATCTGCTGCATTGGCAGGTGAATTCTTTACAGCTGAGCCACCTGGGAAGCTGAGGCACCACATAGAAAGTAGGAAATTTGACTAGATACCCTAATCTTAAACTAGAATTACCTGAGATGAACAAAATACTACTGAAATCAGAGGGGGTTTAAGAATATAGTCAAGGACAGAGGCCCTGCTATGGTTAGCACTTTTTACCAACTTTTTATTCATCTAATCTCTGAGCATAGCATGATTTTAAAAAGATAGTAGGAAATGTATTTCCTCACCAATATAGAAAATTTGATCTAATCTGTAATTTAAAAGAAAAATATTTAAGAAGTCCAGTATGATCATTCAAGTTATGTATGAATATTTGTGTGGGCAGGGGGGCAGAGAGAGAGAAAAAAAATGAAGAGAAGGAGAGATTAAGACAAACTTACAGTCACAAATTTAAGAACTAAATAATTGTGAAATTTATTTTAAATATGTCTATGAAGCACATATTTAAAAGACATCTTAGAATCTTAAGTATTAAGACGATTGTTAGAAACACTAAAATTTGAAAGGATTGGTGGTGACTTCTGACGTGATTATCAATTATTTTTGGATATGTAATTTTTACTTAAAATATCAATTAATAATTACTTATAGGATATCAATATTCAGGTTTCTGAAAAGATTTTCTTTAGGAGATGTGAGAGTCAGAACTTATGAGAATCTATTTGTGGAAAACAACTTGTCACTTTGACCCTTTTGAAGGCATACAATTCTCTCATCAACATATGATTCCAAAAGTGTAAATTTTAATTTAAAAAGTGCATTAATTTTTTCAGGAACTAATGGTACCGCTCAGTTTATTAGACAGGGTTTCCCAGGTGGCTCAGTGGTAAAGAATCTAACTGCCAATGCAAAAGCCTCAGGAGACATGGCTTTGATCCCTGGGTGAGGAAGATCTCCTAGAGAAGGAAACAGCAACCACTCCATTACTTTTGCCTCAAAAATCCCATGGATGGAGGAGATTGGAGGACTACAGACCATGGGGTCCCAAAGAGTCAGACACAACTGAGTAACTGTGCACACACACATGCAGTTTGTTACATATGTATTATTAGAATAAAAACAATAATGAATGAGTTCAAATAACTCAATAAAATACATATATTTATAAACTGATTAAAATTATAGATTTTATTTTCAGCATAAATAATTTTTGGTTAAGTGCAATTCACCATCATTAATAAATCTTTATTCTCCTCACATTTTCTTATAACACCACTGAGTAGTACTCTGATCATTTTGCTATAAAGCAGTTTTTTTATTGTTCTCAAAAATAAAAACCTACTGATTAACATATTCTAGTTATTGAGATGGACTAGTAAGAATCATTTTCAATGCATTGTACCATAAATTTTATGATGACCCAGCAAAAACAGCTATATTACAGCAAATAAAAATATGAATTGCTAACATGAAATTTGTATTTCTATCATAAAAGCACATCAGCATAAGAAAATCATCTTTCTTACATGCAACTCACCAAGACAATGAAATAAAGAAATTAGCTTAATTACGATTGTAATTACAAAGGGCTTCCCAGCTGGTTCAGACAGTAAAGAATCATCCTGCAATGCAGGAGACCCAGGTGTGATATCTAGGTTGGGAAGATCCCCTGGAGAAGGAAATGTCAACTCACTCCAGTATTCTTGCGTGGGAAATCCCTTGGACAGAGGAGCCTGGCGGACTACAGTCCATGCGGTTGCAAAGAGTCACACACAACTGAGCAACTATCATTTCCACTTTCGATTGTTTGTAATTACTCTGATAATGAAACCCATTAAGTTTGAAAAGTGTATTTGCAAATAGGCCATATTAGCTATGAAAGCCATTGCCTATATGTGTATCTTCCTGTTTCTAATCCATTCAGTTTCTTGCTCCAAATATATATATTTTGAATCACTTCTTTCTCTGTCTTGCTTCCCTTCTCAAACTAATCATAATGATTTCCAATTGAATCCTGTATCATATTTAAGCACAGTCTGTAATTTTCATAATTCTTTGTATCTGGATTTTATATCTGGACTTCATCTTTGGACATAGGTTTTTTTTTTTTCTATCTTATTTTTACACTGTACCTAATAATCCTGTTAGCCTCCAGTTCAGATCAAATCCGTTACTCACTCAGTCACATATCATGGTTAAACAAATTATCCATTCACTCAACGTTTGTACTTTAAGAAAATTTTTATTCAGTCTGCATTTACTATGCCAGATGTCAAACAGGGTTGAAAAGAAATTATGAACTCTTACTATAGTATCATTTACTAACTACTAATTAGTTGGCAGATACTGTTCTTTATGGATTTCATGTATCATCTCATCTAATTTTCAACACAATCTTTTGACAGAGGAGTTGTTATGATACACATTACAGATGAAGGAACTGAGGCTTAGAAAATTTAAGTAGTTTCCATAAGGTCAGACCTTGGAGATGATAGAGCTAGAATTAGAACCCAGGCATCTGGATTCTTGGCATGAAAGAAGAGCTACTTTGCTCTTCCCATTTGCTCTATGCAATAGACAGTGTACATGTTACTTATCCATTTATGGACTAGAGGAAAAAATATAATAAATTAAATGACTTGTTCAGTATTAAGTAGTAAGCCAGAGGTAAAATGCAGCTTTTAGTCACATTTAATTTTTAAGCCATACCACATTCTATACATTAGTGTAAGCTCTATCAAAGCACAAATTACTTTTGGTGTGGAATTGCCTTTGGTAGGACAGAACTAGTAAGAAATAGACAACGCAATATTTTGAATGAATAGTATTACATTTCTTGGACAAGAAATAAGGTTGTCCCTTTCTCCTCCCACCTTCAATCTTTCCCAGCATCAGAGTCTTTACCAATGAGTCGATTCTTCGCATCAGGTGGCCGAAGTATTGGGGTTTCAGCTTGAACATCAGTCCTTCCAATGAACACTCAGACTGATCTCCTTTAGGATAGACTGGTTGTATCTCCTTGCAGTCCAAGGGACTCTCAAGAGTCTTCTCCAACACCACAGTTCAGAAGCATCAATTCTTTAGTACTCAGCTTTCTTTATAGTCCAACTCTCACATCCATACATGACTACTGGAAAAACCATAGCCTTGACCTGACAGACCTTTGTTGGCAAAGTAATATTTCTGCTTTTTAATATGCTGTCTAGATTGGTCATAACTTTTCTTCCAAGGAGCAAGCGCCTTTTAATTTCATGGCTTGCAGTCACCATCTGCAGTGATTTTGGAGCCCAAGAAAATAAAATCTCTCATTGTTTCCATTGTTTCCCCATCTATTTGCCATGAAGTGATGGGACCAGATGCCATGATCTTAGTTTTCTGAATGTTGAGCTTTAAGCCAACCTTTTCACTCTCCTCTTTCACTTTCATCAAGAGGCTTTTTAGTTCCTCTTCACTTTCTGCCACAAGGGTGGTGTCATCTGCATATCTGAGGTTACTGATATTTCTCCCAGCAATCTTGATTCCAGTTTGTGCTTCCTCCAGCCCAGCATTTCTCATGATGTACTCTACATATAAGTTAAATAAGCAGGGTGACAATATACAGCCTTGAGGTACTCCTTTTCCTATTTGGAACCAGTCTATTGTTCCATGTCCAGTTCTAACTGTTGCTTCCTGACCTGCATACAGATTTCTCAGGAGGCAGGTCAGGTGGTCTGGCATTCCCATCTCTTGAAGAATTTTCCACAGTTTAGTGTGATCCACACAGTCAAAGGCTTTGGCATAGTCAATAAAACAGAAATAGATGTCTTTCTGGAACTCTCTTGCTTTTTTGATGATCCAGTGGATGTTGGCAATTTGATCTCTGGTTCCTCTGCCTTTTCTAAAACCAGCTTGAGCATCTTGGAAGTTCATGGTTCAGGTATTGTTGAAGCCTGGCTTGGAGAATTTTGAGCATTACCTTACTAGCATGTGAGATGAGTACAACTGTGCAGTAGTTTGAGCATTCTTTGGCATTGCCCTTCTTTGGGATTTGAATGAAAACTGACCTTTTCCAGTCCTGTAGCCACTGCTGAGTTTTCCAAATTTACTGGCATATTGACTGCAGCACTTTCACAGCATCATCTTTTAGGATTTGAAATAGCTCAACTGGAATTCCATCACCTCCACTAGCTTTGTTCATAGAGATGTTTCCTAAGGCCCACTTGACTTCACATTCCAAGATGTCTGGCTCTAGGTGAGTGATTACACCATTGTGAGTATCCGGGTCATGATCATATATATATATATATATATATATAAAACTATACATTTTTGTATAGTTCTTCTGTGTATTCCTGCCATCTCCTCTTAATATCTTCTGCTTCTGTTAGGTCCATACCATTTCTGTCCTTTATTGAGCCCTTATTTCTGTCCTTTAAGATGGGCTCAATAAAGCACAGAAATAAGGGTAGACAGTATAAAAGGAAATAGGTAGGAATTTCCTGGAGATCATTTGAGTGTTGGCAAGTCATTTTGTTTGAGGGAAACTCAGGGTAAATACAAGGCGATCATCCCTTATCTATGAGCTGGAACCAGATCATGAAGTGCTTTAAAACTTGAACTTCATTACCTCTTAAAAATAAAATCATTAAGTGCTGTTTAGCACAGAATCTGAGATTTAGGATGAGTCATATGAGAATGATGCATGGGATACAATGTAGCATAATCACCTGTGTGTATGCTATTGATGAAATTCATCTAGAGGTTTATATGAAACACACGAGCTTCTGAACTTTAAACTGGGTATGCATGCCATGGTCCTTTGAAACTGTGTTACTATGAACATCTATATTTGGGCTTAGATTAAAAGATAGGAAAATGGAGTAGAAATATGGAAATCAGATTAGGCTCAGTAAGTATACTGAAGTAGTGAATGTGAGAAGAAAAGAAAATTTGAACTTGGGTATTTTCAGAAATAAATGTGGTAGGAATGGCAAGTGTATGCTAGGAAAGATTCTACATACATCTGCAAGAAATTAAATCTGGAGGAAGAAGGGCTCAGAGGTGTTCTAGGATGCTGGGACTCTGAAGCTTTGAGATTATGTAATTTGAAGAGTTCATTAAAGCATAAATCAATATAGGAAGCAAGAAAGAAAGGGGAGGCTATGAGGAGATTATTAGGGATTTTACTTTCAACGTGGAATAGAGATAATTGATTGCCCCTCCGCTTGTACTTCCTTATAAAGCAAGAGTCTTGCCTTACCTCCAGCTCCTACTGAAAAGGTGAGTCTAGGTGGCCTTGTTTATACCAAGTGACACCTTCTCCTTGGTCATAGCTCTAAGACCAGAAAACATCAGATCCAACTCACACTAGTCTTATGGGAATGTGTCTAGCAGCTCTGGTTACAATATCAGGGAGTATCCACAGCTTTGAGGCTTCAGTTCACATTCATCAATAAGAAAATCTGCATTCTACATTCTGATTATCTAACTATCTGTATAACTACCTATACATTATTTAATTTAAATATCAGCTGTTACTCCATTATCTTCTTTGAGCTCTTTTTGAAGGAAAAAAATAAATAGGCTTATAGATATTTTTACATGTTTTTGGACAATATTGTGCTTATTAAATATTTCATAGAGGAGATGAAAGAGAGGGTACAGATTTCATATCACACAGCAATCGATTAGGTAAAGGCCTTGCTAGACAGAGAACAGCCAGGCTGCATTTTCCTAAGAATGAACAACACAAAGGCTCACCATGGAGGTGGTGAGTGGGGATCAAAATTCAGGTCATGTTTCTGTGACCAGAGTGAGCCCTCATGACAGACTGCATCAGTCTAGACCAGGAAAAAGAGGCCTTTTTGTACCATACCCTCTGAGAGAGCTGCGTTCTTAAAATATCTACCCGTTGAAGGGGGATTTTTTTGTGATTGATACAAGAAAGTCATATAGGCTAGGAGGCAGTTCTAATGAAATATTTTGTTTTAACCCCCAAAACACTTCTTTAGCCATATAACCAACTAAGAGGCCCTCTTACTCCTTCTGCTCTCCATCTTTTCTCCATTCAGCCTTCAATCCTGTGCTGTCATTCTCCTGGTGCCAGTAGTTACAGAGATTCAGTGATCATCAGGAAATACAACCAAAAGCATGATGGAAGGAGGAAGACCAACACTTGTGTCTCCCTCCTTCCCTGAGGTCCCCTGACAGTGCCTGATATTCCTGACATCAATAGGAAGCTACAAAACAAGAGGACCCAAGTGAGAAGACCTGTAGGTACGAGCCTTCCAATGAACACAGCAGGGCAAAGAAGGGTGAGAAATGGCCTGGAGTGGGCGAAGGACTAGCAAAATCACTTTCAATTCACCTTTGTAATCTGAATACATTAGCAATATATTCTTCAAGTTTAGTTATTTTCAAGTGTGAAATGATGGCTTTCACACAACCTTTTTTCTGAAATGCAGGATTTCAAAAGTATTACTTTGAAGCTCATGCTTATTTTGTTTGTTCATCATATTTATATAAACATCAGTTTAAATTATGAAAAACATTGATTCCAAAATATTTCAGAGTTTGAAAATTCAAAGACATATATAATATTTGATTAAGGCAACTAGAGAAGTAAATAATATTTTAAATACTTCTCAAGGTATAAGGGGCTCTTTTATTCTATAAGCTTTTTGTTTGTTTGTTTGTTTTTAAACATGACATACTGTGGAATTTTGCAAAGTATATTTTATTGTTATCTGAAAGAGAAGTGTGTCAAATGTGGCAGCAGATCATTTCCAGGCTCAATTCATTTAGTCATTTTTTGGCAGAAGAATCATGCATTGGAGGGCACATACACCCTGGAGACACCCAAGAATATAATAAAACTTTTAGAGAATGCCTCCCACCACCATCAAATAGGGGGAAAAAAGCAGTCCAAGCAAAGAGAGCAAAAAAAAGTAAAGGGACCTCATAGAATATTTTTAGAATTTCAAGAAAGATTAAAAAATAGATAAAATGAAATTACAACTACAATTAAATACAATATATACTAATTTTCCTTTTCATATTCATACTTAATGTCATTTGACATATCAATTTTACATCCTGATGTATATAAAATGACTAATTGCCATTTGTCACTGGTTTTTCTACATCATACAACTGCCTATTCAATTCTTCATACTGTGTAGATACTATAAGTAATAAACATATACTACATCTTGTTTGGGAAGATCACTCTCAACTTAGCAGAAAAAAAGTCTCAGATCTTTATGAGAAAATAAAGACTTGACTTGAGCATCATATGTTGAAGACCACTGGTTACTTATACAGTGAGATGTGAGATGTGGGGAGAGAAAAGGAGAGCATTTCAGATGGAATGTACACATACATGTGTGTTTACATTTCTTTACTTGCACATTTATTCAGTTGGATCAAACAGCAATGTACACTCCTCCAATGGGCAGCAAGCTGTGTCCTGATTGTATTAAAGTCTGTGTCTATAGAATTAAGGTGTCCAGATGCACTGATTTTGTTCACTGCAGGAGGTAATGAGTCCAATGGAGTCATTTCAGAGCTATATGCTGGGGTTTTTTCATTAGAACAGGACATGCCCACTGAAAATAGGTGATGAGGATAAGAGCTGAGAAATGGGACACAAGAACTTGTTCATCAGAAAAGGACTAATGGAGAAATTTAATTATTGGGAAAAGAGGTGAGGAGGAAAAAGACAATTGTGTGAAGGAAGGGCACAATAAGGACAGAGAAGGAGACAAGAACAAAATAGGTGTGGACAGAGACTCCACACAATCACACAATCAAGAAAGACAAATTTAAGGGGAAAAAACAGCTTCTTTTTCTTATAGTTTATTCAGCTATATCTGTTTCCAGCCACATAAGGATCCCATTTTCTTAGGACGTTAATTTCAAAACTAACAAACTATTCCATTTCTTTAGCTTTGCCTTTAACTGCACTTTAAAACTTTTCCAAAAGCAGTATAAACTATGTATTATTCTTCATTCTTGCTACTGAAATTCTATATTGGTGTTTCTGTAAAGCATCTTTGCTGCCAATTATCTAACAACTTCCTTTACTTTAGCCCCACTTTCTCTCCTCTTCCTAAAGCCAATCTTAGTGTCATGCTTGACTTCTCTAACATGATATTCTATATACTGATACCATTTAATAGGATATACTTGAAATCATTAAGTGTTTTGATTTTTTTTAATAGATATACACTTATCAGTAGAGAGGTTTTCTAGCAAGTATTGTGGTATATCCTCAGAGGTGATTTTTTTTTTTTTTTAAGTAATTTCCTTATCATCGATTTTCAGTGTTTCAGTCAGGGTTCCTGGTTGCAAGCAACAGTAATCAGTGAACTAACTGAAGCAGAAAATAAGGGGTTGAAATGATATTTCAAGGTTCACAAACCTGACAGGAAGGGTAGAGAACCAGGCTTACATAATAGGTAGGGACCAAGGAGGTTAGTCATCAGAGAATTCACCCAAAGTTATACTCAAGAATATTTCGTTTAACACAATACTGATAATACTAGTGTCAGAGTTGGCCACTTCTCGGCTTCCAGCACTACACCATCTCTGCTGCTATCATTTCCGTGTTTCAAGTGACCTTGTGTCTTTGACTGATTCCCTCAAGATTCAAAGCCCCAGAGAGAAGCATGCATGTTTGTGTGCTCAGCCCTGTCTGACTCTTTGCAACCTCAGGACTATAGCCCTCCAGGCTCCTCTGTCCATGGAATTTTACAGGCTGAATACTGGAGTGGTTGTCATTGTCTACCCCAGGGGATCTTCATGACCCAGGGATCAAATCTGCTTCTGCATTGGCTGGCAGATTCTTAACCACTGAGCCAGCTGGGAAGCCCTAAAGAGAAGAACGTGAACTTGAATTACGTGCCTGTATCCTCAGGGGTTAACTAAAGCAAAATATTTAGTTTTGGGGGCTTCTAATAATGGGAAAGTCTACTTTTGAGCACATCTTATACAGTGAGAGATACCCTTAAATTCAGAATGCTGTTTGGATATAGAATCAAAAAGGGTAACAGTTGTCCACATATCACTATTAAACTCAATGTTCTTATATGTTATTGCTTTATACAGTTACCATACTTTCTTTATATATGTAAGACCTTTTCTCCAATGTTCCAATCATGAATTTCCTAATTTACCCTACCTATTAGAAACCACTTCTCTCTTTACAATGAATAATCTTATCAGTCTTCTTTAAACACTTTCTGAATATAAAGGTCTCTCTGTTTCAATATTATTTACATGGCATCCAGTCCCATCACTTCATGGGAAATAGATGGGGAAACAGTGGAAACAGTGTCAGACTTTATTTTTTTGGGCTCCAAAATCACTACAGATGGTGACTGCAGCCATGAAATTAAAAGATGCTTACTCCTTGGAAGGAAAGTTATGTCCAACCTAGATAGCATATTCAAAAGCAGAGACATTATTTTGCCAACAAAGGTCCGTCTAGTCAAGGCTATGGTTTTTCCAGTGGTCATGTATGGATGTGAGAGTTGGACTGTGAAGAAGGCTGAGCGCCGAAGAATTGATGCTTTTGAACTGTGGTGTTGGAGAAGACTCTTGAGAGTCCCTTGGACTGCAAGGAGATCCAACCAGTCCATTCTGAAGGAGATCAGCCCTGGGATTTCTTTGGAAGGAATGATGCTAAAGCTGAAACTCCAGTACTTTGGCCACCTCATGTGAAGAGTTGACTCATTGGAAAAGACTCTAATGCCGGGAGGGATTGGGGGCAGGAGGAGAAGGGGACAACAGAGGATGAGATGGCTGGATGGCATCACTGACTCAATGGACGTGAGTCTCAGTGAACTTCGGGAGTTGGTGATGGACAGGGAGGCCTGGTGTGCTGCGATTCATGGGGTCTCAAAGAGTCGGACACAACTGAGCGAATGAACTGAACTGAACTGATGATATAAAAGTCATGTTTTGACTCACCTGGTACGGAAAGTAGAAATTAAAAGTTATAAAGTGATGGCATATATTTTAAAAAATTATGCTGAAACTGTATCCTCTTAAAATAATAGAAACTAGACTATACAGACCTAAACTATGTTAAAAAGAAAGTATCTTTAAGAGAAAACCTATTACTTTTGATACTATATTCCCATTCAGGAAATATATGTTCTGGGAACAAGTAGGTCCTAAGAATTAAAGGATGAAAAAGATAGATGAGATCCCTATGCTCACAGAGTTTGAGTTTTCATGTACTATATAATTCTTTATTCACATGATCATTGTATATAGGTTAGGAATCATGAATTTTACTCTTCTAAATTGTTAGACTTATGACAAAGACACAATATACAAATATATATATATATGTAAACTTAGAATTTCAATTAAATTTTCACTACTTCATCATGTTTGATTTTTATTTTCTTTTACATCTAAGGTATTTCTTTTAAGTTGAGAGAAGAACTTTAATTACCATGCTTAATTATCTAAATATCTTACAATCAAACTTTGTAAACTTGAGAACAGTACTCAGGTTAATCTCTTTGAATCAGTCTTTGTTTATTGAGGAATACATGCTCATGGTGAGAAAACTAAATAGATAGTTGCAAAACTATGTACAATTAGAAGTATCTTTCTGATAAAAACCCAGAAGTTATTTTGTGGATATTGACAAACTATAACTAGATTTTATATGGAGCTATAAAAGCCACAGAGTAGCCAACATAATACTGAAAGTGTGAGAGGAGGGAAATAGTACTCACCTACTTACTTTGGAAAGGAGTGGAGTCTACAAGACTAAAGGGAAAAATAACTGTGCATAATTATTGAACTTCAGTTCACTCACTCAGTCGTGTCCAGCTCTTTGCGACCCCATGGATTGCAGCATGCCAGGCCTTCCTGTCCATCACCAACTCCTGGAGTTTACCCAAATTCATGTCCATTGAGTCAGTGATATCATCCAACCATCTCATCCTATCATCCCCTTCTCCTCCTGCCTTCAATCTTTCCCAGCATCAGGGTCTTTTCAAATGAGTCAGATCTTCACATCATGTGGCCAAAGTATTGGGTTTCAGCTTTAACATCAGTCCTTCCAATGAATATACAGAACTGATTTCCTTTAGGATGGACTGGTTGGATCTTTTTACAAACAAAGGTCCTTCTAGTCAAGGTTATGGTTTTTCCGGTAGTCATGTATGGATGTGAGAGTTGGACTATAAAGAAAGCCATGAGGATACAGATTAATAATACTAACACCAATATACACGCATATGTGAATTGAGTAATTAAGTAAATGAATGGTGGGTGATGGGAAAAAGACTTATTGTTCAGAGTGGAAAGTTACAGATAAGGGGAGGAAATATGAATGATCCATGTTGTAATGAATTAAAGTTAGAAACATCCAGAAAAATTCAACTTTAGCTTTATATACCTTCATGTAGATTTAAATGCTTACATATAGAAATATTTATAGGTACACGTATGTATGCAGATTAGTATAAATATATTTGTTTGTCTTTTTTATTAAGATGCCCTAGAAGCAAAACCAGGCACCTAATGGTAAGGAGCACTTACTCAGATATTCATTTTTAACACCTTCTTCCAATAAAAGAAGTCAGAATTCCTCAGAAAAAATTTCTGATTCTGGGACTGAGGTAGAAAATATGCAAGATTAGGCTACAACAACTTGTAGAGCCAGAAAGTAAGGAAGAACTCAACAAATAAACAAACAAACCAATTCTGGGGTATGTTAAGGTGGCATAGTTCCAACTAAATAAAAGAATTCTCAATGTTGAAACTGATACATTTGAACAGTTAATAGTGTTATATTACAACCCAAGTATGGCTCAAGAAAGTGAAGTTGCTCAGTCGTGTCCAACTCTTTGTGACCCCGTGGACTGTAGCCCACCAGGCTCCTCCGTCCATGGGATTCTCCAGCAAGAATCCTGGAGTGGGTTGCCACTTCCTTCTCCAGGGGATCTTCCTGACCCAGGGATGGAACCCAGGTCTCCCGCATTGCAGGCAGACTCTTTAACCTCTGAGCCAGCAGGGAAGGCCAGATGATAAAGCATCTGTCTGCAATGTGGGAGACCTGGGTTTGATCCCTGGGTTGGGAAGATCCCCTGGAGAAGGAAATGGCAACCCACTCCAGGATTCTTGCCTGGAAAATCCCATGGACAAAGGAGCCCGGTAGGTATGTTCATGGAATCGCAAAGAGTCAGACATGACTGAGCAACCTCACTTTTCAAGTATGAAGTAAATATCTATGGTTCAGTGCAGCTATGATTGAATAAGTACATTTCTGGGGGAGATTAGACGAATCACCTGTGCATAAGCATTCTCTCTAAGCATTCTCAGTCCCAAGGAAGCAGAGCATAACTCTTCATTCCTTGAATGTAGGCTGAACATTTATGACTTAATTCTAAAAACCTCACTATGAAGAGGGGTAAATAAATTTACAGTGAATAAAAAAGCATGGCAAACACTACCTCTGTCCATTGATCAAGGTTATTATCAACAATAGTCATACTGATAGTATATATTTTGATAGCATGTGATGTGATGGCAGTGGGAATATATATCTGTGGTGTTCCTCTCCCAAACCCCAAATCTTAGTCATAGGAAAACCATCAGACAAGCCCAAAGAGAGGGACATTCTACAATATGTCAGATCAGCATTCCTCAAAACAGTTAAGGTCAGGAAAGTCTGAGAAATTGCAAGTCAAGAAGAGCCTAGAGAGTCATGAAAAGTAACTGCATCATGTTATTTTGCATGGGATCTCGGAACAGAAAAGAGCATTTGGGAAAAACAAAAAATTTGAATAAAGTATGACTTCAGTTAATGTTGTTGGCTAGTCACTAAGCCCGACTCTTTTGCAATCCCATGGATTCTGCCAGCCTTGTCTATCCATGGGATTTTTCAGGTAAGAATGCTAGAGTGAGTTTCTACTTCCTTCTCCAGAGAATCTTCCCAACACAGGGATCAAATCTGTGTCTCTCGCGTTGGCAGGGGGATTCCTTACTGCTGAGCCACCAGGGAAGCTCGTCAGTAATAAAAATGTATAAATAAGGGTTCATTAATTTTGAAAAATGTACCATACATTTAAGGTGTTAATAATAGAAGAAACTTTTTAAAAAATAAACTTTAATTTTAAAATAGTTTTAGCTTAACTCTGCATTGCTTTTACAATTCTTTTAGTTAAGCTAAAACTATTTTAAAATTAAAAGTTTATTTTTAAAAAAGTTTACTTTTGTTCTATTCAGGGCCTAATTTTGTAATCCTCTTCTCAGAGGTAAGCATCAGGCCCAGTTTTTTTGTTGCCTTTCATAGTCTTACTTACGGCAACAAATCTAATAATAATAACCTATATAGTTAATTATAGTTATGTTCAAAATGTCATATGCTTTATATATTTAAAAGCATATATACTTATAAACATATATATTTCTGCTCACATGAAATTTAGCATTCTAAATACACATTATGCTGAAATTTATTTATCATTTAATATTTCTTGGAAAGAATTTTATGCCAATACACATATATACGGATTCACTTCATTTATGTTCCAACAGCTAGTGGCACTGCATTGAATGAATGTATCTTAGTAGAATTAATGAATCTCTTGTTAATGGTAAAACATATTGTTTTTGCATATATATGTGATTATACTGACCCTGGGCTTCCCTGGTGGCTCAGATGGTAAAGAATCTGTCTGCAATGCAGGAGACCTACTTCTGTCCCTGGGTTGGGAAGATCTCCTGGAGAAGCAAATGGTCCCTAGTTAACACTTGTTGCTTTCACTGCCAGAGTACTCACAAGTCTGATTCCTGGTCGAGGAACTAATATCCTACAAGCCATGTGGCAAGGCCAAAGGGAAAAAGACAAAAAGAAATTATATATACATACATACATATATATATATATATATATATATATATGACTTGTTTGATATAAATGCCAAATTGTTTGCCAACTCAGCTGAACCACTCTTAGTTCAGTTCAGTCGCTCAGTCATGTCCGACTCTGCGACCCCACGAATCGCAGCACGCCAGGCCTCCCTGTCCATCACCAACTCCCGGAGTTCACTCAGACTCACGTCCATCGAGTCAGTGATGCCATCCAGCCATCTCATACTCTGTCCCCTTCTCCTCCTGCCCCCAATCCCTCCCAGCATCAGAGTCTTTTCCCCATAAGTCATTGGTGGTAAATAAGAACTTATTACTCAATAATGTTAGACAAGTGAATAGTCATTTAGAAGAGGATGAAAATTGGATTCATATCTTATACCAAACCACTGGTATAAATCCACAAAATGGTCAATAATTAAAATGCTTGAAAAAACGAAGCCTTAAAGTATTAAAAAAAAAAAAAAGATGGGGCATTATTTTATGGCTTTGGAATTGGAAGGCTCTTTTTAACCACATCTCAGGAGCTACTAAAAATTTCTGGGATTCAAACAAGAAAATTTTAGTCTTTAACTATGTGGAAATTAAAATTGTCTACAAATTTAAGAGAAAAAAGCAAAACAAAAGTATATATACAAAAAAAAATGAAAAGCAAATGATACTAAAACATATATAGTCAATTTCATTCACATTATGGAGAATTACTCTATATAATCATCTATCCAGACTATCAGAAACATTTGACAACACTCTATTTGTTCAGCTTTGAGAAAAGAGATACTCTTCTATGCTGGAATTGATGACAGGAGTGGAAGTAGTTCAGCTTCTAATGAAGGGAAATTTGACAGTGTCTTTCAAAATTGCAATTACACTTACTCTTTGACTCAGGAATTCCACTTTGTGAAATACATCTTACAGATACACCAATAAATGTAGAAAATGACCTCTGTGCACCATTCTTCATAGAATTCCTGTTCATAATACCAAAATATTGAATACAAGTCAAAGGCCCATCTATATAGAAGTAAACAGTAGTATATTTATATAATGGAATATGTAAAGCTTTCTAAAGAATACCACCTATGTTTAAAAAAAAAAAGGAAAGAAAAAACTTCACATCATACTTTTATATCGAAAAAGGAAAATATGGTATAGAAGAATGAATATTATATGGTATATTTTGTGTAAGAAGAAGGGTAATAAAGTTGTATATATCCATCCTCTTATGTCTGCATAATAAAAAGTGAACAGATACATTTTAAGGACCAATCAAAGTTGTTTCTTTTAGAGGGTGGAAGTATGGTGTGTACATGGGCACAGGGATAGAAATGACTTCTCAAGGTTTAGCACTGTGTTTCATTTGAATTTGATCCAAATATTACTTATTGAAGAAAATTAAGTGATAAATTAAAAGCTATCCAGTTCTCCTTTGTGCCCCTTGTCCACTTTTATACTGAGTGATAGATTCCTTTTCTATTACATATAAGAATTCTTCACAAGGTAAAGAGATTGATCTTTTGCAATATATTTTTTAAATACATTTTTTCACATTTGGGCCTGTTTGTGATATTTTTCCTCTTGGGAAAGTGCTTAATCAGCAATCAGATTTATCAGTCTTTATTTTATAAATGTCTCTGCTGTTTGAAACCGACTTAAAATGGTCTTTGATACATCACTATTATTATAACAAAATTTACCCTTTATTTTTATCTAGTTCTAAGGTTTCTTTATATTTGACATTAGTCTTTGATTTGTTAATTTGAGATTTAAAAAAAATGTAAGTAGAGATTTACCCCACCTTGAAAAGTTCTATCCAGTTATTGTTAAGTTATTGAATGATGTACCTTTCCTAACTTAGGCAACATTTTCATCACCCATTCAATAATTTTTATAAATTACATTCAATTATTTTTCTTTATAAGTTTATTTATGATCATTTGACCTACCATAAATAGAATATTTTCCCATTGTAATTTCCCAAGAGTTTTGTTTATAGAAAAATCTATCAATTTTTGTTAATTAGTCATTGAATCATACGCTTATAGAACATTTCTATCTTCCAATAACTTTAAAGTTAATTTATTGGGTTATACAAATATAAAATATTATCAATAAAAACAGTAAATTAAATTGCTACATAAACTTAGAGTCATAGCAAATGTTTTAATTAGTGTGAACTTGTCTAAATGAAATCACTTCTTGGTAATCCACATACAATCAGATCAGATCAGATCAGTCACTCAGTCGTGTCCAACTCTTTGCGACCCCATGAATCACAATACGCCAGGCCTCCCTGTCCATCACCAACTCCCGGAGTTCACTCAGACTCATGTCCATCAAGTCAGTGATGCCATCCAACCATCTCATCCTCTGTCGTCCCCTTCTCCTCCTGCCCCCAATCCCTCCCAGCATCAGAGTCTTTTAACTCTTCACACGAGGTGGCCAAAGTACTGGAGTTTCAGCTTTAGCATCATTCCTTCCAAAGAAATGGAGACATATTAAAATTTCCTGTGTCATCTCTGGGTACCTTATTTTAATAATTTGTTTTGTGCCTCAGCACCCAGTACTGGTGAAAATGGACAAGAAATGAGAGCATACAAACTGCAGGCTTTTTTTTTCATTCCTCAGTCTATTTCTTATAGATAGAATTTGGAACTACTTTTCACCACCAGCCACAAAGAAAATATCCAATTTTGTAGTGAAGTAGGCTCAAGGTTCAGAAGAGAATGCATTGCCTGTAGAAGAAGAGTATAAATAATGATGGAGGTCATTAAATCAGCAATATAAACAGATTGCTCAGTAATGTATAGCCTTATTCTCATCTCAGAATATTACATCCATAATTCTCAGCTAGTATTTTTGCTCTGAAATAATCAATATTCAATACAATATAATAATGTTAGCTAATGCTGTAGAGGGTTTTCACAAATGTTCTGCAAAACTCTATAGGACAAATTGTCCCTTTTACTGTTTGCATTAGTTGGCTGCAATTTATTTTCTTCAGTTGTTTCTTAGCAAAATTAATAGCCACTGGAGTTCAGTGTCTTTATAACTTGGGTAGTTATCATTGTGTCTTGTTTTCATATTTCTCTTTAGAAAATGTTAAATCCTTTTTTATTACTTTTTCAATTTTCCAGAGTTGGAAATGGTGACAAATACCTGATTCAATGTTTTATATATCAACACTTCTAGATATGTGCCCTATATTCTAAAGATTATATAATATCATAACGTATATGTTACAATAAAAACTATTTTTATTATCATATTTTTGAGACCAGTACTGGGAATACTTTAGAGGAAATTTATATCCTATGTCCTGCGTGTCTTCATGTACCAGCTTGCTATTTTTTGTGTGTGACTTCTTCTGGTCTAAGCATATTTTCATCTGCTTATATGGATAGTTGGGAACTTTCTATCAGCTCTTTCCTTTGTCTGTGGGTAAACTTAATTCAAAGAACAAAATGTTATCATATATATAAGTGACGTGATTCTGGGAAGTTTTAAAAGTGACTCAAAAGTATGTAAATTCAGGTGTCAACAAAGGATTAATTCTCTTGAACATTATATTACCTAGATTTATTTATAAATGCAGACATATGTGTTTCAATATATGAATGCTAGTGCCTACGATGTATAGTATACTTAGAGAATACTGACAATGGTCAAAAAATCATGTTAGGATTTTTCTCTTGGAAAACTTCTAAATTTGTGCTTTTTTGAATTATAAAGTACTTCAATCTCTCTAAAAGGATACACTGACACAACCATTAAATTGAAAGGAATAAAATTTGAGAATTTTCTGTTAATAATAAGAGAATTTGCAAGAATGACAGTAGATTATGCAACTTCCTGTAGTAATTGAAACAGTTGAAGACAGAGCATGCTAATTCCATTAATAATGAAATACTGCTAGATATGAGTTTTAGTTTTTGAGGAAAGATTTCTATTTTGACATTTTTAATAATGAGCAATAAAGTTCCTTTTAAAAAAACACATAATTTATTATTTTATCAGTTATAATTCCATTAAAAGGTTTTTCAAGTTCTATTTTTTGCAGCACATTTAAAATATTCTTTCATATACGTGGTATTCTTTTTTTTTCTCTTATAATGCTTACTCACACTAACTTCTGAGAATTTAAATTTTTCTTAATAAAAATGTATCTTCTGTAGAATTGAAGTGAAAGTCTCTCAGTCGTGTCCGACTCTTTGTGACCCCATGGACTGTAGCCGGCCAGGCTGCCCTGTCCATTGGATTCTCCAGGCAAGGATGCTGGAATGGGTTGGATTCTCCAGGCAAGGATGCTGGAATGGGTTGCGCTTTCTTCCTCCAATAATATGTATATACACATCTGTAATTCTAACAAGCCTCCTCCTGTGTATTCAGTTCATAACTCATTCATGTGAAAATGAAAGTCGCTTAGTTGGACTCTTTGTGACCCCATGACTATCAGTTCAGTTCAGTTCAGTCACTCAGTCGTGTCCGACTCTTTGCGACCCCATGAATCACAGCATGCCAGGCTTCCCTGTTCATCACCAACTCCCGGAGTTCACTCAGACTCACGTCCATTGACTCAGTGATGCCATCCAGCCATCTCATCCTCTGTCGTCCCCTTCTCCTCCTGCCCCCAATCCCTCCCAGCATCAAAGGGAGTCTTTTCCAATGAGTCAACTCTTCACATCAGGTGGCCAAAGTACTGGAGTTTCAGCTTTAGCATCATTCCTTCCAAAGAAATTGCAGGGCTGATCTCCTTCAGAATGGACTGGTTGGATCTTCTTGCAGTCCAAGGGACTCTCAAGAGTCTTCTCCAATACTACAGTTCAAAAGCATCAATTCTTCAGCACTCAGCCTTCTTCACAGTCCAACTCTCACATCCATACATGACCACTGGAAAAACCATAGCCTTGACTAGACGGACCTTTGTTGGCAAAGTAATGTCTCTGCTTTTGAATATGCTAAATTCTTCAGGCCAGAATACTGGAGTGGGTAGCCGTTCCCTTCTCCAGGGGGTCTTCCCAACCCAGGGATCGAACCCAGGTCTCCTACATTGCAGGCAGATTCTTTACCAGCTGAGCCATCAGGGAAACCCAAGAATACTGGAGTGGGTAGCCTATCCCTTCTCCAGCGGGTCTTCTGGACCCAGGAATCAAACCAGGATCTCCTTCATTGCAGGTGGATTCTTTACCCACTGAGCTACTAGGGAAGTCCTCTTCCATAGAAAGTATGTAACGTATATGCAATATTTATGCATTTTTCTTAAAAATTACATAAACTGTTTAAAACCTAGAACTGAGTTTCAAGACAGTGTTGGGAAATGTTTGAGAGATGTCCGTTTCAGTATCTAGTTAGACTGAGCTGGCTGCCACAGTGGAGAAAGCATCTTATTGTCTTATCAAGGCTTTTCCTAGTTAAATCAAATCATAGCTCTATGATTTCCACCCATTCCTTTAAATTTTGACTTCTGAGAAAATAAAAATGTTATACATTTACTTTACAGCATTTCTTAAACAATGAGAAAAATTATTCTGTTTCTAGCACACCCAATATCTAATTTCTATTTACTTTATGTGCATTAAATTTAAATGTCACTCATATTACTTTAATATTAGAATTTTAAAGTACTTGATATGAAACAATTAACAGTTTTGAAGACTTATGAAGGGCTAACTCTTGGACTAGGTAGTTTTTTAGACTATGTTATTTAATAATTATTCCCCGTTGGTTCAGTGATAAAGATTCCACCTATAATGCAGGAGATGCATTCTCTCACACCTCGAGGATGTATTTTCCTTTACTTTCTAAATAAAACTGAGTATAACATGGAGCTGTAACACTGGTCTATCCGAGGACTATAACATTGGTCCGTCCGACGCTTCAAATTTTTGTTGCAACAAGACAGAACCGAGGAAATTACACACTCCTTTGACAATTGAACCTAGACATAGGTTTGATCCCTGGGTAGGGAAGATCCACTGGAGGAGTGCCTGGTAACCCACTCCAGGATTCTTTCCTGGAGAATCTCATGGACAGAGGAACCAGACAGGCTATAGTTCATGGTGTTGCAAAGAGTCAGACACAATTGACATGACGGAGCACTCACTGACTCATTTAATAATTATAGGAACTGTGTAATATAATAAATAATTCCCAAAACTGTGACTTGACACACTAAAAGTTTTTGTCTGCTCATCTCACAATTCACTGGGATCAGCAGAAGTGGGAGGTGAGAGACATGTCTAAGGCCTAGAAATAACTATGTAATTTCCATTAAGTTTCCATTGGCTTAAATTCAGTCATGTTCCAAATCTACTACATAAAAGAGCTGGAAAATGTGGTTTGGCAATGTATCTAGGAAGAAAATGAAATTGGTCTGCTAAATGCACAGCAATATTACTGCCACAGTCCACTCTTCTCATTAACAAATATCTGTTCCTTTCATTTTTCCAAACGAAAATGACATTTTCTCTCCAGTGAGTCAAGACCTCCAACTCTTAAGTCAAGGGTGTCTGGTTAACGCATGCTCCTCTATGTGGTCTGGATGTCACTTTTGATTGTATCAGTCTTTGAGCTAAAATAGCAAAAAAAGAGGCAACACTCATTTCCTTCCAGAAAGAGGAGGAATAAGAGTCCAGGAAAGTCACCAAACACAATTCTGAAATTCCTCTGTATAAACACTGTAAAACTTCTACTCTGAGGATGGGTGGTTCCTTGAATTGGCCATGATTCTACTCTCTGTGTGGCTTACTTCATCCATTTTCCTCCTGAAATATGCTGTGGAAAGTTTACTTATTGATAAGGAAGATGCTGTTTTGCATCCTTCTCCCAGACCTAGGATTATTTTAAGGCTCAACCATCAATCCCAGGCATATTTATTTGTTTTATGTGAATGGACCATTTTAAAAGTTTTATTTGAATTAGTTTCAATATTGTTTGGTAGTTAGAATAGGAAAACGGAGTCCAGAATGGCGGTGGCTAAAAGACAAGGAAGGGAAAAGCCTATGAAAATAGAACAAAGGAGGGTCCTAGGACTGGAGTGAGAATCTCGGGTAAAACAAACAAAAATTGGGCTACACTCCTGGCCAGCCCAATTTACATAGGGCAGGCCCAGGGGGAGGAGAAAAAATATATAAAAAGAGGAGCCAAAATTGGGCCAAGGGCCTCTCTTCTCTTCACCTTTTTTGTGTTAGCACGCTCTCATGCCTTAAGGATGTATTTTCCTTTACTTTCTAAATAAAACTGAGGTGTAACATGGAGCTGTAACACTGGTCTGTCCAAGGGCTGTAACACTGATGTCTGACATTTCAAATTTTTGTTGTGACAAGACAGAACCAAGGAAATTACACACTCCCCAGACAATATTGTTTCTCTGTTTTTTATGTTTTGTTTTTTTGGCTGTGACATATGGTGGGATCCACCCAACTAGTAGAATCTCCCCAAATAGAGATGGAACCTGCACCCTCTGCATTGGAAAGTGAAGCATTAGCCACTGAACTGTCAGGGAAGTCCCGCTCAGATATTTCAAAATCATTTAATTGTCTCTCTACCAATATATACCCCTGCAAAAATCTGTAAGAGTCTAATCCATTTGCTTTCAGAAAGTGCCCTGTATTAGTAACCACCACCCAAATGTCATTCTTTTAGACAAAGTTCTATAGTCTTTTCTCCATAACTATGCTTTCAATTTTTTGCAGCTCAGTTCAATTCAGTTCAGTAGCTTAGTCGTGTTCAACTCTTTGCAACTCCATGAATTGCAGAATGCCAGTCCTCCCTGTCCATCACCAGCTCCCAGAGTTCACCATCCAGTCATCTCATCCTCTGTCGTCCCCTTCTCCTCCTACCCCCAATCCCTCCTAGCATTAGGGTCTTTCCCAATGAGACAACTCTTCACATGAGGTGGCCAAAGTACTGGAGTTTCAGCTTTAGCATCAGTCCTGCTAAAGAACACCCAGGACTGATCTCCTTTAATGGACTGGTTGGATCTCCTTGCAGTCCAAGGGACTCTCAAGAGTCTTCTCCAACATCAGAGTTCAAAAGCATCAATTCTTTGGCACTTAGCTTTCTTCACAGTCTAACTCTCACATCTATACATGACCACTGGAAAAATCATAGCCTTGACTAGATGGACCTTTGTTGGCAAAGTAATGTCTCTGCTTTTGAATATGCTATCTAGGTTGGTCATAACTTTCCTTCCAAGGAATAAGCATCTTTTAATTTCATGGTTACAGTCACCATCTGCAGTGATTTTGGAGCCCAAAAAAATAAAGTCTGACACTGTTTCCACTGTTTCCCCATCTATTTCCCATGAAGTGATGGGACTGGATGCCATGATCTTCATTTTCTGAATGTTGAGCCTTAAGCCAACTTTTTCACTCTCCTCTTTCACGTTCATCAAGAGACTTTTTATTTCCTCTTCACTTTCTGCCACAAGGGTGGTGTCATCTGCATATCTGAGGTTATTGATATTTCTCCCGGCAATCTTGATTACAGCTTGTGCTTCTTCCAGCCCAGCATTTTTCATGATGTATTCTGCATAGAAGTAAAATAAGCTGGGTGACAATATACAGCCTTGACATACTCCTTTTCCTATTTGGAACCAGTCTGTTGTTCCATGTCCAGTTCTAACTGTTGCTTCCTGACCTGCATAAAGGTTTCTCAAGAGGCAAGTCAGGTGGTCTGGTATTCCCATCTCTTGAAGAATTTTCCACAGTTTATTGTGGTCCACACAGTCAAAAGCTTTGGCATAGTGAATAAAGCAGAAATAGATGTTCTTCTGGAACTCTCTTGCTTTTTTGGTGATCCAGCAGATGTTGGCAATTTGATCTCTGGTTCCTCTGCCTTTTCTAAAACGAGATTGAACATCTGGAAGTTCATGGTTCACATACTTCTGAAGCCTGGCTTGGAGAATTTTGAGCATTACTTTACTAGCATGTAAGATGAATGCAATTGTGCAGTAGTTTGAGCATTCTTTGGCATTGCCTTTCTTTAGGATTGGAATGAAAACTGACCTTTTCCAGTCCTGTGGCCACTGCTGAGTTTTTCAAATTTGCTGGCATATTGAGCGCAGCACTTTCACAGCATCATCTTTCAGGATTTGAAATAGCTCAACTGGAATTCCATCACCTCCACTAGCGTTGTTTATAGTGATGCTTTCTAAGGCCCACTTGACTTCATATTCCAGGATGTCTGGCTCTAGGTCAGTGATGTTACCATCATGATTATCTGGGTTGTGAAGATCTTTTTTGTACAGTTCTGTGTATTCTTGCCACCTCTTCTTAATATCTTCTGCTTCTGTTAGGTCCATACCATTTCTGTCCTTTATCGAGCCCATCTTTGCAGGAAATATTCCCTTGGTATCTCTAATTTTCTTGAAGAGATCTCTAGTCTTTCCCATTCTGTTGTTTTCCTCTATTTCTTTGCATTTATCGCTGTGGAAGGCTTTCTTATCTCTCCTTGCTATTCTTTAGATCTCTGCATTCAGATGCATATATCTTTCCTTTTCTCCTTTGCTTTTCGCTTCTCTTCTTTTCACAGCTATTTATAAGGCCTCCCCAGACAGCAGTTTTGCTTTTTTGCATTTGTTTTCCAGGGGGATGGTCTTGATCCCTGTCTCCTGTACAATGTCATGAACCTCCGTCCATAGTTCATCAGGCACTCTATCTATCAGATCTAGTCCCTTAAATCTATTTCTCACTTCCACTGTATAATCATAAGGGATTTGATTTAGGTCATATCTGAATGGTATAGTGGTTATCCCTACTTTCAATTTAAGTCTGAATTTGGCAATAAGGAGTTCATGATCTGAGCCACAGTCAGCTCCTGGTCTTGTTTTTGCTGACTGTATAGAGCTTCTCCATCTTTGGCTGCAAAGAATATAATCAATCTGATTTTGGTGTTGACCATCTTTTGATGTCCATGTGTAGTCTTCTCTTGTGTTGTTGGAAGAGGGTGTTTGCTATGACCAGTGCGTTCTGTTGGCAAAACTCTATTAGTCTTTGCCCTGCTTCATTCTGTACTCCAAGTCCAAATTTGCCTGGTACCCCAGGGGTTTCTTGACTTCCTACTTTTGCATTTCAGTCCCCTATAATGAAAAGGACATCCTTTTTGGGTGTTAGTTCTAAAAGGTCTTGTAGGTCTTCATAGAGCCGTTCAACTTCAGCTTCTTCAGTGTTACTGGTTGGGGCATAGACTTGGATTACCGTGATATTGAATGGTTTGACTTGGAAATGAACAGAGATCATTCTGTCGTTTTTGAGATTGCATCCAAGTACTACATTTCGAATTCAATTGTTGACCACGATGGTTACTCCATGTCTTCTAAGGGATTCCTGCCCACAGTAGTTAATGGTCATCTGAGTTAAATTCACCCATTCCAGTCCATTTTATTTGCTGATTCCTGGAATGTCGACATTCACTCTTGCCATCTCCTGTTTGACTACTTCCAATTTGCCTTGATTCATGGACCTGACATTCCAGGTTCCTATGCAATATTGCTCTTTACAGCATTGGACCTTGCTTCTATCACCAGTCACATCCACAACTGGGTATTGTTTTTGCTTTGGCTCCATCCCTTCCTTCTTTCTGGAGTTATTTCTCCACTGATCTCCAGTAACATATTAGGTACCTACCGATCTTGGGAGTTCCTCTTTCAGTATCCTATCATTTTGCCTTTTCCTACTGTTCGTGGGGTTCTCAAGGCAAGAATAGACTTGTGTGAAATGAACAAAACCTTTATCCATTCTTTGCCACAGACCGAGTCGCTCTTTTCCAAGAAGTCCTACTGGATGTTTATAACTCAAAATCTATTAGAACATCATCTATGGCTAAGTCTAGAAGAAGCTTTCTTCCCAAAATCTTAAACTCGAAATTCTGACTCATAGTTCTTTTCATTGTTACTCCCTATCTGATCAGTTCCTTTTTAAAACTCCTATTTTCTTGTGATTATCTTCTAATTGCACTCAATAAAACCCAGTGTAAATCATTACTGAGTTTTTCCCCTAGAGCTACAGACTCAGTAAGCCTTTTGTTTGTCTTCTAGTTTTCACAGGAGATAATTTTAGGAAAGGTATTACCATTATATTCCACAGATATTTAGACACCTACCCAGTTCATTTCCTCCTATGCTGCTGCTGCTGCGTCGCTTCAGTCGTGTCCGACTCTGTGCGACTTCATGGATGGCAGCCCACTAGGCTCCTCTGTCCCTGGGATTCTCCAGGCAAGAATACTGGAGTGGATTGCCATTTCCTTCTCCAATGCATGAAAGTGAAAAGTGAAAGTGAAGTCGCTTAGTCGTGTCCAACTCTTAGCAACCCCATGGACTGCAGCCTACCAGTCTCCTCCGTCCATGGGATTTTCCAGGCAAGAGTATTGGAGTGGGGTGCCATCGCCTTTCCTAGTCTTCCCCAAACCATTCAACCATAGATTTACCATTTCTCCCCCTTCCAGGTCTAGTTCCCCAACAAATACAATTCCTGCATTATTCAAGATAAGGTGATTATATAACTATCTCCAAAAATCTTGCTGTTTACTGTAAATTTAGAATTATGTATATCCTGATTATTATTTCAATCAAATATTCCCTAAGTTGTACTTCATCTATCCCTATATATCAAAACATATTAATCACCATTTAAACTTGCTTTAGTCTTTCCCTTTCAAAAAAAATCTAACTATATTTAATGATGGCAGTATAAAATCTTATTAAAAAAAACAACTTCCTCTTAGTAGCTAAAGAAATAAGCACACACGGGGCGGGGGGGAGAGGCAACACTTAGCACTGGGAATATTTTAAAAAGAAAAAAAAAACAAAAATATTGTAACTATACTGCACAACTCCTAGTAATGATCCCCCTTTCATTTTGAAGTCATAGTGCTGGATGGGAAAACCCAAGAACTCTTTTGAGACCCTAAAACATAAAGATATGCAAGATGGTTCTTTTCCTTCTTAGAATCGAAAAGAAAGGTATCACTGAGAATACATTAAAAAAGGAGAAGGAAATTACTAGAGTTGTCTGAAAGTTTTGTGCTAGGTTTCCCCCTGAAAGAAGTGCAATAATGTCAAATTTGAGAACTCTCCTCAAAAATAAAAAATATCATCTGAATAGTGTAATTCACAGTTATCAACACATTTCCTAGTTGTGTTGCCTGAAGCAAGACACTTAACCTTTCTGTGTTTCAGGTTCATTACCTACAACATAGAGGTCATACTTCAACGAGTTGTTGTTATGACCAAATGAGAAAAGACTAAAGTGCTTGGAATGCTGCCAGGGACTTAGTAAGTGCTCAATATATATTATCTATTGTTAATATTATTTTAATTAATTGCAATCTGCACTTAATTTAGCCTGTTTCCCTAGCCTGTTTTGGAGTCATTTGATCTTCCATGGCTAACTCCTAGCTCAGTTTTCACCTGTAGACTCTCAGAACAGCTTTGGTAAACCTGAAACAGAGGCTCTCATTCTGCCTGATCATTTGCATTATTCTCTTTTTTATTTGCCTTAGGGAAGCCTATTTGCACAGAGTTCCAAATGGCTAGTTGAGAATACCTTCTCTCTTCTCTCAATGTTACCCTTAGTTTCTTTAAGTTACTTTTATAATTGCTGAGAACAAGAACATCAGGACATACGATTTGTTTCTCTCCCTTACCCTCTTGATTTTCCCCTTCTCTTTTTCATTCCCTGGAGCCAGAATACAGTTCACTTTATTTTATTCTTTTCTCCTGTTGTAATCCTATGACTAAATGAAGGCCATAGAGGCCACAGAATAATAACCTCATTTTCTAAGTGTGTTTTTAACCAGTGTACTATGGGGAAAAGAAATCTATGACTTGAGATATTCAAATCCTTTCTCACTACAACAGCCTGGTTTGCAAGACTGTCTACCTGTTATGGCATCCTATTTTGAATGCCAAAAGCTGAAAATTATCTTGCTCTTTCTCTTTGTATACTCCAATAAAAATAAATTTAAAAATCATTTTCTTAAAGATAACCTTAAAAAAGACAATTATGATTAAAACATAGAGAGCCAAGATGTGACGAGTAAGGGTGGAGAGGCAGCAATTTGTGATAGAAATGCGTGATGCTTCTTATAATACCAAACTTTTAAAACACCGTTTGTTAGAGAAAATTCTCCATTTAATGCACTCTACATACTTCCAACTCAATCAGAAGCCAGAATGCCACTTTCTCAACCTCTATTTGTACCGAAGATACTGGTATATGACCTACATTCAGCAATGCAGACCCAACTACATGAGACTTTAATTCAGACATGGCAATATGAAGAAGCACAAATGGAGGAGAATCCATTTGGGGAAGATGGTAGCCATAGCAGCATCTGGGTTTCAGGGCAATGGAGTGGAAATTCTGCCACATAGGTCAGTGGTAATTATGATGGCACCGATGTCTGCATTTTTGTCGTCGTTAGACCCAGCAAATGTGATTTGAGCATTATTCCAGGTTGTGTGACCTTTAGACCTGACCATTGGGCTTTTCTAGCCAGTAAATACTTAAAAAACTGTTTTCAGAATTTCCTACTATTTGTGTTGAGATTACAGGCTGATACAGGACAAGCTATGAAAGCCTCAAATCTTTAGGTGGTAAACCATACTACTTAGTATATTTTGAATTAGTCATAATAATAATTCAGAGATTTTATTTTGTTAGGAAAAAGCAAACTTGCCTATTTTCCATCATTAAATTTAAAACTTGAAAAGCCCTTAAATTATTCTTAAGAGGGCATCATATCATATGAAGGTGGTTATTTTATGAGACTTCCCTGTTGGCATAGCAGACAAAGAATCTGCGTGCAACGCAGGAGATCTGGGTTCAACCCCTGGGTTGGGAAGATTCCCTGAGAAGAGAATGGCAACCCTCTCCAGTATTCTTGCCTGGAGAAATCCATGGAGACAGTCCATGGGGTCACAAAGAGTCGGACATGACTGACTGACTAACATTTTCACTTTGATAGGACGGTTAAATTAAAAAACCTTAATCCACAACTATGCATATAACAGGTATTATATTAGATATCCAAGCTATAATGATAAATCAGCACAACCTATATCTCCAAAGAACCTATAATCTAGGGAGACCAGGTTTGTAACACAATAGATTTCCATTCTTTCTCACCCAAATTAGGTAGTAATATAAGTAACATCAATAGTTTACATTTTTAAACTTAAAGGAATGTCATAACTTACTGATAAATAGTAAGACAGAAACTTTTAGTATTTATATATACAAAATTTATATAATATAATATAATAAATATAAACGTCTAAAATTATTGGATCTGGCACTATGTTTATTAAAGTGAAGTGAAGTGAAAGTCACTCAGTTGTGTTGACTCTGTGATCCTGGAATTCTCCAGGCCAGAATACTGGAGTGGGTAGCCGTTCCCTTCTCCAGGGGATCTTCCCAACCCAGGGATTGAACCCAGGTCTCCCACATTGCAGGCAGATTCTTTACCAGCTGAGCCATCAGGGAAACCCAAGAATACTAGAGTGGGTAGCCTATACCTTCTCCAGTGGGTCTTTCCAACCCAGGAATCGAATGAGGGTTTCCCACATTGCAGGTGGAGTTTTTACCAGCTGAGCTACCAGGGAAGCCCTATGTATATTAAAAGGAATATATTTTCTAAATAACAGTATGAGTATATGGCCTAACAGATTCTTTGGAGGTTAATAATAAATAATTATCTGTGCTTTACATTAACCTATTTATCAGTATATGATTTAAATTGTTTCCAGAGGGATGGCTCATAGGCAACCAATTTTTCTAACCCTGACTTATACTTTTGGGTTTGGAAAACTTTTATGCTACCTTCTAAATGTGTATTACTATATTGATGGTCCCTTAGAACAAACAAAGGAGTGTTTGGATTTTTTAATTAGTTCTAAGCAACTAAAGAACCATGTACAAGTTAGCATAAGAGTTTATATTTAGGATACCAATAAGTATTTTCATTTGCCCTTCACCCAAGATTGCTTATTTATCCTGAAACCTGTTCTCTAAAGAGGCTGCAAAATTTAATCATGTAACTTAGCTTATAAAGTGCTTCTTGGACAGGAATTCAGAAATTACAAATTATAGATCAATTCTCTCTTGCACCTCACATTAACCATGCAATCATAAACAATATTAGCAACTTATAAATTGTTGAAAATGTATTATACTCCACATTTTGTTCCAGGTGCTATATTTTGTTTCTATAATACAGTCTACATCTTAACTTCATTGTTTAGATGAGGAAACCAAAGCTTAGAGAAAATTAAAAATGCTCAAACTTTCTAGTTCCAAAGACACTTGCAGATATACTATCAAAGATACCAAGATACGGTCTCTAAGGAGGTTGATTCAAAAGAGGGGGTAGAGAGTAATGGGTTTGGGTATAGAAAACAAGGTTTCAAGTGGTTTTTTCTGAGACTTTCCAACCGTATTATGATCAGAAATTTTCTCAAATTCAGACTGTTCTGAATTGGTAGTGGAAGTTTCTTATTTTTTTTCCCCTTATTTGTTTTGTTTGTAACTCCAAATATGGACCAAAAAATACTCACTATAAATACCCTTCGACTGACTAGTTGTAAGGTCATCATGAAATGATGCAGTTTGTGACATTTTACAATCTATAAAGACCCACACAACTGTGAAAACACAGTAATTGATATTTTATACAGGTCAAGTCCTCTGATCCCTCTAGAAAAATCACATTAAAGAATGGGATGAACTGCAAGAATGTTGGTGTTCGAAGCCGACTCCAACTTCTAATAAATATTAAATGAATGTGCTTCTCTGACAACTAGGTCCAAGGAAGAAAGCAGTTTATAAAGTTTTAAATCAATGTGCTCAACCAATTATACTTCGTGTCTCTCATTCCAAAATATGAAATAATTATATAGCCAGAATGCGTCTTAATACATTCTATAAATGTGAATCTATGCATTAGATAAATTTGGAATAGCTTCTAAATTTCTTTCAAGTTAAGAAAAAAAGTATCATTAAATTTTAATTAATTCATTCACTTAAATTATCATCAAGACTCTTCCTTCAGAAATAGATTTATGTAGATACAAGATTGAATAAAAATATGCATGATTTGCACAAATAGCCTTTATGTTTTTAAAAGATATTTTAAAGCATATTCCCTTGTGTCAAAGAGGGCTAAAAGCAGAGTAACCTCACTGTTCCTTATGATCACATAATAAAATACTTGATGGCTAGGACCCCAGCTCAGTAATTCCATTTCACTCCTGAGGCACAGTGCCACGGGTCATTTTACCTCACTATTTTTAAAGTATATAGTACTGCCTGGTGGCACAGTGGTAAAGAATCCCCCTGCCAGTGCAGGAGATACAAGAGATGTGGGTGTGACCCTCCAGTCTGGAAGATCCCGTGGATATGGAATGGCAAACTCCAGTATTCTTGCCTGGTAAATTCCATGGACAGAGGATCCTGGCAGGCTATAGTCCATAGAATTACAAAGAGTCAGACACTATTGATTGACTGAGACATGCACATGAACGCATTGCCTTTCTAATTCATGTGGTAGGAGTAAAACCAGACAAGTCTGTCACTGTAAAGGGAAGAGCATTTTTACCTTATTAAGACCAGGAATTTGACACTGGTCTTGTTATTCAGATGTAAGTGAATATTAATGCCAAGGGAATGCAGGGAGCTTAACACAGGGATCGTGAGTTAGACGACAAAGATTTAAAATTTTGTACCATCATTTATAATCTATTTGACACTGAGAAAATTTATAAAATGTTCTCCTTCTTCACCTATTAAATGGAGTTAATAATAACCTCCACTCAATGTCTTTCTGATTATGTAAAGACTGTATACTATAAAGTATTAACATGTGTCTGGTTAAATTCTGGGACCTATGCAGTGAAGTCACAGGTGTCCTAGATGTGACATTAAAAGGCAAAAAATAATTGGATGAGGCAGAAGTATTAATTACTTCCATCACGTTTGGTATTGTTCTCAGCACTGAATAAATCAAGATCCATTTTGCAAGCTATATTTGTTTTTTAAATTTGAGGGAAATGACAAAAACAAGTTTCTTTGTGCTTCAAATAATTTATAGATTCCTAGTATTTCTTTGCTCTCAAGTTCTAGTTGAAAATAACAATATAGCCATTTCTTTAAGATATCATTATGAAAAATTTAACATGATTAGAAAGCTTTCTTACTTTTCTTCTCAATTATGGTTAAAAGTATGTTTACTCATGACTATGTGTATTTATGCTGCTGCTGCTGCTAAGTCGCTTCAATCGTGTCCCACTCTGTGAAACCCCATAGATGGCAGCCCACCAGACTTCCCCACCCCTGGGATTCTCCAGGCAAGAACACAGGAGTGTGTTGCCATTTCCTTCTCCAATGCATGAAAGTGAAAAGTGAAAGTGAAGTTGCTCAGTTGTGCCCGACTCTTAGCGACCCCATGGACTGCAGCCTACCAGGCTTCTCTGTCCATGGATTTTCCAGGCAAGAGTACTGGAGTGGGGTGCCATTGCCTTCTCTGATGTGTATTTATATTATGTTCAGATTTTGAATTTCCAGCAATAGTTCATCTTTTACTATACCTAGACATGTGATGAGTGCCAGTGACCTAAAAACAATTAATTTATTTCCAAGTTCTATCCCATATATATAGCTGCAGAAGAGAAAACTTGAGACCTAAAATCAGAATTTTATAGGGAGGGGACATTGAGACTTTGCAATCTAATCTCTTCTTTGTGGAGGTGAGAAAGCTAAGGCCTGGTGATTTGAAGTGAAAGTGTAAAATCACATAGCTAAATTAGTAGTGGAGTCAGGGCTGGGTCAGTGCTATTCCCAGGGCTCTGTGGAGCTTCCATCTGCATTCTTCAGTGCTCTCAGTCACTAATTTCTTCTGTTCCAAAACAGTTATTTATTTTAGCTGTGCACTGCAGCTTTCCATGACACCTTCAGGGCTGCTTTTAAAAATACATCTCAAATATTTTTGATTGTATACTATTTCCTGGTTTCTCTGATTTGGAATGATTCATATTATGGTGCTTCCATTCATTAAGATATAGCCTCAAGTATTGGTTGCACCAGACAAGACATAAACAATTACAATTTTTAAACCACCTCAAAATAGTGATGCAGTTGTATAGAGAAGCAGACAACCGGATCTCATATGTTATAGGGAAAACAAAGTTTTTTAAACAAAAGAGATAGCAAGAGAAGAAACAAAGAATACCCTAGACATTCCACAGCCTCAGAATAAATCCTATGTTTTCAGAAACTACAACCAAGTTCCCTAATTAAGTACTGCTGCTGCCGCCAAGTCGCTTCAGTCATGTCCGACTCTGCGCGACCCCATAGACGGCAGCCCACCAGGCTCCCCCGTCCCTGGGATTCTCCAGGCAAGAACACTGGAGTGGGTTGCCATTTCCTTCTCCAATGCATGAAAGTGAAAAGTGAAAGTGAAGTTGCTCAGTCGTGTCCGACTCCTAGCGACCCCATGGACTGCAGCCTACCAGGCTCCTCCACCCATGGGATTTTCCAGGCAAGAATACTGGAGTGGGGTGCCATCACCTTCTCCAACTACTACAGTAGTGACTGCTTATTAGTTTACTTCTTGAATGAAATACGGGTGGAAGTGTTAGTTGCTCAGTTGTGTCCAATTCTTTGTGACCTCATGGACTGCAGCCCACAAGACTCTTCTATCCATGGAATTCTCCAGGCAAAAATATGGACTGGGCTACCATTCCCTCCTCCAGGGGATCTTTCCCACAAAGACATCGAACCAAGGTTTCCTGCACTGCAGGCAGATTCTTTACCATCCGAGACACACATTTATTAACACACCTTTAACAAAGCAGATAGGTCTTTAATTCTAATATATTAAATGTTGTATAATATTTTTATCCTACAAAGGAAAGAAATGACTGTAGAAAAGTAAGATAAGCTGTATGTAAAAATACAGCTCAGGGACAGTTATCCATGATGTGACACAGTGATTGTCTTGGATGACTAGCATCAACAACTACATTTCAGCTTCTGCATCAGCTTCTATCAAACACTCTGCCAGAGCTGTTGCCAAAAATAGATCTATTGTGGATATTACCTCAATTCTCAGGTTCCAGTGGAAAGTGCCAGTAAGTCATGCCACTAAGAGAGGAACAACCATGGAGGAGCCTGCCTGCATAGTCCTCAGCAGAAAGCAAACCCCCAAATGATGTCAGAATAAATTACTTAAAATAATTCAATTTGATGCTTATTTAAAATTATCAGAAGCATCTCAACTCAATATTTAGTCAGAAAGAAGTGTTAAATATGATGTCTGTTAACAATTGTGCCACTTTTTTGCTGAAAGCATACACTTTTACTCGAATAATTCCCCCCTTAAATTGTATATTGTCTCCCCAAATTTCTTTCTTTTTACTTTATTCTGCACACTAGAGAAACCTTTTGGCAATGAAGATAAGATTTTTCCTTCTTTGAGTAATAAATTGTAGTGTTTATTCTCACTATAATTCCACCATTCACTCTCCATCCCTTCCACTCCTCAAAATCAGTAGTTTTATTTCTGTCTAACAAGTTCCCTGCAATCAACTTTTTGCAGGGAACTTGTGAAAATAATGAAAATGTGCCTAGATGGTGGAGGGAAAGGCCTCAGGTTGCAGCATTTCTTCTCTTATTAATATGTGGGATTTCTAGAAATAATGCAAACATATTCTTTTTCTGAATTTCTCATTCTGTCATAGATTAGTTATGTAATCTCAGACAAACTTAATCTCTCTAGGCTTTCATTTGCACATCTGTAAAACTGATGTTGTTAGGCTTATTGTAGTCCAAAATGTAAAGTAAAGAAAGAGCAAGAGGGTGTCAATTGCAAGAAGGCAAAGGTCTCATATTCCTAACCATCCAGGCCCTTGTGAGGAGTCTGGATTTCATTCTCAGCACAAAGGAAATTTGCCTGAAAGATATAAAGCAGAAACTAACAAGATATGATGTGATCTTTTTAAAGATTACTCTGGGTGTAGTGTAGACAAGATTAACACAGAGGAAGAATGAAACTGTGGAATGTTGAAGCCCAAGGGGCCAAGCGAGAAATAATGATGTCTACTGACCTAGAAATAGACAGACAATGAAACCGAGTCAGCAGATTACTAAAGTAGCCTCTTGAACAGGATATGAACTGCGTTAAAAACAAGTGGACTAGATAGGAAAAATGGATCTGAAAGATTCTATAGAAATAGAAATATAAAAATAGAAACATTATTTATATATGGAAAAATACATTGGGGCAGCATTCACATGAGAAAGACTTTTAGTGTAACTAAAAAAAAAAAAATCAGTCTGATATAAGAAGAATGTGAAGTCAAATATTTTAATAATATTTTTCAGAGAGAAAACAGCATTTTTTGAGAACTGTTAGTATATAATCCTGGGTATATTTTTTTCTATCTAGACACAAAAGTGATTATTTAAAATTAATTGTAAATAGGAAACAACATATTTACTTAAGCACCAAAATAATAGCTGATTTCTCAATATGAAATTGTATTTTTTAATCATCCTGAAATGATTCTCACCCATGACTTAACTGAAGGGCTTTTAGCAAGTCTCTCAGAAAGAGGTTATATTCACAAACAAAATGTTATTATGTGACTGCTATGAAAATTTTGATGGAATAATTTTGCCTAAACAACCTATAACTTTTGGTGAAACAGTGCCTGAGAATTGGGGAATATTTTACTTGATTATTCAGTATGCCTGGTCTTGTTCTTCTGAGAGTAATTTATTTTATCTGTTAGATGTATCATCACTTTGGAAAAAAATTTTTTTTTTCAAACATGAACTCTATACATTTTGGCAAGTGTTCATGAGAATTAACTGTGTGCACTAAACTCTCACCTGGAGGCATACATTTTGGGCAGGCTCTAAACATGCACCATTTATTGAGCATCTACTATGAGCTGATGTCATAGCACTCCTGGGTTTATAGAAAGAACAAACCTTCAATTTTTTTTTAAACTTTCTTTTTTTTTTAATTGGAGGATAATTGCTTCACAACCTTGTGTTGGCCTCTGTCATACATCAACATGAATCAGCCACAGGTATACTTATGTCTGCTCACTCCTGAACCCCCTCCCATATCCCACCCCACCCACCCATCTAGGTGGTCACAGAGCACTGGATTGAGTTCTTCATGTCACACAGCAAATTTCCACCTGCTATCTATTTTACATTTGGTGAAGTATATGTTTCCATACTATTCTCTCAATTCATCCCACCCTCTCCTTTGAGTCAGTCCTAATGAAGTGGATGAACCTAGAGCCTATCATACAGAGTGAAGTAAGTTGTAGAAAGAGAAAGACAAGTATCGTGTATTAATGCATGTGTATTGAACCTAGAAAGATGGTACTGACGAAACTCTTTGCAGGGCAGCAATGGATGCAAACATAGAGAACAGATTTGTGGACACAGTGAGGGAAGGGAGGGTGATCTCCTCCCTCTCTTTCAGTTTTTAGATCATTTAAATATGAGATCATTCATTCATGAGACATGTTCTGGATACTGTAGATACAACAGTGAATACACTAGATAAAAATTCTTGTCTTCATAAAGCTTACAGTCTAGTGAGGAACAGATTATTTACTAAAATGAAATATACATTGAAAAGTGAAAGTCGTTCAGTTGTGTCTGACTCATTGAGACTCCATGGACTGTCCACGGAATTCTCCAAGCCAGAATACTGAAGTGCATAGCCTTTCCCTTCTCCAGGGCATCTTCCCAACCCAGGTATTGAACCCAGGTGTCCTGTATTGCAGGCAGATTCTTTATCAACTGAGCTATCAGGGAAGCCTGAAATATACATTGGGCAAATGTAAATTAAAATTTATTTGAATTTGCTACTTTACTTTTAATTAATAGAAGAGAATATTATATTAATCAACCTTAACCCATACTGGTTCCAAATAGGAAAAGGAAAACATCAAGGCTGTATACTGTCACCCTGCTTATTTAACTTATACACAGAGTACATCATGAGAAACACTGGGCTGGAAGAAGCACAAGCTGGAATCAAGATTGCTGGGAGAAATATCAATAACCTCAGATATGCAGATGACACCACCCTTATGGCAGAAAGTGAAGAGGAACTAAAAAGCCTCTTGATGAAAGTCAAAGAGGAGAGTGAAAAAGTTGGCCTAAAGCTCAACATTCAGAAAACTAAGATCATGGCATCTGGTCCCATCACTTCATGGAAAATAGATGGGGAAACAGTGGAAACAGTGGCTCACTTTATTTTGGGGGGTCTCCAAAATCATTGCAGATGGTGACTGCAGCCATGAAATTAAAAGACGCTTGCTCCTTGGAAGGAAAGTTATGACCAACCTAGATAGCATATTCAAAGCAGAAACATTACTTTGCCAACAAAGGTCCATCTAGTCAAGGTTATGGTTTTTCCACTGGTCATGTATGGATGTGAGAGCTGGACTGTGAAGAAGGCTGAGCGCCGAAGAATTGATGCTTTTGAACTGTGGTGTTGGAGAAGACTCTTGAGAGTCCCTTGGACTGCAAGGAGATCCAGTCAGTCCATCCTAAAGGAGATCAGTCCTGGGTGTTCATTGTAACAACTGATGCTCAAGCTCAAACTCCTATACTTTGGCCATCTCATGTGAAGAGTTGACTCATTGGAAAAGACCGTAATGCTGGGAGGGATTGAGGGCAGGAGGAGAAGGAACGACAGAGGATGAGATGGCTGGATGGCATCACCGACTCAATGGACATGAGTTTGGGTAAACTCTGGGAGTTGGTGATGGACAGGGAGGCCTGGCGTGCTGTGATTCGTGGGGTCGCTGTGATTCATAGAGTCGGACAAGACTGAGCGACTGAACTGAACTGAACTGACTGAACCCATAGTGTACTCTTGCATCTATTACCTTGTTCATTTTTACACATGGGAACCGAAAGTGCCAATCAGACTTGAAAAACATTTTTTAGCTGAAGTACAGCTGATGAGCAGTATTATATAAGTTGCAGATGCACAATATAGTGATTCACAACCCTTAAAGTTTATATTTCATTTATAGTTATTACAGAATATTAGTTATATTCCCTGTTTGACAATAAGTCCCTGTTACTTATTTTATATCTAATAGTCTGTACCTCTTAATCCCCTACCACTGTATTGTCCCTCCTGCCTTCCCTCATCCCTCTGGTAACCTCTAACGTGTTCTATGAGATTGTTTCCCACAGAACTAGAACAAATAAGTTCAGAATTTGTATGGAACACAAAAGATCCAAAACACCCAAAACAAGAAGAACGGAGCTTGATGAATCATCTGCCCTGACTTTAGACTATACTATGAAGCTACAGTAATCAAAACGGTATGGTATGGGCACAAAAAGAGATGCATAGATCAATGGAACAGAACAGACAGCCCAGAAACAAATCAGCACACTTATGGCCAATTAATCTATCACAAAGGAGGCAAGGGTATACAATGGAAAAAATGCAGTCTCTTCAATAAGTGGTGTTGGGAAAACTGAACAACTACATGTAAAACAATAAGATTAGAACATTCTGTAACCTCATATACAGATAAACTCAAAATGGATTAAAGACCTAGAGTAAGGCTAGAAACCATGAAATTCCAAGAGGAAAAGATAGGCAGAACACTTTTTATATAAATAAAGTATATAGCAGTACTTTTTGGATCTGTCTTCTAAAGCATAGGAAATAAAAGAAAAAATAAACAAATGAGACCTAATTAAACTTAAAAGCTTTCACACAACAAAGGAAACCATTCACAAAAGGAAAACACAACCTACAGAATAGGAAAATATATTTTCAAATACTTTGACTGATAGGAGTTAAAAGCCAGTCTTTTTAAATTAAATTTTAGTCCTCCTCTCATATATAATTATCACAAATATTATGAGATATCTGCAGTTTATTTGTTGGTTATTTTGATTCATTTTCATAGACACATCAGTGAGTACTTAAAAATGATTCTTAATAATCAATCATTGATTATTATCAATGACTTAAATGAAGGTATGAAACAAATACTTTAACTACAATTTCAAATACCTTTAATGAGTTCCTTCAGAAGAGTATATTGGAAGCTCCTATTTTTTTCTTGTATTTATTTTTCTGTAAAGGAATGTCTTAAATATTTCTTCCTGTGCTCATTCCAGATAGGAAAATATGACCAAATGAAATAAGACCCTTGGATAATAATGCACATTTCAGTAGCAATTTGTAGAGTGCTTCATAACAGTACCCTCTAGGATTGCATAAAGCAAACATTGAACTTTTAGCAATCAGCTAAAAGCCTGATTAAGCAAGTAAACTTTAAGCAAATATTCCAAACACTCAAGATCGATCCCTGAAGTTTCTAAGCACAGGAGCAGCCTTCTTTTAACTACAAACAATAAGCCCACAAGACAGAATCAGATCTCAAATCTAAAAACAGGACTTTTGATATAACTGAAAAGCAAGATTGAGGCACATTACAACAATCTAAAGAATGAACTGCATAATTTAGAAGTTGCATCTCTGGCTTATAGGTCACTGGTGCCAATAAAGTGCCCCAACTGAGAGCAGTGCTGGGCCAGTGAGATAGGAATAGAGGCCCAGATGCACCAAGCACTTAGCAAGAGCACTCTTCTTTCACTGGGTCACTGTCTTTAAGAAAAAATGTGTCAGCTAAATAATTAGGTGCTTCCAGTTTGGGGAGAGGTATTCTGACTACAAAAAAATAAATCAATAAGTTCATATCTATTATCTACCAAAGTTAATATTACTTGTTTATAAATATTTCTTGAACCACAAACAGAACTCCCATCCCCTCTCACACACATAAATAGAGAAAGAAAGGTGAGAGATTTATATCCCTTTTGTATTCATTTATATTGCCTCTTAGAGGTGTAATCTGAATTACCACAGTACATTTCCCTACACAAGTTAAATTACTTGAAATACTTGTTATTCAAATTGTAAATCAGGTGACAAAGTGGTAAGATATCACTTCTCAAAAAGCAAGACAGTAACTACCTCAAAGGCAATTTGTTAATAAATGACTTGGTAGCATACTCATTCATTATCATCAACCTAGGCATCCCACCTAAAATACTAGTTAACACTAGTTTCTCATGTGCTGGGATTGTGCTAAAATCTTTGAAGTCAAAGATCGCACCTAATTTTTGTAAAAGTCAATCACTGTAGTACATGTGGTAAATGATGTGGTTACTAAGTGGTGTCTGAATCTTTGTCACCCCATGAAATACAAAATGCCGGGCTTTTCTGTCCTTCACTATCTCACTGAACTTGCTCAAACTCATGTCCATTGAGTTGGTGATGCCATACAACCATCTCATCCTCTGTTGCTCCTTTCTTCTCCTGCCCTTACTCTTTCCCAGCATCAGGTTCCTTTCCAATGAGTCATCTCTTCACATCAGGTAGCCAAAATATTGGGGCTTCAGCTTCAACATCAGTCCTTCCAATGAATATTCAGAGTTTACTTCCTTTTGAATTGACTGGTTTGATCTCCTTGCTCTCCAAGTGATTCTCAAGAGTCTTCTCCAACTACTACAGTTCAAAAGCATCAATTCTTTAGCTTTCAGCTTTCTTTTCTCTCACACCCACACATGACTACTGGAAAAAACATAGCTTTGACTATATGGACCTTTGTTGGCAAAGTAATGTCTCTGCTTTTTAATATGTTGTCTAGGTTGGTCATAGCTTTTCTTCCAAGGAGCAAGTGTCTTTTAATTTCATGGCTGCAGTCACCATCTGCAGTAATTTTGGAGCCCAAGAAAATAAAGTCTCTCACTGTTTCCATGGTTTCCCCATCTATTTGCCATGAAGTGATGGGACCAGATGCCATGATCTTCATTTGACTGACCTTAATTCCTCAAGATCCAGAAATCCAGAGCGAAAGCAGATATTCACCATAAATCACATTGCTAGCATAACTATCTAAGCCAACTAATTCAGCATAGCCAAAGTTGCAGGCCCAAAACTATACCCTTTTTTCAGCAAGAACATTAAAAGAGCTCATTGCCCAGAAGCCACCACCCAACTCCCCCATCCCCCCACCCTACTCCACCACCCAAAGGCCAATAATGACAAAAAGACTTCTTTTGGAATTGCAGGGTTTGAACAATGCAGATCTCCTGAGTTAATCTTTCCCATATACTTTTTTCACCTTTTTCAATTTAAATGATCAATAACTTGATTTTTAAAGTGGGTTTTCTTTAGATGGCATATCATATATGTTTGGATCTTGCTTTTTTAGTCAATATTGAAATCTCTGTATTTTAACTGTTGTGCTTAGTCTAGTCATATAACGTGATTACTGATGTGATTGGACAGAGGAGCCTGGCAGACTTCTTGGTGTCCAGGAGTTCACAAAGAGTCAGACAGGACTGAGCACACATGCATAGAGACATTTAGTCATTTATTGTAAGAGTGAGCTTCAGGGGCCTCTGTAAACCTATGGGAACTGTATATAAAATTTTGTGTGTATGTGTTTGAGTACAGCTTTTGTGTGTGGGCTTCCCTGGTGGCTCAGAGGTTAAAGCATCTGCCTCCAATGCGGGAGACCTGGGTTCAATCCCTGGGTTGGGAAGATCCCCTGGAGAAGGAAATGGTAACCCACTCCAGTATTCTTGCCTGGAGAATCCCATGGGCGGAGAACCCTGGTAGGCTACAGTCCACGGGGTCGCAAAGAGTCGGACACGACTGAGCGACATGCATTCGCATTCACATTTTTATGAGTGAAACTAAGTTAACAGACTCTCAGATGCATCTACATTTTCCCCACCAAAGAATATTATTCAGAAGGAAAGAGAAGTGGAACAGAGTAATAAATAACATTTTCTGAGTATGTATCTATGTAGGTCAGCGCTATTTAAGAGAATTGCATTTATTAACTCACTTGTGATTTTCTTAAGAATCTCCTGAGGAAGTTACTATTATTATTCTCATTTAATAGACAAAGAAACAAAGAGTTTAAACAACTGGCATGAGTGCACAGATAGTAAGAGGGTGTGTGTGTATTTACGTGTGTGCACTCAGTTGTGTCCAACTCTTTGCAACCCCATGGTCTGTAGCCTGCCAGACTCCCCTGTCCATGGAATTTTCCAGGCAAGAATACTGAAGTAGGTTGCATTTCCTACTCCAGAGGATCTTCCTGACCCACAGATCAAGCCTGCATCTCATGCAGCTCTCTTTACCACTGAACCACCTGGGAAGCCCAGTAAGTGGTTAAATGGACGTCAAATCTAGGCTCTTTGACTCTGGAGATTATCCTCAATAATATACTGCACTACCAATCATAAAACTCTCACAAACTCTGAGATTGATAGTCTGTCCATGTTGACACCAGCAGCAAAACATTATCTTCCATAGATACTGATTTTCATTTGTCAAATAACTGCATAAAGCAGTTCATCAATTCTACACTCTGGTGGCCAATTGTCCAATAACTGATAAAGAAAGAGGAAATCAATCTAGAGGAGCTAGTGTATGCTTTTAGAAGCTGGCAGACATTGTATCAAGCATGAGAAACATAGATCCAGTTAGTGAAACAAGTTATCACAGATTTCCCTTGAGTGCAAGCTCATGAGTGCTCAGTTGCTTCAGTCCTTTCTGACTCCTTGTGACCCCATGGACTGTAGCCCATCAGGCTCCTCTGTGAGGATTTTCCAGTAAGAACACTGGAGTGGGTTGCCATTTCCTGCTCTAGGGGATCTTCCTGACCCAGGGTCTGAACCCTTGTCTCCTGTATTTCCTGCACTGCAGGAGGATTCTTTACCTATGCAGCCACCCGGGAAGCCATCATTTGGTTTATATTACACACGACATATTTGACCATTTGAGCCTTTTTTTTTTCCCCACATAATCATTTACAGTTTTCTCTAGTGCAGTTTTAGGACCTGAATAATGTATAACCTAACCAACATTAAAGTGTATCATTGCTACAAGGCCATAAAAATATAAAGGAAATTTCTATTTCACTTTGCAAATAAAGAGAATATATTGTCTAAAAGTCATCAGAAGACATTTCCTGCAATGTCTGGAAGAACAGCATGCCACCCCAAGGGAGAAGACAACAAAATAGCCCTGAGATGGAGTGTGCATGGTAAAATCCAAGAACGGAAGAGAATCCAACATGGCTGAAATTTAGATGAGTGATTAATTTACTAAGAGATGATTCAAGCACTGAAATTGATCTTATAAATCCTTAAAGGTCTTTGTGTTTTGTTCTGACTAAAAGAATCTAACAGCTAAATCTGTTCAGGAAAAAAAATGGAATCAGGGAGACTAATTAGGTATATTTTGCAATAACCTAGAAGAATTGATGCTTTTGAACTGTGGTGTTGGAGAAGACTCTTGAGAGTCCCTTGGACTGCAAGGAGATCCAACCAGTCCATTCTAAAGGAGATCAGCCCTGGGATTTCTTTGGAAGGAATGATGCTGAAGCTGAAACTCCAGTACTTTGGCCACCTCATGCAAAGAGTTGACTCATTGGAAAAGACTCAGGTGCTGGGACGCATTGGGGGCAGGAGGAGAAGGGGATGGCAGAGGATGAGATGGCTGGATGGTATTACCAACTCAATGGACGTGAGTCCGAGTGAACTCCGGGAGTTGGTGATGGACAGCGAGGCCTCGAGTGCAATTCATGGGGTCGCAAAGAGTTGGACATGACTGAGCGACTGAACTGAACTGAACTGAGACAAGAGAAGATGCTGGCCACTGCCGGGGTCCAGCCCCGGTGGATCCAGGGAATTCGAAGCGGGGACGGCGTCAGCGAGGATGAGGAAACAATTGCTTAATTAAACGTTAATTAAGGATATAAAGAGTAATAGAATGAGGATAGCTCAGTGAGGAAATTCAGTGGAGAAAAGAGGCTGAATAATTCAGCCAGAAGGTAAGAGAAAGAACGACATGGTGAGACCAAGTTTTGGTGAACAAGGCCCGCACTTTATTTTCCAAAGTAGTTTTTATACCTTAAGTTATGCATAGAGGATAATGGGGGAAGGGGTAGAGTCAGGCAGCAAGCCAGGCTTTCTTCCTGCAAACTTATCATATGCAAAAGCTTAGGTGATTTGCATCATCTTCTGGCCCGGAGGCCTGTTAACATTTTAAGACCTTTTCTTCAGAAAACTTATTTTTCTCTAAAGGTGATTGGTCAGGAGCCACCCTCCAAAAGCATTAGATAAAGTTGCATTCCTACAGAGCAAAGGTGTGGTGGGCTATAACAAGAAAAAGAATTAACTCAAGGGTCCCAGGTTACAAACATTAAAGCTACTACTTACACCAATTATATTAATCAATACCCTGCCAGAGACACAGCAGGTAAGGGATATGGAAACTTAGCAGCAAACATTGGCCCAACAAGTGAAAATCCCTTCACCAATACAATTTCTAATCAATCTTTTAACTACTCAAAAGAATCTGTGTTTAGACAGTTTAGAACATCTCCTGCCTCTCACAGTTGGGAGGCTCTGAACAATCACATGTGGCGGGAAAAACCTATTCAGGCAGGCTAGAGGATTTCCAAAGGAGTTTGTAGGTTAAACACTGTCACACCCAGGAATTATTAACTGGAACTGTAAGCTAACTCTTTTTTCAGAGAGGTAGTGGGGGACAGCCCCCCGTAAAGTCAGAGGTGTAGGTGAAAGCACAAAGCAGAAAGTAGGCAGACTCTGGTTTTGGGGGTAGATTGCTCGAGAATTTCCAGGGAGACTCCTGAGGCTTGATCCCGCCTTTGCGTATGCCAAGCCTCCTTCCTCATGACCTTTGCCAGGGGGGGAGCTCGCTCCCCGCAGGCCACCACTATGAAAGCAATAGAAATGATAACAGATGTTTAAATTCCAGAAATATTTTGAAGATAGAGTCAAAAGCATTTGCTTTTGGAGAGGATACATGAGGGAAAAAACAGGTCAAAAATGACCCAAGATTTTTTGATCTAAGCAACTGGAAGAATAGCTTGAATTTCACTCAGATTGGGAAGAAGTGAATGGAGTAATTTCACAGGAAAGGTTAGGAGTTCAGTTTTGGGCATGGATTTGATATCAACAATATTGAGTAATAGCAAGTGAATGAATGAATAACTCTCATATGAGATGAGGAAAAGAAAGTGTAAAGTTCTTATGAAAAATAAACTGATTTTTGTCAATTAGAGGCTTTGTTAACTTGATATACCTATTACGTGCCAGAAGCCTTTCTGAGATTGAGGGAATATACTGATAAAGAAAACAGGCATAAATCACCATTCTTATGAAAGTTACATTCCAGTGGGTAGAGATGGAAAGTTTAAAAATTAAATAAACAAACAAAATATACAATAGAAGGTAATGTATTCTTTGAGGAAAAACAATGTGTGAAAGGATAGGTGACATGGAAGTGCCAGTAAGACAGGGATGGTGTTATTATTAAAATGGCTGCTGTATACCTATGATTGTCCAAAATATCTAGGCAGTTAGTTAAACACTTGAAGTTTTATCAGAAGTTACACTATTTATAAAGTGCTTGAGGCAGAGGGCTGTGAGCATCACTTATAACCTTTAATTTAACCTAAGAGGACGTTTCAAATGGAAGCATTCTACAAATGTATCTGACACCACAAATAACACTGAGACATATGAAATTTGCTCACATCAGTTCAATTCCATCATTCATGCTTAAACAGTTAAGCTCCCACTTGTAGCCTGGTGAGGTAAGAAGAGACCTGCTTTTCAGCTTGTACAATCAAGATTTCATCTGTTTCCAGTGAAGGAAAAGATGGAAAGAGAAATATGAGGGGAAAAATAAGAGCTTTGGAGAGGCAACAGACAGGTGGTAGAAAACAGAGTAAAAGAGTCATATAGCAAGAATACTGGAGTGAGTTGCCATTCCCTTCTCCAGGGGATCTTCCTGACCCATGAATCGAACCTGGGTCTCCTGCACTGCAGGAAGATTCTTTACCATCTGAGCCACCGGTATACAGCATCAGTGAACACCTAGGCTGTAAAATCTGAGAATGGTAATAATTAAAATGTACTGAGTATTTACTGTCTGATAGAAAGTATTCTAAATGTTGTACATTTATTAACTCATCTAACTTCATAACAACTCTAAGAAATAGATGTTTTTTTACCCCCATTCTATAGATGCAGAACTTGGGGTTCACAATGTTTAAATAGTTTGTCAAATTCACACAACTAGGAAGTGATGAGGCTGTGGCAATCTGACGCTGCATCATATGGTCTTACCTGCTAGGCAGTGCAGCCTGCCTGACTCTAGGTGAGAACAGCCTGCCCTACTTTCACGTAAGATTTGTTGCACACTCTTTTAGTCATCTTAGTGCATTTACCAAAATAGACTACAGCACTGGAAAAAAGCAAGACTCAAGGCAAAATGCCACACTACAGAAATTTTAATTTTGGAGGTTACCTTTTTCCTTTCAGAAATGATTAGAAATGTAAGTGACCATAGTACACTCAACTATATATAATTAATATAGGTACACACATATATGTATATAATTTGTCAATAGTGTTAAACTTATAATCACTAATCTATAAAATTTATTACATTATTTGGAAGTTAGCAAATTAATGAATAGACATTCATCTTTCTTCCTCTCCATTGCTTCCCTAACCTTAGTTTGAACCACTTACAAAGGATGACAATAATTGTCTTTTTAAATTCTGCATGCAATATTTTCCTTGATATTTACACCAACCCAGAAATTGTTTCCATTTTGGAAGACAAGGAGTTTCCTAGACTTAGATAATATTACCCAACTAAATAATGTCAGAGCTGGAACAAAGCTGGCTCACCCAGTCGTGTGCTCCTTCACGTTCCTTTTTTATCATGCACAGAGAACAAAAAGTCATTGAAAAAGGAAATGAGTGCAGAAAAGTGGTTTATTATGCCTAAAAATTTTCTTTCTGCCACTTAATCACCAGAATGTCTTACTGCCAACTCTGATAAGCAATCTAAAAGTCTAAATTTAAATCTCTTTCTGAAAAGAGAAAAGGAAACCAAAATGGATTGCAAATCTTTGGCTACAATATTGGTAATAGGCAGAAAAGCAGTAGTGAGTATTGTCATAACATTTTAAAAATAGTACCTGACCTTGGAATTAAGTTAGTAATGTTGTTATAATTCAATTAAACTCTCTCCGTGTTCTAGTGTAACCATGGTTTGAATTTTCTCTATGACTTTTTGTTAATAAACACAATCATTTCAAGGACTGAAAGGATCAAATATTTGTCTTTATTTAAGTAAAGTAGTGTTTATTTATCTTTTAACAATGGAGAAAACAGAAGCTGTCATAGATGATTTTTTATTTTATCATTGACATTTTAAAAAGCCAATGCACTTAATAAGAATATCCCAAAGAGTGCACCATTAGACTGTTGATCTGTTAAGTCATCCAATACATAGTACTTGGGGTATATAATTAAGATCCCAGAAGGTGAGGTTTCTCTGGTGGCAGACTGGATAGGAATTTGCCTGCCAATGCAGGAGACATGGGTTTGATCCATAGTCCAGGAGGATCCCAAATGCCTCCGGCAACTAACCTCATGAGTCACAACTATTGAGCCCATGCACCTCAACAAGAGAAGTCAGCTCAATGAGAGACCTGTGCACTGCAAGCCGAGAGTGGTCCCCACCGACAACTGCAGGAAAACCCATGCCGCCACAAAGACCCAGAACAGCCAAAAGTAAATAAACAAATAAAATTCTATTTAAAAAGAGCCAAGAGGGATGAAATTATGAAACTTTCCTACAATATCCTATGAGCTCCTGTGATCTCTCTCTGTTTTGGGGAAAGGAAAAATGGAGTTCTAGAGCTTGATTTTATGGCTTACGCTAGGGTTTTAGTTAACTATTCTCTTAAATTACAAGACTTGCTGCTGCTGCTGCTGCTGCTGCCAAGTCACTTCAGTCGTGTCCAACTCTGCATGACCCCATAGATAGCAGCCCACCAGGCTCCGCCGTCCTTGGGATTCTCCAGGCAAGAACACCGGAGTGGATTTCCATTTCCTTCTCCAATGCATGAAGGTGAAAAGTGAAAGTGAAATTGCTCAGTCATGTCCGACTCTTTTCGACCCCATGGCCTGCAACCCACCAGGCTCCTCCGTCCAGGGGATTTTCCAGGCAAGAGTACTGGAGTGGGTTGCCACGAACTTTATACCAAAATACATTTAAGATGCCATCACAGAAACATGATGCATTGTTAAAACTCAGGTAAATATAATAATGAGAAAGAGTCCAAGGAGATGTGAATTAGGCAAGTTAGAAAGTGATATCTTAAACTTCACTGATTTTTTTTTTTATTCTTTTTAAAATGTCTCATCCCTCCAGTGTTTGTTGTTTCTGAATGTTCCAAACAGAATCTAGTTTCTTCTCCCTTGAACATTAGATGTAATGGGTTTTATTTAAATGGCATAACTTGTGAAATTCCCTGGGAAATCTTACAGATACCTGAATGAATAAGCAATCTATTAAATTATAGATATATAGCGTTGGTGATAAGTTCACTTTCACAAACTCTAGTTCTGTTGGTCCCGTGGTACAAGAACACAGCTTAAGGCACTTGAAGTTAACACAGTGGAAAAATAATGGAATTCATATAATGTAGCAATAGATTATAGTTGACTGTGTCAGGGATGGGGCGGGGGAGGACCTTCAATGGGGAAGCATAAGCATGCTTCATTTCACTGAGTAACAAAGAAAAGGAAAAGTGTCAGATATATGATGGAGAATGGTGGCAAGGAGGAAAATGAGTTAGAAAAGAGAAGCCCAGAAAATGGTGGTATAAACAGGCTTAATATGTTCAGAATTGCAGGTCAAAGTGATAACATGAGGCTTCTGAGTTGCACTAAGGCATGCAGAACATTTAACAGAAGATAATGTCAAGCTCTCAAATCGCCATCAAAGTGCTGCTAGAATTTAGTCAGCAATCAAGTAGAGAAGGAGCAAAGTCATGTTCCTGCAAAGAGGTGCTGATATCTTTATTTCCGCTTTTCTGTACAACTGCACAAACAAAGGGTAAATATGGATTATTTCTCTTTCAACTCTGCACCTCAATCTAGATTGCACTATCAAGAGTTACAATGAGATGGAAGAAAGATTTCTCTTTATAATTGTATTAGCTTTCTTTTTCTTACTCTCTTTTTTAAAGAATGACACTTTGGGATTTATTCTCAAAATAGTATTTTCTAAATGGAGTCCAAATGATAAGCCTGTTTTCTCAGATCTACCACTACCTTGTCAAATGATGAACAGATTTGAATTAGACTGCTAGAAAAAGAATAGAAAGGGAGGCATTTCTTCTAAGAAATGGAGTCAATGATATTCTCATACTAAACAAGTGATGATGGATAAATCCTTTCATCATTCAATTTCATATAGTTAAAGGAAAAGGATATACTTTTTTCATGAAATATTACCTTTTGGAATTCTGTTTGAAAATAAACATTAGTTGTAAAGCAATTTTTGAAAATATAACTAGAACATTATACCCAACAATGACAGAATACTCTTTTTAAGGACTTACAGAACTCTTAACAATATTAGCCATATGCTAGATGAGGATACAAGGCTAAACAAATTTCAGTAATTAAAATATTTCAGTACTCTCTGACCACAACAGAGTTAATTTGATCATCAAGTAAAATTCATTAATAAGTCTAATTTGCTGGAATATTAAAAAATACATTTAAAAAAATTTATTAAAAAAAGAAAAAGAAAGAGAAAAAATTTAACTTAATGGTAATAATAAACAATATAGCAAAATGGATGGACTGTAACTAAAACAGAGCTTAGAGAGAAATGTATATAGTTTTAAAGAAATACTTAATCTAAAAGGTTAAAAAGCAATATCTTGTTTCTTAAAAAACTCCAGTAACACTAAGCCAAATAAACTAGAACAATAATGACAATATGAGAAGAAAATGAAATAGATGTATACAATAAAGAAAATCTGAAGGCAAAAATTTAAGACTAAATAAGAATAACAGAGAGAGAGAAAAGCACTGCCAACAACCCCACAGACAGCAAAAGCATTACTTCAGCAATATAGGGAGAACAGACAAATCCTTAGAAACAAAATATATCAAAATTGGTAAAATAAAAATATTTGCATGCTCCTTTATCTCTCAAAAACTGAAATTGCTATTAAAATTCTTCTAGTTAAGAAACAAAATCCTTCTAACAAAAATTTAAGGAAGAGATAGCACTAATCCTATACATCCTATACAAACACTTTTGAAAAATAGAGAAAGAAGAGAAATTTCACAATTTGTTTCAAGAGGCTAGGACAATGCTGACACCAAAACTTGATAAAGGTATAGTCCAACTTATCTCATTAACATGCAGGTAATGAACTAACTAAAATATTAGCAAATTAGGTCTAGTAATAAATAATAAATAATAATGATTATACATCACAAACAGTGTTGATTACAGGAATTCAAGGTAGTCTCAACATTTGAAAAATCAATCTTTATATTGTGTCATATTAACGGAGAGCAATTTAATAATCATGTCAATAAATGTAGGCACAGCACTTGGTAAAATTCTACAAATATTATGTAGAACAATTGACAAAGATCTAAATAATAGATACATCATACTATATTAGTCATTTGAAAATTCAAGTTGTAAATAAGTCAGTCTTCTCAAACTGACCTACAAATTTAATGAAATCCAAGTGAAAAATTTCATAGTTTTTGCAGAAATTTACAAGCTGATTCTAAAATGTATAGACAAATCAGTATTAAAGAAGAAAAGCAAAACTGGGGAATTTAAACTACTAACTACTAAGACCAATTGTAATGCTACAGCAGTAAGAGCGGTGTAATATTGTCACAAAGGTAGACATTTAAATGAAGCGTTATGAAGTCTACAAATAGGCCCACATCTTTATGTTCACCTGAATTAAAGACTATGGTGATCAGTAGGGTGGATGGTCAGTTGAAAATCATACATAAAAAGAGTAAATTTTAATTCTTACTTTGTAAAAATAAAACAAGTATAGATCAATTGGAGATCTACATATGAAAGCTGACATAAAGACCAAATGTGGCTTACTGATCAAAATCCCAAATGCTGGTGGGAATTAAAATAGTACAGTCCCTATGGAAAATAGTGGCAATTTTCTTAGAAAATGAAACATTCAACTATCATAAAACCCAAATATTACACTCCCAGGAATTTACCTAAGAGAATTGAAGGCTTTTGTTCACACAAAATCATGTACATTCATGTTTTAACAGCTTGTTATTTATTTGTATCACCCAAAAGTAGAAACAGCCTAATGTCCTTAATGAGTAAACAAACTGTTGTACATCCATAACATACTAATAAGCAATAAAAAGGATGAACTACTAATATATACAACATGATGAATCTCCAGAGAATTGTGCTGAATGGAAAATGTCAATTCCAAAAGGCTACATTAATATATGACTCCATATATATAACATTCTTGAAATGACAAAAAATATAAAAATGGAGAATGAATTAGTGATTACTAGAGGTTAAGAGTCGGACACGACTGAATGACTTCACTTTCACTTTTTCACTTTCATGCATTGGAGAAGGAAATGGCAACCCACTCCAGTGTTCCTGCCTGGAGAATCCCAGGGACGGCGGAGCCTGGGGGGTTGCCGTCTATGGGGTCGCACAGAGTCGGACATGACTGAAGTGACTTAGCAGCAGCAGTAGCAGAGGTTAAGAAGAAGGTGAGGTGGGACGGAAATAGATGTGGTTATAAAAAGGCAACATGATGGATCCTTGAGATAGAAATGTTTAATATTGACTATCTATGTCAACATCTTGGTTGCAATGTTGTACAATAGTTTTGCAAGGTGTTACTATGGGAGAAACTGGGCAAAGAATATATGGATTTTTCTGTATTATTTCTCACAGTTGCATGTGATTCTAAAGTTATCTCAAAATAAACGATTTAATTAAAAAATATAAGCACAATATAGTCTTTCATATGTATTTGTTTAAAAAACAGTAAAAATAAATCAAATTAGGTAATCTTTAGTCAAAGAACAGAAAACGTTTCATGAAAAAAATCAAATCATTCTTTTCCTGCTATTATATAGATATTTCAGTGGAACTTTATATTAATTTGAGAAAACCATTTTTATATGTTCCTTTCTGCTGTTATGTATGATTCAGCAATGAGCCTTACCTGCTTAATCACCTTTAAATGAAAAATATAACAATAATGCCACCATCTTACAAGTTTAAAACAAATCTATACAATGAAGAGCAACTCATTAATGAATTTCACACTCTACAGAGTGTAGAATTTCAAGTCTACAGAGCTGAGCAAGACCTGATTGGAAAGACTACACTTAGGAGTGTTAAAGCATAGAATGCTGAGAACAGATGAGAGAAAAAATTAATATTTGGACAAGTCAAGTAACCTTAAGGGAAGCTGTTCTTTACATAACTGAAAAGAGCTGGATTACACATGCTTTATAAAAAAAGAATAAGGCTATACACACCTTGGAGAAGGCAAGTAGAAGTACTACTCCAGTACTCTTGCCTGGAAAATCCCATGAATGGAGGAGCCTGGTAGGCTACAGTCCATGGGATCGCTACGAGTCAGATGCAACTGAGCGACTTCACTTTCACACATTGGAGAAGGCAATGGCAACCCACTCCAGTGTTCTTGCCTGGAAAATCCCAGGGACGGCAGAGCCTGGTGGGCTGCTGTCTCTGGGGCCGCACAGAGTCGGACACGACTGAAGCGACTTAGCAGCAGTAGCAGCATACACACCTTATTATAATTTTTAATATAACGTTGGTAACAATGAAAGTATCTGCTAATTGTATCTGATGACCAAACAGTGCAACAAACACTTAAGTGTTATAGTCATCTAATGTTAACTCAGCACAGTATCAAGGACAATTTATCTTTGAGTTTCTTGATTTAAAACTTAAATATTCGAGACTCTGACAAGCACTATTGTCAGGAAGCAACAAATTTACAAATGCTATCCAGGAAATGACATTAAAACTGCAGAGTTATTTTTATCTATTTTAACAGACAGCTTCTGAAGGTGTTGACCGTAGTAAATCAGAAGCCAGAAAAGTTTCATTAAGTACGTAATTGTCAAGGTTCTTAAAAAATATGCCTGGTGGGCTGCCATCTATGAGGTCGCACAGAGTCGGACACGACTGAAGCGACTTAGCAGCAGCAGCAGCAGCAGCATATTTTTCTCATCTTCATTCTCTATTTGTTTTGTTTTCACCCAGTATTGCCATAATACAAGAGCCATATACATTTTGAGTACTGTTAAGTTTCTCAACAGGCTTCCCAGGTGGAGCTAGTGGTAAAGAACTCACCGGCCAATGCAGGAGACATGAGACAGGATTCGATCCCTGGGTCAGAGAGATCCCCTAGAGGAGGGCATGGCAACCACTCCAGTACTCTTGCCTGGAGAATCCCATAGACAGAGGAGCCTGGCAGGCTACAGTTCATAGGGTTACAAAGAGTTGGACATGACTAAGCAACTTAGCTGCACTCATCCCAGTTTCTCTATATTCCAATACTTTGGTCACATGATGCAAAGAACCAACTCACTGGAAAAGACCCTGATGCTGGGAAAGATTGAGGGCAGGAGAAGGGGTGACAGAGGACAAGATGGTTGAATGGTATCACCAACTCAACGGACATGAGTTTGAGCAAACTTTGGAAGAGAGTGAAGGACAGGGAAGCCTGGCATGCTGCAGTCCATGAGGTAGGAAAGAGTCAGACTCAACTTGGCAACCGAACAACAAATTTCTCATCCTTAGTACTGTGTTTTCTTTTAATTTTAGCCTTAAAACAAAACATTTTTTAAAAGAGTGAAGTAAGCCAGAAAGAAAAACACCAATACAGTATACTAACGCATATATATGGAATTTAGAAAGATGGTAACAATAACCCTGTATGCTACTGCTGCTAAGTCACTTCAGTCGTGTCCGACTCTGTGCAACCCCATAGACGGCAGCCCACCAGGCTCCCCCGTCCCTGGGATTCTCCAGGCAAGGATAGTGGAGTGGGTTGCCATTTCCTTCTCCAATGCATGAAAGTGAAAAGTGGAAGTGAAGTCACTCAGTCGTGTCCAACTCTTAGCGACCCCATGGACTGCAGCCTACCAGGCTCCTCCGTCCATGGGATTTTCCAGGCAAGAGTACTGGAGTGGGGTGCCATTGCCTTCTCCGAACCCTGTATACGAGACAGCAAAAGAGACACTGATGTATGGAATAGTCTTGTAGACTCTGGGAGAGGGAGAGGGTGGGATGATTTGGGAGAATGGCATTGAAACATGAATAATATCATATATGAAATGAGTCGCCAGTCCAGGTTTGATGAACGATACTGGTTGCTTGGGGCTGGTGCACTGGGACAACTCAGAGGATGGTATGGAGAGGGAGGAGGGAGGAGGGTTCAGGATGGGGAACACGTGTATACCTGTGGTGGATTCATGTCGATATATGGCAAAACCAATACAATATTGTAAAGTTAAAAAAAAAATAAAATAAAATAAGAAGCAAGCAAAAAAAAAAACAAAAAAACGCTGTTGTCTATGTTTGTTTGTTTTCCTTTTTTTTTTTTTTTTAATACTTAGGCTTCTGACAACCATGACATAGTTTTGGGGTTATCTGGATCCTTTTTCCCTCATGGTCAAGCAATAAATGAGGCAGAAGAACTAGGGTCTGATGAATACACATCTCAAGATTTTAATTATCTTCCACCCACCACCACACAGCAACTGAAAAACTGCTCACTGCCCCAGCTTGTAGTTAGAAAATATTCATCTCCTGTTCTTTCTTCTACAGAAGAGATGCTGCATGACCCCTTGACCAGTATTGGCTCATTACCTCTTCAAAGCTAAAGCTGAAATTTGAGTTAAATATACTTCACACTCTTCACTGTTTGACTCAAGGTAGCATTACAGCACTTACTGTTTTGGTGTGTAGCAAAGTTGATCCTTTAAAACCAGATTCTGCCACTCAGATCTGCAAATCAGACTCAGAACTGGGACCAACTCTAAGGAGGAATGGAGATAAATAGTAAAGGATCATAGTGTCTGGGTTCTCTACGAGGCTCCATCTCTTCCTCAGGCAAGTGATAACATTATGTTTTAGTAGAAGCAACCACTGAAAAGATTGCTTAACCATTCACCTGACTTAAAGTTTTCAAGGGATTTTGGGAACTAATTAAATATTTGTCTGAATTAGTGGAGTTTAGATTAAAAAAACTCAACTCAATGATATATTTAGAATCACATTATTGACTGAAAATGTGGACTTTTTACAGTGGAAGCCTGGAACAAGTCTGGTCTACTTAAGCATGCACTGAAAATTTACATATGTAAATGAGAACTTGTGACAAGCCTTGTGAAATTAGTGATAATTTTGTCTAATTCTAATATTGTAGGCTAACCTGAACAGATGCTAAATTAATTGGGTACTTAATTTAGTCTAAATCTAGTCACTAGTTTTATACGCAGATGCATTTTAACAGATTAAGGGAATGCGAGTGGCAGCATTAATCAGTGGATTAGTTTGAAAGACTAGAAAATATAATGTTCATAAATCCAAGAGTGCAAGCATTTTCCTATGGGATCTATTTATTGCACCTTTAACTTTTTCTAGCCATACTTCTATTTTCACAATACATACATTTATGTATGTAAAACCACATTTCAAATATACTGGCAAAGTTATTTTTTAAAGCAACCTAGAAATGAGTTTTAGAAAACAAAGATATTTGGCAATGGACTAACTGTTGGTAAGGTTTACTTTTCAATAAGCTTCTGTATCTGTAATATATATTGATCATCTCATAACAGTGAAAATTTCACTTTCCAGAGAATTAGACAATCTTAGATCTAAAAACACCATGTCATCCTGGTCCAGTTAGAACAACAAACAATCAATATTAGCTCTTCAAGTAAATGCATGGTAATGCATATGTATTAGTACATAAGAAATGATAAGAGAGTTGGTTGTTTGTGTGAAATGTTTGCCAAGTCAATAATATGTCTAAATTTCCCAGTAAGAGTCACCATTTTAGATCAAGGTACAAAAACCCTTATTTAAATATATTTTGACTTAATTTAAGTTGGTTTATCAAATTAACCTTAAATTCTTTAGCAAGTCCCACAAAAAACACCCATAAATAAAAAATAGAAGGATTGAAGAAAGTAAAAGACTATAAGCTCCTATAGAGCCTTCGAGTTCACTTGGGACCTGTATTATTTTTCCTATTGTTGCTACAACAAATTGCCACAAATTAAGCAGTTTAAAAAAAAAAGACACATTGCTAGGAGTTAAGGAGTTGAGGGATGAATGGGCATTATAGAAGATTTTTAGGGCAGTGAAACTATTGTATAACGTACTATAATAATGGATACATGTCATTATAAATTAGTCCAAATCCATAAAGTTTACAACACCAAGAGTGAATCCTTGGGCAAACTTTGGACTTTGGGTGACTATGATGTGTAATGTAGGTTCATCAATTGCTAACAAATGTACCACTCTAGTGGAAGATGTTGGTAAGGGGGAAGTCTATGAACGTGTGGGGCAGGGGATATATGAGAAATTTCTGTACCTTCCACTCAATTTTGCTTTGAACTTAAAACTGCTCCAAGAAAAAAATGTACTAAACCAAACAAAACACCCATTTATTATTCATAGTTCTGTAGGCCAGAAGTCTGAGTATGGTATGACTGAGTATGTCTATAAATGTTTACAATGGCACAGGCAAGGTATTAAGGAGGCTATTTTATTTATCTGGATTCTCTGGGGGGTGAATCTGCTTCCAGGTTCAAGCAGGATGTTTTGCAGAAATCAGTTTTGTGCAGCTGTTGGACTGAGATCCCTTTTTCCTTACTGGACATAGGCCAGAGGTTGTTCTTATTTTGTAGAGGGTGCCCACATTCCTGACTTACGGCCTCCATCTTAAAACCCAGCAAAGATGTAGAGAATCCTAATTCTATTTCTTCTGCTGCTTCTTGCTTTAAGTCAATCTCTGCCTTCCCCTAGCCATTGTCTTCTCAGAGAAGGCAATGGTACCCCACTCCAGTACTCTTGCCTGAAAAATCCCATGAACAGAGGAGCCTGGTAGGCTGCAGTCCATGGGGTCGCTAAGAGTCGGACACAACTGAGCAACTTCACTTTCACTTTTCACTTTCATGCACTGGAGAAGGAAATGGCAACCCACTCCAGTGTTCTTGCCTGGAGAGTCCCAGTGATGGCGGAGCCTGCTGGGCTGCCATCTGTGGGGTCACACAGAGTCGGACATGACTGAGGCTACTTAGCAGCAGCAGCCATTGTCTTCTATTCTTGAAGGACTCATGTGAGTATACTGGGCCCACCCAGATTATCCAGATAAATCTCCCTGTCTTAAAAGCTACTGATAGTAACTTTACTTACATTTGCAAAGTCCCTACACACTAGATTAGTGTTTAATTGAATAACCAGGAGTTGCAAATCTTGGAAGGCCATCTTTAGAATCTTCCCTGCCCAAAGAAGTACATCTACTGCCCTGGGAGAAAACTGGGGAAAGGAAAATCAGCTTCATCAAATTATTTATGAGAATAACCATAAATCCAAAAATCCCAAGCTTTTCTTTTTTATATTTTGGATTTTTGGATTTTAATATTTTTTGGTTGCTTACCTTTTGTTTTTAATGTGATATTTATTTGTAATTTAAACTTGATCATTATGAAAATTTTAAAAAATAGGATAAAAATGTGATGTATAGTCCCTCCACTCAAAGACAAAAGTCCTAACAATTAATGTGCTTCTTTTTTCATGTCTTAGAAGCAGGTTGTATGTGTATGCTTAATAATTTCTAATGCTTAAGCATAATTATAATTACATTTATCTAGATTTCTAAATGGTGGAAACCTATCTGTGGGAGAGTAGATTCCTAAAGAATTGGGGCAGGGGAAATTCAACAGTAGTCTCATTTATGTCATCCTCATTTCAATTCAGTTGCTTTTTGCGACCCCATGGACTACAACACTCTAGGCTTCCCTGTTCATCACCAAAACACATAGCTTGTTCAAACTCATGTCCATTGAATTAGTGATGCCATCCAACCATCTCATCCTATGTCGTCGCCTTCTCCTGCTTCAATCTTTCCCAGCATCAAGGTCTTTTCCAATGAGTCAGTTCTTCGCATCATGCGGCCAAGGTATTGGAGTTCCAGCTTCAGTATCAGTCCTTCCAATGAATATTCAGGACTGCTTTCCTTTAGAATTGACTGGTTTGATCTCCTTGAAGTTCAAAGGACTCTCAAGAGTCTTCTCCAACACCACAGTTCAAAAGCATCAATTCTTTGGCAGTCAGCTTTCATTGGGTTGGTCATAGCTTTTCTTCCAAGGAGCAAGCGTCTTTTGATTTCATGGCTGCTGTCACCATGTGCAGTGATTTTGGAGCCCCAAAAATAAAGTCTGTCACTGTCCATTGTTTCCCCAACTATTTGCCATGAAGTCATGGGACCGGAGGCCATGATCTTAGTTTTCTAAATGCTGAGTTTTAAACCTACTCTTTCACTGTCCTCTTTCACTTTCATCAAGAGGCTCTTTAGTTCTTCTTTGCTTTCTGCCATAAGGATGGTGTCATCTGCGTATCTGAGTTTATTGATATTTCTCCCTGCACTCTTGATTCCAGGCTTGTGCTTCATTCAGCCTGGCATTTCACACAATGAAACTAAGATTATGGCATCTGGTCCCATCATGTCATGGCAAATAGATGGGGAAACAGTGGAAACAATGACAGACTTTATGTTTTCAGGCTCCAAAATCATTGCTGATGGTGACTGCAGCCATGAAATTAAAAGACGCTTGCCCCTTGGAAGAAAAGTTATGACCAACCTAGATAGCATATTGAAAAGCAGAGACATTACTTTGCCAACAAAGATCTGTATAGTCAAAGCTATGTTTTTTCCAGTAGTCATGTATGGATGTGAGAGTTATAAAGAAAGCTGAGCGCAGAAGAATTGATGCTTTCGAACTGTGGTGTTGGAGAAGACTCTTGAGAGTCCCTTGGACTGCAAGGAGATCTAAAGGAAGTCAGTCCTGAATATTCACTGGAAGGACTGATGTTGAAGCTGAAACTCCCTAACTAATCTGCCCTCCTTCTTCCTCCCCTCCCCCATAACCCTGTATTTTTTTTTCTCTAAGTCTGTGAGTATGTTTCTGTTTTGTAAATAAATTCATTAGTATCAATTTTTTAGTTTCCACATATAAGCTGTTATCATACAATATTCCTTTCTTTGACCGAATATGATTCTAAATAGCTTTATTAAGAATTGAAAAGGGAATTTTGTCTGAACCTAGGTATTAAGTGAAAGTGTTTTATTATTGCATTCACATTTAAAATATATCTGAGCTGGATATAAAGCATACCGAATGACAAACTTTTCTCTATCAAAACTCTAAACTTTCTCTATCCAATTTGATATTAAGTTTCAAAAGAGAAGATTAAATTCAATATGATGTATTCTGGAGATAAGCAGAATTTTCTACTTAAATGTAGATAGGAGTTTTCTTTATCATTAAACTTGAAAATGTCTCAAGTATTTTTCTAGATGTAGATCTCCATGTTTGTGTATTTTTCTTTTAGCAACATTGTTATTTTATCTATACCTTGAATTCTGTAATGGGTCAGGAATAAACCAGTTTTATATTACTGTTTCTGTGATAATTTTGGTATTATATCCAAGGACACTAACAACTTAGATTATATCTTTGCTTTCTGACACATGTGTCACTTTCTCTGTCGTTGTTTTACTCTTCCTCTGAATACACTAGAAAAACGACTTTGGAAGAATGACTCAGGTATATTCTTCTGCAGTACTGGCACCATTGGACAGTGTCATTTCTGGTCTTTCATTTTTAGTTTCCCTGCAAACATTTCTATGTTGCTATCTCTCTTTTCACAAAATGCTGTGAGCTTTATATCTTTATCTATTCCTGCTATGTGATTTCTGTTTCTTTATCATATTGTTATTTCCTATGAAAGATACCAAACAGAGTTTTATAGTTTCTGCCTGGTTCTTACAGGAAATCATTTTCAAGGATTTCAGGAAGATGTTCTTTTACTGCTGCTCTGCAACATGAATTCATGGTGCCATGTTTCTTTGTATGAATCTCCTTGAAAGGTAAGAATTAGATTCAATACCTGTGTTTGGCCACAGATAATGTATTTGCCCACAAATAATGTATAGAAATACTCTTGATCTTGTTATCTGTTAATTTTAGTGGTAATCAGCCCTCTCTTTCAGATGGCTAACTGAAAACAAAATTGAGACTTGAATTTTAAAATGAATTTACTTTGTTAAAAATATTCTTCTTAAAAGCAGCTATTTCAGACTTATCTTGCTCTCCTCCCTCTAGCTTTATATGTTTCTACATAGGTAAGGCACTTGCATTATCAAAATCTTTATTACACTTTGGTGACAGAAATAATTTTGACTTCCATAACTACAATTAGAATTGTCTAGTGAGAATTCAAAAAGATCAATTTTTGAATCTCCATGCTATCACTTTCTAGTTTTATGGCTTTGGGAAAGTTTCTTAAGTTTGTTAAATCATTTTTCTTATCACTTACTTCTCAGGAAGGTGGTCCTGGTTTTGTAAATTATATGAAAAGACACACATAAAGTTCCTAACACTGGACATACCGCATAGATGAAAACAAGCAATAGATCTAAGTATTATTAAACTCCTAGGATGTAATTTTGGAGAAGGCAATGGCACCCCACTCCAGTACTCTTGCCTGGAAAATCCCATGGATGGAGGAGCCTGGTAGGCTGCAGTCCATGGAGTCGCTAAGAATCGGACACGACTGAGCGACTTCACTTTCACTTTTCACTTGCATGCATTGGAGAAGGAAATGGCAACCCACTCCAGCGTTCTTGCCTGGAGACTCCAAGGGACGGGGGAGCCTGGTGGGCTGCTGTCTCTGGGGTCGAACAGAGTCGGACAGGACTGAAGTGACTTAGCAGCAGCAGCAGGATGTAATTTTGCTTCCCCTGTGTCTCAGTGATAAAGAATCTGCCTGCAGTGCAGGAGCCACAGGAGATGCTTGTTTGATCCCTAGGTCAGGTAGATCCCCTGGAGAAGGGCACGGCAACCCACTCTAGTATTCTTGCTTGGAGAATCACAAGGACAGAGGAGTCTGGTAAGCTACAGTTCATAGGGTCTCAAAGAGATAGACATGGCTGAAACCACTCAGCATGCACCCTAGCACAGGATGTAATGAGTCACCATGAATTACTCTTGTCTTTCTGTCCAAGTTTTCCCTTCAGTGTTTCAGATTTTGACTAAATAAAAAAAAAAAAGCAAATTTATACTGTGGGATGAGATGGGGAAGGGATAAGGTTTGTATTTTGCCTCAATAAGTGGCACACCCTCAGGAGAGAGACAGTTGATTACTTTTACTATTGGTATAGATCTTAAATGTAGGAGCCAAAAGGTATAATGTCTCTGCTAACGAATTACAGGCAGAGCCCATATAAACTATCAACTTTATTTTGCAATTCCATTCCCTCAGGGTCTTCAGTTGGAGGAAATTCCTCACAGTTTATTACAATATGTTGACAGCCATCCCTTAATGTTAGTGTGTTTGTGTATAATATGCCTTAGTATGTATTTTAGTGGTTAGCTGGGCTACTTCAGTGACTGCTACTAGATGCCATTTGGACCAAAAAGCTATGATTTAGTAAAATTTCCCTCTTTAACTCAAAGTTACTTCAGTCTTATTTTAAAAATTAGCAACTTCCATTAAGGTAGTCATATGATAAATTTGTCAAATGCATTTGGGAAATACTGGGTTGGAAAAAAGTAGTGACTTTACTGCGTTACTGCGTAAGAGTTATGATATGCTACTGTGCATTATCAACCACGTACCAAGGAGGTACAGCATAGACAGTTTCTCACATCAGTTTGACCATGGAAAGAGTTTGGGAGGTAAGTAGCTACAGTGGACTTTTTTGATGTGCCACCTAGAAAGCCACACATCCCTTTATTAGCACTGTGCCCCACCTCCCAGCTTCTGCTTTCTGACTGCTAAAATGCCTCACCTGAAAATGTCTTCAAAATATCAATTTTGGGCACTGGAACAGTCCTGCCAGTGGAATGAACTGGAAATGGAGGAAAGTGTATACCCCTTTCATGCTCATTCCTTCCCCATCATCCTCCTGATTAATAGTCAATGACTGACCGGTGTAGGAATACAAAAGTCTACATCCTTTGCTGGAAAAGCTCTCGGGTGTACTCCAGTACCTGCCTGCAGTTTTATGCTGAGTCTGAGACTTCATTTGAAGTTCCATATTTATTTGAAAGTGCCTTTTCCAGCTTCCTCACTGCCCCACTTCCCCGTGTTTTCTCCTGGAAGCGTGTTTTTAATAAATCACTTGAATTCAAATCCTCAGCCCAGAGTCTCTTTCTAGAAAGACACAACCTAAGGCAGTAGAATATTTTGGACCTATGGCTTGAGAAACAGGAATCAAAAACACTACTTTTATAGCATTACGTGCTTAGTTGCTCAATTGTGTCTGACTCTGCAACCCCATGGACTGTAGCCTGCCAGGTTCCTCCGTCCATGGGGATTCTCCAGACAAGAATGTTGGAGTGGGTTGCCATGCCCTCCTCCAGGGGGATCTTTCCTATCCAGGGATCGAATCCAGGTCTCCTGCACTGCAGACAGAATCTTTACTGTCTGAGCAACCAGGGAAGCCCCTTTTATAGCATCATATGCACTCAAAATATCCAGAAGTGTGTTTCAGAATGTGAGTATTCACAAGCAGTTCAAGTAGTGTGATGCAATTAGATGTTTAAGACTGAAATTGTAAGAAGGATGTTGTTGTTATTTTGTTTTGGTTCAGTAGCAAATTCATGTCCGACTTTGTGACGCCATGAACTTTTGAACTAAAAAGGATAGGAATGGGAGAATTGAATTCAGATGACCATTGTATCTACTACTGTGGACAAAAGTCCTTTAGAAGAGATGGCGTAGCCCTCATAGTCAACAAGAGAGTCCAAAATGCAGTACTTGGGCACAATCTCAAAAATGACAGAATGATATCGGTTCATTTCCAAGGCAAACCATTCAACATCACAATAATCAAAGTCTATGTCCCAACCATGGATGCTGAAGAAGCTAAAGTTGATCAGCTCTATGAAGACCTACAAGACCTTCTAGAACTAACACCCAAAAAGGATGTCCTTTTCATCACAGAGGACTGGAATGGAAAAGTAGGATGTCAAGAGATACCTGGAGTAACAGTCAAGTTTGCCCTTGGAGTACACAATGAAGCAGGGCAAAAGTTAACAGAATTTTGCCAAGAGAACACACTGGTCATAGCAAACACCCTCTTCCAACAACACAAGAGATGGCTCTATACATGGACATCATGAGATGGCCAATACTGAAATCAGATTGATTATATTCTTTGCAATCAAAGATGAAGAAACTCTATACAGTCAGCCAAAACAAGACCTGGAACTTACTGTGGCTCAGAGCATCAGCTCCTATTGCAAAATTCAGGCTTAAATTGAAGAAAATAGGGACAACCACTAGGTCATTCAGATAAGAAGTATATATTAGCGAATATTAAATGTGTCCCAACAAAGAAAACCTTCCACTATTGTCTACTGGTTCCAGTCTCTATCACTACATTCTTCATACATATTTCTATAATTTCTTTTGAAGGTTTTTATCGTTACTTTTTCAATTATGTTAAGCAATCACCTCAGGAAGTTTCACTACCAAGAGTAAAATTTATATTAACCTATTTGAATTTCAAATAGTAGGCTATTAGAGCTGGGAGAGACCTTAATGATCATCTATGTTAACGCTGTCATTTCAAAGATGAGGAAACTTAAATTTAGAGAATAAAAGTTAAAGCCCAAGCACACACCGAACTATCTCAATTTTTTTGAGTCCTAGTCAGATGATATTTAATTTTTACACAGAGTGCCTAACTTTACAAATCATGATTGAGCAGAAATGTATTATATTTCTGGAGTGTTCATTTTAGCTGTATTTCTCTTCACAAAAATATGATTATTGGTTTACATAGAGATCTTATTTAACATGCTAAACTCCACAAATTGAAAACTGATTTTTCTGTTTATCTTGATTGTGGGAAAGGAAGACAATATTTAAAAATTCATATATGCAACAAAAAGCAATAAAATTGCTAATATTTTCATGGCTGATTTTACTTTAAAATGTTTAGTTATTATAAAAACCTTAATAATGCTGGCTCCAAAATAGAAAGGAAATCTTTTCTGTTGCTCAGAAGAGACAGCAGTCATTTAAATACTGAAAAGAAACATATTTTAAAACTTCTCTGCAGGGCAAAGACTAATAGAGTTTTGCCAAGAAAATGCACTGGTCATAACAAACACCCTCTTCCAACAACACAAGAGAAGACTCTATACATGGACATCACCAGATGGTCAACACCAAAATCAGATTGATTATATTCTTTGCAGCCAAAGATGGAGAAGCTCTATACAGTCAGCAAAAACAAGACCAGGAGCTGACTGTGGCTCAGATCATGAACTCCTTATTGCCAAATTCAGACTTAAACTGAAGAAAGTAGGGAAAACCACTAGACCATTCAGGTATGACCTAAATCAAATCCCTTATGATTACACAGTGGAAGTGAGAAATAGACTTAAGGGCCTAGATCTGATAGATAGAGTGCCTGATGAACTATAGAATGAGTTCGTGACATTGTACAGGAGACAGGGATCAAGACCATCCCCATAGAAAAGAAACGCAAAAAGGCAAAGTGGCTGCCTGGGGAGGCCTTACAAATAGCTGTGAAAAGCAGAGAAGCAAAAAGCAAAGGAGAAAAGGAAATATACAAACATCTGAATGCAGAGTTCCAAAGAATAGCAAGAAGAGATAAGAAAGCCTTCTTCAGCAATCAATGAAAAGAAATAGAGGAAAACAACAGAATGGGAAAGACTAAGGATCTCTTCAAGAAAATCAGAGATACCAAAGGAACATTTCATGCAAAGACGAGCTCGATAAAGGACAGAAATGGTATGGACCTAACAGAAGCAGAAGATACTAAGAAGAGATGGCAAGAATACACAGAAGAACTGTACAAAAAAGATCTTCACAACCCAGATAATCACGATGGTGTGATCACTGACCTAGAGCCAAACATCCTGGAATGTGAAGTCAAGTGGGCCTTGGAAAGCATCACTACGAACAAAGCTAGTGGTGGTGATGGAATTCTAGTTGAGCTATTCCAAATCCTGAAAGATGATGCTGTGAAAGTGCTGCATTCAATATGCCAGCAAATTTGGAAAACTCAGCAGTGGCCACAGGACTGGAAAAGGTCAGTTTTCATTCAAATCCCAAAGAAAGGCAATGCCAAAGAATGCTCAAACTACCACACAATTGCACTCATCTCACACGCTAGTAAAGTAATGCTCAAAATTCTCCAAGCCAGGCTTCAGCAATACCTGAACCGTGAACTTCCTGATGTTCATGCTGGTTTTAGAAAAGGCAGATGAATGAGAGATCAAATTGCCAACATCCGCTGGATCATAGAAAAAGCAAGAGAGTTCCAGAAAAACACCTATTTCTGCTTTATTGACTATGCCAAAGCCTTTGACTGTGTGGATCCCAATAAACTGTGGAAAATTCTGAAAGAGATGGGAATACCAGACCACCTGACCTGCCTTCTGAGAAATCTGTATGCAGGTCAGGAAGCAACAGTTAGAACTGGACATGGAACAATAGACTGGTTCCAAATAGGAAAAGGAGTTCGTCAAGGCTGTATATTGTCACCCTGCTTATTTAACTTATATGTAGAGTACATCATGAGAAATGCTGGACTGGAAGAAACACAAACTGGAATCAAGATTGCCGGGAGAAATATCAATAACCTCAGATATGCAGATGACACCACCTTTATGGCAGAAAGTGAAGAGGAACCAAAAAGCCTCTTGATGAAAGTGAAAGTGCAGAGTGAAAAAGTTGGTTTAAAGCTCAACATTCAGAAAACGAAGATCATGGCATCCGGTCCCACCACTTCATGGGAAATAGATGGAGAAACAGTGGAAACAGTGTCAGACTTTATTTTTGGGGGCTCCAAAATCACTGCAGATGGTGACTGCAGCCATGAAATTAAAAGACGCTTACTCCTTGGAAGGAAAGTTATGACCAACCTAGATAGCATATTCAAAAGCAGAGACATTACTTTGCCAACAAAGGTCCGTCTAGTCAAGGCTATGGTTTTTCCTGTGGCCATGTATGGATGTGAGAGTTGGACTGTGAAGAAGGCTGAGCGCCAAAGAATTGATGCTTCTGAACTGTGGTGTTGGAGAAGACTCTTGAGAGTCCCTTGGACTGCAAGGAGATCCAACCAGTCCATTCTGAAGGAGATCGGCCCTGGGATTTCTTTGGAAGGAATGATGCTAAAGCTGAAACTCCAGTACTTTGGCCATCTCATGAGAAGAGTTGACTCATTGGAAAAGACTCTGATGCTGGGAAGGATTGGATGCAGGAGGAGAAGGGGACGACAGAGGATGAGATGGCTGGATGGCATCACTGACTTGATGGACGTGAGTCTGAGTGAACTCCCGGAGTTGGTGCTGGACAGGGAGTCCTGGCGAGCTGCAATTCATGGGGTCGCAAAGAGTTCGACATGACTGACTGATCTGATCTGATCTGATAACTCAAGTTATAATAAAATTTTTTGATGTGAGAAAGGATAGTTTGAAAATGAAAAAGGGTGCTAGTAGTAATTATGCTGGATCTATCCTAGTAAATCAGGATATGTGGTTATTCTTCTCAATAAAGTATTACCAGACTTTCTGCAAATCCTGTTGTCTCCAAAAGGAATCCCTCATTCATCCTGACCATCTGTAGCCTAGGGGCATTTCTCTTCTTTACCTCAAGTCACTTGGTTTCTTTCTGTCTGTCTGTTTACCTCTCTCTCTCCCCACATATTGCATTCTCCACAGTGGCTAGAATAGTACCTTTGTATTCACTGGTGCTCAATAAGTGATGTTTCAATTTGATTACTTTGGAGTCAATCATACACAGATGGCTAGTGCTCATACTCAATCACTCAGTTGTGTCTGACTCCTTGCGACCCCGTGGACTGTGGTACCTCTCTCCATGAGATGCTCCAGCAAGAATACTGGAGTGGGTTGCCAATTCCTCCTCCAGGGGACCTTCCTGATCCAGGGATTGAACCCGAGTCTCTTGTGTCTCCTGCCTTGGCAGGCAGATTATCAGAGAGCCACCTGGGAAGTCTAGACTTCAACCTAAAAATAACACATATATCAAGTCAAGCCAAACTCGAAGTCTTGTTTTCTATATTTTGTTACCAAGCACAGAGATATATGATGCAGAGAAGTGATAACCAATTTTCACTGCTATACACATATTAAGTGGCTTCAAAATCATTTGCTGAAAAGATAAAATATACATGTATATGCCTCAATCGTTTCTTATTTACATTTTAGATTTTTAAATAAATATTAAAAGTCTATACACATATTAAGTGGCTTCAAAACCATTTGCTGAAAAGATAAAATATACATGTATATGCCTCAATTGTTTCTTACTTACATTTTAGACTTTTATATAAAGAATTCAGAGGAGTTATAGACATTTGATGGCAAAGAACATTCATTAGCTTTCTATTCTTTTCTTGGAACACAAGCTAATTCTCCTAATAGCTAATGATTCTTCTAATTCCATTACAAGCTCAGGGAATATTGATCCCAATGTAAATATGGAGGAAAATAAGAAATGAATAAAATCAAAAGGAAAAGCTTATGCAAATTCTTCTTCTCACTATCTCCTTGCATGCAACATAATGCTTGTTGATACTTAAGAGTAATCAGCATCTCTGTCTACCTGGTTCTACTATGAAAAGACTGATTAAAATATCAGTCCATGGTAATAAAATCAATGTGTGGAGTATTGGTACTGAAGCATTAATATCACAACACCACTTCACATTCTTCCTACATGGAGTATAAGTTAATGTCAACTGTAATTGACAACTTTCAACCTACAGATTCAGAAAATCCTATAGCTTAGGTGATAATATCTTCTGATGTTTTCAAATACCAGAAACAATTTGGCATCTACTGTCCTTGGAAATGTTTATTCCATATGATAGAAAGGGTGAAAATGGCTCCAAGGTATAGAAAAACCATCAAGCTCTGGGATCAATTTTGCTAACTATCCTAGTCCCTAATTAGGCTAATTCAATAATTCATAAAGCTTGCCAGTAGACAATTTTATGAACAGTTGCAGTTGAAAAAAATCAAAGAGATGTAATAAATATTGAGCAGATTTCATTGTATGTACTTTCATGTATTATTTCATTTTATGCTCAAAATGACTTTGACAGATACTATAATTTTTGTTACTGAGATGGAGAAAACTTGACTGACAATGTTTAAAAATTTCCCTCAGTGTCTACCACTTACCATAGTGGCAAATCTATGATTTGAACTTAGCTTCTTTTCTAACTCCAAGTACACTTTCCAATGTAACAGAGAGTTGTGAATTCTAACCACAGGCAAAGCATATTTTGAAATTACTTTTAGGTCCTTATGGGCTTCCCTGGTGGCTCAGCTGGTAAAGAATCCACCTGCAATGCAGGATACCTGGGTTGGGAAGATCCCCTGGAGAAAGGAAAGGCTACCCACTCCAGTATTCTAGTCTGGAGAATTCCATGGACAGTATAGTCCATGGGGTCTCAAAGAGCTGGACAGGACTGAGCGACTTTCACTTAGTTCTTTATATTTTACCAATATCAACTTTATTAGTTCATTCACAATGTGAGGACATGTGTTAGGGTATCTAGGGTAGTTGAAAAAAATAACCTTGGAAGCTGAAGCCTGTATGACTTTGGGCAAGTTACTTAAAGACATTATCGGTTATCCTCATCTTTAAAACAGAATTATAATAACTGTTTCTCAGAGTTGGGAAGACTAAATGATAAAAGTATCTGGTATAACATTTTATTAATCATAAGATACTGTTTACATATGGGATATTTGTTGTTGTTTACATATCAGTACATATTACATACTGCTATGCTTTCCATGTCAAACCTCGTACTATAAATCTGCACCTCTCTGTTAGGAGAAGAGAAGGTATCAGAAGTTCAAAATAAGATATTAGAGATCATTTTTATCTAAATATTTTCTTTATTTTGATTATACATGTATTTAATGAGTCAGTCTTGCCAGCATGAGTAGCTCACTGAGGATCATACATATTAGATTTTAACTTACAGCATCTATCAATTGTGAACACATGTAGGTTTAGGTAGTTATTACTCAATGATTTTGTGAGGAAATGGAACATTATTAATTGGAAAATATCCATTCGTGATCATTTATTTAAGACTTGGCAGGGAATAAGCCATTATTTTCCCTCAACCTTCTTCCTATTCAGAACTTAAGAAATTTCACTTGACAAAACATCTAGATGGATGAGTCAGAAAATTAAGCACTTTGAATAAAAGGCAGGGCTCAGACAGGCAGAGGTGATATTCTGTTTGCACACTGCATTGCAAATAGGTTCCATTCTAACCATGACAACTTTAAGCATAAGGAGAAAAAATAATGGCTAGTAGCAATAAAAGCACATTAAACACATTCCTGCTCCTCTGGGGAAATTGGTTAGAGATTAAACCATGCTTTATACTATTGGTTAAATAATTTCTGTCTTTAGGAATGTGTAGCATTTTTTCCCTATGATTATACAATGCCGAAGGCAAATTATGTTGAATGCTGATCCCCATTCTGACATATTTGGTACATCCCATTAGCCCCTCTGCAGGTACTTTGAAAAGCATTCTTTAACTCAGTGTTTTAAATATTTGTGTGGCTATTTTGCAACTATACATTACTTAAGTCATAGGATTGCTTTCTACTCTTAGTAATTGAAACTATTTTCAGTACATTGCTAAAAAAATATAAATATGTGGTTGGTATTGAAGGGGAGCAGGATATGTAACTCCCAAAACTGCCACTTTGTCAAGTGGATTATTTTGAGTTAAAGGGAATTATGACCTAGCAGACTCAAAAAAGACTTTTATCTTTCACTGTCTAAAAGAATTTAGTTGTGGGCCTGGCCCAGAAAGAGAGTTATTACCAGAAATAACTTTTTATCTGAAAGATCTATTTGCAAATGTCTGGTTACCTAACATCTACTCATTTGGTTATCCTGTGAATTGCCCTCTTGCCCTTTGAAGCCTCAAATCCCAATCCCATTCCTTAGCTCAGGATGATATATAAGCCTCAATTTTCTATCTTTGGGTTTCATATCTTCATGGGACTCCCACACATCTGAAATTAAATTTATTTTTCTCTTGTTAATCTGTCTTATGTTGTTTAATTACTAGAACAGCAAAGAACCTAGAAGAGTATAAGGGAAAATTTCCTTTTGGCATGCTCAGCAGATATTTGCTTCTTTGCTTGGATGTTTGTTTTTAACTTATGATCCTTTTCTCATTTCTGTTTTTTATGATCTCTGAGCCCAAGGAAACTGATCTATGTAAATGAACTACATCACCTGGGCTCTCTCCACGTGGTTTCCCTTATGTTTCAGTCAATGGGAGGTGCCAAAGCAGAGCAGAAGACAGGCAAAGAGAAAGACCAGTATCTTTATTCCACCCTACTCCACCTTCTGATTCCCCTGTACCATCTGCCTAGCTGAGTGGAGGAGGAGTCTGCATTCCTTTGCAGCCACAATTCTTACTGAGCAGTCTCTTCCTCAACTTCCTCTCTTTCCCCCTTCAAAACTGTGCAATAAGTCATTTGTAAAACAGAATGATTTATAAATTAAATGCAGTTAACTCTGTCAACAATTAAAGATTGAGGGCAGGAGGAGAAGGGGATGGCAGAGAATGAGATGGTAGGATGGCATCACTGACTCAGTAGACATGAATTTGAACAAACAGCAGGAGATAGTGAAGGACAAGGTAGCCTGGCATGCTGCAGTCCATGGGGTCCCAAAGAGTTGGACACAACTTAGACACTGAACAACAACAATTAAATAATTAAGTTAGTAACAATATTTTGATATGACAAATGTTTACTGCAATTAAATAGATATTTCATTCCAATATGATGCCGTGAATATACTACTGAAACTTTACACAATTTTCTGGTCCTTTCTCCTTTTAGAATTTTATGTAAAAGACATCACCATCTTGCAGGAGATCAGATAAAACACCTGGGAGCCATCTGAAATCTTTATCTATCCTTCCCAAGCATGCAAATCGATCCAGTTACCTCAACCTTTAATGCCACTATTAACATAAATGACTATTTATGTTATGACTAATAGCAAATGACTATTTTCTTTTTTAAAACAAATCGGGACAGTGAATCAACCTAATTTTTCTTTCTTTACTTTGTCTCACTCCAATTACCCTCCATTTTGAACCCCATGTCATTGTTATAACATGCAAACCTGACCATATCATTTTCCTTCAAACTCTTAAGTTGTGTGTGTGCTCAGCTGTGTCCGATCTTTGTGAGCTCATAGACTATAGCCTGCCAGGCTCCTCTGTCCATGGAATTTTCCAGACAAGAACACTGGAGTGAGTTGCCATTTCCTTCATCAGGGGATCTTCCCGACACAGGGATGGAACCCGCGACTTTTGGGTCTCCTGCATTTGCAGACAGATTCTTATCACCACACCACCTGAGAAGCCCTCCAACTCTCTAATGACCTTCACAGCCCTTTGATAAAGTCAGCACCCTTTGCACAATTTAAAAGGACTCCTGTGAACTGGCACCTCTTTGGATCCACTTCAACCATAAGCAGCCACCATTTTGCACTCAGTTGTTTGGTCCTTCTACCATTTGACCTGCATACAGATTTCTCAGGAGGCAGGTCAGGCGGTCTGGTATTCCCATCTCTTTCAGAATTTTCCACAGTTTGTTGTGATCCACACAGTCAAAGGCTTTGGCATAGTCAATAAAGCTGAAGTAAATGTTTTTCTGGAACTCTCTTGCTTTTTCGACGATCCAACAGATGCTGGCAATTTGACCTCTGGTCCCTCTGCCTTTTCTAAAACCAGCTTGAACATCTGGAAGTTCACGGTTCACAGACTAATATAATACTATCTTATATTTTCAGTTAAAAAAAAGGCAGAGGCGGGGGGGATAATGCAGTGAAAAAACTGTGTTGAATTACAATATACTATTCAAAGTGCCAGAGAAGGCAATGGCACCCCACTCCAGTACTCTTGCCTGGAAAATCCCATGGAGGGAGGAGCCTGGTGGGCTGCAGTCCATGGGATCTCGAAGAGTCAGACACGACTGAGTGACTTCACTTTCACTTTTCACTCTCATGCATTGGAGAAGGAAATGGCAACCCACTCCAGTGTTCTTGCCTGGAGAATCCCAGGGACAGGGGATCCTGGTGGGCTGCCGTCTATGGGGTCGCACAGAGTCGGACACGACTGAAGTGACTTAGCATAACATAGCATAGCATAGCATTCAAAGTGCAATTTCCAAACACACATGTTTCAAAATCTTCTAGAACTATATTTTAACAAAAATAAAAATATTTTGATAAATAAAATTATATTTTCATAAAAATATTTTATTAAAAGTAAAATTATATTTTAATACATTATAAAATATATATATATAATGTTTGTACATTTTTGGTTGAAAATAAAAAAGTTCTTTGAAAATAGTCTGGCAGGATACACAAAAAAATTTACCAGGTGTATCTTTAGGTGGCCAGATAGCAAATATACTTAATTTAATTTAAAATTTAAATTAATTTAAAATTTAATTTAAAAAAATCTTTAAAGTTATATATAAATCTTAATTTTGCAGAATAGATATGGCTTACCTGTTTATTAAAAAGCTTAAACTCTTTCAAATCAAAAATCAGGTGTTTCCATGTCACTATAAGTTTACCAGATTCTGTGAACTAAAGCAAATTTATTGAAATAATAGGTAGAGAGAGCAAAGAAATTTTTTAGCATTTTTCAAATGAGCCTGGTTTTTCCAATGTAAAGCAGATAAAATATTATGCCACAGTGTACCAGGTTTTTTTTTTTTTTTTTGCATATCATCACAACAAATTCACTTTTAGTCATCCTGAACACTCACTTATGCCATTTAAACTACCCTGATATGACTACTGTGTGAACAGATTACCGTTGATGTATGTAGAGATATTTTAAATCTGACATATGTAAACATGATGCTATTTCTATATATAAAATGGTCAAATTTGCTTTCATTTCATTGAAAGCATATATGGACAGTGTATCGTCTTCTCTAAAGTAAATCTATTCTTTCCTATTTTTACTTAGGCTTCTACATACCTTTGGGAATGACTGCTATGAAGGAAAATTTATTATTGTTGTTATCATTATTATTGATTATTAATTAAAGCCATATATTTGCCAGACTTTCATGCTCTCAACATTGATCTTTCACAGTAAATTATGTCTTTGAAACAATATTTTATGTAACTATGTCTAATATGTAGTTATGATGACAAATGGGTTTGCCAGCTTCTTTTATTTTATAATTATAGTAAGTACATTAAAATATGAACTTGCTTTCCTTATTAAATTGATTTGCAGATAATTTCTAAATTGGTACTAACTTGTAAAACCTGAATAAAGCATTATGGACTTAAAATTAAATGCTTAGAGTTGATAAAAATTGACCTATTTCACTAATAATCTCAGTATTTATATTATATTGTACATGCAATTGTTGCTAAAATTAAGGCCCAAGACTATGTCAATTATTAATACTATCGATATAACTGAAAACAAAGGAAACTTTTAACTTAATAGTATATGTAAAAAAATATTGAAGGATGAAGCTGAATTAGGAAGCACTAAGCAAGTCCATCTAAAAATAGTAAGGTATGGTTCAAAGAAGCTAACTGAACTTGTAAGTTTCCTTAGAGAAACAGTATATTCTGGCTCTAAATACATTTTTCAAATCACATCTGATTTTCAATCTTAAATTTGCAATAAAACCCAAGTCTTTTCAAGGCTCACATACTAAGAATCAGTATAGATCTTATAATTCAAGAATGAGGGGAAAACTGAAAAGAATACAGAAGAATCAACAAGTCAACTAGCAGGGCTGCCAGCCCTAACATATGAAAAGCCTCATCACACCTCTGGGCCTGACTGTTTAAGTTGTGATTAGTGTAGTAGGCAGATCTGCTGCTTTTTAAGGAGTCGCTGAATCCCATCCTTGTAATAAGCAAACACAGAAAACATACAAGAGTCCACGTATGCTAATATTTTATCTCTAGCACTATTCCAATTTCCTGCCATGATTTTAAAACACAATTACAGATGGCATTAAAAACAAACTTGGAAATGTGAAAGGGTTACACTGACAATTTATTAACTAAGGGATAATTATTTGATAATCTTTGGTCCCTGGACATATAGACACGCATGTGTTTATGCTAAGTTGCTTCAGTTGTGCCCGACTCTGTGTGACCCATGGACTGTGGCCTGCCAGGCTTAGCTATTCATGAGATTCTCCAGGCAAGAATACTGCAGTGGGGTGCTGGGTATCCTCCAACAGGTAGGTATTACCAGTCTCACTCTGTGCTTTTACCATCAGCATAGTGTGTGGTAGAGGCCATGCTTGCCACTCTGGTGAGATGCTTGTGGAGTTAAAGAAATTGATCTAAGACCTAAAAGCACCTTATTTAATTTGAAAATAACTTTCTAAGTCAACATTTGACTACAGAAGTATCAGAGTGTGACATGATAGATTTTTACTTTTATTAGTGTACTAATCAAGGTTCTCCAGAAAAACAGAATATATATATATATATATATATATATATATATATATATATATATATATAATGTCACATAGGTCATTGCTCATGCCATCCTGAAGGGCTGAAAAGTCTGACAAGGTTTATCCATAATGTAACAGAAGGCATTTAATGGCTGTCTACTTTGCTAACAACTTTTCGCATGTATTTTGTTTGAATTCTGCTCCAAACCTTCAACCTAGATGCTATTATTCCTACTTTACCAAAGATGATAAAATACTTACATTTGTTTAATTCTACTAAACTTTTGTGAGCTTACTGATATTAAAATTCTTATCATTATAAAATGCCATACTGCACTTAGAGTATAAACATAATGTCTATAAATAAGATATTTGAAGAGTTTTAATAATAAACTAGTTATGATTAAAATTCCAGAAAGATGCTAGTTCTTCTTTCACAATAACCTAAACATGCATCTAAGATTTTGATAGATTCAGTCATCACAGTAATGAGTCCAATACTAAGTTCAAGAATAGCCAAATATATTTGTGTTGATTCTGTAGGAAAAAGCTATGTGGTGATAAATTATGATTAAATAATTTCAGAATAATTTCTATTAAATAAGTATTCAGGTTGGGCCATAAAGAAGACTGAGTGCTGAAGAGCTGATGCTTTTGAATAGCGGTACTGGAGAAGACTCTTGAGAGTCCCTTGGACAGCAAGGAGATCAAACCAGTCAATCCTAAAGAAATCAACCCTGAATATTCGTTGAAAGGACTGATGCTGAAGCTGAAGCTCCAACACTTTGACCACCTGATAGAAAGAGTCAACTCACTGAAAAAGACCCTGATCCTAGGAAAGACTGAGGGCAGGAGAAGAAGGGAGCACGGACGATGAGATGGTGGGTGGCATCATCGACTCAATGAACATGTGTTTGAGCAAACTCCAGAAGATAGTGAAGGACAAGGAAGACTGGCATGCTGCAGTCCATGGGGTCACAAAGAGTTGGACATGACTTAGCAACTGAACGTTAACAACACCACTGCAGTGTGTATGGGAAGGAGGGAGTTTCAAAGAAACAGATAGTTTTGATAGTTGGGATAATGTAATAAAATTAAGGAGAATATTTTCTCTAAAATTTAGATGATTAGCAATGAAATTCCTCACAGATTTATGGTGATGATCAAGTATAAGTGCTTTAGAATAATGTATGGTGCATGTCGGAGAAGGCAATGGCAACCCACTCCAGTACTCTTGCCTGGAAAATCCCATGGGCGGAGGAGCCTGGTAGGCTGCAGTCCATGGGGTTGCTAAGATTTGGACATGACTTCACTTTCACTTTTCACTTTCATGCATTGGAGGAGGAAATGGCAACCCACTCCAGTGTTCTTGCTTGGAGAATCCCAGGGACAGGGGAGCCTGGTGGGCTGCCGTCTATGGGGTCGCACAGAGTTGGACACGACTGAAGCGACTTAGCAGCAGCATGGTGCGTGCCAAGGGCTTAAGACATGTTAGGAAGTATTATAATATGTGAAATTGTAATGTTCTTTATAAGAAAAAATGTCTGATATTAGTTACTAACATATGAGTTGTCCACTATAACTCTAAACAATTGTTCTAAATAATTGCTTAGTGTTGTTAGACTGCTTTCTAATGGATCATTTAGCTTATCACCAAGCACTATGTGTTTTGGAATTAGCATTCAATAGAATTGGGTTTAAAACTTAGCTGTGCCATTTACCAGCTGGGTAATCCTGAGGGATTTTTTAAACTTTTCTGAATACCAGTGTGATCATCCTATCTATAATGTTGATTATGACTACTATACAGCCACCCTGAAAGAATGAAGTAATAGGATGTTACAGTGCCAGTGGAGTGCCCTGGGATCTCAAAAGCGATAGCTGTTCATAAATAATAAAAACGGCAAAACCATCTAATCTCTAGTGGAAGTGCAGTATACTCATTTGTTAAATAAGTAAGGATACTTTTCAACCTGAATATAAGCTAGTGAAAAATATTTTCTATGCATTGTACTTATTTGTATTTCCCACAGCAGCAACCAGAGAGAGAGAAACCCATAAGAGCTTTTGATAAACACTTGTTAAAATGCTTTTTACTTAAGACATTCCTCTACAATCTGGCAATTGTGCACAGCACTTCATAATTTCCCCACAGAGTATTGGATTCAAGAGACCATAGAGGTGTAGTCTCCTAGTTGAATCTCAACCAGTGGAGGAAATCAACCTCCAATACCTTTTTATGTGATTTGCAAAATGCTGGTTGAATGTTTTCATAATTATAAACTACTTCTCCTCAGTCTGTTGTTCCTTTTTTTTTTTTTTAAGAAATCACTCTATTTCTTAAAAATTGTTAATGTATTTGGCAAAAATCTGATCCCCCTGTAAGTACTTCCATTCGTCCAAAATACATCACTTTGTACATAGTATGTCTCTTACGAGAGCTACCACACTGCATTAAGGCTTCTTCTTCTCACATGTCTTCCTTCCCTTAGAGCATTTTTAAGGTAAAACCCTGGCACAGCTCCATTTCAGTTCCCAAACCACACAAAGTACCTGACACACAATAGATATTTACTAAGTTTATGGAATGACTGAACAAAGAATCCTTCTTTCTGAAGCCACATGTAAATTAACTCCTTGGTTAGCATGATAGATAGCAAAATATATTAATTTAATTGTTCTCTTTTAAAATATCATTTTCAGTGGCTTCTAAAATATGACTTAAACATCTATTTCAACTAGTATTCTTCCCATATCCCTTACTTTTATTATCCAGTCTTATTTTTTGAGTGACAAAGTTTTAATAAAAATAGATCAAGAAAACTTATTGAATGAATTGAGAATGATCACCTTAAGTTCTATATTCCTTCTTCATACTGCTGTATATTTTCAGGAAATGCCAGCTTATATAAAATTCTATCTCATTTATAACATCAGAATCACAGTGATGCTTTGAAAAAGTAATAAAACTATTCTTGAAACAAAAAATAAAACACTCATAGTTTTTTATTTCTATTAGCAAAAATATCTAAGTAATTTTATGGCAGCAAAGAAAAAAATGAGTAAATATTTAGGGTTCAATTTTGGTTTGTTGTCCTTTCCTGTTACTACTTCAGTCAATAATATAAAAAGCAATAGTAATAATACCTCACAGATTACAATGATTAAATGAATTAGTACTTGAAAATGTCAGTTGGCACATTATAAGTTGTATATACAAAAGTAGTAACAAGCAAGAAATCAACAAAATACTTGTATGTAGCATATCTGCAAAAGCATATTGTGTACATAAATTTGATTTTTTTCAAGTAATTGAAGAGACTATTTTCATTTATGCACTCATGACTATCTAATACCTATTAGATATTTACTACCTAATAGATAACTTTCCTTTAAGTCCATGTATTTATTTCATCATAAGTTTGCTTTAACATCAATACAAATATTGGAAAAGTCAATGTTAATTTATTTTATTAACACGATAAAGAAGAAAATCATAATTATATTAATTGATACAGGAAAAGAAAATGATAAAATTCAATGTTTATTCACAATAGAATTTTCAGAAAACAGGAGTAGAGGTGAACATGCTCATATGATAAAATTACCTACAAAAAATCTACTATTAACATTATTATAAATAATGAGACAGTGAATGCTTCCCCACTATCACTGAAAATAAGGCAAATATGTCCTTTCACCACTCATTCACTGTAAGGCTGGAAGTTCTAGGGTGATAAGGCAAGAAGAGGAAACAGAAGTCATAAAGATCAGAAAGAAAGAAATCTCTGCTGAGAACATGATTATTTGTGTAGAAATATAAAAATCAACTATATTTCTGTATACTAGCAAAGAAAACATAGATGCTGAAACTAAAAACATCACACTATCTACAGTCACTCAAAAAATGAAATGGTTATATGTGGATCTAATAGGAGGCAGTGAATGACAGGGAAGACTGGTGTGCACAGTTCATGGTGTTGCAAAGAGTTGGACATGACTTAGTGACTGAACAACAAGTAATACATATATAGAACTTAGAATGGGAAAGACTAGAGATCTCTTCAATAAAATCAGAGAAACCAAGGGAACATTTCACGCAAAGATGAGCACAATAAAGGACAGAAATGGTATGGACCTAACAGAAGCAGAAGATACTAAGAAGAGGTGGCAAGAATATACAGAAGAACTGTACAAAAAGATCTTAATGACCCAGATAACCACGATGATGTGATCAATCACCTAAAGCCAGATATCCTGGAATGCAAAGTCAAGTGGGCCTTAGGAAACATCACTACAAACAAAGCTAGTGGAGGTAATGGAATTCCAGTTGAGCTCTTTCAAATCCTGAATGTTGATGCTGTTAAAATGCTGCACTCAATATGCCAGCACATTTGGAAAACTCAGCAGTGGCCACAGGACTGGAAAAGGTCAGTTTTCATTCCAGTCCCAAAGAAAGGCAAGGCAATAAATGTTCAAACTATCAAACAATTGCACTCATCTCACACACTAGCAAAGTAGCGCTGAAAATTCTCCAAGCTAGGCTTCAAAAATATGTGAACCAAGAAATTCTAGATGTTCAAACTGGATTTAGAAAAGACAGAGTAACAAGAGATCAAATTGCTGACATCCGTTGGATTACTGAAAAAGCAAGAGAATTCTAGAAAAACACCCACTTCTTCTTTATTGACTATGCCAAAGCCTTTGACCATGTGGATCACAACAAACTGGAAAACTCTTAAAGAGATGGGTATACTAGACCATCTGACCTGCCTCCTGAGAAATCTATATGCAGGTCAAGAAGTAATAGTTAGAACTGGACATGGTTCAACAGATTGGTTCCAATTTGGGAAAGGAGTACGTCAAGGCTGTATACCGTCACCCTCCTTATTTAACTTTTATGCAGAGTACATCATGTGAAATGCCAGGCTGGATGATGTGTAAGCTGGAATCAAGACTGTGGGGAGAAATATCAATAACCTCAGATATGCAGATGATACCACCCTTATGGCAGACAGTGAAGAAGAATTAAAGTGCCTCTTGATGAAAGTGAAAGAGGAGAGTGAAAAAGGTGGCTTGAAACTCAACATTCAGAAAACTAAGATCATGGCTTCTTGTCCCATCCCTTCATGGCAAATGATGGGGAAACAATGGCAACAGCGACAAATTTTATTTTCTCAGGCTCCAAAATCACTGCAGATGGTGACTTCAGCTATGAAATTAAAAGACACATTCTCCTTGGAAAAACTGCTCTGACAAACCTAGACAGCGTATTAAAAAGCAGAGACTACTTTGCTGACAAAGGTCCGTCTACTCAAGACTGTGGTTTTTCCAGTGGTCATGTATGGATTGTGAGAGTTGGCCCATAAAGAAATCTGAGTGCCGAAGAATTGATGCTGTTGAACTGTGGTGTTGAAGAAGACTCTTGAGAGTCTCTTGGACTGCAAGGAGATCCAACCAGTCCATTCTATGAGATTAGTCCTGGCTGTTCATTGGAAGAATAATGATGAAGCTGAAGCTCCAATACTTTGGCCACCTGATGTGAAGAACTGACTCATTAAAAAAGACCCTGATACTGGAAAATACTGAAGGCGGGAGAAGTGTACGAGAGAGGATGAGATGGTTTGATGGTATCACCGACTCAATGGACGGACTAATGGACAGGAGTTTGAGCAAGCTCTGGGAGTTGTTGACAGACAGGAAAGCCTGGCGTACTGCAATCCATGGGGTCTCAAAGAGTTGGACATGACTGAACAACTGAACTGAACTAAGGACTTGTATACTGAAAACGGCACAACACTGATGAAATCAAAGGGCTAAATAAATAGTAAAACACATGTGTTCTTACACTGAGACTCAACATAGTAAAGATGCAAGTTCTTCACATATTGAAATCCAGGTTTATGTATTCCTGTAAAGTCTCAGCAAGGTTTTTCTATAAATATTGATGTTATTATTCTAAAATAAAATGAGTCTAAATTTTTGAGAAAATCAGAATGGGGAGTGTGGTAGAAATTATAATCTTTAAATATTTGAAGGGTTATTATCTGGAGTAGGGACCAAATGTGTTATTGATATCATTATAATGTGAAACTAGGTTATTTAGGAGAAAAATATATCAAAGTACATGTTTGGCTAAGGTAGAGACATTCTTCTTACATCAATCTGTCCTCAAAAATAGGACAGACTTTCCCATCAATAAATGATTTCAACTGTAAATCACCTTAGCAGGAAAATAATAAAGGGAATTTGATCATCAGATCAAGAAGTAGCCTAAAGTTGACTGACTCATCATGAGCTAATAAAATTACAATGATGTAAAAATATTCACATTGGGGAATGTTGTGAATGTAGACTAATTGTAGACTACTAATTGTAGTCTACTAATGTAGACTAATGTTGTAAATGTAGACTAATTCAATTCTAAAGCCATTCCCTACCTAGTCAAGGCTTTGATTTCATGATTTCAGGTTAAAAGGGATGTGGTAGCTCTATTTTAGAATTGCACAAGCTGAGATGTGAAGATATAAGTACATATATTTAGTGTTGCTTAAAAAATGAGAGAGCATTATAAAAGAATTATGATTTCTCAGTCATGATTGAGTTCTCAGCAAACCCTCATACACTGATATATGAAAGGAATTTTGAACATTATCTCCAAGGTGTATTTTCCTCATCTTATTTGAGCCATCAGAAAAATTATATACGTGCTTTCCTTTCATGGCCAAATGCCTTTCATAAACTTTTGAGTGGAATACTACACGATTGAGTGGCTGAGCAAGAACACAATACAATACTGTATGCTGACTCCATGGCTGGCTTCTCACATACCTTATATAATAAAGTACTTTCCTTACCTTTTCAATTGATATCATGTTTTATAGCGAATAAACAACTAATAACAACTAAAAACAACTATAAAAACTAATCAGTTTTTCTCCATAAACATTATTATTTATTCCATTTTCTCAGGAAACATACTTGCAAACAGGCTACTTGATTATTAAACAATTAATAATTATTATAACCCTTGCCTTAGTAACTTGTAGGTTGATAATCAAATATCAATTTGAAAATTGTTTTCTAATTAATATTTTTTTCTAAAGAAGCCATATTTTTTGACATTCTATTAACTTACATTTCATTTAAAAACACTGCAAATTGGCCTTTGAAAAATTCAGTAGTGCAAGAATTGTTTTTAAAAGCATATATATACACTACTAAATTATGAAACAATTGAGAATAAAAGATAATCTCAGTTCCATGACTGCTGTGAATTACAAAGCATAAAATATCAGTAGGCATATGGGAGAAATAAAGACAAGTATCATTAATTGACATAGATACAGTAAAGAAGTTAACCTCAATTCTCCATTTTAATATAATCATCTATAACATTTTTGAGGAGGAAAACAGTCTTCACACTATACACTGCATTTGCTGAATTAATTTCTTTATTTTCAAAATGTTTTTGGATTTTCCAAAAACCCAGTTTCATTTAATATTGAAAACTATTAAAATAATTTCCTGTAATTGTTCTGATTATTCCTAATCAAACAACAAACTCTCCTAGCTTCACAATAGTGAAAATAGACACTAATTTCTATTTTCACTTTTCAAATATTCTCTCCCACATTACTTTGCATTTCACCACTAAATAATTCCTAGAGGGGAAAAAAATGAAAACTAGCATGAAGTTTATTGTTCATTCACATGTCTGGTAAAAGGCCAACTGATTTCCTTTGTTCAGATATTCATCCATTGCAACTGTTTATCTATCGAACAAGTTTACAAGTGTAACATTCCATTTTAGCCCTCTTTTTGCTCCATAACTGACCTAATTTTCATCTAATAAAATCATATCCTAACCCCCAAATCATCCAACACTATTGAATATTTCTATCTAAGTCAGCCTTCAAAACGTCTCTATACACCTGGTCTGATTGTGTTTCAAAAGCCCAGACTTTCCGTTTTGGACTCTTAGACTGTATTTAAACAGTAAAGAAGGTATATAAAAGGGCCCTGTCAGCTTGTCTGCTCTAACTTTTGATTTGCCTTAAAATTGTTATAATCAAAAGGGAAACTGTATGGTGAACCATGACTCTCCCATCTTTTTGCAATTTATAAGGAAGAGATGACAAAGGTGTAAAAAATTACTACCATCCTAGAAAGCATTTTTAACCAAGTTTTTGTCAAGACAGGAGGCTGTGTTTGTTTACTGAAAACTATAACCTTGGCTCTTTGTGAAAAAATTAATTATCTAATCATTCCTTCTCAGTTACCTACTTCCTCTAGTTTTCCTGTATTTACAGATTGGATTACTTTTTGGAAAAAAATAGTACAATTCACAAATTTACAGGCAAGAATAACCAGGTTCATAACCCCGTATCTTCTAGTAGTCACTTGCTCTATCCAGATAATTAGCTCTACCTTTTATAGTTAAAATAATAATAATAATATTAAATTACACAAAACACAGCAATTAATTACCATAAAGCCATGAATCCAAACCTGAATTTCACACATTTTTAGGAACGAGGAAAGGACAGCAAGCAAACAAACTAGAATCAACAAATCCTGATTAAGTCGAAAGGAGAAGGAAAGCATGGGGAAGGAGAAGAGACATGGGCAAAAGGAAGAAGAGATAGCATTGTTACCAAAAATTAGAGAAGTCATAGAAATTAATGCTCAGAGAAAAGTCCAGGCTTTCTAAGCCAGACCTAGCTGCTTGGAGTCAGTCAAAAATCAGAAAAATTCACATCTTCAACCACACTGGAGCTAAGACAGAAGTTCAAACAAAGAAACAAAAAAAAATACTTTAACTCCTTCACATCCTGTGTTTCACTAAGTGACCTGCCCACAATAGAAGCTTGGTAATTTGTTAATTTGATTCATTTAAACTGTTACCACATTTCCTTAACAGTTTTTTTTTTTTTTTTAACGTGGACTAAAATTTCTTTGGTGATACAATCTCAGAACCCAAAGCCTCCCCTACCTCTTACAGAAACCAACAACGGAAGTGTGCTTAGTAACCTTGCAAAGATTTGTCAGGCTTACAGTAATAAAAGGTCATAGAAACATGATCTTTCAAAAAACAAGCAATTTATTTTTCTTATTCAATATCAAGTCCTGAGTTGGACAACTAGGACCTCATATTTCAGAAAGACCTAATATTGCAGAATCATCTGTCTTCCCAATGACCAATTTTCATGTGATCTCAGAATGACTGCATAACTCTAGATACCAAATCTATTTTTCAGACAGAAGAGAAAAACAAAGATAAGGAGGACACCTTCTATAGAGACTTCTTTTAACATCCCATTGACCAAGCCTAGGTCATTAAGCCAGCCTTAGCTGCAACAGAAGCTGAAAATTAAAGTATTTTAAATATCTAATCTCCATTTAATGAGGAAAAAGGGAAAGGGATAAGACCAGGTATTGAATGTGCTAAAAAAAAATAAGGCATATTTTACTAATATATTGGGTTTCCCAGGTGGTTCAGTGGTAAAGAATCTGCTGGCTAATTCAGGCTTCAATTCTTGGGTCAGGAAGATTCCCCTAGTGAAGGAAATGTCAAGCTTCTCCATTCTTGTTGCCTGGGAAATCTCAAGGACAGAGGAGCTGGTGGGCTACAGTCCATGGGATCACAAAAGAGTTGGACATGACTTAGTGACTTAACAACAACTATTATATTAATATTATTACACTTATTATTTGGATGTATTTTGATATGTAATATTTCTGAGTCTTATCTTTATTTTTTCTTATCTGAAAAGAGGTGATACTGATTTCCACTTCAAGTAATTCTTATGACTACTAAATGAAACTTAATCTTAAAGTGCCTGGCATATAATGTAGGCTCAATATATGTCAGTTTCTTTCCAAAAATAAATATTTAAAAAGATATCATGAAGCCATTCATTTAAAATAGCCAATTTTAAAGAACAATCCTAAAGCAAAGAAATATAGAAAAAAAAAGGGAAAACATCCAATATAAAATGTAAGCAACATTCCAGGTATAAAACTAAACATTTCATATATTTCATGTGTTGGCTGTAATTTAAAATTGTAATATACCCCATGTGCTTTTCTGGATGGTATGACTAATGTATAATAAACGGAAATACACTTACTTCATAAGCCTTTAGGAATCAAGAAAAACACAAATTCACACTTGCAGATTCTCTATTAACATTTAGGGGGTTGAATACAACAATGACAAAATATTTTCTTTTTAAATTGTTACATTTTTATTTCAGTTGTTGAAAGCTATTCCATGTCCCTCTGGGAAGAAAAGAAATTCTAAATAGCACATGATGACACAGTGTTTCAGAAAAGAAAAATTGCTTCCTGAAAATACATCACGAAATCAATACATTTCCACAACTGACCAGCTTAATCACCCAATGCTCCAGTCAAAACAATTACAATTGAAATGCTATATTGCCTCTCTGTCTTCAAAACTCAGAGTCTGCTCAACAACACATTGACCATTTTATAGAAGTGAGTAGATCTAGAGAGCTATGTATTGACTTGAAGGAGAGCATTGAGAGCCCACCCAGAAATCTGCAATGCCTGCGCTTAGAAGTAATCAATTAAAAAAAAAAAATCGCATTCATATTTCTATTTATTTCTGACAGATGTATTATGGTGATGCTTTACATTCCAAAAGTGGCATAAATATAACAAGAACACATTCTCTACTAGATAATGGTGCTCTCTGGTTCACAAAAATACTTTAAGTAAAAGTTGCCGTTTAGTGTTCCATCAAAATAAAAAAGAAACCTTTTTCTACTTGTATAGGTGCCAAGAAAACACTATGAATTTCAAAGAAAGATAATATAAATAGGGCTTCCCTGGTGGTGGCTCAGATGATAAAGAACTGGCCTGCAATGCAGGAGACTTGGGTTCTATCCCTGGGTTGGGAAGATCCCCTGGAGGAGGGCATGGCAACCCACTCCAGTATTCTTGCCTGGAGAATCCCCATGGACAGAGAAGCCTGGCAGGCTACAGTCCATGGGGTCGCAGAGTCAGGCACAACTGAGCAACTAAGCACAGAACAATATGTGTGTATGTGTGTGTGTGTGTGTGTGTGTGTGTGTGTGTGTGTGTATACATGACATTCAAAGTGCTTTTTCAAATATCTCTTACTTAAATTTTTTTTCATTGTGTTCTAAGAAACTTAATAGAAACTGAAAAAAGTACTTCCCTGTTTTTTTTTCTATCTTGGAAAAAAAGTGAAATAACTATGAGATTAATTTAGCTAAAATTTAAACTATCACAATCCACCTGGCCGATAGGTAAAACAGAAATACATGACATTCTTTCCATGAGGGACAGGCTCCTACCTTTTCCATATGAAAAAGAACTGTTCTTACTTCTGAAATTGGTCCAGAATTACCATGGAGCTATTTTAGGTGGAATACTCCCCCCTAGGAGAGAGATGCTTGGCCCGCAGTATCCTGTTTCGAGTTTCTGTTCTAATAAAGAAGATGACTGAGACAGTAACCACTGTTTCTTTTTCAGAGGTGTGTCTCTGTTACCTATTTCTGTATTATCATGTACTGCCTACCTACCTGAGTCTATTATTGTATCTATTTTAAATTAAGCCAAAGTGTTTGTGGAACGCTAAATCAAGGATAAAGACCCAAACAAATGCAAGAAAATAATAAAAGCTTCCCTTAATAATTCCTTGCATTTGGTGTATATTTACTTTATACATGTAATTGGTGGTTAAGTTCTTCTTAACCCCTCATGTCTTTGCACTAAATTAATACAGACAAGTCCTTGAGTGATAACAGAGTACATTTTTTGTTATAGATATCAGCTCTGACATGCTCCCAGATTTTGACCTTGGAAAAGTTATTTAACTTCCGTATATTTTACTCTCTTCAACAGTAAAAATGGAGCTAACAAGAGGATCATCTTTATAAGAGATAATGTTTATACCATAATCACAGACAACTAGCCAATCTGATCACACGGACCACAGCCTTGTCTAACTCAATGAAACTAAGCCATGCCCTATGGGGCCACCCAAGATGGGCGGGTCATGGTGGAGAGGTCTGACAGAATGTGGTCCACTGGAGAAGGGAATGGCAAACTACTTCAGTATTCTTGCCTTGAGAACCCCATGAACAGTATGAAAAGGCAAAATGATAGGATACTGAAAAAGGAACTCCCCAGGTCAGTAGGTGCCCAATATGCTACTGGAGATCAGTGGAGAAATAACTCCAGAAAGAATGAAAGGATGGAGCCAAAGCAAAAACAATACCCAGCTGTGGATGTGACTGGTGATAGAAGTAAGGTCCGATGCTGTAAAGAGCAATATTACATAGGAACCTGGAATGTTAGGTCCATGAATCAAGGCAAATTGGAAGTGGTCAAACAGGAGATGGCAAGAGTGAACATCAACATTCTAGGAATCAGCGAACAAAAATGGCCTGGAATGGGTGAATTTAACTCAGATGACCATTATATCTACTACTGTGGGCAGGAATCCCTCAGAAGAAATGGAGTAGCCATCATGGTCAACAAAAGAGTCTGAAATGCAGTACTTGGATGCAATCTCAAAAACGACAGAATGATCTCTGTTCATTTCCAAGGCAAACCATTCAATATCACAGTAATCCAAGTCTCTGCCCCAACCAGTAACGCTAAAGAAGCTGAAGTTGAATGGTTTGATGAAGATACAAGACCTTTTAGAATTAACACCCCCAAAATATGTCCTTTTCATTATAGGGGACTGGAATGCAAAAGTAGGAAGTCAAGAAACACCTGGAGTAACAGGCAAATGTGGCCTTGGAATATGAACTGAAGAAGAGCAAAGGCTAATAGAGTTTTGCCAAGAGAACACACTGATCATAGCAAACACCCTCTTCCAATAACACAACAGAAGACTCTACAAATGGACATCACCAGATGGTCAACACTAAAATCATATTGATTATATTTTTTGCAGCCAAAGATGGAGAAGCTCTATACAGTCAGCAAAAACAAGACTGGGAGCTGACTGTGGCTCAGATCATGAGTTCCTTATTGCCAAATTCAGACTTAAACTGAAGAAAGTGGGGAAAACCACTAGACCATTCAGGTATGACCTAAATCAAATCCCTTATGATTATACAGTGGAAGTGAGAAATAGATTTAAGGGACTAGGTCTGATAGATAGAGTGCCTGATGAACTATGGACTGAGGTTCGTGACACTGTACAGGAGACAGGGATCAAGACCATCCCCATGGAAAACAAATGCAAAAAAAGCAAAATGGCTGTCTGGGGAGGCTTTACAAATAGCTGTGAAAAGAAGAGAAGTGAAAAGCAAAGGAGAAAAGGAAAGATATGAGCATCTGAATGCAGAGTTCCAAAGAATAGCAAGAAGACATAAGAAAGCCTTCCTCAGCGATCAATGCAAAGAAATAGAGGAAAACAACAGAATGGGAAAGACTAGAGATCTCTTCAAGAAAATTACAAATACCAAGGGAACATTTCATGCAAAGATGGGCTCGATAAAGGACAGAAATGGTATAGACCTAATAGAAGCAGAAGATACTAAGAAGAGGTGGAAAGAATACACAGAAGAACTGTACAAAAAAAGATCTTCACGACCAAGATAATCACGATGGTGTGATCAGTCACCTAGAGCCAGACATCCTGGAATGTGAAGTCAAGTGTGCCTTAGAAGGCATCACTACGAACAAAGCTAGTGGAGGTGATGGAATTCCAATTGAGCTATTTCAAATCCTAAATGTTGATGCTGTTAAAATGCTGCACTCAATATGCCAGCAAATTTGGAAAACTCAGCAGTGGCCACAGGACTGGAAAAGGTCAGTTTTCTTTCCAATCCCAAAGAAAGGCAATACCAAAGAATGCTCAAACTACTGCACAATTGCACTCATCTCACATGCTAGTAAAGTAATGCTCAAAATTCTCCAAGCCTAGCTTCAGCAATACATGAACCGTGAACTTCCAGATGTTCAAGCTGGTTTTAGAAAAGGCAGAGGAACCAGAGATCAAATTGCCAACATCCACTGGATCATGGAAAAAGCAAGAGAGTACCAGAAAAACATCTATTTCTGCTTTATTGACTATGCCAATGCCTTTGACTGTGTGGATCCCAATAAACTGTGGAAAATTCTGAAACAGATGGGAATAAGAGACCACCTGTCCTGCCTCTTGAGAAACCTATATGCAGGTCAGGAAGCAACAGTTAGAACTGGACATGGAACAACAGAATGGTTCCAAATAGGAAAAGGAGTATGTCAAGGCTGTATATTGTCACCCTGTTTATTTAACTTATATGCAGAGTACATCATGAGAAATGCTGGGCTAGATGAAGCACAGGCTGGAATCAGATTGCTGGGAGAAATATCAATAACCTTAGATATGCAGATGACACCATCCTTATGGAAGATAGTGAAGAGGAACTCAAAAGCCTCTTGATGAAAGTGAAAGTGGAGAGAGAAAAAGTTGACTTAAAGCTCAACATTCAGAAAACGAAGATCATGGCATCTGGTCCCATCACTTCATGGGAAATAGATGGGAAAACAGTGGAAACAGTGTCAGACTTTATTTCTGGGGGCTCCAAAATCATTGCAGATGGTGACTGCAACCATGAAATTAAAAGACGCTTACTCCTTGGAACGAAAGTTATGACCAACCTAGATAGCATATTCAAAAGCAGAAACATTACTTTGCCAACAAAGGTTCGTCTAGTAAAGGCTATGGTTTTTCCAGTGGTCATGTATGGATGTGAGAGTTGGACTGTGAACAAGGCTGAGCGCCGAAGAATTGATGCTTTTGAACTGTGGTGTTGGAGAAGACTCTTGAGAGTCCATTGGACTGCAAGGAGATCCAACCAGTCCATTCTAAAGATCAGCCCTGGGTGTTCTTTGGAGGGAATGATGCTAAAGCTGAAACTCCAGTACTTTGGCTACCTCATGTGAAGAGTTGACTCATTTGACAAGACTCTGATGCTGGGAGGGATTAGGGGCAAGAGGAGAAGGGGACGACAGAGGATGAGACGGCTGAATGGCATCACCAACTCAATGGATGTGAGTTTAGTGAACTCTGGGAGTTGGTGATGGATAAGGAGGCCTGGCATGCTGCGATTCATGGGGTTGCAAAGAATCGGACACGACTGAACTAATTAACCATTATATTTGATACATTATGCTAAAACTTTTAGTAGGAGAGTAGTCTTTAAAATGTTTATTCCTATCACCAGAAGGAAGAAGAGCAAAGACTCTCTTCAAGAAAAGAAAGCAGATATATCAACAGCAGAGACTCTTCATATATCAGAACTATTTACATCCATTATAGTATAGATCAGATCAGATCAGATCAGTCGCTCAGTCGTGTCCAACTCTTTGTGACCCCATGAATCGCAGCACGCCAGGCCTCCCTATCCATCACCAACTCCCGGAGTTCACTCAGACTCACATCCATTGAGTCAGTGATGCCATCCAGCCATCTCATCCTCTGTCGTCCCCTTCTCCTCCTGCCCCCAATCCCTCCCAGCATCAGAGTCTTTTCCAATGAGTCAACTCTTCGCATGAGGTGGCCAAACACTGGAATTTCAGCTTTAGCATCATTCCTTCCAAAGAAATCCCAGGGCTGATCTCCTTCAGAATGGACTGGTTGGATCTCCTTGCAGTCCAAGGGACTCTCAAGAGTCTTCTCTAACACCACAGTTCAAAAGCATCAATTCTTTGGCGCTCAGCCTTCTTCACAGTCCAACTCTCACATCCATACGTGACCATAGGAAAAACCATAGCCTTGACTAGATGAACCTTTGTTGGCAAAGTAATGTCTCTGCTTTTGAATATGCTATCTAGGTTGGTCATAACTTTCCTTCCAAGGAGTAAGCATCTTTTAGTTTCATGGCTGCAGTCACCATCTGCAGTGATTTTTGGAGCCCAGAAAAATAAAGTCTGACACTGTTTCCACTGTTTCCCCATCTATAGTATAGATAGAGTGAGATTTATAAAGGTAATTTGAGCAACAGTCAAGACTAGAGAGAAATTTCAGAATGAAATTGTGTTGGACTTAACACAGTTTGGATTTTAGCCTGTACACAAAGAACCATGATGAATGGATTTAAGTAGAGACCATTTTTGAATTGGAAAAGATATCTTAATGTTTAAGGTAAAGAAGAAGCACATACAAATGTGATCAGGGATAGCAACTGTTAAACCATTTCAATAGTATAGACAAAGGATAATTAAATTTTTTACTAAAGCACAGAGAATGAGGTTGGAACCGGAAGTGGGAGGAGTGATTTTCAGAAAATAAAATTTATAGGACTACATGGTTGATTGGAGAAGGCAGTGGCGACTCACTCCAGTACTCTCGCCTGGAAACTCCCATGGATGGAGGAGCCTGGTGGGCTGCAGTCCATGGGGTTGCTAAGAGTCAGACACGACTGAGTGATTTCACTTTCACTCTTCACTTTCATGCACTGGAGAAGGAAATGGCAACCCACTCCAGTGTTCTTGCCTGGAGAATCCCAGAGATGGGGGAGCCTGATGGGCTGCCGTCTATGGGGTCGCACAGAGTCGGACACGACTGATGTGACTTAGCAGCAGCAACATGGTTGATTCAATGTGGAACATGAGGGAAGCAAAGGAATATCAGGATATATGGACATGCTACCTGAGATAAACTTGTGCTGGAATTTCATAGTTGGTGAAAAATTCTAGACCAGATTATTAGAGCTGCTGTGATGCACCAGAGAGACTACAGAGTGAGACAAGAAGGCCAAACAATGACTCTCAGAGGATAGAATTATCTTGACCCTATTTCTATTGTTAGGCATTTGTCTTATAATCCATGGTCAACAGAACAAAACGTATTGGAATAAATAATAAGAATGAAACTATAAACAAACAGTTTGATACACTGTTAATATAAGTCAAAAGGGAAGCCTTCTGCGTTAGACATTTATGGAAATATCTGCTTAATTTTCTCCTTCACTTGGAGATTTCTCCTCACTTGCTAACCCTGGGGGCAGTACTGAGATATTTCCTTGTTCCTTTGTTACCATTGACTGGTCTAGAGAATTACCTCACCTGAGACAGGCACATTTTAAGTGTTCAATTTATTCATCAGGAAATTAATAAAAAACAATACAACTATTGGTAACCAAACTTAGTACCAAGGGAAGTTCTTAAAAGTAGAAATTTTAAGGATATATGAACTTTTCAGAGGTCATGCCATCTACAGAAGTGGGACTTTAAAGAAATTTTAGAGGAAGACAAGGATACAGGAACTGAGTACAAGTGCTGAACTCTGTTTACCCAGGAGGAGGGTTAAGAGAGAGAATTACGAGGAGAATTGAGAGAAACCTAAGTGAAATATAAGACTCTCAGAAAAATTTGGGTGGGACAAGCTCTGAAATAGAGCACAAAGGATCTGCTTCATTAGGAAGTATTAGAAATTGTTTTTATTTTTTAAACAAATGGTTTCAAGTAACGGTAACTTAAACAACCAACCAACCAAAAAAGACAGATGAGTCACCACAAATCAGGCTTCAGAAAGCAAAGAAAACTTGGAGGACAGAAATAAATTAGAATAGTGATTTAAATCAGAGAAGTCAAGCTAAATAAACTAAAGATTTTATAATTGTTATATGTCACAATATGTAGATATGTATATAAAATATAGTTGTAATTAAGCATTAATAATATTTAAAAATTATTAAATACCCCCAAAAATATTTTGTTCAACAAAAATATTTGAAGCCTCTACAGGGAGGGAATAAGTTAATTTTTTATTAGTGATCATGTGCATGCTAAGTTGCTTCAGTCATGGCCAACTCTTTGCGACACAATGCGATGTAGTCTGGCAGGCTCCTCTGTCCATGAGATTTTCCAGGCAAGAATACTGGAGTGGGTGGTCATTTCCTTGTCCAGAGGATCTTCCCAACCAAGGGACTGAACCCTCATCTCAAGTCTCCTGCATTCACAAGCAGGTTCCTTACCACTAGCCCCACCTGGGAAGATCAGTGGTTATTTAATGTTTTCCAATTCTAAAAATGCTTTCTGTTCTTCTTCCATTGAAAGTGAAAGTGTTAGTCACTCAGTCGTGTCTGACTCTACGCGATCCCATGGACTGTCTCTTCTGTCCATGGAATTCTCCAGACAAGAATACTGGAATGGGTTGCCATTCCCTTCTCCAGAGGATCTTCCTGAACCAGGGATCAAACTGGAGTCTCCTGCATTGCAGGCAAACTCTTAGCATCTGAGCAACCAGGGAAGCCATTAATTATGTGTTATTTTGTTTTTGATGTTTGAAATAATTGTGTTGAATTTTATTAAAAAATCTCAAATAAAAATTAAGAAGATAAACTATCTGAGTTAAATTTGTTAAATAGTCTAAAGAAAAAACAGAGCTATTTTATTTTTTTTTTAAAGTTAACTAATGAGATTCTACTGAGAGTCTTACAGTAAGGTAGATAATCTTTTCTAGAGATCAAATACAAAAATTACAAGCTTTCGCCCATAATTCTTCACTGGGAGAAGTACTTAATATTTGTAGCAAGAGCATTCCCAAACCTTCCACATGAGCCCAGTATATATGTAATCAAGAGAAATGCCAACAGTCAAGGTAAATTCAATATGCTGTACTTTCTGATTTACTCTCTCTGTATCCCTGCAGAAAGACTGCAACCTTGTATGGGTATTAGAATTTATATTTACGAGAAAAAATAGTTTTGAATAGTGAATAAATACCTTCTTATTGTTCTGTTTGGCTTGTTGTGGACCAGTATAAAATATACAGGAAAAGAATTTACCAAAAGGCAGTTGACAATGCATCAAATGCTAGATGGAGACAAAGAAGAGGAAATCAATGGCAGTAATAAACCTTGCAATAATGTGTGTCCTAGAGAACTGCACTATTTTTGAGCTATGCAAAGGAGAGGGAAGAGATAGAAATTATGAAACTACATGTGCAAGAGGTCATCCTACACATACTCCAGAAATTTTCATGTCTTCTCCTTAGCAAATAATTGGCTCAAAGATAAGCAAAAAAGAAGAAAATAAATGTGTCATTATATTGTACCCTATATACTCTAAAGTGAAATCAGATTTTAAAAGTAAATTGAAAAAAATCATCACTTTATATTAAAAACTAATCACAACTGCAAAATACTCTTATGGGGGGTGGGGCGCGGTATACACTAGGAACCTCCGAAAGTGACCATTCACATAGATTACTATGTTAATGGTACTCCTAGAAATTGGAAATAACCAGGTGAAAATGTTATTTCATTATTATTCCAGAATTCCTTATATTTAATACTAGAATGATTGGACTACTCAGAAACAGATGGAAAGTATCACCTTGGGTTCATACAGTTTTACTTGTTACAGGGTCAAAGAATAAAAAGACCTCTCACTGATATGATTTGAAATCTTAAGAATGTACTTTTCTATGATACCAGTATACTTTGTTGAAAGTTAGAAGCACAATATGGGTAATCCTTTAAGCAATGATAACATGCTTGCTGTCTGTATAAAACAATCCATCTCTATCTATCTTTTGCCTTAATACTCTCTAAATCCAATTTCAAAACCTGCTAAAGCACAACTTTCATATTATGAGGTATTCAAAACATCTCTAAGATGCTTTTGCTGTTTATATTTCAACACATACAATTTAGATACAGATTAGAATTCTTATGTACAGGTAAATTTATCTTTCTCAGAATTGTCAATATATAAAAATTGCACTAACCACCAACTTGAGTGATTTAAGCACTTCTAATAATTTGTGAGTGCATGCACGCATGCTGAGTCAGTCACTCGTGTTCAACTCTTTGTGATCCCATGGACTATAGCCTGCCAAGCTCGTCTATCCATGGAATTTTCCAGGCAAGAATACTAGAACAGGTTGCCAATTTCTTCTCCAGGGGATCCTCCCAACCCAGGGATTGAGCTCACATCTCCTGTGTGACCTTCACTGGCTGGTGGATTCTTTTCCACTCAGGGACCTGGGAAGCCCCAGTCTGTGAGTATTTTTAAACTATTGTAGCAATATCTATTAAAAAACAAAGGTGCCAGTGAATACACATCATTCTAATACAGCACCAGTGAAAAAGAAGAAGGGTTAGCTTATTTTTTCTTGGGAAGTTAAAGAGGTAAGTTAATTTATGCCAACAAAGAAAAAATCAATTGCACATTGTGAACAAAAGCAGAATCAATCACTATTTCTATGGCCTCTATATTCTTTATGACATGAATTTATTGAAGAAAACATTGCATTCAAATATGAATTGAGTTTGCCTCAAAGTCACTAAGCTCATCGAGGGAATAATCAAGTCCCTTGCGTTGGAATATTTTAGTGAAGCCAATATTAACATAGCAACCTACAAAATAATGATTAATAAATAAGTATATTTGTTTGGCTTCAACATCATTTTGAGAACCATAAATCTTATATTTCAGATGCTACAATAGTAGAAATTTCCTTCTAGTATATCATCATACAGTAATTTAAATTTTATTTTAAAAAATCCCTGCAAAATGGCTCTAGTATACCAGGTCCTCGTGGTTATTTTTATTACTTTCTAACAAATACATGTACAGTTACTTGTGCCCATTCTTCATTTTTGCTTTGATTTTGTCTTTATTTTTGTTTTGTAGTCATTCCTTCTCTGAAATGATTTCCCACCACTACGGTAACACTTACTAATCAGAAATGTTTATCTTTCTTAAAAGCAAATTTTATGTATTTTATTCATAATACAATTACATATAAATTAATACATGAAAAAAAAATATTGCTAAATCACTTCAGTCGTGTCCGACTCTGTGCAACCCCATAGACGGCAGCCCACCAGGCACCCCCGTCCCTGGGATTCTCCAGGCAAGAACGCTGGAGTGGGTTGCCATTTCCTTCTCCAATGCATGAAAGTGGAAAGTGAAAGTGAAGTCGCTCAGTCGTGTTCTAGTCTTAGTGACCCCATGGACTGCAGCTTACTAGGCCCCTCCGTCCATGGGACTTTCCAAGCAAGACTACTGGAGTGGGGTGCCATACAATTCCTGAATGAACAAAGTCTTTTTTTTCCAAAATCAAATATAGCGAGAATAAAAGCTCTTTGAAGAAAAACAGTATGTCTTCTATGTGCTTTTTATGTCTTCTATGTAACTTTTATTTCCTGGTCATACATCAGTTCAGTTCAGTTCAGTTGCTCAGTTGTGTCCAACTCTTCACAACCCCATGAACTGCAGCACGCCAGACCTCCCTGTCCATCACCAACTCCTGGAGTTCACTCAAACTCATGTCCATTGAGTTGGTGATGCCATCCAGCCATCTCATCCTCTGTCCTCCCCTTCTCCTCCTGCCCCCAATCCCTCCTAGCATCAGACTCTTTTACAATGAGTTAACTCTGCTCATGAGGTGGCCAAAGTATTGGAGTTTCAGCTTTAGCGTCAGTCCATCCAGTGAACACCCAGGACTGATCTCCTTTAGGATGGACTGGTTGGAACTCCTTGTAGTCCAAGGGACTCTCAAGAGTCTTCTCCAACACCACAGTTCAAAAGCATCAATTCTTCGGCGCTCAGCTTTCTTCACAGTCCAACTCTCACATCCATACATGACCACAGGAAAAACCACAGCCTTGATTAGACGGACCTTTGTTGGCAAAGTAATGTTTCTGCTTTTGAATATGCTATCTAGGTTGGTCATAACTTTCCTTCCAAGGAGTAACTGTCTTTTAATTTCATGGCTGCAATCACCATCTGCAGTGATTTTGGAGCCCCCCAAAATAAAGTCAGTCACTATTTCCACAGTTTCCCCATCTATTTCCCATCTAATGTTCTGAATGTTGAGCTTTAAGCCAACCTTTTCACTCTCCACTTTCACTTTCATCAAGAGGCTTTTTAGTTCCTCTTCACTTTCTGCCATAAGGGTGGTGTCATCTGCATATCTGAGGTTATTGATATTTCTCCCGGCAATCTTGATTCCAGCTTGTGCTTCTTCCAGCCCAGCGTTTCTCCTGATGTACTCTGCATATAAGTTAAATAAGCAAGGGGACAATATACAGCCTTGACGTACTCCTTTTCCTATTTAGAACCAGTATGTTGTTCCATGTCCAGTTCTAACTGTTGCTTCCTAGCCTGCCTATAGGTTTCTCAAGAGGCAGGTCAGGTGGTTGGTATTCCCATCTCTTTCAGAATTTTCACAGTGTATAAATCAAGATTCTAGTTAAAGTTCTTAATATTTTTGGCAAATAGAAGTGATAGTCACTTGGTCAAACTATTTCATCCATGTCTTCGTGGAGCTAATAACCATTGGAATGTTGAAAAAAGTGTGCAAACCTTGCCTCTCCACAGGCTTTTCCTGCCCTGTTATCCTGTGATAACAAACTGAACTAACCAGTTACTCCCACTGCCACCTCAACAATGTGTTTCTGAACCTTGGCTCAAATGGTAAAGAGTCTGCCTACAATACAGGAGACCCAAGTTTGATCCCTGGGTCATGAAGATCCCCCCTGGAGAAGGAAATGCCAACCTAATCTAGTACTCTTGCCTGGAGAATCCCATGGACAGAGTGTACTGGTGGGCCACAATCCATGGGGTTGCAATAAGTCGGACACCACTGAATGACCAACACATAGACTTGTCCTGATAAGCTAATGTGGCTTAGAACTCTGCCAACTCATCCTTATTTCCAAGTCCCATTCTGGCTCTCTGATAGCAACACAGTTACCACTGCACCAATCTGGTTTCCAAAAGGTAAGGTGAGTTACTATTTCCACTGATTTGAAGAATACTCTCCTGCCATATGGGGAACTGTCTTAATCTTAGGATGAGTCTTGACACTCAAAATATCCTTTTTTAAACTGTTTTTAGGGGTACAGTAGCCTCCAAAGAATGTGTATAGTGACTCCTGAGGTCAGAAGAGGGTATAAAGAATCGTGTATGTGCTCCCACAGGTGCACATATGGTTATAAAACTGACAGAAAACTTTTAGTTAATAGTACAAACCATAAAGCACAAAATATAAATTGCAGCACAGCTGATGTAGAACCAAATCAGCTTGAGACATAAAAGAAAAGCTCGGCTGGAATCATGCATCTATTCGGCTGTAGCATTAAAGACAAGCCCTTAGGAAGAACTGGATACCTCAACACAAATAACTCTGTCTAATGATTGAAGTTTCGATTCTGGTGCCCAGAATAGGCAAAATGAGAAAAAGATTTTGCTTTACATTTGCTTTTTCTTAGGAGGCTTCGATTATAAGGACAATCGGGTACCATTCTACTGCTGAGAGTTCCTCTCTAGCTCGGCCCTGTCCACCCTGTTCTCACTAGGGCTCTGCGGCTTGAATTGTGACTCCTTCTGACTCCCAGAAGAACCGACTCATTAGAAAAGACCCTGATGCTGAGAAAAATTGAAGCCAGGAGAAGAGGATGATAGACGATGAGATGGTTGGATGGCATCACCGACTCAATGGACATAAGTTTGAGCAAGCTCTGGGAGTTGGTGGTGGACAGGGAAGCCTGGTACGCTGCAGTCCATTGGGTCACAAAGAATCAGACACGACTGAGTGACTGAACTGCACTGATTCCCAGGACTCGGCAGGGCTCCAGTGTCATTTCTGTCCCAAAGCCTGAGAGTTCCTGCTTCAGGCCCACTGCCAGTGAAACTCAGAACTGCAGTTCCTTTCATCATCCCAGGTCATCTACCACTGACAGAAAGCAATGACTAGAATGAGAAAAGAATCTGTGAAATCAAAGAAGCCACTTGTTAAACATACTGTTTGGGAAAAATTGTTTCATACCACTGAAGTTCAGTTATCACAAGAAAAAATACTTTATACTGAATAATGCAATAATATATGTAAACAATTTACCTCACTGAAATCATTCACTTTGTGGTAGTTCTTATAATTAGCATTATTATATACGGACATGTTAGTTAATTTTAATTCCTATCCAGGTCCCTTAGACAACTATGTCTTCCTACTATAGCAAGTGATGCTGGCTACGTATCATCATGCAAATAATATAGCAGTTTGGTATATAACCCAGAACTACTTCTGTATCAAAATAACCTGGTGAATGGTTTCTTTTTCTATGCAAAAGATTTTAAGCTTAATTAGGTCCCATTTGTTTTAGTTTTTATTTTCATTACTCTACAAGATGGTTCAAAAAGGATGTTACTGCAATTTACGTCAAAGAGTGTTCTGCCCAACAGATGAAAGGATAAAGAAGATGTGGTACATACGTACAATGGAATACTACTTAGTCATAAAAAGGAATGAAACTGGGTCATTTGTAGTGATATGGATGGACCTAGAGCAGACCATACAGAGTGAAGTCAGTTAGAAAGAGAAAAGGAAATATTGTACATTAATGCATATATGTGGAACCTAGAAAAATGTACAGATAAACCTATTTGCAGGGCAGGAATAAAGATATAGATATAGAGAATGGACATGTGGAATGGGGTGGCATCGGGGAAGGGGAAGATGGGAGGAATTGGCAGAGTAGAACTGACCTGTATACACTCACGTGAGTTCAGTTGCTAAGTCATGTCTGACTCTGAAACCCCATGAACTGTGCACTGCAAGGCATCTCTGTCCATGGGATTTCCCAGACAAGAATACTAGAGGGAGTTGCCATGCGCTCCTCCAGTGGATCTTCCCAACCTGGGGATTGAACCCACCTCTCCTGCATTGGCAGGCAGGCTTTTTATCACTGAGCTACCAGAGAAGCCCAACATATATATGCTGCTGCTGCTGCATCGCTTCATTTGTGTCTGACTCTGTGCAACCCCAGAGTCGACAGCCCATCAGGCTCCTCCATCCCTGGGATTATCCAGGCAAGAATACTGGAGTGGGTTGCCATTTCCTTCTCCAATGCATGTATGCATGCTAAGTCGCTTCAGTCGTGTCCGGCTCTGTGTGACCCTATGGACAGCAGCCCATCAGGCTCCTCTGTCCAGAGGATTCTCTAGGCAAGAATACTGGGGTGGGTTGCCATTTCCTTCTCTGAGATACATATGCTACCATATGTAAAATAGATTGCTATTGGAAAGCTGCTGTACAGCACAGGGAGATCAGCTTGGTGCTCTGTGATGATCTAGAGAGGTGGGATGGGCATGGGGTAGGAGGGAGGTTAAAAAAGGAGGGGAGATATATATATGGAATTCTCTAGGCCATAATACTGGAGAGGGTAGCCTTTCCCTCATCTAGAGGATCTTCCCAAACCAGGGGTCAAACCCAGGTCTCCCGCATTGCAAGCAGATTGTTTAGCAGTCGAGCCACAAGGGAAGCCCATACACACACACACACACACACACACACACACACACACACAGCCAATTCACTTTGTTGTACAGCAGAAACTAACACAACAGTGTAAAGCAATTATATTCCAATAAAAATTAAGTAAATAAACTTTGTCCCCACTTCACAAGATATGAATTCTCCAAATAATCTATCTTAATAAAAAAAAAAGAAAAATTCTGAAGAAAAACAAACAAACAAGCAAAATTACCTAGTGTAGAGTTTACCATACTTTATTCTGAGGGCTTCCCTGATGGCTCAGAAGGCAAAGAATCCACCTGTAATGCAGGAGACCTGGATTTGATCCCTGGAGAAGACAATGACTACCAACTCCAGTATTTTTACCTGGAAAATCCACATGGACGGAGGAGCCTGGCAGGCTACAGTTCATGGCATAGATTTCTACGATACTTTATTTTAGAAAGCTTCAAAGGTACTTTTAAAGGGCAAACAGGGTTGGGAGCTTCTCTTCTTAGATATGATATTATACAAAAGTTTATTGTGTTCAGGAATTAAACACAGAATTAAATTAAGCTCTCCAGAGGTTGCACAAGTAAGGATATTCTCTTCTGACATTGCAATAGTCTACTTATATTAATGCCACCTATTTTGTGGATAATTAGGAACCTTACTGTTCTTACTTGTGAAGCATTTTTAAATTGTCTTTATAAATCTGAGTCTGTCCTGTTTTGTTGTTTTATCAAAATTCAGGCCTTGACATATTTTTATCTATTGTATGAAAGTGAAGTCGCTCAGTCATGTCCGACTCTTTGCAATCCCGTGGACTGTAACCCACCAAGCTCCTCCATCCATGGGATTCTCCAGGAAGGAATACTGGAGTGGGTTGCCATTTCCTTCTCCAGGGGATCTTCCTGACCCAGGGATCGAACCCAGGTCTCCCGCATTGCAGGCAGACTCTTTAACCTCTGAGCCACCAGGGAAGCCTGGTGTATATCTATTGTATACTCTGTTGGTAATCCCTGGAAATTCTCTGTAGCTAAATCATGATTCTCAGGTGTATTGTTTGGCTCTTTCATTTTGCATATTTATGAATAAATTTGATAACTGCACCATTTGTTTCTTCATCAAAATTGCTAACAATCATGTTTAGGTAGAATAGAGAGCAGAGTACATAGAAGGAGATGGCACAGTATCCAATTACTCCATCAGCATCTCTCAGGCCTCAAAACACCTAAACCATTCTTCTTTACAACTGAAACATAATTTATTTACAACAGAGAATGGAAAAGCCTGAATGTACATTTGTTCATTTATGATAATAAATTCTTGTAAAGGTTGATAAAGGCCATTTTCAGCAAGTGGAGTTAAAAGACATTGATATGGGAATTTCCAGAGAACTGTATCCTAGTACAAAAACATTTAAAAATGTAAATGATTGTACTTAATATATTCAAGTAAGATCCATCGAAAACTAGCATATGCCATTTATCCATTGGGGTTACTGGAAATGCCAATATAATCAAAAAGAAATGGAAGAAACTTCAGTTTGTGGAATTTTATACCAAATCACCTCACATATTAAAGACTGATTGCAGAAGCAAATGAAAGAAGTAAATAAATGACTTACTGAAGGTTACATATACCTAAATAGTGGCAGAATTAAAACCATGACCCAGTTATACTGACTCAGTCACTATTTTTTTCACTATACTAATAGTTAAACAAATCTTAATGGGGCTATGACAGTAAGCAAATCAGTGATAAATTTAAGTCTACAACCAAGTATCCGTTGTCTAATGTTTGATGGTGTCCTTTTGGCCTTCCCTGGTGGCTCAGACGGTAAAGTGTCTGTCTACAATGTGGGAGACCTGGGTTCGAGCCCTGAGTTGGGAAGATCCCCTGGAGAAGGAAATGGCATTTCACTCCAGTACTATTGCCTGGAAAATCCCATGGACAGAGGATCCTGGTAGGCTACAGTCCATGGGGTCGCAAAGAGTCGGATATGACTGAGTGACCTCACTTTCACTTTCACTAATATATATTATGCCTACTTTCATTTATGATCCAACTTCATTTAAATTTCTATCTTAGAGATAGCGAAAATCACAGGATAAAATCATATATGTTATTACACTTGCAAATACTGTAACAAGAAGCTATAATTAAGATAAGAACAATTCTCTTAATCTTCCACATGAACAAAATGTAAACACCTACTTTCTGACTTGCTTGATAAACAGATGCAATTTAGACGGTGTATTTTGGAAAGCCTCTTTGCAGTAAGATTAGGAAATACCTTTCCTTGAGAACATGTGTATGGTACAGCATTAAAATATAATTCAATTATTTTCTACCTAACACTAGCCAGAAGCTGTATTGTTAATTAACCAGCTGAACTCTTAGATCCCTTTGCTACTGATCATTGAAGAGTTCATCACAAATGTTAAAAAAAAAATCTCAGGATAAGCAAACTCTAGAGCACTGCTACTTAGAGAAGAAGACAGATGTCCATCTGATTGGGATTTTAAAATTCAAGTACAAACAAAATGAAGCATATGTTCCTGGGAAGATGCATTGTCACATGCATTTGCAGAGGGATGCCATGACATTTAGGAGAAGAATATTTCAGTGTCACAAAAATAAGTTAGTGAAATAAGCTCATGGTCACTTAGGCAGAGCATCTATGGTTCCCTAAATAGACAAGAGGGTACAACTGTGAATGCAGTTACATATCTTACCTCTTGTAAGGTTGTTAGCTAAGTCAAGGACAGATAAAAGTCCTCTGCCTTCTCCTAGTGCCTTGAGCAATATTCCCTACCATGTTAAATTTAAACTACTAATCTCCAGTTTTTCAGAAAAGATTATGTAGCCATTTTGTTTTAAACAGAGAGCTACATTGAAAAAAACCAAGGACAAAATCACATAAGTGATTACCAGGTGAGATACCAAGGCCCCTGATCCTGAGAAGAATGCATTCCAGATTTCTCAGTGTCCGGTTTCTCAGGCAGCTAAGAAGTAGACAAGGCTGTTCTCAAAGCCAAGTGTGTGTTCACAGGGCCCTCGCAAGTCTTCTAAGGAAAGTCACATTATCACCTGATTTCAGCCATGTGGAGCTTCTGCCTGACATAGTTGAGGATATAACCACAATAAGTCTAGAGAAATAAGGACTCCAGAGCTCAGTTCACTGGGAGGGGAGAGGAAGGGCAGGCAGGTAACTAACCTTTTCTAGCTCTCTACAACTTCGCTTTCTCATAGGTTTGCCTACAAAGCTAATTCATAAATTCCAAGCCAAGCCTCTTATTTATATACTTCCATAATATTAGTTTCTTGCCACCCACCTGCAATGCTCAATGTTCCTCCTATGTATCTAATTTCTACTCTTTATTCAAAGATATATTTCAAAATATATCTACTTTCCAATCTTATTCTAAACACTATGACCCATATTGATCTTGCCACTCAAGCCACAAGACATAATTTCAACACTGTCACTCCTCTGGCATTTTGTATTGTTATCAGTGAATATTTGTGTGGATCATTCTTTTTTATTATAGAGAAATCAGGCATGTGTTTTGTAACACTGGAAGCTCTGTTTCAAGTTGCTTTTTTCACTCCAATGTGCTTATATTTTACAAAGGAAGCAAATCTTTCTTATTCTATGAGTTCAATGAAACTTTGTGAGCTGACCTATAGTATAACTAACTACTCTGTTTAAGCAATTCGTACTGACAAATATACTCCCAGTCCCAAATAGTAACATATAAATGAGCCTAAGGAATGCAGTGGGTATATAGGTTAAAAATTATATGTATTTTCCCAATACAAGAAAACAAGCTGAAAACCTAAAAATCACATACTATCATATTTTAAAAGTATAAAATTAAATAGGAACCCTAGTTTTTCTTACTCATTTTGTTTTCTGCAAATATAGAGAGCATCAAGAATTCTGACAATGTATTCTTGTCAATTCCTTGGGCAAAGCAACTCACGGTTATTCCCATGCACTTGGTATGTGTGAACCTACCTTACCTAGAAAAATTTGTGGAAGATATCACTCTACATTTCCCAGTTTTTCAATTTAAGAGGAAAATACACATATAGGAATGAACATGGAGCTGTAGGAATACTGCAATAATTTTAAAATATTCAATTTAAGAGTAGATACAATATCAAATGTTGTTGTTTAGTCATTAAGTCATGTCCAACTCTTTTGCAAAACCATGGACTTTAGCCCACAAGGCTCCATTGTCTATGGGATTTCCCAGGCAAGAATACTGGAATGGGTTGTCATTTCCTTCACCAGGGGATCTTCCGGACCCAGGGATCAAAACTATGTCTCCTGCAGGTTGATTCTTTACTACTGAGCCAGCAGGGAAGCTCCACAAAATCAAACACCAGAGATTTAACTGTAATTTTTAGCAATATGTCTTGGCTCTGTATTTGCTTTTCACTCAAAAAAATTATTTTTCTCTGTCTAGCATATTTTATCACATCCTAATTCTGTTATTGTAAGTCAAATACAATGCTGAACTAGTTATCACCCCCAAATTAAACATGGTTTAACCACTCCAAAGATATATATCATTCAACAAAACAAAAAATTGTCCAAATGAAGCACAGCAGTGGCTTTCACAGTGCTGCAGTGGTAAGGCACATTTACTGTAGCTATCCACACAAAGCGTCTGGGAGGATTATGGATTGGTTAAGTGCACTCCCATTCCTACTTGGAAATTTAAGACTCACCATTATGCAAAGGAAGTCTTTAATAGATTAACAACAGTCAATCTAAAATGCCTCAGAGAGAAAATGCTATAAAACACTGGGATTATATTAAATACGGATGCAACACCATTCGATGCTGAATAGTTTTAAATGTGTATCTGTTATGTCTGTCCTTGTCAGGGATTGTTACAATAAACATGTCTAAATCATTACAATTTAGAGTGATATCATTGATTAATCACAATTTTGCAATACCATAAAAATTAATGTAACGTGAGAAAATCCTATTCTTCTTTCCTGGAAACCCTCCAAAATTATGTAAATATTGTGAAAAGTGTTTAATGGGTCTCCTGTGAAAAAAAGGTCTCCATACTTCTCATCTGTCTTTTTTCAGTATAAAAGTAAAAGTTTCTAAATGATATTTTAGACAGGATGATCAGGTTAATTTTTCCTGTAATTTTGGAAATCATGCTTCTGGCAATCTTTTAGTTAAAAAACAAAAAGTAAATGTCTCCACTCACGTGTCTGTTTCTCCCCTATCATTCAGTCCGCAGCTTGCTCCAGCCTGGTTGCCCTACTATTTACTATCACCAGAGTTTTCTTAGGGCACCAACAGTCACCAGTGGCAAGCTGTTAACTCCTTTCTGTGTTTAGCCAACCGCACTACTTAGCAATAGTCAACACAGTTAACAACTCTCTCTCTCTCACAAATCTCCTCTTTCGAATCCTCTTGAGTTTTCAATTACCCAGTAGCCAGTTCCTTTTAGTATCCTATCCCGGGTGATCTTCCTCAACCAGACTTCTGATATCTATGTGTTATTCCGATTCAATTTCTGGCTTTGCGCTACACTGTCATCTACCTCCCACTGTAATGAAATTTCCACAAATCTATGCTATTCACTGTTATATACTCCATGCCAACAATAAGATCTACTCAACAGATATATAACATAATTAGATTTATCCATCCCCATGGATATAAAGAGCATCCTTATTCTAATGAGTCCGAGATGTATATTTTAAGACTGGATCTCTCTGTGAGCAACAGACTTACAATTGCTACTCTTACTTTATCTATTCTTTAAATGTCACAGACTTTTAAACTTGGTAAGTATTAACATAAAACATAAATTCTTGATTTGGCTCAACAAGTTACTCCCCATTTTCTCCTACCTGAGAAAATGGCATAATCATCTATCCTGCTGCTAGATCTGGAAATTACTATACATCACCTTTGAAATGTTTCATTTGTTCAACCTCATGTCGAATACCTCAGACAATTCTGTCACTTTAACCTTCAACATTGCTGTGCATTTACCCACTGGTGTCCATAGCCAGTATTACTACCTAACACTGGCATCTCTTGTCTAGCCTATTGAATAGTCTCCTAATTTTTAGATATTAAGAGAATGCTAGAGAAGGTCAATTTAAGATGATAGGACTGAAAGTCCCAAAGAAATTCTGGGCTGACATACAAATCTGAAGTAAAGAATTCAAGTCAATTTGATCTTGATTCCTTATCCCAGTCTGCCCACTTTCTGGATCAAGCTCTCTCTCACAATGCTGCCAATTTATTTCCACATATTAACACAAGCTTTTTTAAGTATATGCATATATATCAGATTATATGAATCCCACATGAAAAATTTATGGGATTTTCACTGCACATAGAATAAAACCCTAATTTATTATTATGTTGGAAAAAAGATTATATCCTCTTCTATTTCCCACTCTTCCTGCTATATACTAAGTCCCTGGAAATCAGTTTTGTTTTGTTTTCTTTCTCATCTTTTTGGAGCTTTGTCTGTCTGTTCCCTCTATTAATATCACTCTTTCCATATCTGCCTAAGCTGCTACTTCTCATCATTTCTAGGTCTCATTTCATATGAGACCTAGAAACTACTCCTTAAAGGGGCTTTTCCTGACCAATGTTTTTAAAAAAGGTCATCTTTGGTTTTTCTATCTCTGCCCTCTGTGTGTTCATTAGTAACATGTATCAGGTTAACCTTTGTTTGTAATAATTACATTGTTTTTTCAGTTTTACTGAGGTAGAGTTGAAAGTAAAATTTTAACACTCAAAATGTGTGACATGATGATTTGCTATACATATACAAATCCTGTGAAAGGATTTCCCTCATGTGTTAATTAACAGATCCATTACCTCACATATTATCTTTTATTTTTTTGGTTGGAGAAAAACATTTGAGTTCTACTCACTTTGCAAATCTCAATTATAAAATACTGTACTATGAAAACTACAGTTGCCATGCTATACACTGGATCTCCAGACCTCGTTCACTTAGAACTAAAAATTTGTACCCTTTTACCAATCTCTCCCTATTTGCTCCATCTCTCAGCTGCTTTTTCTGTGAGTTAAACTCTTTATTTTTTAGATCTCTAAGGGATGCCAAGTGGTATTTGTCTTTCTCTGTTTGGCTTCTTTCACTTAGAATAACTTCTCCAAGGCCCGTTCATATTGTTGTAAACAGCAGGGTTCCTCCTTTTCTGAGGCTGTATACACACACACACACACACACACACACACACACGTGCACACACACACATGTGCATGATATTTTCTTTATCCATTGACAGATACTTTGTTTTCATGTCTGGCCTACTGTGAACAATGATGATATGAACATAAGAGCACATACATCCCTTTGAGATAATAATTTCATTTCCTTTGGCTATATACCCAAAAGTAAGACTACTAGACCATATGGCAGTTCTACTTTTAATTTTTTGAGGAATCTATACTATTTTCTATAATAGAAAGTGACTGCACCAGTTTACTTTCCCACCAACAGTGCACAAGGGTTCCTTTTGCTCCACATTCAATATCTGTATTCCTTGTTCTTTTGATAATAGACATCACCCGAGTATAAGATGATATCTCGTTGTGGTTTCAATTTGAATTTTCTCAATAATTAGAGATGCTAAGTATCTTTTCATTTACTTTTTATATGATACACTGTTTGTATATACTCTGGAAAAAATGTCTGTTCAGGCCCTTTGCCCATTTTTAACTGAGTTACTGTTTTTTTTATGAGTTGCATAAGTTCCTTGGATAGTTTGGATATTAACTCTCTAATGGGTTTGTGATTTGCAAATATTATTTCCTATTCCATAAGTTGCTTTTTCATTTTGTTGATGGTTTCCTTTGCTGTGCAGAAACTTTTAGTTATATGTCATCCCATTTATTTTTTTATTTTTTTGCATGTGGTTTTGGTATCAACTCAAAAAAAAAATAAAATAAAATCATTGCCAAGACTAAAGTCAAGAAGCTTGCCATCTATATTTTCTTCTAGGAATTTTATAGTTTCAAATCTTCTGTTCAAGTCCATTTTGAGTTGCTTTTTGTGCATAGTATAAGATAGTGATCCACTCTCATTGTTTTGCATGTGGCTGTCCAGTTTACCCAGCACCAGTAATTGAAGAGACTCTTCTTTCCCCATTGTACATATTGTGTGTTTTTCACCAAACCACATACCCATGAGGTAAACAAAAGTGTCTGGCTTTTCACTATTGTAGAATATTTGGCACATAGTTATGTAATATTTGGTGAATAAATATATATTAAATCACTGTGTAGTAAAACGGGTATTATTCACTCATACAAACCTATTTTTAAGCAATAACATTATAGCTTTTATCAATAACAACAATAATAAAATTTATGTGCATTCCCAAGAAGAGATGGATTCAACATTTATAATCATAATCCTGAAAATCAAACTGAGAAATGCAGATCATCACCTTCTTCAATATGCAGATGACACCACCCTTATGGCAGAAAGTGAAGAACTAAAGAGCCTCTTGATGAAAGTGAAAGAGGAGAGTGAAAAAGTTGGCTTAAAGCTCAACATTCAGAAAACGAAGATCATGGCATCCAGTCCCATCACTTCATGGCAAATAGATGGGCAAACAGTGGAAACAGCGGCTGACTGTATTTTTCTGGGCTCCAAAATCACTGCAGATGGTGACTGCAGCCGTGAAATTAAAAGACCCTACTCCTTGGAAGGAGGGTTATGACCAACCTAGACAGCATATTCAAAAGCAGAGACATTACTTTGCCAACAAAGGTCCGTCTAGTCAAGGCTATGGTTTTTCCAGTGGTCATGTATGGATGTGACCATACATGTATGGTCATGTATGGATGTGACCATACATGTATGGTCATGTATGGATGTGTCATGTATTGGACTATAAAAAAAGCTGAGCACCGAAAAATTGGTGCATTTGAACAGTGGTGTTGGAGAAGACTCTTGAGAGTCCCTTGGAATACAAGGAGATCCAACCAGTCCATCCTAAAGGAGATCAGTCCTGGTTGTTCATTGGAAGGACTGATGTTGAAACTGAAACTCCAATACTTTGGCCACATGATGCAAAGAGCTGATTCATTGGAAAAGACCCTGATGCTGGAAAGATGGAAGGAAGGAGGAGAAGGGGAGGACAAAGGATGAGATGGTTGGATGGCATCACCAACTCAATGGACATGGGTTTGGGTGGACTCCAGGAGTTGGTGATGGACAGGGAGGCCTGGTGTGCTGTGGTTCATGGGGTTGCAAAAAGTCAGACAAGACTGAGCGACTGAACTGAACTGAACTGAACTGAACCCTCTTCCAAATGGTGCCTCCATGAGGTTTATCAATGTGTGTTTAATAACCCTTCATTAGTAAGTAGCTGATATTCAATAAGTGTGTGTTTGCTTCATTAAGGAAAATAGCAGAACAGATTCTTCAAATCTTCTTTTGTTTTTTTTTGTACTGCTTATTATTCCCAGAATTTCTCTGACTCTGAGAATGCAGAAGCTCCATTCCTGGCAGGCTTCTACTCTCTGTGCTATATGTGCTTAATCACTCAGTTGTGTCTGACTCTTTTGATCCCAAGGACTGTAACCCGCCAGGCTCCTCTGTTCATAGAATTCTCCAGGCATGAATACTGGATAGCCATTCCCTTCTCCAGGGGATCTTCCCAACCCAGGGATCAAACCTGGGTCTCTTGTACTGCAGGCAGATTCTTTACCATCTAAGCTACCAGGGAAGCCCAATGTGGATATACATAGATGCAAAGAACATATCACACACATGCCCTTTCTGAAAAAAACATTTAAGAAAATACTCTTCCAAGACAGTAATAATTCAGAATGGACTTCTCAAAATAGGAATAGATGAGAAGGAAAAGAAATAGTATTAATCAATAAACACAGATTTGATAGGTGATACATAGATACAAACATGATTAATAACCTGTGTATATGACATAAATACTAAGTATTAATTTTTGAAATACGGAGAAAACATTGTAGGAAGAAACTAATTATAATCTAGAACAAAGACTCCAAAATGTCTCAGCAAATCATTTAATAGTGGCAATCAGAAGAGGGAGGGGGAAGTATTCTGAGACTTGATGGAAAGAAGCAGTAAGGAAATGGAATCTATGAGTAGACGGAAAGGGCATTATTTTAAAACATTAGTAAACTGAATGTTTGACTATGAGTACTGGGAAGGAGAAGATACTTAGAAATAAAATTAAGAAGTAAAATAAAACTTCCAAAAAGGAGAAGAGGGGTGAAAGGAATGAAAAACAATTTGATCAATTCAACAGAAGTTGGCTAATGGAAAAATAATAAGAAATTTTAAAATTATACGTATTTAAAACTTAGTGACAAATAAAATCAGCTTTTTTATTCATTGCATTATGTTAAAATGAATTAAAATTCCCCATTAAAAGCCAAGTACACTCATACTGACATATAAAGCATAACAAGAGGTTTATGCCATTTATAAGTAACACATTTAAAAGGGTAATAAAAGGGCATTGGAAAAATTAGCTGAAAAATACAAATTTAATAAACAAAAAGAAGAACAGGCAATACTAAGAAGAGAAGGATAGAAAAATATAAAGAGTGTAGCAGGTTATAGAATAAAGAGGGAATTAGTGGCTCAGATGGTAAAGAATCTGCTTGCAAGGCAGGAGATCTGGAGTTCGATCCCTGGGTCAGGAAGATCCCCCAGAGAAGGGAATAGCAACCCACTCCAGTATTTCTGCCTGGAAAAGGACATAGACAGAGGAGCCTGGTGGGATACACTACATGGGGTCACAAAGAGTCGGACATGACTAAGTGACTAACACTTCCACTTTCTTTCTTATGTATATGTGTGTGTGTGTGTGTATACACATATGCATGTGCTTCCCTGGTAGCTCAGTTGGTAAAGAATCTGTCTGCAGTGCAGGAGACCCAGGTTTGACCCCTGAGTCGAGAAGATCCCCTGGAGAAGGAAATGCAACCCACTCCAATAGTCTTGCCTAGAAAATCCTAGGGACAGAGGAACCTTGCTGGCTCCAGTCCATGGGGTTTTGAGAGTCAGACTCAGTGACTAAACCACCGTGTGTGTGTGTATATATATGTATATATATGTGTGTGTGTGTGTGTGTATACACACACATATGTGTGTATATATATATATATATATATATATGTATATACACACACACACCTTCTCTATATATATGCATGCATACATGTGTATATAAATCTATATATATACACATACACATATATATCTACATACACATACAAAGGCTTAGAGAGATGAGAGAGCATGAACAGGTCCACATGTGCGGTAAGCTATGCACGGTAAGCCATGTGCGGTAGTTAAAAATAATGACATAAACACTGACAACAAATGTATATACCTCTCTTAACCTTCCCTAAGTTGAGAGAATTCAGTTCTATTTATTACCACTTTTGGGATCAGAGCCATATTAGCAAAAAATATTAGGTTACAAATCTAAATCATATGTTTTAAATAACCACAAAGTATTAAAAGGTGAAAGTCTTACAAAGAGACAATTCTGAGATTTGTACTATGCCACACTGTCATTTTTTTCTGGCTTTAAGGTTCAACCTCTGTTCATTTTTGACATACCACATTAACATGAGATAAAATATTAATTAATTTACATTCCAAATGTACTTCTGGCAGAAGAAACTAACTATATTTCAAGTAGCCAAAAAATTACTAAGTATAGAATACTAGAGATGAACAAAATTCAAAGATTTTCAGTAATGTTAACTCTGCCATGTTAAACTTATTGTACATTTCATGCCTTCATTTAAGTACCACTTAACATCCAGATTGCCAAGTTAATGTAGAAGCAGTTGTAGAAATTTGGAAAACAGATACTTAAACTTAAAAATCTAATAAATACACAGATTATATAAGTATATTAATAAGCTTCCCATTTTAAAAAATGATAATATTTTGAGGAATAAAAGAGAACTAAGAATAGTAACATTTAAAGTGATTCTCTTTCTGACTAGAATATCTCACCAGGATTTGTAATTTCCTAATCAAAAATTTGTAAGCAGAAGCCAGGAATATTTATTTTCCTCTGTAGCTATTGATTTCAATTTAAAAATGTTACATTTTAATAGAAATTGTTTACTTTCCTCATTACCACCTGTTTCCTACATATTGAACAGGCTTTTAAAATTGAGATTATAATTAATTTAGCCTACACTTATTAATTTAAGCTAAAATTTATTAGTTTTTCCATTGTTAAGGATCATAACCTTTCTCCTGGCATTCCTATAAGCTTTGTCTCATTTAAGTTCCTGTACCTGGATGCTGTGGTTATTTCCATTAATTTTTCAAAAAACTTTCATGAAGAACATGCTGCAGAACAATTTTAGCTTCAGTCAAATATATATGCATATTTTATAAATTGACTAGAGACTTTCATCTTCTCTTCATTTCACCATGACACACATACCATAGAATTATGTCTTTAGATAAAATGAAAAGGTAAAACAAAAAAAAAAAAATTAAAGTTGATAGTTTCGAGACGATAACATGTAGATTCTTGAGAAAGAATGTTTTCTTAAGGTTAGTAAGATCTTTTCAGATAACTATCTGTTTCCCTTTCCTTATTAAAAATTTTTTAAAAGTATACAACATTTGAAAACTATGAAGGGAAAAGACCCCAATAACATTGTAACTAAATCCCAGGACCCAGAGAGAACTGCTACTACTATTTTGATATATTAATCTTTAACTATCCATATGCAAATAAAGAGAAGAGAGAGAGGGTAAGAAAGGAAACTAAGATATTCTGGATATCCAGGAGAAAAAAGAATGAAGTTGGACGTCTATGCACAAAATATGCAAAAATTAACTCAAATGGATCATTAATTTAAAAATAAGAGATGACACCATAAAGCTCTTGGAAGAACCAGAGATAAATTTTCATGATCCTGGGTTTGCCAATGAATTCTTAAATTGAAAATGAAGGCACAAGTGAAAAATAAGAAGAGAGAAGGAAAAATATACATTTAATTTCCTCAAAATTAAAAAGCTTTCCTCTTCAAAGAACATCAGGAAGGTAAAAAGACAACCAACAGAATGGGAGAATATTTGCAAATGTTGCATCTGATGACGGTCTAATATTCAGAATATACAAAGAGCTACTACAACTCAACCACAGAAACACAAGTAACACAATTTTTAAAATGAGCACATGACTTGAATGGATATTTCTCCAGAGAAGGTACATACATGGCCCATAAACACATTCAGTTCAGTTCAGTTCAGTCACTCAGTTGTGTCCCACTCTTTGCGACCCCATGAATCACAGCACGCCAGGCTTCCCTGTCCATCACCAACTCCCGGAGTTTACCCAAACTCATGTCCATCGAGTCAGTGATGCCATCTAGCCATCTCATCCTCTGTCATCCCCTTCTCCTCCTGTCTCCAATCCCTCCCAGCATCAGGATCTTTTCAAATGAGTCAACTCTCCGCATCAGGTGGCCAAAGTATTGGAGTTTCAGCCTAAACATAAGTCCCTCCAATGAACACCCAGGACTGATCTCTTTTAGAATGGACTGGTTGGATCTCCTTGAGGTCCAAGGGACTCTCAAGAGTCTTCTCCAGCACCACAGTTCAAAAGCATCAATTCTTTGGCGTTCAGCTTTCTTCACAGTTCAACTCTCACATCCATACATGACCACTGGAAAAACCACAGCCTTGACTAGACGGACCTTTGTTGGCAAAATAATGTCTCTACTTTCGAATATGCTATCTAGGTTGGTCATAACTTCCTTCACAAGGAGTAAGCGTCTTTTAATTTCATGGCTGCAATCACCATCTGCAGTGATTTTGGAGCCCAAAGAAATAAAGTCTGACACTATTTCCTCATCTATTTCCCACGAAGTGATGGGACTAGATGCCATGTTCTTAGTTTTCTGAATGTTGAGTTTTAAGCCAACTTTTACTCTCCTCTTTCACTTTCTTCAAGAGGCTTTTTAGTTCCTCTTCACTTTCTACTATAAGGGTGGTGTCGTCTGCATATCTGAGGTTACTGATGTTTCTCCTGGCAATCTTGATTCCAGCTTGTGCTTCTTCCAGCCCAGCGTTTCTCATGATGTACTCTGCATATAAGTTAAATAAGCAGGGTGACAATATACAGCCTTGACGTACTCCTTTTCCTATTTGGAACCACTCTGTTGTTCCATGTCCAGTTCTAACTGTTGCTTCCTGACCTGCATATAGGTTTCTCAAGAGGCAGGTCAGGTGGTCTGGTATTCCCATCTCTTTCAGAATTTTCTACAGTTTATTGGGATCTACACAGTCAAAGGCTTTGGCATAGTTAATAAAGCAGAAATAGATGTTCTTCTGGAACTCTCTTGCTTTTTCGATGATCCAGTGGATGTTGGCAATTTGATCTCTGGTTCCTCTGCCTTTTCTAAAACCAGCTTGAACATCAGGAAGTTCACGGTTCGTATATTGTTGAAGCCTGGCTTGGAGAATTTTGAGCATCACTTTACTAGTGTGTGAAATGAGTGCAATTGTGCAGTAGTTTGAGGATTTGGGGCATTGCCTTTCTTTGGGATTGGAATGAAAACTGACCTTTTCCAGTCCTGTGGCCACTGCTGCATTTTCCAAATTTGCTGGCATATTGAGTGCAGCACTTTCACAGCATCATCTTTCAGGATTTGGAATAGCTCAACTGGAAATACATCACCTCCACCAGCTCTGTTTGTCGTGATGCTTTCTAAGGCTCACTTGACTTCACATTCCAGGATGTCTGATTCTAGGTGAGTGATCACCTAGAATCATGATTATCTGGGTTGTGAAGATGTTTTTTGTGCAGTTCTTCTGTGTATTCTTGCCATCTCTTCTTAGTATATCCTGCTTCTGTTAGGTCCATACCATTTCTGTCCTTTATTGAGCCAAGCTTTGCATGAAATGTTCCTTTGATATCTCTGATTTTCTTGAGGAGATCTCTAGTCTTTCCCATTCTGTTGTTTTCCTCTATTTCTTTGCACTGATCATTGAGGAAGGCTTTCTTATCTCTCCTTGCTATTCTTTGGAACTCTGCATTCAAATGGGAATGTTTTTCCTTTTATCCTTTGCTTTTCACTTCTCTTCTATTCACAGCTATTTGTAAGGCCTCCTCAGACAGGCATTTTACTTTTTTGCATTTCTTTTCCATGGGGATGGTCTTGATCCCTGTCTCCTGTACAATGTCACAAACCTCTGTCCATAGTTCATCAGGCACTCTGTCTTTCAGATCTAGTCCCTTAAATCTATTTCTCACTTCCACTGTATAATCATAAGGGATTTGATTTAGGTCATACCTGAATGGTCTAGTGGTTTTCCATACTTTCTTCAATTTTAAGTCTGAATGGCAATAAGGAGTTCATGATCTGAGCCACAGTCAGCTCCCGGTTTTTACAAAACAGTTAATATCATTATTCATCAGAGAAACACAAATCACAGTAACAGTGTGATACCGTTTCATACCCATTCACTAGAATCACTATCAGTCAGTCAGCTGTTCATCACCAGCTCCTGGAGCTTGCTCAAACTCATGTCCATCATATCAGTGATGCCATCCAACCATCTCATATTCTATCATCCACTTCTGCCTCAATCTTTCCCAGAATCAGGGTCTTTTTCCAATGAGTTGGTTCTTCACATCATGTGGCAAAGTACTGGTGCTTCACCTTCAGCATCAGTACTTCTAATCCATCACAAACTCCCAGAGTTCACTCAGACTCACGTCCATCGAGTCAGTGATGCCATCCAGCCATCTCATTCTCTGGCATCCCCTTTTCTTCCTGCCCCCAATCCCTCCCAGCATCAGAGTCTTTTCAAATGAGTCAACTCTTCGCATGAGGTGGCCAAAGTACTGGAGTTTCAGCTTTAGCATCATTCCTTCCAAAGAAATCCCAGGACTGATTTCCTTTAGGATTGACTGGTTGGATCTCCTTGCAGTCCAAGGGACTCTCAAGAGTCTTCTCCAACACCACAGTTCAGAAGCATCAATTCTTTAGTGCTCAGCTTTCTTTATAGTCCAACTCTCATATCCATACATGACTACTGGAAAACCATAGCTTTTATTAGATGAACCTTTGTTCGCAAAGTAATGTCTCTGCTTTCTAAAATGCTGTATAGGTTGGTCATAGCTTTTCCTCCAAGGAGCAAATGTCTTTTAATTTCATGGCTGCAGTCAGCATTTGCAGTGATTTTGGAGTCCAAGAAAATAAAGTCTGTCACTGTTTCCATTGTTTCCCTATCTATTTGCCATGAAGTGATGGGACTGAATGCCATGATCGTTTTTTGAATGTTGAGTTTTAAGCCAGCTTTTTCACTCTCCTTTTTCACTTTCATTAGGAGGCTCTTTAGTTCCTCTTCACTTTCTGCATAAAGATGGTGCCATCTGCATATCTGAGGTTATTGATATTTCTCCTGGCAATCTCGATTCCAACTTGTGCTTCATCCAGCCTGGCATTTTGCATGATTTACTCTACAAAGAAGTATAACTATAGTAAACATTTTAGAAAGAAATTGTGTTGGCAAGGAAATGGAGAAACTGGGACCTTCATACATTGCTGGTAGGAAAGCAAAATAGTTCAGCTATTATAGAAAAGAGTTTGGCAATTCCTCCAACAGTTGAAAATAGAATTACCATATGATCCATTGAGTCCACTTCTAGGTAAATATCCAAAAGAATGTAAAAGAGGAACTTAACAAATACATGTAAACACAGGCTCATGGCAGTACTATTCTCTGTATCAAAAGGTGGAGACAGCCCAAAGGTTCATGAAGGGATAAACACAAAAACAAATGGTGATATATACATACAAAGAAATATTATTCAGTCACATAAAGCAATGACATACTGACATGCTATAACACGTATAAATCTGGAAAGCATTATATTGAGTAAAAGAAGGCAAACATAAAAAGTCACATGTTGTATGATTCCATTTATACAAAATATTCAGTATAGGTAGAGACAGGAAGCAGATTGGTGGTTTCCAGGAGTTATGGGTAGAAAGTAACAGGGATTAACTGATCAATGGATGCAGGGCTTTCTTTTGGGGTGATGAAATGTTCGGAAATAAACAGACATGATGGCTACACAACATACATTTAGTAAGCATACTAAATGCCACTTGATTGTTCACCTTAAAAAGAGGTCATATTTTCTACCCCCAGGTATGAAAGAGCAAAGTGATGGATTTGACCTCCATACTCAGGCAGTCTGGCAGGAAATTCTGTGCTATATTCTTATTTATCTACTGCCTTATTCTGTGCCTTTGTTTGGTCTTTATTGAAATGTTTTCTATATATTCATAGAATATTGATGTTCTTTATACAAACCACCTTTTGTATCAATGGCCTATTTTTAATCAGATTGTTTTTCTTTCCTTTTCTAAGAGTATCACATAAACTAAGGAAACAACAATTTCTCTGGTACATACTGTGCCAAAATATTTTAAAATTATCTCATTTGTTCTTTAGTTTTGTTCCTCATGGTTTTGGCAGAAAGATGTTTGCTCTGGAAAGGCTATCAATTATTGCTTTTGGAGTTTTCTTTTATAAGGTAATGAATGAGACTGTAATTATCAAGTGGTCCAAGAAGATTTCCCGATGAAAGAATTCTTTTAGCCCCTGGATAGCTATGTCTTCTATTTCTAACGCTCAAGACTAAAATTTCAAAAGATCTTTAAAAAAGAAGCTTTAGAATTCAAGTTGTTAAAAAGGAAATAATAGTTATTTTAGAAAAGTGGATTTCCATTAACTTAGAAAGTCTCAACATCTTGTTAAGGGGGAACTTGCATTTATAATGCCAAGCCAATTGCCAATACTTGCAATCAGTTCACAGCTCCAACAGGAAGAAAGAAGCAAATAATTTAACTTCACTTCATTTGCTTCTGTCACTACACTTAATTCCATGCTATTTCAAGTTCTCACACCTAGGGTGGCTCTATGGTAACATGAATTTTCCACCCACTAATACCTCTGTGGGAATCTTAGATATTTAGTTTGATCAAAGTTCAGAAAAGAGAAAGTGTACATTGTTAACTTCTGGGAAAGAAAAATAAGGGAGGATAGCCAGTGACTATAAAAGTACAGATCAAGATCAGGATCAAATGGCTGGAAAGAAAGGTTTGGAATCTATCAGCAACAAGTTTCCTTAGTGGCTACTTAAAGATTAGTAAAGTAATGCTCAAAATTCTCCAGCCAGGCTTCAGCAATACGTGAACCATGAACTTCCTGATGTTCAAGCTGGTTTTAGAAAAGGCAGAGGAACCAGAGATCAAATTGCCAACATCCGCTGGATCATCCAAAAAAGCAAGAGAGTTCCAGAAAAATATCTATTTCTGCTTTAATGAGTATGCCAAAGCCTTTGACTGTGTGGATCCCAATAAACTGTGGAAAATTCTGAAAGAGATGGGAATACCAGACCACCTGACCTGCCTCTTGAGAAACCTATATGCAGGTCAGGAAGCAACAGTTAGAACTGGACATGGAACAACAGAGTGGTTCCAAATAGTAAAAGGAGTACATCAAGGTTGTATACTGTCACCCTGCTTATTTAACTTCCATGCATCATGAGAAACGCTGGGCTGGAGGAAGCACAAGCTGGAATCAAATTGCCAGGAGAAATATCAATAACCTCAGATATACAGATGACACCATCCTTATGGCAGAAAGTGAAGAGGAACTAAAAAGCCTTTTGATGAAAGTGAAAGAGGAGAGTGGAAAACTTGGCTTAACGCTCAACATTCAGAAAACAAAGATCATGGGATCTGGTCCCATCACTTCATGGGAAATAGATGGGGAAACAGTGTCAGACTTTATTTTGGGGGGCTCCAAAATCACTGCAGATGGTGATTGCAGCCATGAAATTAAAAGACGTTTACTCCTTGGAAAGAAAGTTATGACCAACCTAGACAGCATATTCAAAAGCAGAGACATTACTTTGCCAACAAAGGTCCATCTAGTCAAGGCTATGGTTTTTCCAGTGGTCATGTATGGATGTGAGAATTGGACTGTGAAGAAGGCTGAGCACCGAAGAATTGATGCTTTTGAACTGTGGTGTTGGAGAAGACTCTTGAGAGTCCCTTGGACTGCAAGAAGATCCAACCAGTCCATTCTAAAGAAGTTCAGTCCTGGGTGTTCTTTGGAAGGAATGATGCTAAAGCTGAAACTCCAGTACTTTGGCCACCTCATGTGAAGAGTTGACTCATTTGAAAAGACTCTGATGCTGGGAGGGATTGGGGGCAGGAGGAGAAGGGGATGACAGAGGATGAGATGGCTGGATGGCTTCACTGACTCAATGGACGTGAGTTCGTGTGAACTCCGGGAGTTGGTGATGGACAGGGAGGCCTGGCGTGCTGCAATTCATGGGGTCGCAAAGAGCCGGACACTACTAAGCGACTGAACTGAACTAAACTGATGTATAGACGTGGCAGATATTTCCAAAAGTATGAGAATGCTTTTATAACTATGCTATGCTAATGTTCATATAACTATGTTAATAACTTTGAAAAGTCTTTATGAAGTGGATAAATACCAGAAAAAATATTAAAAAGTCCAAATTGGCTCAAGAATTCATAGAAAACTTAAATAGTTTTTGAGTAAAGAACATGTACAATTTTATAAAAATTTCTAAGGATCTACTTCCAAAAATAACATCTGGCGCAGACTTATTTGGATAATCTCTAAGAATGTGGTAAATAATTCCTTTCCTATTAATACTGTTCCAGATAATAAAAAATCCTTGTTTTCAAAACTAGCCCAAACTCAACTCAAAAGCTTGACAGATCTAATAAATGCAGAGATTAACTATAATACAATCTCAGTTATATCAGGCTAAACTGTATAAAACGGCTGATATGATAGATATAATTTACCTACAATCATTACAAATTAATAAAGTTCAACATAAATAACTACCAATTCAAAAATCCTAACTAACTTACTAACAAATAAATTTAGCAGCATATTCCAAGTATAATACATGGTATTCCTTTGTTCACAGAAATATATTCAAATTTAAATGATTTTAAGATATCTTGCATATACACAGAATTTATTTTGTTATGCCAACCAATTTCTTTTTCTTTTTTCAGTGTTTAAACTTTGTATTTTATATAGGAGCATAGCCAATTAACAATGTTGTGATAGTTTCAGGTGGAAAGCAAAAGGACTCAGCCAAACTTACATCCATTCCCCCTCAAACTCTCCTCCCATCCAGGTTGCCACATAGCATTGAGCAGAGTTTCCTGTGCTATATAATCTTTTTATTTTTAGAAGTGCATCTAACATATTAGTTTATTAACACAACAGATATGTCTAGTTTTAATTTTATCACATTGTACATGATGTTTCAATTTATGGTCTGTATTGTCTTCATCTTGTTTTATTTTGTATTCCTTACAACAGTTTTACGGTATTACTTTTTGTTCTAAAGCCTAATCTTATATATACAATAGTTTAAGATGCCCAGCTGTTGAATTATTAAGAGTATCCATTGAATCCTTACCATTGGCAATGATAAAATTTAAATATTTTCATTTCAAATCTCTCATAATTTATACTACTCAATATTTTTTTTAATTTTGTTTTTAAACTTTACAAAATTGTTAGTTTTGCCAAATATCAAAATGAATCCGCCACAGGTATACATGTGTTCCCGATCCTGAACCCTCCTCCCTCCTCCCTCCCCATACCATCCCTCTGGGTCGTCCCAGTGCACCAGCCCCAAGCATCCAGTATCATGCATCGAACCTGGACTGGCAACTTGTTTCATACACGATATTATACATGTTTCAATGCCCTTCTCCCAAATCTTCTCACCCTCTCCCTCTCCAACAGAGTCTATAAGACTGTTCTATACATTAGTGTCTTTTTTGCTGTCTCATACACAGAGTTATTGTTACCATCTTTCTAAATTCCATATATATGCATTAGAATACTGTATTGGTGTTTTTCCTTCTGGCTTACTTCACTCTGTATAATAGGCCCCAGTTTCATCCACCTCATTAGAACTGATTCAAATGTATTCTTTTTAATGGCTGAGTAATACTCCATTGTGTATATGTACCACAGCTTGCTTATCCATTCATCTGCTGATGGACATCTAGGTTGCTTCCATGTCCTGGCTATTATAAACAGTGCTGTGATGAACATTGGGGTACACGTGTCTCTTTCCCTTCTGGTTTCCTCAGTGTGTATGCCCAGCAGTGGGATTGCTGGGTCATAAGGCAGTTCTATTTCCAGTTTTTTAAGGAATCTCCACACTGTTCTCCATAGTGGCTGTACTAGTTTGCATTCCCACCAACAGTGTAAGAGGGTTCCCTTTTCTCCACACCCTCTCCAGCATTTATTGCTTGTAGACTTTTGGATCGCAGCGATTCTGACTGGTGTGAAATGATACCTCATTGTAGTTTTGATTTGCATTTCTCTGATAATGAGTGATGTTGAGCATCTTTTCATGTGTTTGTTAGCCATCTGTATGTCTTCTTTGGAGAAATGTCTATTTAGTTCTTTGGCCCATTTTTTGATTGGGTCATTTATTTTTCTGGAGTTGAGCTGTAGGAATTGTTTATATATTTTTGAGATTAGTTGTTTGTCAGTTGCTTCATTTGCTATTATTTTCTCCCATTCTGAAGGCTGCCTTTTCACCTTGCTGATAGTTTCCTTTGATGTGCAGAAGCTTTTAAGTTTAATTAGGTGCCATTTGTTTATTTTTGCTTTTATTTCCAATATTCTGGGAGGTGGGTCAGAGAGGATCCTGCTGTGATGTATGTCAGAGAGTGTTTTGCCTATGTTCTCCTCTAGGAGTTTTATAGTTTCTGGTCTTACATTGAGATGTTTAATCCATTTTGAATTTATTTTTGTGTATGGTGTTAGAAAGTGTTCTAGTTTCATTCTTTTACAAGTGGTTGACCAGATTTCCCAGCACCACTTGTTAAAGAGATTGTCTTTAATCCATTGTATATTCTTGACTACTCAATATTTTTTGATTAGTATATTTGTATATTCTTATAGTTCTATATTGGAGAAAGCAATGGCACCCTACTCCAGTACTCTTGCCTGGAATATCCCATGGAGAGAGGAGCCTGGTGGGCTGTAGTCCATGGGGTCGCTAAGAGTCGGACACGACTGAGCAACTTCCCTTTTACTTTTCACTTTCATGCATTGGAGAAGGAAATGGAAACCCACTTCAGTGTTCTTGCCTGGAGAATCCCAGGGACAGGGGAGCCTGGTGGGCTTCCGTCTATGGGGTTGCACAGAGTCGGACTTGACTGAAGCAACTTAGCAGCAGCAGAAGCATAGTTCTATATCATATTTTGTATTTAAAGTATATATTTCTAACTTCAGGGGTAAAAGCTAATATCAGCATGTTTATATTTCTCCCACACTTTCCTCCTACCCCTAACTACAAATATATATATATATATATATATATATATTTTTTTTTTAATGTGTATGTAATATATTCATAGTGCATATAGTATATAGCACATATCCATATTTCAGGTTATATACCATAAAGTCTATTTTATAACCAAATTTATCAGATTTACTTTAATTTAGTGGTTAAAAGAGTTCATTGTCTACCACTAGTTTTTTGACCATAGTATTTGATCATTGTCATCTCCTATTTAGTTATATTTAATTCCCTCATAGTTTTATGAAGGAGAAAAAGAAAATGTTATTCAAATGTGTAAACTGCTTACATTCAAAGGGAAAAAATCAAATTATATCTTCATGTGATACACTAAAATGAATTTTAGGCCATTTATACTAAAGAGAGAACTATAAAAATAATTTATCTTAAATCTTAAAAGAAAATATATCTCAATATTTATTAGATCCATAGATTTCACAGATTTCATAAAATCTATGACAATATCACAATGGTAAAACCTGAAAGATACTATTATATAAAATTTTACAAAACTTTTCCATGTCAGATATTCCTTAAACAACTTCAAAAATAGAAAAAACTGAAATTAAAATATTTATAACAAAGATAACATTTTAAAATAAATATCCAGAACCTTATAAATAATCAGTTCTTATGTTGAGATGTCATTTGTTGAGATCTTCACTTAATAGGTCATGTATTCATGATTTTAAATGTCTTAGGTAAGAAATACATTTCAGGCATTAGATGTAGAAGGCATAGTTTGAAAAAAGAAAATTACAGCTGGAATATTAGGAAGAATTTGGAAGGAGATAAGACTATAAAAGACTGCCATTAAAAATGGTGCAATTTAGATGTAAATATGAATATACTAATTAGTTGATTAAAGAATCACTAGAATAGTAACGGGTTTGTTTTGACCTTCAGAACTTAGTTAATTCTTCAAGATTTTTATTTATTTTTCCATATGCAAGATTTGAATGTGTGCACCTGCAATGCTAAGTCACTTCAGTCGTGTCTGACTCTTCACGACGCTATGGACTGTAGCCTTCCAGGCTCCTCTGTCCGTAGGATTCTCCAGGCAAGAATACTGTAGTGGTTTGCCTGGCCCTGCTCCACAGAATCTTCCTGACCCAAGGATTGAACGTGCATCCCTTAAGTCTCCTGCACTGGCAGGCAGGTTCTTTACCACTAGCACCAACAGGGAAGAACCAAGACATGAATGCTGCTGCTGCTAAGTTGTTTCAGTCGTGTCCGACTCTGTACAACCCCATAGATGGCAGCCCACCAGGCTCCCCCATCCCTGGAATTCTCCAGGCAAGAACACTGAAGTGGGTTGCCATTTCCTTCTCCGATGCATGAAAGTGAAAGTGAAGTCGCTCAGTCATGTCCAACTCTAAGTGACCGCATGGACTGCAGCCTATCAGACTCCTCCATCCACGGGATTTTCCAGGCAAGAGCACTGGAGTGGGGTGCCATTGCCCTCTCCAAGACATGAATATTGCCTTGTAAATCTGCCTGATTCTCAAAGCCAAGCTCATCTAGTTTCTTACAGACCTTCTCTTAGAAGCCATCCATAAAGCTGAATAATATCCTCATTTCAGCTCAGTTCAGTCGCTCAGTTGTGTCCGACTCTCTGCAACCCCATGGACTGTGGCATGCCAGGATTCCCTGTCCATCACCAACTCCCAAAGCTTATTCAAACTCACATCCATTGTGTCAGTGATGCCATCCAACCATCTCATCCACTGAGATCCCCTTCTCCCGCCTTCCATCTTTCCTACCATCAGGGTCTTTTCTAATGAGTTGGTTCTTCGCATCAGGTGGCCAAAATATTGGAATTTCAGCTTCAGCATCAGTCCTTCCAATGAATATTCAGGACTGATTTCCTTTAGGATCGACAGGTTGGATCTCCTTGCTGTCCAAGGGACTCTCAAGAGTCTTCTCCAATACCACAGTTCAAAAGCATCAATTTTTCAGTGCTCAGCTTTCTTTATAGTCCACTCTCACATCCATACATGACTACTGGGAAAAAACATAGCTTTGACTAGATGGATCTTTGTTGATAAACATCCTCATTTACTAAACAGCTAAGCCTAAATTAAAAATACATGCTAGGATATTCTCCCTGCAATCTTTTCTCCTGTATAGCACTGGAGGAGAGCATTTTCCAAATAATTGTCTTGATAAGATAAACAATAATGACATAGAATTTCATTCTATTAAAAAAGAATGATGCTCTTTCAGGTTCAGCATCCATTGCCCCAATCATCAAGACACCAGGCAGTTTTCACACAAATGAAAGAAAAGTAAGAAAAGAAATAGAGCTTGAAATGCTTCATTACACAGATGCTGATCATTCAAGAATGCCCAGGGTCAACAGAACCTACTGGCCTGCAACAGCTGAAGACAGAGTGGTTTAATTTGTGGAAAACTATTACACTGTCCATACTGCAAAGGCAAAAGCTACTGCTAACAATAGAAAATTCTGCAGGCCATCGCTCTAGCTACCGTTCAGAATACAGTCTGTCACCTAATCAGTGTATGACCTTGGGTCACCCATCCGTCTTCCTAACCAGGCAAGTGGCCCCACTATGAAAAGTCAAATCCTAAAAAAATAAAAAATAAAAAAAAAATGGATGATGTATTTTTTCTGTAGGCAGAAGCTGACATCAAATATCTAACTTTACAACTCTAACATCTATAGCTAACGTCTAACATCACCAAGCGCTTTTCACTTTGGCTTCCTTTGTTATAATAAAAGAACATTACCTCAAAACTGCAAAATCTTTCAAAGCTTATCCTCTTCTGGGAAGCAATCAGTCTAATTTCCTCACAATGAATTTAATGTTCATAATAAAGAATCTTTAATTATAGCAGGAGTAACCCATTTGGAATAGAAGTTTGATATCTACTTTCTTTTTTTTATGACAAGCTAGAGCTTTCTGAAGATGTATTTTTTTTCCAGAAGATTCAAGTAATTTCTCAAATTAGCTTGAATCTTCAATTAGGAATAAGGCACTTATATAGGCATGGAAAAATGGCACTTATATAGTGGTTTCAATTTTACTTTGTCAGATAATGATATAAGCCACAACACATGAGAGAGAATAATGAGCTTCTAGAGTTTTCACCAAAGCCTCATGAGCTGAAATCAGATCTCACTGTCTCTAACCCACATATGAACATTCCACTGGACATGCAGAAAATTGCTTAAAGACAAAGATATATGGTTCTGAGGCTTTAAAATCCTTATAATACAAACACATATCACACAGATTTTTGACAAGTCTCCCTGGATACCAAAAATAAGCTGTCACTCCCATAGAAAATAAGCACCAATTATAAATTTCACCAGTAATGTATCTAGCTTATGAAAACATTAACCCAGTTCTGTGTACAATAATTGAATTTCCATCCCAGCCCCCTCCCAGGTGACTAAGAACTCAGAAATGGAAGTTTCTTGTGAAAAGCAAAGTAATATTTTTTAATAGCACATTATTTCAAAATTTCTAAGTTTTATTTTTGTGTGTGTGTGATCTCAATGGCTCCTTTTTTCACTCATCTTTTCATCTGATCAAAAAAAATTTAATCATATCAGCCTCCAAAACAGAAGTTTTACAGTAAAATAAGCAACAGAAAACAAACCAGAAGTAAGTAAAACCAATCAAACATACACATTAGAAAATGGCAAGAGAGATCACTAACATGAAACCATCGCTATTATACATTTTCAGCAACAAAATTTAGATACTATTATTCTGATCAACCAGCTGAGAAAACACTAAGAGTGAGATATTTTGTTACTGTAAAAAGTTGTGTTTTTTCCCCCATACTCTTTCAAAAGGAGAAATAAAAAAAGAACTAAGACACTTTTCAAATGTGCTCCAATTTAAGGAAAACAAAGTAAATCAAAAGTCAGTTACTGACTTGTTTCAGGAGACAGCATTAGCTGCATGGAACTTCTAGGAATTAAAGCAGTATGTATAGTAAAAAAAATTGAAAGTGAAAGTCACTCAGTCATGTCTGATTCTTTGCGACCCCATAGACTATACAGTTCATGGAATTCTCCAGGCCAGAATACTGGAGATGCTCAAAGACAGTTTCAAAGAATATAGCTCAGACTATCTAGGATTTCTGGGCTTCCCAGGTGGCACTAGTGGTAAAGAACCTATCTACCAGTGCAGGAGACACAATAGCTGTGGGTTTGATCCCCGGGTTGATTAGATTCCCTGGAGAAGAAAATGGCAACCAGTTCCAATATTCTTACTTGGAATATTCCATGGGCAGAGGAGCCTGGCAAGTGACAGGCCATGGGGCCGCAAAGACTTGGATGTGACTGAGCAACTGAGCATTTACACACACACACACACACACGTATCTTAGGATCTCCAAAAAGAAAAACATATCTGAAAACTCTTTGTTGAAAAGAAGTATGTGGGTTTAATCTCTGGATTGGGAAGATCCCTTGGAGTAGGAAATGATATCGCACTCCAGTATTCTTGCCTGGAGAATTCCATGGACAGAGGAGCCTGGTGGGCTACAGTCCATGGGTTAACAAAGAGTCAGACACAACTGAGTGACTAACACTATTGTGCTTAACAATCAAGAATCTTAAAGCAGTTTTCACCTAGCCAGGGCCAGCCATAATTCTCTGGACTCAGTGCAAAATAAACATCTGAGGGCCCTATTTAAACATTAAAAAAAAAAAAAAAAGCAAAAAACTCTTCCCTTTTTTCTACCATCTCTCCCTCTCTCTCTCTTGCCTTGGATTTATTTTCTACTTAAAGCTGTGCCTTTTCTATCATGAAGGTACTCCTGGCAAGTGAAGACCTTCAGAGGAACACAGGACCCAATGAATGCATTGCCCAACTGCTGCCTCTCCCTACCTGCACCCAGCCTACTCCAGGCGTAGAGGGTGGCAGTGGTCCCTGGGCAGAAGCAGTGAGCAGGTGGCTGAAAGGTGGTCACAAGCGTAGGGGGAGGTATGGGAAGCAGAACCTTGCATGAGCTGGGAATCTAAGTTCCTAGCACCAGTCCTCCCATGGGACTCCAAGTACAAAACACAAATCCCAAAATACAATAATTAAGATTTTTGAGACTGTGACCACAGATGTTAAACCTTAAGCCTCTTCTGAGCGTGTAACTCTGTGAGACTGTTCATGGTCCCAAGAAATCAGCTCCAGGTTCAGCCCTAGAATTTCTCAACCTCAATGTTGATGACATTTGTGGCCCTTTGATTCCTTTTAGCACTGGGTTGTCCTGTGCTTTGCAGGAAGCGTAGCTGCACCCCTCTTGTCTACCCACCAAGTACTTAACCAGTAATGTCTCCAGACACAGCTAAATGCCCCCTGGCAAACAAAATTGTCCCTAGTTGAGCCATAAGTGATTATCTGTATAAACTCAGGATGACATCTATGAACTTCTCACAGTTCCCTGATAGGCAGATAAGGGAGAGATTACGAGATGCACAATAAACCTTATGATAATGATTCAGCAATTAAAGAAAAGGAAAGTAACAATAGATGGATTTTCTAAATTTAAATTTATTTATTTTTATTGGAGGCTAATTACTTTACAATATTGCATTGGTTCTGCCACACATCAACAAAATAGATGGATTTTACGACAGACTTTTGGTGCACAGGGCTGACTTCCTACTGGGCCATCTCCTGTCTAGGGTAAGAAGCAGGTGATTCAGTCTTTCAGGAGTGCTTAGGAGATAAGCTCGAAGGACACATTCAACATCTTCCAATACAAGGCATACAGTGCAGTTACTCTTCTATCCATCTCCTATTTCCTCTGAGACAGAAGTCAAGCAATTTTCCCCAAAGTTTAAGTCCCTTAGGAACTGTTGATTGGGCTTTGAGGGCTTCATGGAGTTGACAGCAGTAAAAGATCAGACAGCTTTAGGAGCACCACTGAGTCACTGCCCAGGACTCACAGGATCAGATAAAAAATGTTATGTCGTATCAACTTCTGTGATTGCTATACTGATTTTTTAAATATATTTACATGTTTGTTTTAATGTGTTTCTTTTCACTTTTTTAATTGAAGGATAATGGCTTACATAATTTTGTGGTTTTCTGTCATACATTAACAAGAATCAGCCATAGGTACACACCCATACGTTATATGCTTATTTTCATTGCATTTCCTAATTTTAAGTACCCAAGTCCCAGTATATTAGTTGCCTTAATATAATTGGTAAGCAGCATCTTTACCATCTTAACTCTCTTTTCAATATCTTGCAGCTCCCATTCCTCTCCTCCCTCCCTTCATCCCTGCCTTCCAGCTCTCCCAGAGACCCTCTCCATTTCTCAGTTTCAGCATCTCTTCCTCCTTCAGGACCAAATTAGCTCCTGTTACCTGAAGAGGGGCAGGTGGCTGTTAAGGGGAGCAAGTACAGCAAATTCTGTTAAACTTCTTCTGGTCCTGGTCCTGCCATTTTCCTAGAAAAGCTGACAGCTGACAAGGATGTACTCAGTATCATATATTTCACTCTGTCTATTCTTTCTCCATGACGTGAGCATGCCAACTGCTTGGACTTCTCTCACTCATACAGATCCAATGTAGCTTCCTCTCTGAACCTTCTCTGGCCATTGCATTCCTCAATAATCACAGGCTTCCTCAATTTCATGAACATGCACGGTCTGTACAATATGTGAGGTATACTGCCTGGCACATAGCAATCAGTCAATTACCATACTTATTTTAAAAAATTGTCTCACACGTTAAGATGGTATTACATGTTCCAACAAATTTTTGTCATTTTTTCCAACCATATTATAACTCTGAGACCAGAAGCCATCTTCCTAAAACTGAATGAAGAATGGATAAATTAATATATAATTAGTCACTGCTAGAACTCTATTTACTTTATCTGTTTCCTTCTCAAACTGAAGCAGTTATTACCAAGAAGCTTTTAGTCTCTGTTTTATAATCTATACTGGTCCCTGAATTCAGCTCTTCCAATGTTCTCTAGTTATTTCCCCCCAAAAAGAAATTGAGAGTATTGACATTTTCTCACTGCTTCCTGCCAAACTACTATCAACTTTCAGACTGTTATATAGGCAAAATAACCATCCTACTGGGGGCTATTTCTCCAAGTTTAATTGTCTAAATAGCACCTGACAGGCAGTGAATATTGTGGTTATTATTGTAACAAAGTGTTAGTCACTCAGTTGTGTCCAAATCTTTGTGACCCCCATGGACTGTAGCCCACCAGGCTACTCTGTCCATAGGATTCTCCAGGCAAGAATACTGGCATGAGTTGTCATTCCCTTCTCCAGGGGATCTCCCTAACCCAGGGATTGGGCCCAGGTCTCCTGCACTGCAGGCAGATTCTTTACCATCTAAGCCACCAAGGAAGCCCAAAATGGGTACAGTCCCTTTTGCTCTTATCACAAAATTAACATGCATAAAAAAATTGTTGGTGTCCATCTAGAAGCAAACTGAATTTTTTGTCATAGGTATTCAGGTAAATCTGAATACCTAAATGATTAATAAAAATACTTGGTTTTGGTTAATGCATTTCCCCCTGTATCATAAAAAGATAAGTGCTTAGTAGAAACATGTCTAAAAAAGTATGCATAGGAAAAGTTTATGATGTAATGGTAATTAAAAAAGAATTAAATTTGATGGAGACGTGATTTAAACTATATAAACATGGGAAAACAATTATCTCTGATTGAGGGACATGCCAGTGAGGTTTTCTTTTTCTGTTCTTTTATGCCTTTCTATATTTTCTAAAGTTTTATTCAATAATGATTTGTTATGAGAAAAAAAAAATAAGCATATATAACACATTTGGAAAATCATGACTAACAGAAGATGGAATGAGAATTTTCTTCTGGTCTCAAAAACAGTCTTAAGTCCCCAAATCTAAGGACTGTAAATGCTAAGGACTCCTGTATAAGCAGATTACCAGGCACATTTTTAGGACTTGCTCAGAGTGAGCAAAACAGTTCTGCTAGTGAGCAAACGTCACCACCACACAAATCACCACTACCTGAGCCCAGCTTAGGAAAGATGACAAGAGCAGTTGTTCAGTGTTTTGGATATGTCTGCTCAGGGGCTCAGTGCTGTGACTTCCTCCTACCCCTTACCTAAATCAAGCAAAATAACGGCTCCCAGAGAACACAGGTGCTGACAAAGAAGAGGGGAATGGGAGTTCAATTTTCAGGCAGATATCTATTTACACACTGGATTGCTACTCTCTTTTATACACATCTAAGAAAAAATGAGCTGCAGAGATGGCAAGAAGAATGAAGAGAACAGCTGCTGATTTGCCTGAATTCCTACTCTTTGGCAACACAAAAGTAGGCAAGATCCCCACAGTTCAAAGGGATGCTGCAAAAAATCTTAAGCTGCTTGCCAGGTGACAACCCCAATTACAAAACATGTTACAGGTGTACCCGGATTTCTCACTGAAAGAAGTTGGGGACACATCAGTACACAGTAGACATTCCCATGTGAAGATTTCTGAGGGACTTTTATGTTAACTATCCAAAAGAATTACCCACAGTAGCAGTTAATTAACCACAGCAGCAGTTAAAGAATTTTCCCTTTCCTCATCCATCTCCCGGCCCTAATTCTGTGACGGAGAAATGGAAACCCAGAATGGTCTGTTAAATGCATCAAGTGTAGATGTGTGTGCTCAGTTGCTCAGTCGTGTCCAACTCTTTGCAACCCTTTGGACTGTAGCCCACCAGGCTCCTCTTTCCATGGGATTTTTCAGGCAAGAATACTGGAGCGGGCTGCCATTTACTCCTCTAGGGGATCTTCCCGATCCAGGGATTGAACCTGTGTCTCCTATGTCTTCTGCATTGCAAGCAGATTATTTACCCACTAAGTCATTGGGGAAGCTGTTTAAATACATAAAAGCTGTTTAAATATATACATTAGTGGTTGTTACTGCAGAGAAACAGCATTCTACATAAACTTGGGGGTTTAAAAAGCAGCCATTGTGTTCTCTCTCACTTTTATGAATTTTAAAATTCTATATATAAAAGTCCATATTCTTAAATCCAAAATATCCTAAATTTCAAAATCTATCTGGCTTCAAGAGTTGTTCATCAGAAATTATGGACCAGATTCAATGCAATCCCTAACAAACCACTATTGGTATTTTTAACTGAACTATAAAAAATAATTTCACAGTCTATATTGAAACACAAATTGCCAAATTGCCAAAGCAATCTTGAGAAAGAAGAATGGAGCTGGAGGACTCCAGACTATACTTGTAATACAGTATACTTGTAGTACAGTCTGTATATAGCAATATAGACTGTAGTACAACTAGTCATCAAGACAGTATGTTACTGGCACAAAATCTGAAATATAGAACAATGGATCAAGATAGAAAACCCAGAGTTAAATCTACATACCTATGGGCAACTTTTCTTTGACAAAGGGGGCAGATATACAGTGGAGAAAAGATAGATAGACTCTTCAATAAGTGATGCTGGGAAAACTGGTCAGCTACATGTAACAGAATGAAATTAGAACACTTCCTAACACCATACACAAAAATAAACTAAAACAACAACTACAAAAAAACTTGAAATGGATTAAAGACCTAAATGTAAGACCAGAAAATATAAAACTCTTAGAGGAAAATATAGGCAGAACACTCTTTAATATAAATCACAGCAAGATCCTCTATGACCTTACCTCCTAGAGTAATGGAAATAAAAACAAAAATAAGCAAATGGTATCTAAGCTTTTGGACAGTGAAGGAAACTACAAGTAAGGTGAAAAGAAAACCCTCAGAATGGCAGAAAGTGCAAATGAAACAACTGACAAAGGATTAATCTCCAAAATATACAAGCAGTTCATGCAGCTCAATACCAGAAAAACAAATAACCCAAACAAAAGTGGGCAGAAGACCTAAACAGACATTTATCCAAAGAAGACATAAAGGTGGCTAATAAACACATGAAAAGAGGCTCAAAATCACTCTTATTGTGTGTGCTTAGTCGTTCAGTCATATCCAACTCCTTGTGACCCCATGGATGGTAGCCCACCAGGTTCCTTTGTCCATGGGGATTTTCTAGGCAAGAATACTGGAGTGGGTTGCCATGCCCTCCTCCAGGGGATCTTCCCAATCCAGGGATTGAACCCAGATCTGCTGCCTGCAGGCAGATTCTTTACCATCTGAGCCACTAGGGAAGCCCCACTCATCATTAGAGAAATGCAAATCAAAACTACAATGAGGTAGCCTCTCACACTGACCAGAATGGTCATTATCAAAAAGTCTACAAACAATAAATGCTGAAGAGGGTGTGGAGAAAAGAGAACACTCTTGCACTGTTGGTGGGAATGCAATTTGATACAGCCACTATGAAGAACAGTATGGAGCTTCCTTAAAAAACTAAACTACTATATGACCTAGGAATCCACTACTGGGCATATACCCTATGCGTGTATGTGCTAAGTTGCTTCAGTCGTGTCCTACTCTTTGCGTGCCTATGGACTATAGCCCATTAGGCTCCTCTGTCCTTGGAATTCTCCAGGCAAGATTACTGGAGTGTGTTGCCTTGCCATGCCCTTCTCCAGGGGATGTTCCTGATGAAGGGATCAAACTCACATCTCTTAAGTCTTCTGCATTGGCAGGAGGGTTCTTTACCACTAGCACTGCCTGAGAAGCCCATATACTCTGAGGAAACCATAACTGAAAAAGATACACATACCCCAATGTTCATTACAGTACTATTTACAATAGCCAGGACATGGAAGCAACCTAGATATCCAAAGACAGATGAATGGATAAAAAAGTTGTGGTACATATACACAATATAATATTACTCACCTTTAAACAGGACTGTATTTGAGTCTGTTCTAAATGAGGTGGATGAACACTAGAGCCTCTGTTATACATACAGAGTGAAGTAAGTCAGAAAAAGAAATATCAATATTAATGTATATAAATGGAATCTAGAAAGTTGGTACTGATGATCCTATTCATAAGGCTGCAAAGGGAGATGCAGACATAAAGAAAGTTCTCTGGACACAGTAGGGAAAGGAGAGGGTAGGATGAATTGAGAGAGTAGCAGTGAAACATATACATTCAGTTCAGTTCAGTCACTCAGTTGTGTCTGACTCTTTGTGACCCCATGGACTGCAGCACGCCAGGCCTCCCTGTTCATCACCAACTCCTGGAGCTTACTCAAACTCAAGTGCATTGAGTCGGTGATGCCATCCAACCATCTCATCCTCTGTCATCCCGTTTACATCCTGCCTTCAATCTTTCCCAGAATCAGGGTCTTTTCAAATGAGTCACTTTGCATCAGGTGGCCAATGTATTGGAGTTTCAGATTCAGCATCAGTCCTTCCAATGAACACCCAGGACTGATTTCCTTTAGGATTGACTGGATCTCCTTGCAGTCCAAGGGACTCTCAAAAGTCTTCTCCAACACCACAGTTCAAAAGCATCAATTCTTCGGTGCTCAGCCTTCTTCACAGTCCAACTCTCACATCCATACATGACCACTGGAAAAACCATAGCCTTGACTAGATGGACTTTTGTTGGCAAAGTAATGTCTCTGCTTTTTAATATTCTGTCTAGGTTGGTCATAACTTTCCTTCCAAGGAGTAAGTGTCTTTAATTTCATGGCTGTAATCACCATCTGCAGTGATTTTGGAGTCCCCTAAAATAAAGTATGTCACTGTTTCCATTGTTTCCCCATCTATTTGCCATGAAATGATGGGGCCAGATGTCATGATCTTAGTTTTCTGAACGTTGAGTTTTAACCCAACTTTTTCACTCTCCTCTTTCACTTTCATCAAGAGGCTCTTTAGTTCTTCTTCACTTTCTGCCATAAGGGTGATGTCATCTGTATACATGAGGTAATTAATATTTCTCCCAGCAATCTTGATTCCAGCTTGTGCTTCATCCAGCCCAGTGTTTCTCATGATGTACTCTGCATAGAAGTTAAATAAGCAGGGTGACAATATGCACCCTGATGTACTCCTTTTCCTATTTGGAACCAGTCTGTTGTTCCATGTCCAGTTCTAACTGTTGCTTCCCGGCCTGCATACAGGTTTTTCAAGAGGGAGGTCAGGTGGTCTGGTATTCCCATTTCTTTCAGAATTTTCCACAGTTTGTTGTGACCCACACAATATGCTAAATAGATAGCCAGTGGGAATTTGCTGAATGACACATGGAACCCAAAGCTGGTGCTGTGTGATAGTGTAGAGGGCTGTGATGGGACATGAGAGGTTCAAGAGGGAAGGGACATATGTATACCTATGGCTTATTCATGTTGATGTATGACAGAAACCATCACAATATTGTGAAGTAATTATCCTCCAATTAAAAATTAAATTAACAAACAAAGATTATGGACCAGTTTGGGATCTTTAAGACCCATCTTTTAAAAACGATATGCCCCATATCTACCATAGATAACAACATTCCAGAGAAAAATCCTTCCTTTATCAATCTTTAGGCAGATGCTTTTCAATTATTTTTTTTGTAATTGATGTCTTTAAGCACACATTTTGGGCTTCTCTGGTGGCTCAGATGGTAAAAGAATCCGCCTGCAATATGGGAGAACTGGGTTTGATCACTTGGTTGGGAAGAGCCCCTGGAGGAGGGCATGGCAACCCACTCCAGCATTCTTGCTGGAGAATCCTCATGGACAAAGGAGCCTGGCAGACTACAGCCTACGGGGTCACAAAGAGTCAGACACGACTGAGCAACTAAGCACAGCACACAGCACAAGCACCCATTTTATATGTTATCAGGCATAAGGACAAATAAGAAATATTCTGTTGTTGGTAACCTCACAGGTCAAGAGCTAAAAACAAAGCTGGTAGACAACATGTGCCTCCTCAAAAAGCCCTACATAAAAGAAGCATAGTTTTTTTTCGATCACAGCAGTCTTCATTATGTGACTCTCTTATGATCTAACAAAATCATGAATATATTGGACATTATTTGTGGTCTTGGAGAATCAAAATTGTCTCTTTACATTGAAGGTAGAACAATATAAGATGAATCAGCTGAGCTAGTAAAAAGTAAAATAATAGAGTGACCCAAAAAAATGAACAGTTATGGTTCAAGAGTGGCAAAATAGTGAGGGAAGAGTCAACCTTTATTGTGCTAATTAAAATCCTTATTTTTATTGGAGTATTTGTCATCTCTGCACATCAAAGAATAAGTTATATCTCAAAGGAATTGTTCAACAGATATGGTCAAACTTAGCCAGAGGGAAGAAGATATTACTAGAGTTAATCTAGGCCAGCTTTAATTATGAATATATTTTGATTCTTGCAACACTTGTTGACATATCTTTAATCACTCTAAGAGAAGAATAAGATATGCTGCTGCTGCTGCTGCTGCTGCTGCTAAGTCGCTTCAGTAGTGTCTGACTCTGTGCGACCCCATAGACGGCAGCCCACCAGGCTCCCCCGTCCCTGGGATTCTCCAGGCAAAAACACTGGAGTGAGTTGCCATTTCCTTCTCCAATGCAGGAAAGTGAAAAGTGAAAGGGAAGTCTCTCAGTTGTGTCTGACTCTTTGCCACCCCATGGACTGCAGCCTACCAGGCACCTCCATCCATGGGATTTTCCAGGCAAGAGTACTGGAGTGGGGTGCCTTTGATATGCATTTATCAACTATTTACATATATGGTATGATTCTGCCTTTTTTTTGCTTTGATTGTCCCAAGGATTAATGGAATATTATCCAGTCTCTTACATTAAGACTAAACATACAAAACACATATTTTCAATCAAAGTGATTTTTTATATAACTGAATACTACTAAATGAAACTGAACATACTTGGAAGGAAGGCCTTGCTATGCTAATTTATTTATTTTTCTCTTAATGATAATAATTTAGATTCTGGGGTTTTAAAAAGTATTAATATATTAAACATATAATTATCTTAGTAAAGTGGATATTTCAATTAGGGAAAATTAGAGAAAAGAAGAAATGAGGCATGCAGGAAAAGTGGCCAAATAGCAGAGATCTTTATGTATCAATGAAAGACAAGACAGGCTGAAAAAAGAGCAGTCATGACAGATTCTATCCAGAACAGATGGACCCCGGACAGTCCACCTGCACCAGCAGCTTCAGTGGAAACTGATACTCCACTGGATTTTTAAGATAATGTGTTTTAAGCTTCCAATCTTATAGGCACTCAGCAGGAAAAAATTACTGTCAATTCATTCCAATCGGTGTGACATTTTGCCATAGCTGAGAGCTGCCCAACATGCAGGTCCAAAATTTGTACACAACTGCTTTCAAGATTATACAGGGGTAATGGCTGGTGTGAGAAACAGGGATTTTTCAGAAATTCCTTGAATATTACATTAGGCTTGAAAAAGCTAAATGTCATACCAAAGAACAGTATACATTTCCAATCCTGAAATAGATATCTTTTCCTTCCTGCTTTGTCTCCCATGTCCAAGAAAGAATGTGCATAAATGTTCTTGGCAAAGTTTCTACTTTAATGAATGCAGAGTATCTAGGCTTGAAAAGGACTTTCTGGATGTATTTCTGGAAGCCTAGTTTGTCCCTCTGATCACATGAGTGGCAGCCAGAAATTTTGGATTTATTATCTCTTTTGACAAGAATCAGTCAATGTGAATGATATTTTGCCATCCTACCTTAATGTCTATCAGTGAAAATACTGTAGTAGACACTATTAACACAAAAATTATCATTATGCATAATAAATTCATGAAAGGATATCCAAGTAACTAGGAACAACTGCTTTTTAGATTGAAAATTTTCCTATCACATCTTGGGGACAAATTACAAATGCAAAGATATGACCTCTCTTGAAACGTTTGGCATATTACCCAGGGTATGCTTAGTCTTTCCTCCTTCAGCCTGCTGTGGGAACCAAACGACAACCAAGGCAACTCAAGTAAGTGGCAATTACTCACTCACCCAAACATGACTGTTTGACAAATGACAGAATCAGTGTTATTCCAACATAGGAAAAATGTGAAAAATGTTTAATATGATTGACAGGCAATTTATTCTGTCTCTGTTTTTCAGTAATCAATAATTTCCATATAATATAAACATCAGAATCTGCTGCTCCTAAAGTGAATAAATTATTTTATATTTCTTAAAACCGTACATTAAGAAAAAATGTTCTTTATGTCATTTTCTTCTATTACATTCAAATAGTTCTATATTCTTAAATATTGGTATATTATCATAATCAATCATAAACATAATGTTCTAATAAAATGTTGCTCTACTATTATGTTATTTTAAAATACAGTTTATTTCAGTCAATACAGAAAATCAATTAACAATGGTTTTATTTCAGTGAGTTACAACAATGTTCTCTATAGCAAATAAATACAAGAGAAAAAAGATACAGTAAACCTTTTTATGTCAAGTGGAAATATGATAAAAATCACCTTTTTAGAACTTTCAAGAAGTAGACTACCAAAATTAACCCAGAGGCTTTTTTTTTTTTTTTTTAACATATATAGGATTTCTCTCTCTCTCTTTTTATATTTATTTATTTGGCAGCACTAAGGTCTTAGCTGCATATGGGATCTCTTAGTTGCAGCATGTGGTATCTGGTTCCCTGATCAGGGGCCGAACACCAGCCCCCCACATTGGGAACATGGACCGCCAGAGCAGTCCCTAACCCAAAGGTTTTAAGAAGGAAATTTCTGATTGCCTGGCTCTTGAGGGATGTGGATGATCCCCAGGTGGGCAATGTTTCCAGAATACTATTAGCAACCTTTCAACAACCCTTCCTCTTTTTGATATAGTAATTCTGAGAGTTGTATTTTATAACCACCACTGATGCCAAATTGTTTAGACTAGACTAAGTGTTTCCCAGGTGGCAATAGTGGTAAAGAACTCACCTGCCAGTGCAGGAGACATAAGAGACACAGTTTCAGCCCCTGGGTCAAGAAGATCCCTTGGAGGAGGGCATGGCCACTCACTCCAGTATTCTTGCCTGGAGAATCCCATGGGCAGCGGAGCCTGGAGGGCAACAGTCCATGGGTTCACAGAGAGTTAGACACGAGTGAAGAGACTTAGCATGCATATAGGACAAATGAAATATGTTGCCAAATATCCTTACCACTTCATCACTTAAAACAAGCAACACAGAAGACTCATATATTGCTAGAATCTTGGCCCCTGAATGGTGGAAAATACAAATAAGCATCTACTTACAAGAAGCAATGTGCATGAGGAATGGAGTTCAAATGGAAAGCTTTGTTTAAAGTATTTATAAATACTCTAATTTCATGTATGAATATTTGATGAAATTTAGTATTTTTAGATTACAGATAAATAAGAGTATAAAAGAAGTATATGTTCATTTTCTATGAAAAGCAGTAGGTTTAAATCCTCCTTTCTTCATGTGAATGTTTCCAGGCTACATGAATTAGGGTCTATAATCTTTTCAAAATGTTTCATAGTCTATATACTCTTCTGAAAGTGAAATTCATCAAAAATATTGAGTGGACAAATTCTAGAGGCACTGAGCTCTGACACTCAAGTCCTAGCATTCAGTTTCATTCTGCTTGCAAGCATCAGGGTCCTGGCAGAAAACATCTGGCACACTTACATAGGTTAATTGTGAAACGTTTGAGAAGGAGATTTTTGTATCTGTGGATAGGTTTCAGGCCAATGGACAGGCAGGGGTGTGCCATATCTACTGCTGTAGAGGTCCCCACACTTAGGTGCCTTGTGTCTAGTGCAATGTTCTATCGCTGCCATCTTCAAATTCTTTAAATTGTTTTTGACAAGGGCCCCCACATTTTCACCTGCACTGGGCCCCAGGAATTATGTAGTCATTCCTTCCAGTAGGAAATAGTGGAGGATCTAAAGGATTCTGTTCCAGGCTTCCTTCAGACTCAAAACAACAATACTAACTCCTCCCTGGGTCTCTTCCCTCTGACCTGTCTTGTGGGTTTTGGACTTGCCAGTTTTCACACTCATGTGAGAAATTCCTTTAATAAAAATTTAGATAAATAGATGTAGGAATATATATGGATGAATAGACAGGTAGATGTAGACAGAAAAAGATATATAGATTTACCTGGTAAAAACATCTCTATCACCTATCTATCTCCAGGACAGTTTACTTTCTCTAGTTTCCTACTCCTCCTTCTTGCTCCTTTAGGTTTAGAAATGAAACAGTTTCTTTTTTAGATAGTAAAAGAGAAAGAGAGAGACCAGGGAAATAAATACCATGCCTAAATGTCCTCCACTCTGAAATTTCCCTCTTAGAGTCTCTCTGCCCTAAGCTAATTGAAAAATCAAAGGGTAAGAGAATTTGTTTATGTGGCTCACAGATGTCAGCCTCTTGAAACACAAAGATGGAGAAAAAGTGGGAATGAATCTAGAGGGCAAAATAATAACATTCATCATCCTAATATAGCTATATGATAAATCTAAATGTAGCTTCCAGTTGATGCAATACGTAGCTTCAGTACAATGGTTGACTTATCCTATTGACCTTCTTTTAACTTCATGAGATACAGTTGCATTCCCTCTTCACATATAAGAAAACAGAGACTTAGAAAATATAAGTAATGTGTCCAAAACCAGACAGCTAGTAAATTACAGAGCTGGGATTCATATATTAGTCTGTCTGATCCCAGAGACAGTGGTCTTGATGACTTTCCAAACATGTGGGTATTTTTCTTTGATGAATTTTTGTCTTTAATACACTCCACACTAAATATTCAAATTATTCCCAATAGCTCCCTTGTATCTTATGATCAGCATATATCCTACCCTTATAATCTTATTTTCCCAGCTTATTCTTTTAGTAAGACATGATCTCTGCTAAGATGTTACCTAACAACATTCCCTGGAAAGCATGGGGATGTTTTCTCAAATACGAGACATCTATAGAATCTGCAGCTGACTGCGTGAAAGGCATATTTCATATTTGTGTTTTTGTGAATATTCAACTTGTTTACTCTACCACCTCTTTTGAGTATTCTTTAGAAGGAAAGAAGAATTATAGGATTGTTTTCTCCTGTTTCTAACACATTCCACACATCTCTACTCTAACATAAATAGCTGATGATCAACATCTAGTGAATAAATAGTTTAAGAATGTGGGTAGTGAGTTTGATCATTCCCAGCAGGAGATCTGAGTATGGAGAGTCTTGACCAGGTATTACCTACCCACCAGGGCAGGTAAAAAAACCAGGCACTGACTCGGTCACAAACTCTGACAGGTTAAGTAGGACAGGGAAGTAGAGTCTAGTCTCTGTCCTGGGTATAAGCAAATCTCCAGCAAATGGGGCTTCAGTCAAAGGAGATCCAAGATAAAAATGCAGAATGTGAAGGTTTTACATCACAGAGGTTACTGAAGGTACAGTCAGTATCAAAGGCATCTATCAGGTGTGGTGTAATTACACCCAAAGGTGAGGATTCAGAGTCAGAATTCTGCAATCAAGAGAGAAAATGACAAGAGCAAGTCAGGGTCCATAAAGAGAAATCGCCCTGCATACTAAGCAGACTATTAAGTATAATTGTAACAGCTAGGTCACAGGAGCAAGGAACAAGGTAGAGGCCAATTTATCCAACTTGAACCTCATACCAAATCCTCAAAGCTAGTGTTGACAGTAGACTCAGGACTGCCTGCCATTCTGGGGCCAGGCCTGACTCAAGATGAGTCAGACTAGAGCAACTGATGGGAACAGAGACTGTGAATCAGACTGAGTTCCATTAATGCAGACAGCCTTCATTTCAAATTTCAGACTATTTATAAACTTAGATGCAAAGCACAATCCAATCTGAAGCAGTTGAATGCCCTAGGATATAAACTCATTGACTCATTTGGAGCATATATTATTATCTGATTTTGAGCTCTAAAGCCCCAATGAATTAAAATCTTTGCAGTTAAACTAAAAAGAAGTTTGAGAGAAAACAGATGCTAATTTTGAAACTGGGAGACCCTATCAACTTTTTAAATTTCTCTGATTATTAATGAGGTTCATTTAATTACTATGGGGGTGGGAGGCTGTATATACATACAGTCAATCCCTCAAAAATGAATATCTCAGTTACTTTCTCAGACAAGTAATAATTTGATAATTGCCCTGCTATACTTATACAAAAGCACCTACATATCAAGACTTCCCAAGTTGTAATTGCTAAGCTATTGCTCATTTATTTATGCAGGGAATTCGATTGCTAAAAGCTGACCGTAATGGAAGAGACCAAAGAAAAACATACAAATAAAAATAAACGGGACCAGGAGAAGAATTGTGACCTCCAGACTTTCTCCAAAGAAAAACTAAGATTTTACTGTTGGAAATTAATGAATTTACCAAAAGAAAAGAGCAGACTAATAAAAAAAACAAAAAGCAGCTATTTGCAGAGAAATCACATGCTAGGTAAATCATTACCTAACTCCTTAAAAAATAAAAATGAAAGCTCAAGCAAAATAATAAAAATGAGAATGTAAAAATAACCAAGAGCAAAAGGAACTAAAATAATTTTAGCATTTGGTTATATGTATACAAAAACTTAAAAATCAGGGTAAAATTGCTTTTTTCTGTGAAAATATAAATATGCTCATTGCCCTAATAAAAATTATAATGAATTATTATTTCCAAACATACACCAGGCAATTGTATAGATTACATCTTTCAAATGTATGTGGAAAGAAATAAGGATATCTCTGTTTTTTGTTTCACCTGTGAACTGCCTGCATTCAAAACCTATCTTCAACTAGTTTTACTGGAGTTTCTTAACCTCTTTGTGCTGCCATTTCATAATTTGCAAAATGAGGATGCTAATTGTATTTCCCTCATTCATCTATCATGAAGATATTTGTAAAGCATGTAGAACTGTACCTGGTATATATATACCTGGTACATATAATTTTTTGTTAAATAAACTATCTAACAAATACAATGATTTTCTTAAAACCACTATCTATTAATATTAATATAAGCACCATGAATAAACATTAGCAAAACTATTTCATCAATGCAATAAATATACAATGAAAAACAGGTTACATATCAGGAATGCAGTGATAATAGTCTAGTAATACAATTTACTAAATTTAATTATTAAACCATAATCATTTCCATGGATGTTGAAAAAGCATTTGTTAAGAGTTTATTTATTACAGTTGAAAATTTCTAATAAATATGAAGAATAGACACAATTTTATATGTGAATGTATAAATAAATTTAACATCATTTTTAAGGGTCAAATAATAAAATAAAAATTAGGAACAAAAGAAAGACATTGTCTTATTGGATGTTATTCTAGAGATGTGAGCTGATGGAATTAGAATTGAGAAAAAAATCAATATGTATAAAACTGTAAAATCAATATGCAAAATTATAATAATTTAGAAATGATAATATGATATAAAAATATCCAATAGAGTTAGTTGGAAAAATGTTACCAAAAAAAGAAAATAGGTTGTGAACACAAAGAAGAAAAAGACATGTAATTGTCTTAATTTTGCAAACTACTGATTAAAAGATAGCTGGGGCAAGGAACTTAGGTAACTGTAGCAAAGTGACTCCAACAATGATTCTTCTATTTATTTCCAAAGCCATATTCTGCTGGAGAAGTTTTCTAAATCTCCTAACCAAATCAAATAGGAAGCAAAAAATAATAGAGCAGGAAATCTAGACTCTCCTTCCAATTTTGCAAACCAGTTACTTGATTATAGAAAAGTTAGAAACTGAACCTCTCTAGGAGTCAATATTCTTGTCTACAGGTAGGGAAGTGAAGGCATGATACTATCAGTTTTCACATCCCATTTCATATAGACATAGGATAGAGAAATTTCATGTCTTTTAGCATCCAAAGCTCAGCAAAATGTTTGGGTCAACAATAGACATCTATTGTAAGAATAATCATAATGTCTTGAGTAGGGAAGGTATGAGGTCAAAATAAGTTTAGCTAAATATTGAAAATGGTTGAAGCTGAGTGATAGGTAAATGGACGTTTAGTGTATTTATCTTGTAATTTTCTCTTTACATCTGAAATGTTTCATTAGCTCTTATAATAAGGGTTCATATCACAAAGTAAGAATAATGATGATAACAATAATACAAAAGAGGAGGAAACTGTTAGAAGTGATGGCTATGTTTATGGCATGGATTGTGGTGATGATTTCATAAATGCATACTTATCTCCAAACTCATGTAGTTGGAACACATTGAATATGTATGGCTTTTTCTATGTTAATCATGCCTCAAAAAGTGGCCTTAAACATGTTTCATTATAAAAAGTTCTTAAAAACCAAAGTTATGTCAAAATAATATTCCTCTCTCTAATTACCATTCACATAGAGAGGAAAGATTTAAACAATTTTAAGAAGAACAAGATATAAAATGCAGCATTTAGTTGAATTTTTTTTCTAGAAAAATAACACTACAGGCAGCTAATACTTTTCAAAATGTTCTCAAGAAGACTATAGAGAAATAGTCATTTTTCACAGAACTCCCTTTGAACTAAGAAACTAATCTACATAGAATCAATGCTTTTTAAAAATCAAATTGTCTACATTTTAAAGTGCCCAGAGCAAACAGAAGTAATAATACATTCCTTATATTTCCTTTATACTAATAATCATATTTTTGAGAAAAGTCAGGCTGAAATGCTATTTTGGTACAATCATAATCAATATAAATTCTCATATTGTGAATTTCATGCTTGCAAATAGAAGTTTTTGCTATCATGATATATTTTCCAATTTTAAATTAAGTCTGGAGTTATGAGATAACTTTTGGCTGGACATCATAAGTTCCTATATTAAGTAAAGGAAAAAAGAAAGAATACATATACAGAAGAAAAAGGTAGGATTTTTTCTTTTATACTTGCTTTTATATTTTTAGGTATCTTTACATAAACTATATAAAAACACTCTTCAGTCTCACATTCAAGAGAAATATAAGAAATATATCTCAAATATTTGTTGAGAAACTCCTATACTTCCCAAATTCTGTAAAGGTCTATGAGAACTAAAAAGGATAAAAGATGGTTCTTTTCTCTGAGAAGCGTAAGAACTGGTTGGAGGAAAGACAACCATAGCTGAAACAATTAGAGAAGAGCTGTGTGCTAGAATACGTAGAACTCATGGTAATAGCAGTAGTGTTTCAGAAAAGTGGGGAGTGAGGTCAATGAAAGAATGATAAGTGCAGTCTTAGGATACAGCACCTGAGCTAGGTCTGGAAAAGTAGGAGGCTTTGAGTGGATAAAAGAGGAAGAAGGGAGGGGAATAATGTTAAGATAGAAGGCAAAGAGTCTGACTCTGGCAGTGTCTTGTGGAAATTGTCCAGTCTCTAAGTCTAGAAAGTTGGAATGTGAAATGAGATTTAATAACAAGATTCATCTCATATTATGAGCTTTATAATTTAAAAGGAGCTTATAGGCAACATTAGAAATCAGATAGTCGAGTCAACTTGAGGAAGGTGCCTTCATCAGTGAAGTAATATGAAAAAAAAAAATCTGATTACTCCTTGCCAACTAGATTTAAAGTAAGAAAATCTTAGTGTCAGAGAGATCATCTGGGGTCTGTAGTACTCCCGATATTAGAGAGCACAGTGGTTTTAACATGTGCCCACAAATTTTTTAGTTAAATTCTATTCTAACCAAGAGAAGACAGTAGAAGTGAAGGCACATCACTTCTGAGACTGGATCATTGCTTATTAGTCCATCCTTTCTCTTTCAGAGTATTCAGCTGTCATGTCACGAGCAGCCCTTTGGAGGTGAGCTAGATAATGAAGCCTCTATTCAACAGCCATGTGGAAGATCCTTCTTGAAGCATATTTTCTAACCTTAATCAAATGCCTTCAGGTGACTACAGCTCCTGCCAATATTCTGACTACTACTCATGAGTGACTTGGAACCAGAACCAACCACCTAAGCCACACCCAGGTTCCTAACACTTGGAAATCATATAAGATAATAAGTATTGATTTTTTTAAACAACTAAGTTTTGGGCTGATTTCCTATGCTATAATAGAAGCCAATAACAGAATGAGTTGACAATAATTGGTTGGCTTTCTGTCAGTGTTTGGTTCGTTTTCTAATTTTTCTTAAGGGAGAAAGAAAATATGTATAGTATGTAACAGTTTGACCATTTCAAGGCAAAATAAAAAAATTCAAATGACTGCTGTAATATAGTAGCTTTGGCAAAATTACAAGACAGCCTCATTTTGACCTAAAGCATCATATTGTTAAGATCATCACTTTCTGGCACATGGTCAATTGTTTTGACATTTTAGTTCAAAGAGAGACCAGATCCTGAAAAACCAAATCAGGAGACCAATGTAAGATCCAGAAAAAGAAAAGCAAACTCAGCTACAATGGGAGAAACATTCTGAAGAAAGAATGTAAATCTGTCCTTGCTCTGGTGCTCAAGTACAAAATCCAAAAACATACATGGAAAGTAAGTTAGCTATCAGATGCTAATTTAGCAAGGATGGAAGTAAGGCAGACATGTCTGGTGATAGAAACTGAAACTTTAAAATAGAGAAGCTGGCTGCTTTGTGTGACCTCCATTTTGTATTTATTAGTTCAGTTCTCTTTGCTCTAGGCAGTATTGAATAAATACTTATAATCATGCATAAACTTCTTCATTGACACACCCAATGATATATAGCTTATTTATATAATCTTTCACGTTGGTTGCTTCTTGATGATATGTATGCCCTAATCTTATCGATAAGTAGTTTCAAAAACTAAAGGTAGGTAATTTCACTCCAAGAATTAGCATCATGCCAGTGTGTGATATTTTTTATTCTGCTTCTATCAGAAGAAAACTAATGTTTTTTATGACTTTTGTATGTGCGTATTCTGCAAAATGGACTCAGCAGAATTGAAAAATACAGTCAGACAGAGTTTGATTTTAAGGTCTAGTCTTTCTGAGTTAGTGTCTACAGTAGCATAAAAGATTTGTACCTTCAGGAAATAGAAGAATGGTGATATTACTGACAAATAATGTTGTTGATATTACAGCCAATTTTAAACGGAAGAAGACTTGGGTAAAATTTGATTTCCCCAAAGAGTGTTTCTCAGTAGTCAGTTAATAGAAGTTGTTCATAAATAGACTGTGAAGTCAAAATATTTGGGTTACAAAACCCTGACAAACACATTTTGGTATGTGATATACTTGATGATTTTCATGCTAATTTTCATTCCCTTGAAGCCTATGAAAAATTCAGTTTAAGTCATATAGGTGGAAATAATAAGAGCACAATCTGAATCATGAATCTCTAATAAGTTTAAATAATACAACAGTGCTATAAAAAGTTGTAATTATCTTTAGTGCACTGATTTTAAAATGAATGAAAACCAAGTCACTTTGTGAAATGGATCCATATGTTTCTTCCTACATTTCCCTAAAAAAAATTGAATCCCTAAATGAAAACGGCTGAAAGGCGTTGTCTTGTTATTAATCCAGTAATGTGCAAGCAAATTCTTTGTGCCTAGACAAACACAAGTTGTCTGGATGGTGATTTTTTTAAATGATCCAATAAGTAGGATAAATTAGGGGATTAATAGAGTCAGTACAGAAATGTGAATCCTGCTATAACAGGTATTTCCCAATATTCCCAAGATATAAAAGGAAAGACAATTTTCATATCTTCCATGGTAAATAATCCTACTAATTAGAAAAGCAATATCCATCATTGCATGCAATAAACTAAAAGAAAGATGATACATTTGCAATTATAGTAAATGATTAGAAAAAGACCTCAGGATGAGAAGTATGATCCAATGTGCCCTGGTGATGTATATAATGTAATAATGTGGCTGTAAAATGTTCCACTCCCTAAGTGTCCAACCATCTGTACTCTATTCAAAATAGGTTCAAAATAGTACACAAAAAACACACTGGGAGACGTGAAGGTAGGGTTGAAGGAATCCTTTCTATCGTTGGGCCACCTAAGAGTGAAGAATGCGTTTTATTTAAAACTTTTTTCTGTTCCCATGATAGTTTTGTGAACTTCAGTCATGGTAGAAATAATCATTTAAAAATTCACAGTATGGTATGGCTCTCCCTTTGTGAGGTTGAAAGCTCTCTTTATAACATCTAAAATTTCTACCTTTTTCAAATAATTATAGTAAGAAAAACCTCTGCAAACCACTTGGAGAGCAACAATTCAGCATGTCCCATACCAATACACAACTTTTTACAGCTGGTTTTCAAGTTTATTTTTTATCCTTATATAAACAATTAGTAAGGTTTTGAGATAAAATATATGGCTCTCAAATAAATTTGAACTTCAGATAAACAACAAATACTTTTTTTTTGTTATAAGTATTTCCCAATATTGCATAGAACGTACTTACATAACAAAAGTATTTTTGTTTTCTTAAATTTGAATTTAACAGTATCATACATTTTTACTTGATAAATATGGTTGGGCTTCCCAGGTGGCACTAGTGGTAAAGAACCTGCCTGCCAATGCAGGAGACACAAGACATGAAGGTTTGATCCTTGGTTTGGGAGGATCCCTTGGAGAAAGGCATGGAAACCCACTCCAGTATTCTTGCCTGGAGAATCCCATGGACAGAGGAGCCTGGTGGACTACAGTCCCTGGGGTCACAGTGAATCAGACAGGACTGAAGTGACTTAACAAAAAAAATGTATCATGCATTTTCACTTGACAAATATGGTAACACTAATGGCTGGCAATGACATTTACAAATTAATTGAAAGTTTAATGGTAGCTCAGACAGTAAAGCATCTGCCTGCAATGCGGGAGACCTGGGTTCAATCCCCAGGTAAGGAAGATGCCCTGGAGAAGGAAATGGCAATCCACTCCAGTACTCTTGCTTGGAAAATTCCATGGATGGAGGAGCCTGGTAGGCTACAGTTGATGAGATCGCAAAGAGTCGGACACGACTGAGCAACTTCACTGACTAAGGAGTGTGAATAGAAATCATAACATTAAATTAAGTGAAGACATGAATAACAGTATAAAAAAATTTTTCACTGAATTCTAATAGACAATAAAAAGAGCTTTCCCCCAAAATGAAATTTACTTGATTGTGAAGTAAACCTTAAAGTTTATTGTATAGTTTCCAATTGTTATCTGCTGTCTTAGTTGCTAAGTCGTGTCCACCTCTTTTGCGACCCCATGGACTATAGCCCACCTGGCTTCTCTGTCCATGAGATTTCCCAGGCAAGATACTTGAGTGGGTTGCCATTTCCTTCTCCAGGGGGTCTTCCTAACCCAGGAATCAAACAAGCATGTCCTGCATTGCAGGCGGATTCTTTACCACTTAGTCACCTGATATATAAACTCATTTTCTGTGTGGTACATATTTCAAATAGGCAACTCAATTACTTTTTTATAATTCCTTTATTGAGTATAATTCACAAACCATAAAATTCACCATATTAAGGTATGTAAATTAGTGGTTTTAGTGTATTTACAAAGTTGTGCAGCAAACCCACGTCTCCTGCATTCCCGGCAGACACTTCAACCTCTGAGCCACCAGGGAAGCCTTCATTACAACAATAAATTTTAGCAAATCTCCACCATCCCTAAGATAAAAAAAGCTGCCTTCCAGCAGTCATTCTCCATTCTTTATACCTGCCCCCAAGCCCAAGGCAACTAACAATATTTCTATCTCTATAGATTTGCCTATAATGGAAAATGTATGTTAATGGACTCATATGCTTTGTGGACCTCTGTGGCTTGATTCTTTTTTTTTTTTTGATTCTTTTATTAGCATATTTTCAAGGATCATCCATATTGTAGAATGCACCATTTTTTTTTCTTTTGATTGTTGAACAGTATTTTACTGTATGGATATACCACATTTTATTTATCCTTTCACCAGTTAATGAATATTTGGTTGCTTCAAGTTTTTAACAATTGCTAATAATGCTGCCATAAAATTTGCATCCACATCTTGCAATTAATCTTGGTGGAAAAGCTCTAAGTTTTTCATCATTAAGTACAATGTTGGTTGTTTTTCGTCGATATTCTTTCATTAAGTTGAGGAAATTTTCCTGTTTTCTTAGTTTATGGAGAGTTTCTATAATGAATTGGTGTTGGATTCTGTCAAAAGCTTTTTTGTATCTAGTAATATGATTATTTAATTTTTCTTTCCTAGCCTGTTGATGTGGTGGATGACATCAATTAATTTTTCAATGTTAAACCAGCCTTCTGTCCCTGGGATAAATCCCACTTTATGGTGGTGTATACAGCTTTCCTTGAACAATACAAGATTTAATTGTACAGGGCCACTTATATGCAGATTTTTTCAATAGATAATTGGAAAAAACAATTGGGGGTGTGCAACAATAAAACTCACAGACAAACTATATAGCCTGAAAATATGGAAAAATCAAGAAAAATTTCAGTATGTCAGAAATGTGTAAAATATATGTAGATATTAGTCATTATTTACTATCATAAAATACATAAAAATCAAATATAAAAAGCTAAAATTCATCAAAATTTATTCACACACAGATCATACATGGAATCATCTGGAACAGAGAGAAATGTAAATAAATGTAAAGATGCAGTGTTGAATCATAACTGCATGAAGTTAACTCTAGTAATGCTGTACTACCATAACCGAATAATTTTGTAGCCACCTCCTATTACTATTGTGGTGAACTCAAACGCTATATCTGCTTAAATCACTATGTAATTATAATCATCTTTTCAAGAGCAGTTTGTTTCTCCAGTAAACTTCATAAAACAGTAAAACTGCACAGTAAAATCGAGCACTGAAGAATTGATGCTTTTGAACTGTGGTGTTGGAGAAGACTCTTGAGAGTCCCTTGGGTTGCAAGAAGATCAAACAGTCAATCCTAAAGGAAATCAGTTCTGAATACTCATTGGAAGGACTGATAATGAAGCTGAAACTCCAATACTTTGGTCATCTGATGCAAAGAGCTGACTCATTGGAAAAGACCCTGATGCTGGGAAATATTGAAGGCAGGAGGAGAAGGGGACGACAGAGGATGAGATGGTTGGATGGCATCACCAACTCGATGGACATGAGTTTGAGCAAGCTCTGGGAGTTAGTGATAGACAGGGAAGCCTGGGGTGCTGCAGTCCATGGGGTCACAAAGAGTCAGACACGACTGAGCAACTGAACTAACTGAACTGTGGTTCTCATGTATTTTTCATTGTGTTTAATGCATAACCATAAACCTTCAATAATTCCATGGGGCACATATGAAGTGCCACTAATGATACTGGAAGGGTTCCCAAGAAGCAGAAAAAATCATGACATTATAAGAAAAAGTTGAATGGTTTGATATGTATTATAGACTGAGGTCTACAGCTGTGGTTGCCCACCATTTCAAGATAAATGAATCCAAAAGGTAAGGACCTTTCTTTTTTTACAAAAACAGAAAAGGAAATTCATGAAACCATCTCTGCAGCTATGCCAGCAGGTACAAATAGCTTGCCTTTTCAGGAAATACCCTTTAATCTCATATTGAAAATGCAGCTTTTATGTGGATGCTGGGTTGCTATCAGAAATGTATCCCTATAAACTAGAATAGGGTTTGAGAAAAGTGAAGTCATTCCATAACAGCTTAAAGCATAAGGAAGGTGAAGGGTATAAAGCTAGAGAATTGAGTGCCAGCAAAGAATGGTTTGATAATTTTAGAAAAAGGCTTGCCTTTGAAAATGTCAACATAACAGGAGAAGCAGCTTCTGCCAACCAAGAGACAGCAGGTGAGTTCCAGGATTCCATTAAGAAAATTATTGAGCAGAAAGGATATCTGCCTGAATAGGTTTGTAATGCCCAATAAAGCACTCTATTTGGGGGGGGGGGGGGGAAATATTGTGACAAAGGGCATTTATTAGTAAGGAAGAAAAGTGAGCAATAGGATTTGAGGCAGGAAGTGATAGGCTAACTCCTCTGTTTTGTGCAAATACCATCCAATTTATAGTCAGGGCTACCTTTATAAAGTTGCTAACACTGGAGCCTGGAAGGGAAAGATAAACACCAGCTGCCAGCCGTTTGGTTGTATAACAAGAAAGCCTAGACAACAAGAATGCTTTTTCCGGATTGGTTCCATTGATGCTTTATCCCTGAAGTCAGGAATACCTTGCCAGTAAGGGAAAGTCTTTTAAAGTTTTTTGACAATGAACAATAGCCCTAGCCACACCAGAGCTGCATGAGCTCAACACTGAAGATATAGAAGTGGTCTACTTTCCCTAAAACACAAAGTCTCTAATTCAGTATCCACATCACAGGATCATAAAGACCTTAAAGACTCATTACACAGAGTATTCTATGGAAAGGACTATCAATACTATGAAAAAGAACTCTGATGGAAAAGAACATCATGAAAGTCTGGAAGGATTATATCATTAAAGATGCTAATGTTGTAACAGAAAAAGCAGTTAAATCCATCAAGCCCAAAACAATAGATTCTGCTGGAGAAAATTGTATCCAGATGTTCTGTAATGACTTCACAGGATTTATGACAGAACAAATCAAGGAAATCTTGAAAGAGATTGTGGACATTAAAAGAAAGAGTTGAGAGTGAAAAGTTTTAAGATATGAATCTTGGAAAAATTAAAAAGCTAATAAACATCATGAAAGTAAAAGATGCCAGTTGTGTCTGACTCTTCATGAGCCCATGGAGTATACAGTCCATTGAATTCTCCAGGCCAGCATACTGGAGTGGGTAACCTTTTCCTTCTCCAGAGGATCTTTCCCAACCCAGAGATTGAACCCAGGTCTCTCTCATTGCTGGCAGAGTCTTTACCAGTTCAGCCACCAGGGAAGACCAAGAACACTGCAGTGGGGTAGCCCATCCCCTCTCCATCGGATCTTCCTGACCCGGGAATTGAACCTGGATTTCCTGCATTGCAGGCGGATTCTTTACCAACTGACCTATCAGGGAAGCCTAATAGACATCATATCAAAGGAATTAACAGAAGAAAACTTGATGAAGATTAGTGTTTTCTGAACCACTACCAGATGGGAGGAAGAAGTAGAAGCAGCAGTGCCAGAAAACAAATTGACATCAGACAATCTGACAAGAAGGGTTCCTATTATTCAAGAATGTTTTTGAGTTCTTTTACAAAATGGACACTTCTGTGATACAAGTATTAAGACTAAAGCAAATGGTGGAAAAAGGATTTGTACCAGTGGGTATGTAGGGTGCAGAGAGATAAATTAGGAGTTTGGGATTAACATATACATACTACAATATATAAAATAGATAACCAACAGGACCTACTGCATAGGACAAGGAACTGTACTTAATATTTTGTAATATTCTATAAGGGAAAAAATCTGAAAAAGAATATATATATATATACACATGACTGAATCACTGTGTTTTACAAGTGAAACAATACTGTAAATCAACTATACTTCAATTAAACAATAAAGGCAAACAGAAAAAGTTTTAAAAAAGGGATTGGTACTATATAGAAACATTTTTAAAGAAATAAAAAAGCAAAAAGGTCACACACAGAAATTATGATATATTTCCATAAAGTTACACCTATGTCTGCCTCTCCTTCCACCCCTTCAACGTCTTCCACCTGTATCATTCCTGAGACAGCAAGACTAATCTACTTCCTCTTCCTCCTTCTCTTTATCCTGCTCAATGTGAAGACTATGAGGATGAGGACCTTTATGATGACCCACTTCCACTTCAGATCAGATCAGTCGCTCAGTCATGTCCGACTCTTTGCAATCCCATGAATTCCAGCATGCCAGGCCTCCCTGTCCATCACCAACTCCCGGAGTTCACTCAGACTCACGTCCATCGAGTCAGTGATGCCATCCAGCCATCTCATCCTCTGCTGTCCCCTTCTCCTCCTGCCCCCAATCCCTCCCACCATCAGAGTCTCTTCCAATGAGTCAACTCTTCACATGAGGTGGTCAAGGTACTGGAGTTTCAGCTTTAGCATCATTCCTTCCAAAGAAATCCCAGGGCTGATCTCCTTCAGAATGGACAGGTTGGATCTCCTTGCAGTCCAAGGGACTCTCAAGAGTCTTCTCCAACACCACAGTTCAAAAGCATCAATTCTTCGGCACTCAGCCTTCTTCACAGTTCAACTCTCACATCCATACATGACCACTGGGAAAACCATAGCCTTGACTAGACGAACCTTTGTTGGCAAAGTAATGTTTCTGCTTTTAATAAGCTACCTAGGTTGGTCATAACTTTCCTTCCAAGGAGTAAGCGTCTTTTAATTTCATGGCTGCAGTCACCATCTGCAGTGATTTTGGAGCCCCCCAAAATAAAGTCCGACACTGCTTCCACTGTTTCTCCATCTATTTCCTATGAAGTGGTGGGACCGGATGCCATGATCTTCGTTTTCTGAATGTTGAGCTTTAAGCCAACTTTTTCACTCTCCACTTGTACTTTCATCAAGAGGCTTTTGAGTTCCTCTTCACTTTCTGCCATAAGGGTGGTGTCATCTGCATATCTGAGGTTATTGATATTTCTCCCAGCAGTCTTGATTCCAGCTTGTGTTTCTTCCAGTCCAGCGTTTCTCATGATGTACTCTGCATATAATTTAAATAAACAGGGTGACAATATATAGCCTTGACGTACTCCTTTTCCTATTTGGAACCAGTCTGTTGTTCGATGTCCAGTTCTAACTGTTGCTTCCTGACCTGCATACAAATTTCTCAAGAGGCAGATCATGTGGTCTGGAATTCCCATCTCTTTCAGAATTTCCCACAGTTTATTGTGATCCACACAGTCAAAGGCTTTGGCGTAGTCAATAAAGCAGAAATAGATGCTTTTCTGGAACTCTCTTGCTTTTTCCATGATCCAGTGGATGTTGGCAATTTGATCTCTGGTTCCTCTGCCTTTTCTAAAACCAGCTTGAACATTAGGAAGTTCACAGTTCACATATTGCTGAAGCCTGACTTTGCTCCACTTAATGAATAGTAAATAATCATGTCCCTCCATTAATAAACTTATGTGTTGTGTATATGTTTGTCTGAGTGAAACTCTAACTAATTTCAAGAGCTGTGTGAGACATTTTTTGTGTCATCATTACTATCACCCAAGTATTCATTGTGTAGAACATCATGTACAAGACCTGTGTTAAAAGTGGATAGCATATCCTTACAGAAGCATAAGGTGAGTGATACTTAATATAAAATTAATAATGTGTTAGCTTTCTTACTGTTTTATAACTTTGCTTTCAAAACTTTCATTACTGAATACTGCATCTCTGTCTCTCCTGAAACTGGAGAAATTTCTGTTATCAGCCAATCATTACAAGTGATTCTTTAAGTTAACGTTTGAATATTACCACAATGCTGCAGCTGCTGCTAAGTCGCTTCAGTCGTGTCTGACTCTGTGCGACCCCATAGACGGCAGCCCACCAGGCTCCCCCGTCCCTGGGATTCTCCAGGCAAGCACACTGGAGTGGGTTGCCATTTCCTTCTCCAGTGCATGAAAGTGAAAAGTGAAAGTTAAGTTGCTCAGTAGTATCCGACTCTAGCGACCCCATGGACTGCAGCCTACCAGGCTCCTCCGTCCATGTGATTTTCCAGGCAAAAGTACTGGAGTGGGTTGCCATTGCCTTCACCGAATGACTACAGTGTATAGCATAAAAATTGTATAATGATTTATTCATTAGTACACAGGATAGGCTACCATGAAACAGTTATATTGTTATCAATGCATGAATCATTATATCTGTAAATAAATATGATTTTTTTCACATTTTCACATCTTTTTATTTTTGATGTCTAGAGTTAGTAATACTTATAACATCTGCAATGTTTTGTATCATATAAGGTGACATTTGTATAAGTACTGACAGACAATTCATCTTGTAAACAATGTAAACTTACAGTAATAAATACAGTAGTGAAAATGTATTTTCTCTACTTTATGATTTTTCTTCATAACATATTCTCTAGTGGACTTCACTTAAGAATGTATATAAAATGCAAATAATATGCCAAATAAGTGTTAGTCAACTGTTACAGGTAAGGCTTTATGGTCAAAAGTGGGCTATTTGTAGTTAAGTTTCTAGGAAGTCAAAAGTTATACATGAATTTTCAACTGCACATAGGGTTGCCATCTCTTCGGTTCAGTTCAGTTCAGTCACTCAGTCGTGTCCAACTCTTTGCGATCCCATGGACTGCAGCACACCAGGCTTCCCTGTCCATCACCAACTCCCAGAGTTTACTCAAATTCATGTCCATTGAGTTGGTGATGCTATCCAACCATCTCATCCTCTGTCGTCCCCTTCTCCTCCTGCCTTCAATCTTTCCCATCATTAGGGTCTTTTCAAATGAGTCAGCTCTTCGCATCAGGTGGCCAAAGTATTGGAGTTTCAGCTTCAGCATCAGTCCTTTCAATGAATAATCAGGACTGATTTCTTTTAGGATGATTTAGGCATCACTAATCCCCTCATTTTTCAAGGGTCAACTGTATTTCTTTTAATAAATAATGGGGTTTAATTTGCAAATATTTGTTGAGTTTTTTTCATCTATGTTAACAAGAGATATTGTCTTGTAGTTTTCGTTTTGTAATATATTTGTCTGATTTTGGTATTAGAATAATACTTGTCTCATTGAAGGGTTAGAAACGATTCCCCCTGTTTCTATCTTCCTAAAGTGACTGTAAAGAATTGGTATAATTTCTCCCTAAAATGTTTGGTAGAGTTTACCAGTGAATCCATTTAGGTGTAGCGCTTTCTGTTTTGAAGGTTATTGCTTGATTTCTCTATGCTTCTTTAATAGATACAGGTCTATTCAGATTATCCATTTCTTCTTGTCTAAGTTTTGGCTATTGTGTCCTTCTAGAGACTGGTCTACTTCATCTAGGTTATAAAATTTGTGGGCATAGAATTGTTAACAGCATTCCTTTTTTTTTATATTGTCAGTGTTTATAGAATGTGTAGTTATGTCTCTTTTCACTTCTTATATTAGTAATGTCCTCTTTTTTTTTTTTTCAGTTAGGTTAGCTGGAGGCTTCTCAACGTTACTGACCTTTTCAAAGAGGCAACTTTCTTTGATATTCTATATTGATTTACTCTTTTCAATTTCATTGATTTTTTTCCTTTAATTATTTTTATAAATTGAGATACACCTGACATATAACATTATATTAGTTTCAGGTATATTACATAATTAATATATATAAATATTATAGAATGACCACAATAATCTCTTTAACATTTGTCATTGCACATAGTTACAATTTCTTTTGATAAGAACTTTTAAGATCTACTTTCTCAGCAACTTTCAAATATACAAAGTAGTAGAATTAGCTATAGCTATTTATCATCCTGTACATTTACTTTCCTGGGGCTTATTTATTTTATTGCTAGAAGTTTGCTTTAATTCTTATTATTTCTTTTCTTCTTTCTTTGGATTTAATTTGATCTTTTTTCTAGTTTCCTGAGGTGTAAATTTAGATTATTGATGTTAGATTTTCAATTACTTTTTAAATATTAAATAATAAATCCTTAAAAATGTTTTAATCCTTGTTTGATAGTTGAAACTGGCAAGTAATGTGGGTTTCATTTAAATTGTAAATAAATAAGAACAAAGACTTAACGATTTTATGTGACATATCCCAGAATTTTCAGTAGCCTGTAGAAAAATTATCTGTAAATATCTAAAAGTTCAGATATTTATTTTTATTTTGGTGTCTTCAGAAACTTTCATAGGATTTTGCAATGGTAGAATCTTAGAAATGGGATCTATGTTAGCAAGACTGAAAAAACTACAATAATATTTTTGGAGAAAATCTCAGTTCACTATTTCAGAATTTCATTGCCCCCTTTATGACAACAAGCACATTTTGAATAGTTAGAAAATGACAACAATAATTTTATGAAGTACAATGACTAAATTTTCTATAAGAGAAGCAGTCATTTTTCCAAGTTTTCAGTAAACAGTTTCCAGTATCTTTTACTCTGTGGAAATTGAGGATATTCTATAGTATGTAACGATTTTAAAGCTCATCTTACTCTTGATAATATGTCCGGTTCTGCTTTAACTTGAGGTAGTACATTTTTAAACAGGTTAAACTGTGAAGAAATATATAAATATCACCATACATGTGGCACTGTATCTTTTTAAAAATATCTGAAATTTATTTGTAGCAGTGAGCATAAGAATGTTCTCAGCTTGTAAATTATTGCTAAATAATGAAACAGGTTTACTGAATGAAGAGAGAAAGTTGTAACTTCAGATGTGAACAAGTGTCTCGGAGACACGTGGAAAATGGGGGCTATTTGAGACGTGCATGTGGGTTTGGTTTGTTCCTCCACAACGTCATTCAGCTGAGTGCACATTTTGTGTTCACCTAGTGTTTCTTGGGGGCAAATTGCACATAGGCAAACGTATATTTACGTTCTGCTCCAATTATTTCCTAATATATCAGTTGCTTTGGAACAAAATTGTGTCTCAAAACAAACATCATAGCAGAGCTCACTGTATCTGAAAATGTCTACATTAAAAAAATAAGGTTGACTGCAGGTTCATGGCAGATACATTCTTGAGTAAGGAGACTGAGCATACTAAGCCTATCTTTTATAGTTGGCAATCCAGGGGCTGATTGGAAAGTCATTTGAACTGGCACAGTCAAGGAGGGAAGGATATGTGATGGATCATTTGAAGAGACTGAAAATGTGCTGCATAAGAAAGCAGGTGTAGCATCTGTAAGCCTCAGAGAAAAACAACGTGCCCAGTCAGCTTTCAGTACAGCCATTCCTGCACTGCACTAAACCAGGTGTCATATATATACGTATCTTAAACACTGATAGTCTTTCTCCTTGTGCTTTTTTTGAAGCTTTCCTAGAGAATAATTTAAGGAAAGCTGATTTCATTTCATGCCACCAGCCTGTCACACTAGCTAATGTCTTCTGTATATAAGTTACACAAAATAAGAACCAAAAGGTATCTGACGTCAGAATGCCCATGTCTTCATCAGCATAATTTCGTATTTTTGAATGTTTTATTTACAGAAGTAAACATGAAACAGGCAGTATAAGATTGATATGAGGAGATTACATGTTTAAAATTTCCCCTTTTTCTTATTTAAGTCTATATCATAACATCATTCATATATTTATTTCTGTCCCATCTTACATACAGTTTTGTGTTTCATTCAGTAAGTCATACCTTACCTCAGTATTTTTAAAATATTTTTGGTAATGGTATTTAAATAAAGGTATAAGGTATTTATCGCTTTCAATTAGCCCTATGGTTCTCTGATTAAATGTTTGCAAGTTGCATTCCAGTCTAAATGCTTGAATATTTGATACATTGAAATGAGACTTAAACAAGGTATTATATTTTCTATACTTAATTCATATTTTTGTATTTATTACATATGTTATCTATACATTATAAATATATGACAGGTCTGTGCTTTTATATTTCCTTATTTATACATTTCATATATAAACTTGAAAGAGGTAAACCACAGATATTTTTCAAGCATTTTTACAGTGACTTCTTTACGATTAAATACATTAAAAAGCAAAACTCCAGAGATTATAGAATGTGCCTATTACCTGAACCAACAGGAAAAAAAAAAGTTTTAAAAACTTTGTATTAATGTTAATGGTTTCTATACAGAGAATTATGCCGTTTCCCTCTTGGTTCCTTGAAATTTGGAGTGAAAGAAGTAATTTCATGGTACTAGGTGTTAGAGGCTGCCAGATGTACCTGCCATTTGTTTTTGTTTTTTTTTTCTTGGCTAAATTCCTGGCAAAAAGACTTATCCAAATTCTATTCCCTAATCATTACTGGGGAATTTTCAGCCCACATACTAGGCTTGTAAGTAAACCCGCGGTGTAGGCATTCTTTGCGTGTTTTGTTCCTTCTGTTAGCCCATGATTATAGCTGGCATTGGACTTCACTATCTATTAGAGTAGGTTAAATTATGCTGTCAAATAGCCTGACAGTGGACTCATGGCCCTAGTATAATAGCACCATAGTTCCTCACATGTCCTAAATGTAAACTGGATTTCCAACAGAAGTTTCCTTCTTAGCAACAAAATTTTACCAGCCTTGTAAGTTTTAATTCATATCTCATCTACTGATTTTGGGATTTCAGTTCAAATTGTTACTTCTTATACCATCTCCATATCCTACTTTGATAATACTCAAATAGTTTTGCATAAAGAATTTCAAAGGTATATTTTGTCCCTAATTTTAGAATTTTTATATAAATTCAAACTCAAAATTTTACAATATTAATCCTCTTGGCTTATAGTAGTTCATTTTATTTTGTCTAAATTATTATTTACAGACAATTAACTCAAGGACTAAAACAGAGGTATGCCTATCACCTTAGGCTGAATGCAAAGATCTCAGTTTAAAAGGGCTCAAATTCTCCAATTCTGTATTGCTAAGTCACTTCAGTCGTGTCCGACTCTGTGCGACCCCATAGACGGCAGCCCACCAGGCTCCCCCATCCCTGGGATTCTCCAGGCAAGAACACTGGAGTGGGTTGCCATTTCCTTCTCCAATGCATGAAAGGGAAAAGTGAAAGTGAAGTCTAACCATAAGAAATTCTAGACTGCCTGGAATAAATCACACTAAGCGGAGTCCTGTTGTATTCATAGGAATTAGCCATGTGGAAAGGAAAGGAGGTGGTGATAGAAAGTACCAGAAATTAAAAGATAATCATGAGCAAAGGTTTTGAAGTGCACAACACATTACATGCAGCTGAAAGATGAGTGGAAAATGTAGCACAGGAGGATGAGATAAAGGAAGTGATGAACAAGGAGGCTGGAAAGACACAGAGATAAGATCGAAAAGCATGTGTCCCAAGTTCAATGAGTTACCAAGAATTTTAAGAAATGTCTCCATTAAATTTTTAGTTTAGAAATTAGTTTAGAAAATTATAAAAGTAAATGTACGGAAAAGTACTTGAAATATAACACTAGTAAATTTTGGATATAATTAGGAGACTGTTTCAATCATCCAGAACTATACTATGAAAAACTGAACTAACAGAATGAAATGGGAATAGGAAAAGCAGACTTTAGCAGTATCATGGAGGTGATTTGTATTTAATTTGTAGCTCATTTAGAGACAAGCAGTGAAGGACAGAGTCATGGTTGGCTTTCAAGATTCTACTTTTAGCATTAGAAGCAAATGAGGCATAAGTGAAAAGGAACAAAATTAGCCAGGAAGAAAATCAGTGCAGTTTCTATGTACAGTTTTGGGTACCTGTCTTACATACATATAGAGATGTTCTTCACAGAATCGAACATGTTGTTTCGAAGCTAAGAGAGAACTACGTTAATGATACAGATTTGGAAGTAATTAGCACAAAAATGGTAGTTTCAGACTTTGGAAAAGAGCACCAGCAAAGTCAAGATTCAAAAGTTACCAGGTAGATTTTCTGAGTCAATAGGTTGTTTATTAAATGCCTGCATATGACATTCTTTTATGAGGCAATCCCCACTAATTTATCCCATTTCTCACCAGACCGTATCAGGGTAAACACAGCACAGCCTGCTCTGTACCTTTTTGTTACCAGCCTGGCTCCTAAAGGAGATAAGAGGACAAATGATGGACCTCTGAAAAATATCAGCGTTTTGGGGACAGAGGAAGACAATCATGTGAATGATACTGAAAAGGGATCTAGAGAGCAAGAAAAGGAGATTTAGAATAACCCACTTGTATTGAGGTTCTTTAATTCCCTTACCAATTGCTGTGTTTATTCTCATTTATATTTAATTTACTAACTAAAGAAAATACCTCTTATTTTTCTCAATAGTTATCCCTATCTTTTTTTTTATATATATAAATTACAAGTAATTCCACAGTTACTTACAAAAATCATAGAATAAGATTTGAGATCCCAAGAGTTTAGTGTAGTTCTCCATCATTTTGTTTGTTCCCCTCTTTTTTCTTTTTCAGTTTGGAAGTATATATTGTTAAGGTGCCTGCCATATAGAAGTTTCTAAAAACATTTTGTTCTTTTCTTCATATAGCATAATTTCCTTTTGCACAAAGTTGGGAATACAAATGTGTTTAATGACACCCTCTACCTCATTAATAGCAAGTTTTCATAAAAAAAAAAAAGAAGGAAAATGAAAAGGAAGAAGGATTGGAATCAAGAGATTATCATTTGTTTATTCTTGAAAGGCAGTTTGAACAGAATGCTGTTTACTAGAAAGGAAAAATTTATAGAAAAATAGTAGTGAGGAGGAATCAGTCCTATCTGATATTAAAGTGTATTATGAAATACGAGAAACCACTTGAGCAGAAGAGAGAACATATAAATTAGCAAAACAAAATAAAAAGCCCAGACAGAAATAAATCCATATATATATATATATATACACACACACACACACACACACACACACAGCTAACATACAAATATGAGATTTAAGGATAGAAGAATTGCAAAGGTTTCAGGAACCCAATAAAGTTTTCAGTTATTGGACTAAAATTCTTGCTATTATTAGATGATATTATAAATTTATTATTATTTCTTTCTATATATCCCTAACTAACATACAAATAAAGACTGAAAATTACATAAACATTTTCAACTGGAAAATTAAAAGCCCAATTTACATAGTAAAAATGTGAATAAAGTACTGGGGAGAGAATTTTTGGTATTAGTTTTTAGAAAAACATAGGATTAGTTAAGCACATTTAATAGTTTATATGAATGACAAAAGAACGTATAACCCAAAAGAATACAGGCAAGAAAAATAAATAGGCAATTGTGGAATAAGAAAAATATTAAAAGTTTGGTTAATCTCACATTAAAAGAAACACACAATTATGTAAAGTTTAAAAATAAAATAAAATTAAAAAAAAAACAGCAAAAAAAAAAAAGAAACACAAATTTAAATAAAGAATTATATTCTTCTGTCCAATCCTTGCACAAAAGGGAAAAAATTGACTGCATTTGTGAATTATTTATCTTAGGGAAATACCATTCTTATAGTCTATAAGAGGATATTTTAGAAGAGGTTAAATTGGTTCAACTTTTTGGAAATCATTTCAATAGTAATAGCTTAATTTTTCAAACAACTAGGTTCAATTTCCATTTCTATGTAACTATCCTAAAGAAATACTTGCACATGTACACAGAGGCATGTATAAAAAATGCAACTGAAACATTGTAATACAGGGAAACAAATCTCCATCAATATGCATATAGTTAAAGGGTACCAGATTACTATGAAATACTACCCATCAATTAAAAAACTGACACTGGAATTCTTCAGGACATGTGAAGAAGGAGGAGAAGCAGTGAGGCTGAGCTGATCATTGCGGTAGGTTTTGGGTTTGAGGTATTATTATTAAGATCAGTGTTTCTCATTGAAAGTCCACAAACAAACGAGATAGAATTACATGGGATCTAGGGTAGGATCCAGGAATCTGCATTTTGACATTTTATTCATTTTTAAAATAATTTTATTAAGCATATTTTCTATTTTACACATCATATGATCCATTCATTTCAACTGTACAATTCAATGATTGCTTAAAAATTTTATCAAGCTGTGACACCATCACCATAAATCATTTTTACAGCATTTTCATCACCCCAGAAAGATCTCTTGCATCTTTTTACTGTTAATCTCCATGCCCACCCTGCCTCAGACAACCATTAATCTACTGTCTCTATCGATTTGCCTTTTCTGGATATTTCATTTAAATGGAATCACACAGCATGTCTCAAACTTTAACATGCATAGAAATCACCTGGGGATCTCGTTAGAATGCAGATTGAGCAGGTCTAGAGTAAAGCCTTAAAATCTGCAGTTCTAACAAGTTCTCAAATGATGCTGATGCTGCTGGTCCACGAAGCACAATACCTAGAGCAGGATCCTAGGATGCTTCTTGTTCTCACACACAGCAAATTTTGAGGACCACTGTTACATATCTGTCTGAAATTTGTTAAGAACAAATATTTGTTCTAGTCTTACATCTATCTTATTTTAAGAAGAAATTGAGAAAGTAGGATGCCTATAGCACTATCTAATAATAGCAAGAATTTTATTCCAATAACAATAACTAAAAATTTTACTAGATTCCTCACACCTTTGCAGTGGCTCTGTCCTTAAATGTTATATTTATATTATCTTTTATTTGCCAGAGAGAAATTAGTCAAAAGTATGTGGATTACCTTGATCAACAGAAAAATGGAGATCCAGCATCATGGGGAAATCATCATCCAGTCTCAGGAAATAAAGAAGAAAAATATTTAAAGAGAAAAGAACAGTTGATGTGTGGCAGAACCAATACAATATTGTAAAGTAATTAGCCTCCAATTAAAATAAATAAATTTAAATTAAATAAAAGAACATCAAATAAATTCCTATGGGAAAAGGTGCCCAAATGGGCAACCAAGAAAGGATGGAGAGAGGACTCAGGCTGTTCCCAACTCTTGTGTTTGTGTTTCTGTCACTCAGTTGTGTCCTACTCTTTGCGACTCCATGGACTGTAACCCATCAGACTCCCCCGTCCATGGAATTCCCCAGCAAGAATACTGGAGTGAGTAGTCATTTCTTTCTCCAGGGGATCTTCCCCACTCAGGGATCAAACCCAGGCCTTCAGCATTGTGGGCAGATCCTTTACTGTATGAGCCACCAGGGCAGCTCCTGTCAACTCTTCATACTGCAAATAAATAACAAAAGGTATTTTACTTATTTGCATTCTCTTGACAAGCTTATTTTTAATGCTTGCCCTTAAATTGTTTCTCCAAGACTATTAGTGGTTGGACAAATTTATTTCTCTTTTCCTATTTTCTATGTGTTATATAATAGGAACTTCTAAGACAGCACTTTTCTAATATTATGTACATCTATCTGTGGCCTGGAGGATGCATCACTAGATGTATTAGCATCTACTCTCTCCCTGGAAAATATCCTGTTGTGAATACAGACAAAGAAAGTATAATAATAGATGCCCAGAACACTGTTATCTTTATTGTGAATTTCTGGTTGAGTAAATACAAATTATATCTTTTAATATCAAGCCAATCAATTTTATTCAACTTATACCTACCATACTCCATTGTCCATCTCCCATTTATTTTCAATATTACCAACTATTAAGTTTCTCTATGAGGAAAAGCTGTGATTTGGGTAATCCAAAGTAACAGTTAAAACTAAATTTATATTTAAATAAAATAAAATAAAAAACTAAATATTTCGTTTTGAAATATTTTATAAAATTCTGTGGTTTTTATTCGCTTGAGTTCCAAACCCCAGAAGTTAGGTACAGGGACTGCTGGGACTATAAGAGGTATCTGAGTAAAATCAGAAAGAAAGGAATATAATATGTATTTCAATCTTCCACTGCTTTTTTGTATTCCTGCATGCACATCTTTTCTCATGCTAAACATTATTCATTTGATGCAATAAAATATCTTTAACCTGAAACTTTATAACAAATCTATCATTTCTCTAATGACCTAAAGGTAAATTGAAGTTTTTTAACAAAATTGTTTGACCTTGTATTATCATTTGGACAAATATATGAAGAAACTATACTGAAAGCAGAAAAATCTTTACATTTGAAAATGCTCATTATATTATTATTTATAAAAGAAAATACTGAAAATAACCTAAATGTTGGTTAATAAAGGAGTACGTCAAGGCTGTATATTGTCACCCTGCTTATTTAACTTATATGCAGAGTACATCATGAGAAACGCTGGGCTGGAAGAAGCACAAGCTGGGATCAAGATTGCCAGGAGAAATATCAATAACCTCAGATATGCAGATGACACCACCCTTATGGCAGAAAGTGAAGAGGAACTTTCACTCTTGATGAAAGTGAAAGAGGAGAGTGAAAAAGTTGGCTTAAAGCTCAACATTCAGAAAACAAAGATCATGGCATCCGGTCCCACCACTTCATGGCAAATAGATGGGGAAACTGTGGAAATAGTGTCAGACTTTATTTTGCTGGGCTCCAAAATCACTGCAGATGGTGACTGCACCCATGAAATTAAAAGACGCTTACTCCTTGGAAGGAAAGTTATGACCAACCTGGATAGCATATTCAAAAGCAGAGACATTACTTTGCCAACAAAGGTCCATCTAGTCAAGGCTATGGTTTTTCCTGTGGTCACGTATGGATGTGAGAGTTGGACTGTGAAGAAAGCTGAGCGCTGAAGAATTGATGCTTTTGAACTGTGGTGTTGGAGAAGACTCTTGAGAGTCCCTTGGACTGCAAGGAGATCCAAGCAGTCCATTCTGAAGGAGGTCAGCCCTGTGATTTCTTTGGAAGGAATGATGCTAAAGCTGAAACTCCAGTACTTTGGCCACCTCATGCGAAGAGTTGACTCATTGGAAAAGACTCTGATGCTGGGAGGGATTGGGGGCAGGAGGAGAAGGGGACGACAGAGGATGAGATGGCTGGATGGCTTCACTGACTCAATGGATGTGAGTTCGTGTGAACTCCGGGAGTTGGTGATGGACAGGGAGGCCTGGCGTGCTGCGATTCATGGGGTCGCAAAGAGTAGGACACGATTGAGTGACTGAACTGAACTGAAGCAAATAATTACATAATTATGGAATATTTGCCTGATTAAATAAGTCAAAACTTAAAAATAAGTTTTATGGTGAATTTCAACATACATTGTCTTACAATAACTATATTCATTAATTTATTCATATATTTTAGCAAGTGTCTTTAGCATGTGCTAGACATTGAATAATAAAGTACTTACATGATTGTAAATTTTTAAAGCAGCATGTAATATGCAATTAGAAATTGTATATTACTGAAACTTTTTTAATATCACAACAAAAATTATGAATATAAAAATATCATAGGGAAAGTTAGTAACTGTGAAACATTAATGTTTAGCTTCCAATTTTCTGTATATTTATTATGCATACACTGACTTTTACAAAGAAAACTTTAAAAATTTAAGAATAAGTAGAGCTTGAAAACTCTGACTTATATAAATTAGTGACAAAAGAATTAAAATACACTTTGTAGGCTTTTATGTATATAAAAAATGCACTGTCTTATTCAGTTCTCTCTTCTCTTTATGCATAACAGAGCTTGTCTACTTTAGTTATTTTCTATTTCAATATCAATGATAACCAGGCTAGAGGGCTCCCAGTCTTTGAAAATGTACTGTATAACAGATTAGTTTTAGGGTATCAGTAAATTGGATCTAAACTCAAGGCATTTCTCACAGCACATCTCAGTGTTGTTTTTCAGATTCTTGCTTGTAACTTCAGTAACAGCACAAGTGGAAAGCTAGCTTAGCCTACAGGGAAAAAAAAAAAAAAAAACTTTTTGACTGATATTAATTTTTATGTCCAAAGTAAAAAATTTCAGAGGTTGACTCAGCGGCTGGCTGCATTAATTCCAAACCAAGGAAGTTTCTACATAGCTACATACATAAGTTTCTCTCAGCAGGACTCCTAAATCTTTTGCAGAATGTATCTGAATTTTCTGGCCACAGGACAATGATAGGAGAAAGAGTGCAGTATGGAATAACTAATGTAATCAAAATGTGTGTTTCCTTCTATTTTAGAAACGGTGAAGATGATCTGTGATGGTTGATTTTACATGTCAATTTGATTAGGCTACAGTACCAAATATGTGGTCAAACAGCACTCTACACATTCCGTTAAAAGTATTTCTGGGGTGGAATAACACTTAAATCAGTAAACTTTGAGTAAGGCATTTCCCTCTATTATGTGAGTGTAACTCAGGCAATCAGTTGGACTTGAGAAAATGACTTACCACCCTCCACAGAGAGCTCTGCCAGCAGACTACCTTTGGCCTTGTTATGCAACGCCTCCCTGCTTCTCTAGCCAGCTGATCTACTCTGCGTGTTTTGGACTTGCTGGTATCCACAATCATGAGAGATAATTCCTTAAAATAAATCTCTCTCTTTTTCTCTCTCTTGAAATAAATTTCTCTCTCTTTCTCCTACATACACATACCCTGCACATACGCTCACACATGCTATTAGTTCTATTTCTCTGCAGAACCTTCACTAATATTAACATATTATCTTATGTGTCTTCTTCATCATATTGACTAGTATCAATATCCAGTGGAATGACCTCTTTCTTAAGCATCATCATTACACAAAGTTGCTTATGGAACATAAAGTAATTGGACATTTACACATTCATAGAAAATTTTCTTGTAATTAAGCTAGTGAATCAGGTCCTAATTCAGGTGTCTCCCCCATCAACCCCTTTTAGATACACTAATAAGAAGACACTTTGGATACTAAAGATACAAAAGATCACCATATCATTAAAACCACAAATAATCTAGGTTTTACAAACAAGGAAGTACATCTGGAAGTTTAATTATAATCTAGCTGTATCATAGAAATGGATGTTTAAAACGCAACATTCAAAAAACTAAAATCATGGCAACCAGTCCCATCATTTCATGGCAAATAGATAGGGAAAAAGTGGAAACAGTGACAGATTTTTATTTTGTTGGGCTACAAAATCACTGTGGATGGTGACAGCAGCCAAAAAATTAAAAGATGGTTGCTCCTTGGAAGAAAAGCTGTAACAAAGCTAGACAGCATATTAAAAATCATTTTGCTGACAAACATCCATATAGCCAAAGCTGTGGTTTTTCCAGTAGTCATGTACAGATGTGAGAGCTGGACCATAAAGAAGCCTGAGTGCTGAAGAATTAACGCTTTTGAATTGTGGTGGTGGAGAAGACTCTTGAGAGTCCCTTAGACAGCAAGGAAATTAAACCAGTCAATCCTAAAGGAAATCAACCCTGAATATTCTTTGGAAGGACTGATGCTGAAGCTGAAGCTCCAATACTTTGGCCAACCTGATGTGAAGAGCCAATTCATTGGAAGAGACACTGATGCTGGGAAACATTGGGGGCAGGAGAAGGGGCTGATAGAAGATGAGATAGCTGGATGGCATCACTGACGCAATGAACATGAGACTGAGCAAACTCCAGGAGATGGTAAAGGAGAGGGAAATATGGCATGCTGCAGTCCATGGGGTCACAAAGAATCAGACAAGACTTAGTGACTGAACAGCGAGGTGAAAGAAGCAACTTTAAATATGCTGCTGCTGCTAAGTCGCTTCAGTCGTGTCCGACTGTGCGACCCCATAGACAGCAGCCCACCAGGCTCCTGCGTCCATGGGATTCTCCAGGCAAGAGTACTGGAGTGGGTTGCCATTGCCTTCTCCATTAAATATGCTAGGTTAGAGTAAATAGGTAAATCCTAATGGTTTCATAGAACTTAACATCAGATTCAACGTTACACAGATTTTTTTATAAGCTTTGCATTTGCTGTGAACTCATTTTTAAGATTCCCAGTCTATCAGGACAAAAGGCTTCCTATCTAGAAAGTCTTGTGGTTAAGCCTGGCACAACTTTTTTTTTTCCCTACAGTGTTTTGCCTGATACCAGAGATGACGTCTGAAGTAATTTTACATTTAAAGAAAAGAAAATAATAACCTGTAAGAGGAAAATTTCTCCAATCTACAAAGTAAATACTTTTCTACCAAGAATTTTTATATATAGCTAAAAGCTATATATAGCCCATAAGATAATCAGAACAAAAGATAATATTTCAAAATGAAAAACCAAATCAAATTAATATGTCCAACTGACACTAAAATGAGCTCAAAATTAAACTCCAGATTTAAGGATTTCAATGATTGGATAGGATATTGGACATACCCACTATTGAGTTGAAGGAAATCTTGTATCAGTAATGATGTTTCCCAGGTTTTTTTTTAGTATTGTTTTTCTTTTTTTTTTAAGCTATTACTTGCTGCCACAGTTCACCATGATGAAGCTTTACAGACACAAGCAGTAAATACATCATGTTTTGGGTTGTTGGTCTTGTGGTATACTAACTATATCATAGAGTTTATTCAGAAATATGTGGTGACCGAATTATCTGCACAGTTCTCTCATGGACTTCGTATCTCAAGGGGGTACAACAGGCCTCCTTAAGCTATTGGAAAAAATAAAGACACAGAAAACTTTGGGTAAGATGTTTACACCCTGAGCTGCAAGAGATTCAGATAGCTAAATAAAGAGGATAAGTATGTGTAAGAGTTAAACGGATAGACACATATCCCAACTTCATATGAAAGAGTATGGCACACCTCGGCAGGGCGACATCCACTGTATAAACAACGTTCTTGTGTGTAACAAGAAAGTCACTCAGTGTCTTCCAATACAATGCCATGATACTGTGCAGAACTGCCCTGTGGAAAGTTGGAGAAATTATCCAGACTCAAGTGTACCTGTAACAGCAAAATGAACAGAAGTCAAGAATCTGCTAATATCTAGAGTTGCAAATAAAATGAGAACAGAAACATGGTTTAGACAACAGGAAGAAATGTCAGCCATGTGAGAATAGGAATCACCTAGCAATAACGATAAAAGAAACTACTGGTAGCTCCCATTCAAAGGAAAGCTGAACAGAACTGAAAGCCATTATAGCTACTCAGTTCTGAAGGGAGTATGGAACCCATGGGCACATAGGTACACGTATTTAATTCACCTTATTTTCTAAGTAACTAGATGATGTGTAGCACAAGAATATTGCCTCAAATACTTTTACAGTCCACATGTTCACAATTCATCAATAAAGAGGGCTTCACTGGTGGCTCAGCGAGTAAAGAATCTGTCTGCAATGCCATAGACCCAGGTTCGAACCCTGGTAGGGAAGACCCTCAGAGAAAGGAATGGCTACCCACTCCAGTATTCTTGTCTGGAGAATTCCATGGACAGAGGGGCCTGTCAGGCTACAGTCCATGGGGTCACAAAGAAGATAAAGCAGACTAGTAAAATTCTTATTTCTCTGAGAATACAATCAACAATAAACTTTATTTGAAAGAATAATTCTAAATATAGTCCTGGTATTCAATAACTGTCAGTAACCTCTTAAATGTAGTTATCTCCTTAGAAACAAAGTATTTCAAAACATGTGACAAAAATTTAGCACCTGAATAACCTTTCCTCTGACTTTCATGTATGCACAGATCTAGATTTCTCCTTTTCTTGATGACACCTCCTCAACTTCTGTGGTAAGCTTCTCAGTTAGTCAGACTATTCAACTATTCAGGTTTCTCACTGTTATATAACTGACACTTTTCTTCTAACTCTACACTTTATCTGTATATTATTTGTCAATTCTTATGTCTTCAATTTTGTTACCATCCAATGGCCAATGACTTTCATATTTGCATTCCAATCATGTTTCTCTGGAGAAGGCGATGGCACCCCACTCCAGTACTCTTGCCTGGAAAATCCTGTGGACGGAGGAACCCAATAGGCTGCAGTCCATGGGTTGCTCAAAGTCGGACAGGACTGAGCGACTTCACTTTCACTTTTCACCTTCATGCATTAGAGAAGGAAATGGCAACCCACTCCAGTGTTCTTGCCTGGAGAATCCCAGGGACAGGGGAGCTTGGTGGGCTGCCGTCTATGGGGTCACACAGAGTCAGACACTACTGAAGTGACTTAGCAGTAGCAGTAGCAGCAGCATGTTGCTTATTTAATGTATATATAGAGAGAGACGCTGGAATATATGAGTAATTTGGCATCTTAGATAATTTGGATGGTTCACAGGAATTTCAAACTTTTGAATATTCAAATATTTGAAAACATGAATTATTAACCTCTTTCTGCAAAACTTTCTTCACAGTCTTTGTCACATTATTAAAGGATATTTCCTAGCCTAGTCTTTTCCATCTTTATCATTCTCTGTTCTCAGTTCACTATCAAATCTTCTGGATTCTACTTCCAAAAGTATATATGTGTTTCTCTTCATTTTCATTGTCACCACCTCAATTCCATCTATCATATTTCTTACCTGGATCACCACAAAGGACTTCTAACTGGTTTCCCTGCTTCCACATTATTGTCACAGTAATTCTTTCCCATGCATATACTAATGTGACTTTCCCCAGTCCTCACCTGGACCATGTCACCCTTCACTACAAAATCCTTCCGGACTCCACTGTATTCTGATCAATATCTAAAATCCTCAACACAATTTAGAAAGTCTTTTCAGATTCATCTGATGCCACAGTTCTTCCATCTTCACCACTGACCTGCATCCATTTATTTCTCAACTCTGATTCATTTGGTGCCTCTCGGTTCCTCAAGTATGTGAAAGTACAGTTTCCTCTAACCAAATTATTCTTATTTCCTGTTTATGACTCTAATAACTCTTAGTGTCTACCATGTCAATATATTCCTCTGAGAATAGTTCCCTGAGTACTTAACCAAAATTAGGATCCCTAGTATACTTTCCCGTTGCATATAATGCTTTCTTAGAATACTTTTATGCTACATAATCATATATTGGAGTAATTATGTTTTTCTTTCCCTTACATCCAAAAGAATGGGGTCAAAAAGTTTTGTTTAATATTATATATTCAGTATGGAGTCAATAAATAGCTCATGTTAAATAAAATCTAGGCTTTATTCTGCTCTATTCCAATATGAAATATTCATAATAACACTGATACAAATTGTTTCCCTCAAAATGCTTTCTGTTAAATTTATAAACTCACCATGACTTATAAATTTGTAAACAACTGCTAAAAAATGTTTGATGAATAATCTTTCTTGTTCCATTAAGGATTTCTTGAAAAATCCCAGTCATAGGAATCAAGAGTACTGGCTCTCATATTGCTTAGAAATCACTTTATACACACACACACACACGTTGTTTTCCCTTAATTTTAATGTAAAATCTTTGAGGATTTGTCTCTTTCTATGTAAATTATACTGCTTATTTTTAAGCAGGCAGACTCTCTGTACTGCCAGATTTATTTTTGTATTTATAGTTATATGGGCCTGGTATGTGATGTGCCATTAAATTGGTAGAATCATTTGTATTTTCCAAAGTTTTCTTAGCAAATAGATCATTAGGGTTGCAGAAGCTGGGATACCTAGAAAAATATTTACTAAGAAAAAAAAAAAAAAACAACTATGCAATATCAGCGGCTTCCCAGGTGGCTCAGTGGGTAAAGAGTCCACCTAGCAAAGCAGGAGACGCAAGCTTGATCCCTGGGCTGGGAAGATCCCCTGGAGGAGGGCATGGCAACCCACTCCAGTATTCTTGCCTGGAGAATCCCATGGACAGAGGAGCCTCACAAGCTGCAGTCCGTAGGGTAGAATGGAGTGAGACATGACTGAAGCAACTGAGTACACGCATGCATACAGTATTGCCATAGCCTCTTGTTTCAGAAACTAAAGCAAAACAAGTTGATTTTAATAAGATATTATTCTAGAGAGTTCGAGGATTTTGTAATTTTGAGTCATGTTGTGCTTTTATTCTCACTGATTCTGGTGCAATTTTGCTCTCTCAAGTTAGGTTTTCTACTAAAAGACTGGAACGGTACCTCACCTCCTTTGACCAGTAACTTGCTCCCCCTGGTGGTCTTGTTAAGTTTAAACTGTTAACAAAAGAGAAATATTTAATTTATAATTTTTCTTTCCTTAATGTTTTGGTAGGCTGACATCTCAGCACCTATTTCTAGGGGAGTAGGAGATATCCCTAACCTTATTGGTAAGAAACGCTATTCAGTGGTTTTGAGGCATCATTCCAGTATCTTTATTTCAAAAAATTTCTCATTATAGTCCCCAAACCAAACAATTTTTATAAGAGTTAACATTAAGAAGCATGGTGACAAATAATAATTATAAGCTTATTTAAAGATCTATCAAGACCAATATCTAGGAATGCTGAAGTGGTTGGGGGAACAGGGTAGGCAAAGATTTCTTGCTTGGGAAAAACCTTTCATCTGACACTATAACATTATTTCCTGTTTCACTGAATATCATTATGACTTAAGAAGTTTCTTTTGAAATCACTGAATATTTCTGACATAAAAGAGATACAGGTTGAAAAGGAATTCGATTAAGGAAAGTAGCACTTCCTCGAATCCAGTCTTCCAAAATAAGGTAGAGCATTAAAAATAAATGGCCACATCTCTAAAGATCATTAAAAATAAATGGTCTTTTTTAATTTGACATCACATAAATACTTCAAATGTTTAATGGTGGCAGAGTACAAGCTAAATTCTGAGTCAAACGCTGAAACAGTATATTTGTGTCAAAATGTCATATTTGCTTCCAGTTTAAGAAGCCTTCAGTGAAATGCTCTCAGAGCAAAGGGGAGAGGAGCTGTCTTCAGCTGAATATATACATGCTCCCAAGCTGTACTTGAAATGCTTTACTCTGAGCTCTTCATGCTGAAGAAGGCATTCAGAGGGAAATCTACAATATTTTTTCCTCAGATGTCTTATCGTGAAGACTTCGCATTTTTTAAGCCTCCCTATCTGTCAGAGCCCAATAAAAAGATGGATTCACTCCAGTACGTTTTGAAAAAGCTACCGGCTATTAAGAATAATGAATGAAAAGAGAAAACAGAAAGAGAGCTGAGAACTAGGTGGGGTAGTGAGTTGAGAATTTACATCTGAAGCATAAAGACTTTTAGAAATTTTCTGGCTTAACAATATTGTTTACATAACAAATACTTAAGAAGATTTAAAACTCCTTGGAATCATAAGGATTTAGGAGATTTTAGGAATTTTTCATTCAACCACTATTCAGTCCAGATTTATAGAAATGCTACTGGATTTATCCCATCAACATTAGCTGCTTATGGATGGGCAGGTACTGTAACTATGCAGAAATAATAACTAGTAACTGCAGCATATTTAGAACCCTCTGGAAAAATCATCTGTGACACTCTTTTGTAAGATCAGGGCATCTATGAAGCTTTTCTGTATTGATTTTGAGATACTGGAGAATCTGAAAGAGTTAAACCTTTTCCATTTATGGTAGCCCTAATCTTAACAGAGGGCCAGGTGGTCCCCTATAAAGCCCTCTGATACATTTGCTATGAGGCTTTGTTGTACATAGGTCTCTTAAGCCAATTAAAACTTGACATTTTGTACCCCCTGCAATTAAAATGCAAATGAAGGGATGAATTTTATTTTCAAAAATAGGTTAATTAAAATGAAAACTTAACTAGACCCTGGGTTTACAAATAAATATTGTTTTCAAAGAACCTACTAACATGGCAGAATATGAGTTCTGAGTCTATGCTCTACATACTAGAGCATATCAAAGCAAGAGAAGGAAATTCTGGAGACTGAAAACTATAATTATTAGATAAACTCTTTAAAGTAATGGTATAGAGAAAGCAGTTCACCAGTTTCTATTGGAAATCAACTTTTCTATGGTTTCATTTTGCTTCCGACTTGGGAAATGCTAGCTTTAAAAAGCACACAGCCTTCAGATGGTATGGATAATGAAAATCATCACAATGGATGCATTTATGAAAATCATAAACTTTTGTGCACTTATTCTATTTTTATCTGCCCACCTGAGTAATTGAAGGGGAGCTTCTGGACACACAAGAGACATTAGGGTCACAATTCAAACATATAACCTCCTTCTCTCAGAGGAAAGGTGAACAAAGCTAAGAAAAGCAAACACTTTAGAAATGACCTTGCATTATTCTTGGTGCTATTGCAAGAAGATGCAATTCTAAGGGCGATGATGGAAAGGAATAAAATGCAACATTCATTTTCCACACTGAAAAGCCAAATAATGCTTGTTATTGGTTTTTCTAAGGAAGCACTTTCTAGTGCTTGCCACTTAATCATAGTTGAACTCCTTGCACATACAAAACACAATGCCATATTTAATTTTTAGCCATTAGAGAGATAGACACCATGTAGATCTTAAAAAGCAGCAAAGATAAAGAAGCAATTATATAATATTTGTGGCAGGAGAAATAAAATATTCTGGGATACCATAGATCAAATACAATAATTATTTTAAAAACTTACAAGACACCAAATGGAAAATTGGAGGCATAGAATTATCTTGGGACTAGAAAAGGTCATTTTAGCTACCTTGAAACTAAAACTATTGCCATAATATAAATTAGGCCTTTAGAAACTGAATGTGGGAGTTGAACCAGCATCCACAGCATGATACAGCACCCTGGAACATCTCATTAAATACTTCAAATTGATGAAGTGCTTTAACAGCCTTATGTTTTTATTTACTGATTTAAATTCAGTCCTACAAAACAGAAAATGAGACAGAGTATAGCTAAGGGCCTAAAAGAGAGCTTGAAGGGAGGAGACATTTTACTAGAGTCTTTAGAATATATCTGTTTCTTATGCAAGTCATTTCAGCAGGCTTCTGGGGCACAGCTTTTCTTAAAAGAAAATGAAGACTCTAAAATTTTCTCTCATTTAGACATTTATCCCTTCATTTATCCCTTATGCCTTTTTAAGAACCAAATACCTAATTTCTCTTACCTTTATTCTACAATTTGGATATAGCAAGATATTAAAGTCCCAAGCTAATACAATCTGTGTTCCTTTTTTGCTTATAAAAAATAACATGTGAATTTTTCAAAGATAATTGCTTACCATTTTCTTTATATTCTCAGTGCGTTAGTCATTCTTTAGTGTTTCTGTTATTTTGTTCACACACACACACACACACTCACACACACACTCACACTTTTTAAAAATCTTTTACTTTCTGGAGGTTTCTCCCAAGCCTTATAAACATTTATAAGCATCCCAAGAGTCTTTACTCTCAAGTATGTGGTTATTGGCTCTCTCTCTTTCTAAGACTTAAATCATTTCTTTGAATCTTTAATTCACTCTTTTTTTCCTCCTCATAATTTTAATCATGTGGTTCCAGAATCATGTGGTTCTTTTGCTATGGGGCATCAGATCTGGCCAGTTGTGGGTCTCTGCATGGCAAGCTAATAGACCCTGGTTATTTAGGAAATTCAACCCTTTCATCCACTCTGAGGACATAACGGGAACTCAAAGGCCCAGTTCAGAGCACTCTTAAACTGCAGAAAGGCAATCATTGTGCCCATGGAGCTAGATCACACCCTTGCACTCCCCAGCAGCTAGTCAAGTCCTTTAAAGACATTGATGGGCAGCAACACAGAGTGTTCCCAGGGCATATTCTACCAGCCCTGGAAACAAACAAGCCACCCCTTTGGGATAACCAGAGACTGTTGCCACTGAGCCAGACTGGCTTCCCCTCATTTACTTTCTCTCTTTTTTGACTGCATATCCTGTTCTCAGAAACAGTGTGTTGCTCTTTCAAAGACTGTTTCAGTCCACCCCAGGGAAGATTCCCTATTTACATCTTGCTCCAGCCTTAGGGAAGTCTATTTTCCATGGTTACCAGCTACCATTTCAATAGGGAATCAGGAATCAATACCACAGATTATTACTCTAAAAACTAGCTTAGTTCCCTGGCTTCTTCTGAAGGAGTACATGTTTATCCATCTACCAAACACTGACATAATTACGAAGAAGGGATATGTCCCAGGAACTAAATTGTCTTTCCTCTCTAACCTTAGTCTAGAATTTCCCAGGAGCATTGTATTGAATTCTCCCTACCAATCTGCTGGAACACTGAAGAATAGCCCATTTGCCTATATCATGGATTATATGACTCTACCCTGGTGGTTCTGATGGTAAAGAGTCTGCCTGCAATGCAAGAGACCCAGATTCAATTCCTGGCTTGGGAAGATCCCCTGGAGAAGGGAATGACTACCCATTCCAGTATTCCTACTTGGAGAATTTCATGGACAAAGGAACTTGGCGGGCTACAGTCCATGGGATTGCAAAGAGTCTGACACAGCTGAGTCACTTCCACACTTTCACCTGGAACCTGGCCCTATAGAAATGCTGAAATAACATCAGAGATACATGGCACTTTAAGATACAGAAAAATACCATACTTAGCATCTGGTCACCCTTGATCAGAACCCAGAGTGTTCTGTTCACTCTTGTTTCCATACAGTTTCATGCTTTACTGTCCTACTTAGACATCACTGATCTTCTCCTAAAACTGTAAAAATCCCCATTCCAAGGTAAGCAAAGCAAAGCAAAGCAAAGCAAAAAAAAAAAAAAACAGAACAAAAAAACAAACAAAAAGCCCTTCATCAAACTGCCCCCTCAGTTCCGACTCTGTGCAACCCCATAGACGGCAGCCCATCAGGCTCCCCTGTCCTTGGGATTCTCCAGGCAAGAACACTGGAGTGGGTTGCCATTTCCTTCTCCAATGCATGAAAGTGAAAAGTGAAAGTGAAGTCGCTCAGCCATGTCCGACTCTTCGCAGCCCCATGGACTGCAGCCCACCAGGTTCCTCCGCCCAAGGGATTTTCCAGGCAAGAGTACTGGAGTGGGTTGCCATTGCCTTCTCCTATGCCCTAAGCCTAGGTCTTTGAAATGGCGACAGTAAGGTCACAGGGTCAGGGAATTCAAGAATCAGAAAAGATGTCAGCATTCTGCTAGTCCCCAGCTCCATCCCATCCAAAGCCTGACACCGGAACTGTTTCTCTTCCACCCTCATGGAGAAAGCCTCCCTCCTTTGATATCATGCCACTCAACTCTGTGATCCAGAATCATGCACCAGCTTCTGGGTCACTTTTCCACATTTATCAACGGATTCAGCACCATGCTTGTGGCCTTCCCCTTCACTCAAATTCTTGTCAAAACTCTCCCATGCAGGTGACTAGTTCAAGTGCTTGCTTCAAAGTTTCTAGAGTTTTTTGACTCTGATGAACTTTACATTCACCTCGTCTCAGGCCCTCAAACCCAAAACTACACATGTGATGTGTGCTTAGTCACTCAGTCATGTCTGATTCCTTGCGACCCCACGTACTGCAGCCTACCAGGCTCCTCTGTCCATGGGGATTCTCCAGGCAAGAATACTGGAGTGAGTTGCCATGCCCTCTTCCAGGGGATCTTCCCAACTCAGGGATCGAACTCAGGTCTCCCACATTGCAGACGGATTCTCTACAGACTGAGCCACCAGGGAAGCCCAAGAATACTGGGGTGGGTAGCCTATCCCTTCTTCAGGCAAACTTCTTGACCCAGGAATCAAACCTGGGTCTCCTGCATTGCAGGCATATTCTTTACCAGCTAAGCTACCAGAGAAGCCCAAAACTATACCTGAGAACTATTCCATCTCTGAAGTTTTCAACTGTAAATTTTCATTTGTTCTAATACCTAGCCTTCCATGTTCTTGCATGTTTCTTCCTACTACAACTATAACTGAAGCCCATAGACCTCTAGTTGCTTGTCTCCCTACCTTTCCTCAATCAGTGGACAAACTCCATATTCCTTCCTATCCAGTCTGGAGACACCAACTTGAACGCATCTCTTGTTGACATCAGCTTTCTTTCTCTTTAACCTCCTGCCAGCCCCACTCTGAAAAAAAGGTCCAACCTGGATCTGGAACAACATACTTCCTCTACTCTCACACCCAAGCTGCTAAAATCAGATCAGAGACAATCACAGAGCTGTGCACATCAGGCCACAGCAAAGCCCAAGTCTCCAACCTCAGCAGGGTACCTTACATTGCCTGGCAGTCTTTCTAATTAGTATCACTTTACAAGCACCAGCTATTATAAGAATTCTCAACCCTTGTATCCTGACACATCCCTATGCATTTTAAAAATAATTTTTTATGAAAACATAAAATGATGTAACAAAAAAATGCACATAAGTTTACATCTTGATGATTTTCAAAAATTTTATATACCTGTGTAATCTGGCAGCCTAATCAGGAAACCAAATATCATCAGTAACCTGGAAGCCTTGCTAGGCTCCCTAGTGCTCCAGTTGCCTGACTTAAACAATACAGGTTATTCTGCTTTAAAAATCTTTCCCTTTTCCTTTTTTCCCTTGTCATCTTCTTTTTTTAACTGAATATACCATAGTATGTTTATCTATTATACTACAGGCAGACATTTGGTATGGTTCTAGTTTGGAGATATTAAAAATAATGTTGTTATAAACATTCTAATACATTTTTGGGGTGAATACTTGTGTACTTCTGATGGATAGATACAGAGGGGTAGAATTATTAGATTATATGGCCTATTTTCAGCTCTATTGAAAGTGCCAAACAACTTTTCAAATTGAGTGCACCATTCTATACTTGTATGGAGACTTGACCTCATGAACTATATTTTGGTAAGAGAACACAAGCAAAAACATGTGCTAGGCAAAAAGAAAAGAAAAATCACTGCAGATGGTGACCGCAGCCACGAAATTAAAAGACACTTGCTCCTTGGAAGAAAAGCTATGACCAATCTAGACAGCACATTAAAAAGCAGAGACATTACTTTGCCAACAAAGTCCATCCAGTCAAAACTATGGTTTTTCCAGTGGTCATGCATGGATGTGAGAGTTGGACTATAAAGAATGCTGAGTGCCGAAAAATTGATGTTTTTGATCTGTACTGTTGGAGAAGACTTTTGAGAGTCCCTTGGACTGCAAGGAGATTCAACCAGTCAATCCTAAAGGAAATCAGTCCTGAATATTCATTTGAAGGACTGATGCTGAAGCTGAAACTCCAATACTTTGGCCACCTGATGCAAAGAAGTGAATCATTTGAAAAGACCCAGATTCTGCGAAAGACTGAAGGTGGGAGGATAAGGGGATGACAGAGGATGAGATGCTTGGATGGCAACACTGACTCAATGGAAATGAGTTTGAGTAAGCTCCAGGAGTTGGTGATGGACAGGGAAGCCTGGGGTGCTGCAGTCCATGGGGTCGCAAAGAGTCAGACATGATTGAGTGACTGAACTGAACTGAAGAGAACACAAATTACAAAAAAGTAAAGAAATAAATGAAATAATTACAGGTTGTGTTAAGTGCTATGAAGGACATAAACAAGCAATGAGATTTATAGTGCTTGGAAGATGAAAAGTAAGCTACTTGTGTGGTTAGGAAAGAGCATTCTGATGCAATGACATTTGAGCTCAGGCTTATCAGGAAGAAGCATAGGTTCCTAGGACCATAGGGACAGCCAGGAAAAGCATATGCTAGGCAAAAAGCAAAGAAAGTATAAAAGCCCTCAGACAAGAAAGTTGTGTATGTTCATGGTACACAGAAAAGACAAGAGACTCATTTGGCTGAGAGATAATAAAAGAAGAAGAAGAAAGGGAGGAACATACACTCTGAGGTGAGTTAGGAAAGATGAACAAAATCAACTCATGGATGGTCTTCTAGGCCACTGGCTGGAGTTTGCTTTTAGCTTTACATTCAGTGGAACTCTCCAGGAAGTTTGAAGCTGGGAATGAGTTTGTGTTTGGTGGGTGGGGGGAGGTGGCAGGTGGAGTGGGGAGAAATGACACAATCTGATAACTCTTCATTCTGGCAGCCACATGGAAGAATAAACTGTTTACTGACAAGAGTGGGAACTGAAGCATCCATTAGTAAGCATACCATTAGTAAGGTGATTTTGTGTCTTTAATGGAGTCAAATTTTTGTCTAATACTTCACCTAAGCATAGGTTTCCTGGGTGGCTCAGGGCTAAAGAATCTGCTTGCCAATGGAGAAGACACAAGTTCAATCCCTAGGTGAAGAAGATGCCCTGCCGAAGGAAATGTCAACCAGCTCTGGTATTCTTGCCTGGAAAGTCCCATGGACTGAATAGCCTGGCAGGCTACAGTCCATAGGGTCACAAAGAGTCAGACATGACTGAGTGACTGAGCACCAACGAAGTATGAATAGCACCTTTTATCAACATCAAAAATGCTTTGTTTAAGTTAGGAAGCTAAGCCAATGGTCACTCTAACCATTAAGGAACTTCTTATGTATAAAATAAGTATATATAACATAATAAGCAGGAGTATAAAAGACAGAGAGGGGCTTCTCTGGTGGCTTGGTGGTAAAGAACCTGCCTGTTAATGCAGGAGACGTGGGTTCAAACCCTGGGTGGAGATCTCCTGCAGGAGGAAACAGCAACCCACTCCAGTAGTCTTGCCTAGAAAGTCCCAGGGACAGAGAAGCCTGGAGGGCTACAGTCCCCGGTGTCGCACAGAGTTGGACATTCCTTAGCGACTAAACAACAACGACAACATAGAAGATACATGCTGTTGGCCTAAATTGGGAAAGTAAGGAGTAATTCAATTCAAGACCTATTTTGAAGGTATTACAGGATGCATTTATGCATTGCACGTAGGAGGTAAGGGAAAGGCACAGATCGAGGGTAATTTCCAAATATTTGTCCAAAATTAGTGGGGGTACCATTTCTTAGATAGGGACATCTGAAATAAAAACAGCCTCTTGGTAAAGAAAGACAAATCTACTCAATTGACTGAGGAATAAGAACAGGAGATATGGAAGAAAAAAACTGAAGGTAAATTGCCAAAATAAATATTTACTTATTTTCTTCCTCTGTTAGTAGAAGAACTGTCTTTAACCTGAAGTATAATCCTTCCACTTATTCTCCACATCTTCTCTCTCATTTTTTAAAAAAAATTTCAATTTGCATTGGGGTATAGCCAATTAACAAACAATCCTGGGATAGTTTCAGGTGAACAGTGAAGAGACTCAACCATACATATACTTGTATCCAACCTCCTCCAAACTTCTCTCCTATCCAGGCTGCCACGTAACATCGAGCAGAGTTCCATGTGCTATATATACACTAGGTCCTTATTCTCCTTTCTTCTTAATTCGCCTCACACTCTCAGTTATCCCCACTTAAATGTAATCTTCACCATCTTATTTACTTTCTGAAAAATCTACAGATGTGAACAACTGTCAACAATCTTAAAAAACAAATATTGAGTAAGCAAACCCCCAACACTCCATGAATCCCATATCCTTTCCTCACTACCACAGTTCCTGGAACTTTTGGAGCCATGCTTCTGAAAGTGATACTCTATAGTCAAGATCACCCTTTCTTTGCTTCCTATTTTCATGAAATCACCAGTACTATGATTTCCATCCTCATCACTTTTATTAAAATCTCCCACCAATTACCTCCATGGCCCAAATGAGTGACTTCCTCATTTATTTGACTGTAAGAATCTTTTTATCACTGTTTGGATACTGCCTTGTACATTTTTCCTGTGAAGTGGCTTAGTTGTGTCTGACTCTTTGAAACCCCATGGACTATAGCCTACCAGGCTCCTCAGTCCATGGAATTTTCCAGGCAAGAGTACTGGAGTGGGTTGTCATTTCCTTCTCCAGGGGATCTTCCTGACCCAGGAATTGAACCCGGGTCTCCCGCATTGCAGGTAGATGCTTTACCATCTGAGCCACCAGGGTAGCTCATTTTTCCTACCTTTCCATAAAATTAATATTATTTAATTTTAATATATTATTTAATTTTAGAAATATATTTAGTCCAATTTTATTCTCATTTTAAAAGGTGTTTCTCCAAAAGATTCCATTCAGTTCATACATTCACCTCAGTGTGAGTAATGATTGTGGTAATGTTTTCATAGATGGGAAAACAAAGCAAAGCTTATCAAATTATATACTTCAAATGTGTGAAATTTAATGTAAATAAATCTAATTAAAAATATGTCCCTTAGTTTGAATGAATCTTGGCAGAAAATTGATAAAAAGAGAAGACTTGTTCCCATAACACTTGCTATGGTGGATATTTTCTGATCTACAGTGAGACATGCACACCTGCCATGGGAGTTCAATCATATATAGCGAGCTATTAATTGTTCAGATGTGGATAATATGTTCCTAAAGGCAAAATTCAATGAAATTAACTTGAGTTACTTTTCAAGTATGAATCTAGTTATGATTTTTCAGATATGAGTCTGGTATGAAGCTTGCTGAATGGGTAATATTTTTTCTCATGCCTCAGGTACAGATCTCATGTTTTGTCTGAAAACTGTCTCCTATCTTGTATAAGAGGAACAAAGATTGAGTTAGCTAGCTCTATTTTCTCTCTGGGCCTCCAACATTACCATAATTTATTTCCAGAATATTATAATATTCTATAGAGTGCATGCTCAGTTGCTAAATTGTGTGTGATTCTTTGTGACCCCATGGACTATAGCCCACCTGGCTCCTCTGTCCATGGGATTCGCTAGGCAAGAATACTGGAGTGAGTTGCCATTTCCTCCTCCAGGGAATCTTCCCCAGGGATAAAATCTGCATCTCCTGCTTTGCAGGTGGATTCTTTACACTAAACCACCTGGGAAGTTACGTTCTAGAGGGTATCACATGATAAAGTGATATAGTTTCTAGAGCAGCAGTCTCCTGCCTATGGAGAATAGGCTCTCCCACCAAGACTCAGTATTTCCCTTCAAGGATCACTCTCTGAAACTCCAAATCACTTTGTCAGCAATCATTAAGCCCAGGGTTTCATCATTACTGTGGTATGGTATAGTTTCCAGAGAGATAGCTCAGATACTACCTTTGCTACACTTTTTAGGATAAAACAATCTTTTCACAGTCACAGAGGTCCTACATCTCCTTGCTAGGTGGAATACTGGTATTCTGAGAATGCAACGTGTGGGACAGAGCAAATGCATCTCTTTTGCTCAACCCTGAACTAAAATAAGGGGGCTTCCCAGTTGGTGCTGGTAGTAAAGAACCTGCCTGACAGTGCAGGGAGACATAAGAGACATGAGTTCCATCCCCAAGTCAAGAAGATCCCCTGGAGGAGGAAATGGCAACCCACCCCAGTATTCTTGCCTGGAGAATCCCATGGACAGAGGAGCCTAGCGGACTACAGTCCATAAGGTCACAAAGAGTCGGACACGACTAAAGTAACTTAGCGTGCATACATGACCTAAAATAAAGCCTGGAACATAGTCACTGAGAGCGACCACTCTCAAATGCTCTGTAGTATCCAGTTAACACTGGTCAAGACTAAAGGGATGGAGTTGTTATCAGTCCACTCTTAGAAGAATAGTCCATACATATACTTCTGATCATTACCTATGGTTAGCCATTTCAGCAGTAAAAACTAACATTTAGAAATAGGGTATCAGATTTAGATGTCAGGTTTTAATTGGAACTGTCCCTGGGAATTTTTCCCTAGAATTTAGATATAGTAGGCTAAGCTTTCCAAATTGACTTCAGTGTTATTATGAAAACATTTCAGGAGTGAGGAAAAGTCAATACTGGAGTGCTATTAGTCAATAATTCAGGATCATTGTCAGACATTCCCTGTCTCTTATCTGATGCTTAGATTTACTTTGGGGTATGTATATTAATAAGTATTCACTTGCCATTAGTACCTACTATTTTGCCTAAACAGGCCTTAGTACAATTTGTCCAGGATAATGCCAAATTGACTATCTGTAATAGTAGACTACAAACTTACTTGAACAACTATTCACGTAATGAATAATTCATATAATTAACAACTAATTAATTTAAAATATAAAAATAAAATGGTCACGCAGAATCAAAATCTACATATGCATTCCATTTCTTTAAAAATGGATTCATGTGTGTACTACTATTACAAGCTAATAATTTAAGGCACAAATACGCTTAAGATGAAGATTATTGCTAAAAAATAAGGTATATAAATTTATATTTCAAATAGCTTTCTTAGTAATTTCAAGGAATTAAGCTAACTTTTTAAATCAGATCTGATTAGATCTTCATTGATCTTACTTTGCAATGTTACTGGCCAAAAAACCACACATACTAGTAGCAGAAATTTCAGCTCTAACATTTTTAGGGGGTGGAAAGGAGGCGTGCTTGCTTACTTCTGCTTAAAAATATTAATATTTAAAAAAGAAGAAAAAATATTATTATCCTCAACCCAGGATTATTCTGCAGGGTTCATTTTGAGCCAAGTATTAATTTTCACAAGTTTAATGTAGTAAAAACTATATAATATAATCCATATAATAAATTAATGAGACACATGTAAACTATACAGCCTTACAAAATGCTGAATCAAACATCCACTTGGTTTTGTGCAAACTACACTCCCTCCAAATACCTTACGGATTCTTCAAAGAAATAGGAAATATGACATAATGACCCAGTGAAGACTCTAGTACCTGTTCATAGTTTAAACATCAAGACAATTTTTATTTCATCTTCATGAAAAAATATAAATGTCATTGCTAATACTTTCTTCTCAACTCTTCAATGGACTGTCCATGAATTAACAGTGCACTCATCCCAATTTAAAGACAGTTGATTTACACATGAGTGCTCAAACCATAGTTACTGCTCATCCTATCTTCTTGATATTTTAACACTGCAGGCAAGATCTCTTCCCACCAATAATATGTATTTATTTTAAATACAATTAAGTAAAACATTATATCTCTTCCTTTTATTAGTCTATATATTTAACTGCATACACCTCACTAAGATCTTAAAAAATCCACAACTTTTTGTATGTAAAAAAGACAATTTTTTATTTTTACCTTTTGCTATGACTGTTTAATTACTATATTCAGTATTAATGAATCAAGATAAGTTAAATTTAGAAAATCTTGAAATCAAACACTAATATACAAGAACTATTGACATCTCACAGCCAACAACACAGGCCTCCAGCTACTCTTATTTGATGAACACCCACTTGGTTTCACCTTTGATAGCAAACTATCCATCTATATGCTCAAGAGATGCAATGATTGTTGTTTCACTACCATTATCTAAAGGAATAAAATATGAATCCCATTTTTATATATTCCTGCCCTCTAAGAACATTAATATTTAAACATTATTAAATATTCAATAGTTTAATTTCATCGTTAGATATTTAGAAAAAGTCACTGAATCTTAGACATGCAGAGTATTGAATAGACAGTGCCTGTAAGGGCGTTATCTATGAATAGAGCAAAATAATCTAAAGTTGAACACATGCCAGTTCAGCAGGAATTGCAAGAGTGAAACATGGAATTAATTTCATTTATTTAATAAGTGGCCACTATGTTTAGAACAGGCTAGAGGATGCTGTTATGAATCATGAAGTTGATTAAAAACAGAAGTATATGACAAGGATAAGCACTAAATACAAAGATGAGGGAAGATAAATGTACAAAAATAAATGGAATAGGGAGGTGCACTGAGAAGATTAGAGGGAATAAACAAATATTCCTTTTCTCAGTAAATAAAACTCTGGAGTTCAGAACTCAGCTTGTCAAAGAAAACCTATCATCCTGCTTACTTTCTTAAAATTCTAATTTTTGACTCCTGGATTGTCAAATTTTTTAGAATATATGGCAACTTCTACATAATGTTCAACACATTTTTATTAAATAATATGAATAAATGAAAAAAAATGGGTATCTGGTATAATGTACACATTTTTGTTTTGCAGTGCCTAATATAAATTTAAGCGAATGAAGTCGCTCAGTCGTGTCCGACTCTTTGCGACCCCACGGACTGTAGCCCAGAAGGCTCCTCCATCCATGGGATTCTCCAGGCAAGAATACTGGAGTCGGTTGTCATTTCCTTCTCCAGGGGATCTTCCCCACCCAGGGATCGAACTCAGATCTCCCACATTGCAGGCAGATGCTTTCACCTCTGAACCACCTAAATTACCTCTTTTGCTACTGTCCAAAATATTAAGATTATACTAACATAATTCTACACAGTCTCTCAGACTATGAGAAAAAATTGTTTTAAAACATTAAACTATACAGTTGGTGTTATTACTTATGAAGTGACATGGTTAATATTAGGGTTAAGGTTGTGCGTGAGTGCTAAGTTGCTTCAGTCATGTTTGACTCTTTGTGACCCTATGGACTGTAGCACACCAGGCTCCTCTGTCCATGGGATTCTCCAGGCAAGAATACTGGAGTGGGTTGCCATGCCCTCCTCCAGGGGATCTTCACAACCCAGGGATCAAACCAGCATCTCTTGTGTTTCCTATATTGGCAGGCAGGTTCTTTAATGTGAGTGCCACCTGGGAAGCGTTAGGGTTAAGTATGGGTTTAGAGAAATAATCCATAAAATCTATGTAATATATGCTCAATGTTTTGCAGTTGTTTGTGATTATTGTTGTATTAATGTGATAGCAAACATTTTGCAAACAGCCCCCAAGCAGGCCTTAAATCATTTATGCTTTACTAATGGTTTTTCTGATTAAAGAATTAACTTAACGGTAATTTTAGAAAATTAGAATATTCTACAGAGTATAAAGAATAAGTTTACCCATCAGTTCAGTTCAGTTCAGTCGCTCAGTTGTGTCCGACTCTGCGACCCCATGAATCACAGCACGCCAGACCTCCCTGTCCATCACCAACTCCCGGAGTTCACCCAGACTCACGTCCATCGAGTCAGTGATGGCATCCAGCCACCTCATCCTCTGTCATCCCCTTCTCTTCCTGCCCCAAATCCCTCCCAGCATCAGAGTCTTTTCCAATGAGTCAACTCTTCGCATGAGGTGGCCAAAGTACTGGAGTTTCAGCTTTAGTATCATTCCTTCCAAAGATATCCCAGGGCTGACCTCCTTCAGAATGGACTGGTTGGATCTCCTTGCAGTCCAAGGGACTCTCAAGAGTCTTCTCCAACACCACAGTTCAAAAGCATCAATTCTTCAGCGCTCAGCTTTCTTCACAGTCCAACTCTCACATCCATACATGACCACAGGAAAAACCATAGCCTTGACTAGACGAACCTTTGTTGGCAAAGTAATGTCTCTGCTTTTGAATATGCTATCTAGGTTGGTCATAACTTTCCTTCCAAGGAGTAAGTGTCTTTTAATTTCATGGCTGCAGTTACCATCTACAGTGATTTTGGAGCCCAAAAAAATAAAGTCTGACCCTGTTTCCACTGTTTCCCCATCTATTTCCCATGAAGTGATGGGACCGGATGCCATGATCTTCGTTTTCTGAATGTTGAGCTTTAAGCCAACTTTTTCACTCTCCACTTGCACTTTCATCAAGAGGCTTTTGAGTTCCTCTTCACTTTCTGCCATAAGGGTGGTGTCATCTGCATATCTGAGGTTTTTGATATTTCTTCCAGCAATCTTGATTCCAGCTTGTGCTTCTTCCAGTCCAGCGTTTCTCATGATGTACTCTGCATAGAAGTTAAATAAGCAGGGTGACAATATACAACCTTAACGTACTCCTTTTCCTATTTGGAACCAGTCTGTTGTTCCACGTCCAGTTCTAACTGTTGCTTCCTGACCTGCATACAGATTTCTCAAGAGGCAGGTCAGGTGGTCTGGTATTCCCATCTCTTTCAGAATTTTCCACAGTTTATTGGGATCCACACAGTCAAAGGCTTTGGCGTAGTCAATAAAGTAGAAATAGATGTTTTTCTGGAACTCTCTTGCTTTTTCCATGATCCAGAGGATGTTGGCAATTTGATCTCTGGTTCCTCTGCCTTTTCTAAGACCAGCTTGAACATCTGGAAGTTCACGGTTCACGTATTGCTTAAGCCTGGTTTGGAGAATTTTGAGCATTACCTTACTAGCATGTGAGATGAGTTCAATTGTGTGGTAGTTTGAGCATTCTTTGGCATTGCCTTTCTTTGGGATTGGAATGAAAACTGACCTTTTCCAGTCCTGTGGCCACTCCTGAGTTTTCCAAATTTGCTGGCATATTGAGTGCAGCACTTTCATGGCATCATCTTTCAGAATTTGAAATAGCTAAACTGGAATTCCATCACCTCCACTACCTTTGTTCATAGTGATGCTTCCTAAGGCCCACTTGACTTCATATTCCAGGATGTCTGGCTCTAGGTCAGTGATAATCATGATTAATACTTTGGTAGATTCCAGGCATGTCTTTCCTTAGACATATACATTTGTCACAAGATATTATATTTTTTCATTACATACAATATGGAGTTGCATACTAACTTTTATCTCTTAATCTCCGTTACAAATATTTCTCCGTTCATTAAATACTTCCTAAAACCATGGCTTGAACATTTTTTATAACATTCCATTATATAGCTTAGCAATTTATAAAGTCTTTCTCAAATTTGTGGATATTTAGACTATACCTGAGAAAAATCCACGTATTTTGAAAAATTCCTATACATAGAATTTCTGGTCCTAGAGTTATTTCAGTCTCCTAATATAATTTTCCAACTTACAGAAATGTTTTTATGCCTCAGCTGGTATTGCATAAGAAAAACTCTTTCTACTATAAATAGCCTTAAACACACTAAATATAATGCTACTAACTGTTACTTCATGGGAGACGAAAAAGTAGTATATATTACTTTTATTTTCCTTATAAACTACTAATATGCTTCTACATGTTTGTATTTATAGATAGCTACTATGTTTATACTCTATGTTCTTTAATTTCTACTGCTGTCATAATTTTCTAACTGACTTTAAGAACATATGCCTTTACATATTAAGGATGATAATGCTATATTTACTATGTGGATTTTGAATATCCCCTTATTATTTTTTTCTGATGTTTTGAAACTCAAATTTTATTTATTGATGTTTTAAATTAATTTATTTAATTGGAGGCTAATTACTTTACAATATTGTGGTGGTTTTGCCATACATTAACATGAATCAGCCACGGGTATACATGTGTCCCCTATCCTGAATCCCCCTCCCACCTCCCTCCCCATCCCATCCGTCTGGGCTGTCCTAGTGCACCGGCTTTCAGCGCCCTATTTCATGCATCAAACTTGAACTGAGCATCTATTTCACAAATGATAACAACATCTTTCAATGCTATTCTCTCAAATTATCCCACCCTCACCTTCTCAAACAGAGTCCAAAAGTCTGTTATTTACATCTGTGTCTCTTTTGCTGTCTCACATATAGGGTCATCATTACCATCTTTCTAAATTCCATATATGCATTAATATACTGTATTGGTGTTTCTCTTTCTGACTGACTTCACTCTGTTTAATAGGCTCCAAGTTCATCGACCTCATTAGAATTGATTCAAATGTGTTCTTTTTAATAGCTGAGTGATATTCCATTGTGTATATGTACCACAGTTTTTTATCCATTCATCTGCCTATGGACATCTAGGTTGCCTCTATGTCCTGGCTATTGTAAACAGTGCTGTGAAGAACACTGGGGTACACATGTACACTGGGGTACACATGTCCCTTTCAATTCTGGTTTCCTCAGTGTGTATGTCCAGCAGTGGGATTGCTGGGTCATATGGCGGTTCTATTTCCAGTTTTTAAAGGAATGTCCACACTTTCTCCACAGTGGTTGTACTAGTTTGCATTCCCACCAACAGTGTAAGGGGGTTCCCTTTTCTCCACACCCTCTCCAGGATTTATTGTTTATAGACTTTTGGGTAGCAGCCATTCTGACTGGTGTGAGATGGTATCTCATTGGGGTTTTTATTTGCATTTCTTGATAATGAGTGATGGTGAGCATCTTTTCATGTGCCTGTTAGCCATCTGTATGTCTTCTTTGGAGAAATGTCTGTTTAGTTCTTTGGCCCATTTTTTGATTGGGTCATTTATTTTTCTGATATTGAGCCACATGAGCTGCCTGTATATTTTTAAGGTTAATTCTTTGTCAGTTGCTTCATTTGCTATTATTTTCTCCCATTCTAAATGTTGTCTTTTCACTTTGCTTATATTTTCCTTCATTTTGCACAAGCTTTTAAGTTTAATTAGGTCCCATTTGTTTATTTTTGCTTTTCTTTCCATTACTCTGGGAGGTGGGTCACAGAGGATCTTGCTGTGATTTATGTCAGAGAATGTTTTGCCTATGTTTTCCTATGGGAGTTTTGTAGTTTCCTGTCTTATATCTAGATCTTTAATCCTTTCTGAGTTTATTTTTGTGTATGGTGTTGGAAAGTGTTCTAGTTTCATTCTTTTACAGGTGGTTGGTTGACCAATTTTCCAGCACCACTTGTTGAAGAGATTGTCTTTTCTCCATTGTATATTCTTGCCTCCTTTGTCAAAGATAAGGTGTCCATAGGTACATGGATTTATCTCTGGGCTTTCTATTTTGCTCCACTGATCCATATTTCTGTCTTTGTGCCAGTGCCATACTGTCTTGATGACAGTAGGTTTGTAGTATAGTCTGAAGTCAGGCAGATGGATTCCTCCAGTTCCATTCTTCTTTCTCAAGATTGCTTTGGATATTCAAGGATTTTTGTATTTCCATACAAATTGTGAAATTATTTGTTCTACTTTTGTGAAAAATACCATTGGTAGCTTGATAGGGGTTGCATTGAATGTATAGATTGCTGTGGGTAGTATACTCATTTTCACCATATTGATTTTTCCAACCCATGAACATGGTATATTTTCCATCTATTTGTCTCATCTTTGAATTCTTTCATCAGTGTTTTTATAGTTTTCTGTATATAGGTCTTTTGTTTCTATAGGTAGATTTACTCCTAAGTAATTTACTCTTTTCATCACAATGGTGAATGGGATTGTTTCCTTAATTTCTCTTTCTGTTTTCTCATTGTATGTGTATAGGAATGCAAGGGATTTCTGCATGTTAATTTTATATCCTGCAAATTTACTATATTCATTGATTAGTTCTAGTAATTTTCTGGTGGTGTCTTTAGAGTTTTCTATGTAGAGGATCATGTCATCTGCAAATAGTGAGAGTTTTACTTCTTCATTTTCAATCTGGATTCCTTTTATTTCCTTTTCTTGTCTGACTGCTGTGGCTAAAACTTCCAAAACTATGTTGAATAATAGCGGTGAGAGTGGGCACCTTTGTCTTGTTCCTGACTTCAGGGGAAATGCTTTCAATTTTTCACCATTGAGGATAATGTTTGCTGTGGGTTTATCATACATGGGTTTTATTATGTTGAGGTATGTTCCTTCTATGCCTGCATTCTGGAGAGTTTTTATCATAAATGGATGTTGAATTTTGTCAAAGGATTTCTGTGCATCTGTTGAGATAATCACATGGTTTTTATCTTTCAATTTGTTAATGTGGTGTATCACATTGATGATTTGCAAATACTGAAGAATCCTTGTATCCCTGGAATAAAGCCCACTTGGTCATGATGTATGCTCTTTTTAATATCTTGTTGGATTCTGTTTGCTAGAATTTAATTGAAGATTTTTGCATCTATGTTCATCAATGATACTAGCCTGTAGTTCACTTCTTTTGTGGCATCTTTGTCTGGTTTTGGTATTAGGGTGATGGTGGCCTCATAGAATGAGATTGGCAATTTAACTTCCTCTGCAATTTTCTGGAAGAATTTGAGTAGGATAGGTATTTTAGCTCTTCTCTAAATTTTTGGTAGAATTCACCTGTGAAGCCGTCTGGTCCCAAGCTTCTGTTTGTTGGAAGATTTTTTATTAAGTTTTTATTTCTGTGCTTGTGATGAGTCTGTTAAGATTTTCTATTTCTTCCTGGTCCAGTTTTGGAAGATTATACTTTTCTAAGAATTCATCTATTTCTTCCAAGTTGTCCATTTTATTGCCATATAGTTGATGATAGTAGTCTCTTATGATCCTCTGTATTTCTGTGTTTTCTGTTGTGATTTCTCCATTTTCATTTCTAATTTTGTTGATTTGGTTCTCCATTTTTTTCTTGATGAGTCTGGTTACTGGTTTGTCTATTTTATTTATCTTCTCAAGGAACCAGCTTTTAGTTTTGTTGCTTTTTGCTATAGTCTCCTTTATTTTTCATTTATTTCTGCCCTAATTTTTATGATTTCTTCCCTTCTACTAACCCTGGGTTTCTTCATTTCTTCTTTTTCTAGTTGCTTTAGGTCTAAAGTTAGGTTATTTACTTGATTTTTCTCTTGTTTCTTGAGGTAAACTTGTATTGCTATAAACCTTCCCCTTAGCACTGCTTTTACTGAACCCCATAGGTTTTGGGTTGTCATGTTTTCATTTTCATTTGTTTTTATGCATATTTTTATTTCCTTTTTTTCCTTTCATGATTTGTTTTTCAGAAGCTACCTTCCATATATTTGTATTTTTAATAGATTTTTTTCTTGTAATAGACATCTAATCTTACTGCATTGTGATCAGAAAAGAGGCTTGAAATAATTTTTTTTTTAATTTACCAAGGCTAGCTTTATGGCCCAGGATGTGTTCTATCCTGGACAATGTTCCATCTGCACTTGAGAAAAAGGTTAAATTTATTGTTTTGGGGTGAAATATCCTATCAAATAGGTATCAAATAGGTTTAACTAGTCCATTGTATCACTTAAAGTTTGTGTTTCCTTGCTAATTTTGTTTGGTTGATCTCTTCATAGGTGTCAGAGGGGTATTAAATTTCCCACTCTTACTGCTGCTACTACATTGATTCAGTCGTGTCCACCTCTGTGCGACCCCAGAGACAGCAGCCCATCAGGCTCCACCATCCCTGGGATTCTCCAGGCAAAACACTGGAGTGGGTTGCCATTTCCTTCTCTAATACATGAAAGTGAAAAGTGAAAGTAAAGTCGCTCAGTCGTGTCCGACTCTTCGGACCCCATGGACTGCAGCCTACCAGGCTCCTCCATCCATGGGATTTTCCAGGCAAGAGTACTGGAGTGGGTTGCCATTGCAATCCAGCCACTCTTACTGGATTACTGTTAATTTCCCCTTTCATACTCGTTAGCATTTGTCTTATGTATTGAGGTGCTTTGCATTCATTTAAGAGCTGGTTTGGTGGTGCAGAATACTCTGAGCTGTTCCTTGTCTGTAATGCTTTTGATTTCTCCTTCATATTTGAATGATATCCTTGCTGGGTATAGTAATCTGGTTTGTAGGTTTTTTCTCTTTCATCACTTTGAGAATGTTTTGCCATTCCCTTCTGATCTGAAGAGTTTCTATTGAAAGATCAGCTGTTATCCTTATGGGGATCCCCTTGTGTGTTATTTGTTGCTTTTCCCTTGCTGTTTTTAATATTTGCTCTTTGTGTTTGACCATCATTAGTTTGATTAATATGTGTGTTTTGCCTTGGGTATCCTGTTTGGGACTATCTGGGTTTCTTGGACTTGAGTGGCTATTTCCCTCCCCATTTTAGGGAAATTTTCAACTATTATCTCCTCACATATTTTCTCATGCCCTTTCTGTCTTCTTCTTCTGGGACTCCTATGATTTGAATATTGGGGCGTTCAACATTTTCCCAGAGGTCTCTGAGGTTGTCCTGATTTCTTTTCATTCTTTTCTCTTCTCTGCTTCATTTACACATTTCTATATTCTACCTCACTTGTTCTATCTTCTGCCTCAGTTATTCTACTGTTGTTTCCCTCCAGAGTGCTTTAAATCTCATTTATTGCATTATTTGGCTGTGCAGCACTGGCGTAGCACCTGTGTGGTGCTGGAGCAGCAGCTGCATGGCGCTGGAGAAGCTATGAGGAGATACCCCACATCTAAGGACAGAGAAGCCCCAACAAGATGGTTAGAGGGGCAAAATTTCATTTAGAATCCAACTCCATACTCACCAGAGATGCTCAGAGGGCTCAAATAAACCTTGTGCGCATCAGGACCCAGAGGCCCCACAGACACTGGGACAGAACTGTGTTTGAGTATCTCCTATGGAGGTATAAGTCAGCAGTGGACTGCCACAGGGGCAGGGGCTCTGGGGGCAACAGACCTGGTTATGGCATAAGCCCTCTTGGAGGAGGTCACCATTAACCACACCATAGAGTCACCAGAACTTACACAGGACTGGGGAAACTGACTCTTGGAAGGCACAAACAGAAACTTATGTGTACCAGGAACAAGGAGAAAGGAGAAGTGACCCCACAAGAGACTGACCCAGGCTTGCCAGTCCATGAGTCTCTGGCAGAGACATGGGTTGGAGCTGGCCTGCTACAGGGTTGGGAACACTGAGTGTAGCTGTGCGTGCATAGGACCTTTGGAAGGAGGTCACCATTATCTTCATTACCTCCACCATAGTTTGGCCCCAGGTAAATAACAGGGAGGGAACACAACCCAACCAATCAACAGAAAATTAGATTAAAGATATACTGAGTATGGTCCCGCCTATCAGAACAAGACCCAGTTTCCCCCTCAGTAAGTCTCTCCCATCAGGAAGTTACCATAAGCCTCTTATCCTTCTCTATCACAAGGCAGACAGACTGAAAATGACAATCACATAAAACTAACCAATCTGATCACATGGACTACAGCCTTGTCTAACTCAAAGAAACTATAAGCCAAGTAGTGTACGGTTATCCAAGACAGATGGGTCATGGTGGAGAGATCTGACAAAACATGATTCGCCGGAAAAGGGAATGGCAAACCATTTCTGTATTCTTGCTTTTAGAACCCCATGAACAGCATGAAAAGGCAAAAAGATGAACTTCCCAGGTGGGTAGGTGCCCAATATGCTACTGGAGATCAATGAATGAAGAGATGGAGCAAAGCAATAACACCACCCGGTTGTGGATGTGACTGGTGATGGAAGTAAAGTCAAATGCTGTGAAGAGCACTATTGCATAGGAACCTAGAATGCTAGGTCCATGAATCAGGGCAAATTGGAAGTGGTCAAATAGGAGATGGCAAGAGTGAATATCGACAAATTTAAAAATCATCAAATTAAAATGGACTGGAATGGGTGAATTTAACTCAGATGACCATTAGGTCTACTACTGTGGGCAAAAATCCCTTAGAAGAAATTGAGTAGCCATCATAGTCAACAGAAGAGTCTGAAATGCAGTACTTGGATGCAATCTCAAAAACAACAGATGAACTCTGTTACTTTCCAAGGCAAAGCATTCAATATCACAGTATATTTATGTCCAAGTCTATGTCCCAACCAGTAATGCTAAAGAAGCTAAAGCTGAATGGTTCTATGAAGATGCACAAGACCTTCCAGAATTAACACCCCAAAAAAGATGTCCTTTTCATTACAAGGGACTGGAATGAAAAAGTAGGAAGTCAAGAATTACCTGGAGTAATAGGCAAATTTGGCCTTGGAGTACAGAATGAAGCAGAGCAAAGGCTAGTAGAGTTTTGCCAAGAGAACGCACTGGTCATAGCAAACACCCTCTTCCAACAACACAAGAGAAGACTCTACAATGGACATCACCAGATGGTCAATACTGAAATCAGATTGATTATATTCTTTGCAGCCAAATATGGAGAAGCTCCATACAGTCAGCAAAAACAAGACTGGGAGCTGACTGTGGCTCAGATCATGAACTCCTTATTGCCAAATTCAGACTGAAATTGAAGAAAGTAGGGAAAACCACTAGACCATTCAGCTATGACCTAAATCAAATCCCTTATGATTACACAGTGAAAGTGAGAAATAGATTGATTCAAGGGATTAGAGGTGATAGACAGAGTGCCTGAAGAACTATGAAATGAATATATACAATGTCATGAACCTTGTACAGGAGGCAGGGATGAAGACAATCCCCAAGAAAAAGAAAAGCAAAAAGGCAAAATGGTTGTCTGAGGAGGTCTTACAAATAGCTGAGAAAAGAAGAGAAGCAAAAGGCAAATGAGAAAAGAAAAGATATACCCATCTGAATGCAGAGTTCCAAAGAATAGCAAGGAGAGCTAAGAAAGCCTTCCTCAGTGATGAATGCACAGAAATAGAGGAAAACAACAGAATGGGAAAGACTAGAGATCTCTTCAAGAAAATTAGAGATACCAAGAGAAAATTACATGCAAAGATGGGCACAATAAAGCACAGAAATGGTATGGACCTAAGGGCAGAAGATATTAAGAAGAGGTGGCAAGAATACACAGAACTATACAAAAAAATCTTCATAAACCAGATAATCACGATGGTGTGATCATTCACGTACAGCCAGACATCCTGCAATGCAAAGTCAAGTGGGCCTTAGGAACCATCACTATGAACAAAGCTAGTGGAGGTGATGGAATTCCAGTTGAGCTATTTCAAATCCTGAAAGATGATGCTGTGAAAGTGCTGCAGTCAATATGCCAGTAAATTTGGAATACTCAGCATTGGTCACAGGACTGGAAAAGGTCAGTTTTCATTTCAATCCCAAAGAAAGGCAATGCCAAAGAATGCTCAAACTACTGCACAATTGTACTCATCTCACACACTAGTAAAGTAATGCTCAAAATTCTCCAAGCCAGGCTTCAACAGTACAGGAACCATGATCTTCCAAATGTACAAGCTGGATGTAGAGAAGGCAGAGGAACCAAAGATCAAATTGCCAACATCCATTGGATCACTGAAAAAGCAAGAGAGTTCCAGAAAAACATCTACTTCTGCTTTATTGAATACACCAAATCCTTGACTGTGTGGATCACAAGAAACTGGAAAATTCTTTGAGAGATGGGAATACCAGACTACCTGACCTGCCGCTTGAGAAACCTGTATACAGGTCAGGAAGCAACAGTTAGAACTGGACTTGGAACAATAGACTGATTCCAAATAGGAAAAGGAGTATGTCAAGGTTGTATATTGTCACCCTGCTTATTTAACTTATATAAAGTACATCATGAGAAATGGTGGGCTGGATGAAGCACAAGCTGGAATCAAGATTTCTGGGAGAAATATCAATAACCTCGTATATGCAGACGACACCACCCTTATGGCAGAAAATGAAGAACTAAAGAGCCTCTTGATGAAAGTGAAAGAGGAGAGTGAAAAAGTTGGCTTAAAACTCAACATTCAGAAAACTAAGACCTTGGCATCTGGTCCCATCACTTCATGGCAAATAGATGGGGAAGCAATGGAAACAGTGACAGACTTTATTTTGGGGGGCTCCAAACACTGCAGATGGTGACTGCAGCCATGAAATTAAAAGACACTTTCTCCTTGGAAGAAAAACTGTGACCAAGACATTATTTTGCCAACAAAGGTCCCTCTAGTCAAAGCTATGGTTTTTCCAGTAGTCATGTACGGATGTGAGAATTGGACTTAAAGAAAACTGAGCAGTGAAGAATTGATGCTCTTTAACTGCAGTGTTGTAGAAGACTCTCAAGAGGCCCTTGGACTGCAGGGAGATCCAACCAGTCCATCCTAAAGGACATCAGTCCTGAATATTCATTGGAAAGACAGATGCTGAAGCAGAAACTCCAATACTTTGGCCACATGATGCTAAGAACTGACTCACTGGAAGAGACTCTGATACTGGGAAAGATTGACGGTGGAAGAAGGGGACGACAGAGGCTGAGATGGTTGGATGGCATCACCGACTCAATAGAGATGAGTTTGAGTAAACTCGGGAGTTGGTGATGGACAGGGAGGCTTGGCATGCTGCAGTCATGGGGTCACAAAGAATAGGACACCCTGAGCAACTGAACTGAACTGATTGCATTATTCATTATTGATTGACTCTTCTTTATTTCTTCTAGGTCCTTGTCAAATATTTCTTGCAACTTCTAAATCCTCGTCTCCAGTGTATTTATTTGTAACTCCATTTTATTTTCAAGATTTGGGATCATCTTTACTACCATTATTCCCAGTTACTTTTCAGGTAGACTCCCTATTTCCTCCTCTTTTTTTTTTTTTTTTTTTTTGGTTTGGTGGGCATTTATCCTGTCCTTTAACTGATGAATATTTATCTGCCTTTTCACTTTGTTTAGACTGATGTGTTTGGGGTGCCCTTTCTGTAGGCTGGAAGTTCACGGTTCCTCTTTATTGTGGAATCTGCTCCCTGTGGGTGGGGTTGGACTAGTGGCTTGTCAAGGTCTCCTGGTTACAGAAGCTTATGTCTGTGACTGGTGGGTGGAGCTGGATCTCTTCTCTCTGGAGTGCAATGAAGTGTCCAGTAGTGAGTTTGGGGGTGTTTTGGGCTTGGCAGGCTTTCAGAAGCCAGTCTTTTAATGCTCAGGGCTGTTTTCCTGGTGTGCTGGAGAATGAGCTTGGTACATCTTGCTTTGGACCTTGTTGGCTCTTGGGTGAAACTTGGTTTCATTGTAGGTATGGAGGCTTTTGGATGAGCTCTTATCTATTAACATCCCCTGGAATCAGGAGTTCTCTGATGTTCTCAAATTTTGGAGTTAAGCCTTCTGCCTCTGGGTTTCAGTCTTACTCTTAGAGTAGTCTCAAGACTTTTATATCCATACAGCACAGATGATAAAACATCTAGGTTTTAGAATTGTTAATGGTGAAACAATTCTCCATACTGAGGGACACCCAGAGAGGTTCATAGAGTTACATAGAGAAGAGGAGAGGGAGGAGGGAGATATAGAAGATACCAGGAGGAGAAGAGGAGAAGTTGTAAGGGGAGAGAGCAATCTAGCCAGCAATCAATTCCCTAAGTACTCTTCACAGTCTGGAACACCCAGAGAGATTCACAGAGTTAAGTAGAGAAGAGAAGGGGGAGGAAGGAGATAGAGGTGACCTGGGGGAGAAAAGGGAGAGTCAAAAGGGGAGCGAGCAATCAAGCCAGTAATCACACCCTTAAGTGAAAATGGATACTGAAGATTAGATTCTTAAAGGTACAAAACTGATAACAAATACCAAAAAGCAAAGATTAAAAATCTAGAGTAGAGGTTAGACTCTCAAAAAAAATTATTGAAAATACAAAACAAAATCAATCACAAAAGTTGTAAAGTACATACATATGAAATTTGCTTTAATAATGGTTTTTTTTTTTTTTGCAAGGTAATAGTAGGTTATAAAAATGAAAATTAAAGGAGTAATAAAGAACTTAATTTTTTTTTTAATTGATAGTAAAACTATATCTAGGAATTTCTCTGGAGCTGTTGTGGGCAGTGTGGGGTCAATTCAGTTTCAGATAGTTCCTTGTTCCAGCTTGTACTTGTTCTCAAGGTCTATTGGCCCCCTCCAATGCTTAGTCAATGTTAACTACAGGGTTTTAATCTGTTGCACCTGTCACTTCCATAGCAGTTCTCCCTTCTTTATTTTGGCTTCCTCTTTTTGCAAGTCTCTTCAGTGTCTAATTTCCGCCCTGACACAGAGGGAGAAGGTGGTCACTTATTTAGGCTCACTTGTTCAGTTGTGTTGTGAGGAGGGAGGGACACTGCAAATACCACTGGACTTTATTTTAGGGGGGGGCTCCAAAATCACTGCAGATGGTGATTGCAGCCATGAAATTAAAAGACACTTACTCCTTGGAAGGAAAGTTATGACCAACCTAGATAGCATATTCAAAAGCAGAGACATTACTTTGTCAACAAAGATCTGTCTACTCAAGGCTATGGTTTTCCCAGTGGTCATGTATGGATGTGAGAGTTGGACTGTGAAGAAAGCTGAGAGCTGAAGAATTGATGCTTTTGAACTGCAGTGTTGGAGAAGGTTCTTGAGAGTCCCTTGGACTGCAAGGAGATCCAACCAGTCCATCCTAAAGGAGATCAGTCCTGGGTGTTCATTGGAAGGACTGATGCTAAAACTGAAACTCCAGTGCTTTGGCCATCTCATGCGAAGAGCTGATTCATTGGAAAAGACTCCGATGCTGGGAGGGATTGGGGGCAGGAGGAGAAGGGGATGGCAGAGGATGAGATGGCTGGATGGCATCACCAACTCGATGGACATGAGTTTGGGTAAACTCCGGGAGTTGGTGATGGACAGGGAGGCCTGGCATGCTGTGATTCATGGGGTCACAAGGAGTCGGACACGACTGAGCGACTGAATTGGACTGAACTGAACTGAACTGACTGATACTGCTTCTTGTGCCTGGAACATGTTAAGTATTGCCTATTTATAACTCACTGTAATATTTAAAGAGGCAGATCCTCTAGCTATTCTGTTTGTTTGGAAACTTTGGGAGAATGTGTGGAGGAGGACAGTAATCTTTTAAATCTTTTAAATTTCTTCATTCAATTATGTATGGTTTTAATTTTAATAACAGATTACTTTTATAACTTTACTTTTTTACTGCTTTATCACTTTTTAACTACTTCATGAAGTTTAATATTCCTACCATTATTCCATTTAGAATCATATATTAATATGAAAATGATTAATGTATCTACTTTCATAATATTCAGTTTCCCATTTGAGAACATACTATGCATGTCTCTTTGTTTAGCCATTTAATTCCACCTTCATTATTGTTTGTAATAGTGTTCACAAACGCCTTCTGTGTGTTTTATAATTCAAGTGTTAGGTTATTGGAAATGCAATATTTTAAAATTACTTTTGCAACTATTTTGGCTACTATATCGAACTCTATTGTTTTGTATATTTACTTGTAACAATTTTGTTTTAAAAACAGTATTCCTAATTTATTTTTAGTAGAATCTCTTGATTAATACTTATTTTTTATGAGAATGCTATGATTGTGTTTCTTTTTTTTTGACAGTAATTCTATAGTTGCTGATGGTTGCAACTGATTGATTCCGGCTCCCAGAACAATGCTAATAGTAATGTCAGTGCCTTCTGGTCTTGTTTACAATTTAATGGGAATGCCAGTACAGTTTCAAGGTTAAGTATAATGTCTATTGACTTCAGTAAATAGCCTTTAATATAAATGATAACTATTTTTACATTACTTTCTATAGACTTAAAATAAAAATTTGCTATAAACTATAAAATTTCCTGATTCTTCTGAAAACAGTGTTTTTTTTCTCTCTGACCTGTTGATTATTAGTGGATTTTGTAACACAATTTTTTTTTTTTTTTTTTTGCTATAACAAGCCCCACCTGGCTATGTTTGATGAAAAGATCTGAAATATAGTCTGTAGTTTTGTGTTTTGTGCTTTCTTCTAAAGATTTCAGACTGTAGATTATCATGTAGATTACCATGTAGATTATCATGGCTTAATAAAATAAAATGATATATTTTCAAATAGGATTGTGGGGGGTGGGGGAGGGAGAACAGAATGGATTATACAGAAAGAGAATTACCAGTTATTTGAAAACTGAAAAGAATATATTCATTAAACGATTGGGTTTAGAGTCTTTAGGAAGTAATTCTTCGACTTTTTATTTCCAGGTTTTCAAGGGCTTAGTCAATAATTTCTAACAATTTTACATTGCATTTATTTGCTGCTGTGCTATTTAATAGGGTTCTAGGTAAATCTTTACTGTATTTGATATTCACTACAACACTATGAATCAGGCGTATCTAGTCATTTCCCCATTAAAGATAAAAATAGTAGGTCAAACAGGCTTGACTTGTCGAATATCACACGGGTATAACAAGCAGCAGCCAAGGTTAAAATCCCAAATAATTTAGAGTCCAGTTTTCTTTTGAGCACACTATCTTGTCACTTTAACTTTTAAAGGCCCCATGGGTCACCTTAATTTATCTCTCCAATGCAATTTAACACTTATCTTCCTATGTTTTCCTTGAGATAAACTCCATCAGTTCATTCATCACACTGAATTGACCAGACACCCTTAATGCTGCCTCTGCTTAACTAAACTTGAGTCAGATTTCTTCCTGCCCAAAGGCCCCAGACATCCCTTTTCTTAGAGAATTTACTTTAGAGAACAACGGTAAATGCTGTCTTTGTCTCTTTGAGATGTAAGCATTCTCCCAGCCTCTTGCCAGTTTTACAAACCAGGAAGGTCCTTCTCAAGGACCTAGGAGACATCTCTTTGAAAAGTAATCATCAAGAAAGATAGCACCTTTATTTTCCAGGGTCCATGTGAAGATAGCAGCCCAACTTTCTGAAGATAAGCACCAATTAGCAAACACAGAAGGCCCAATTTCATTGACCAGCTTTCACTTCCTCTTTAATATTGTCCTGTATTTTTTACTGGCTGACCCCAGTGCTTGAAAGCTCTTCCGTCTATTGTCTGAGTAGAATTCAATCGCTCTCCTGTGTTACAGTAGTCTTGAATAAAGTACTCCTTCTCTGTCAGGTACAGTATTTCTCTTACAGGATTAAAATGTTTCAACTTACTTGGTAGTCTGCCTCTCTGCTCTTTGAAGTTCTTAAAAGCTAACATGCATGCACATATACTGGGTTTCAATCCTGTTTTTAATTCCTAACACAACAAAAGTACCTAAATATATGAAGTATTTAATAAATGTTGATTGAATACATGTAATATGTTTGAATAAATAAATAAATGACTGAATGAATGGGCTACTGGAAGGAAGTTTGTGGTCCAGAGTCCCTGCCTCCATTGTAAGTATAGCTCTCTTAACTTTAGAAAATAACATTTGGCAGTGCTGACCCATAGCAGATGCTTTCTAGTGTGTAAAGACAGAAAATCAACAAGTGACTGCTATATAAGAGGAACTCTAAAGAGATCCAGATAATGCTAAGGGGGTGATCTCATCCTTCTAATTTAAATCCACCCTCCGTTTTCCCCTAAGATCACTAGTTGAAATAATACTGTCAGGCCTGTGCCTCAAGAATAATAAGTTAAATGAGTGTTCTGTTGGAATACAGCAGCTGCCTAAAGCTTTGCTTCAATAAGAGAGTTTGATTTCACCCACCAACATTCACCTTTTCTCAGATACCAAAAAATCAGGAAGACATTCTGCTAACAGTTTAAGGAACAGGCATATAGTTTGGAAAAAGCATGAATTAGACAAATAGCAATGCCTTCTTCAGCCCTTTCTTTTAAAAACTGTCTTCTGAAATTGTGATGTAATTGAATTTCTTTATTAATGAAAGTCAGATCACTAGATTTCCTATTATAATATACCTTGATAAAGCAGCTTTTCTACATCATTAGCAGCCAACACCTTGGCATTTCTTTTTGCTCTCTTCTCATACTAGCTTTAATTCCTTCTGTTTTTACTGTTTCATATAGCCAGCCAATATGTACAGTGTTTGTAATTGTCTGTTTGCCAAGTCATATTCTTTCATTAAGGTTGAATCAACCTCATTTTTATTTTAGCTTAATTTCTGTCTGTAGGGTATGTGCATTTCCACCACCCTCCTTCCCAGGAGGACAGGCTCTTTAACAGGAGTGACCCAGCAGGGGGCCAGCCAAGGGACACTTCTCTTCTACTCAACTCACCTGTAACTTTGCCTCCAGGGGCTTCCTTTCCATTCCCCAATATTGGTGTTTCCTTTATAATACTTAGTACAGTCTACAATTATGTGTTTATTCCTGTGTTTATTTGTTCAATGTTTGCCCCTTCCATTAGACTGATAATTGCAATTATAGGCCACATCTTTTTTATCAACCTCTGTATCATGGCACATGGCAGCCATTGGACAAACACCTCTTGACTGCAAAATGGTAATCTCAAAGGAGTCAGACCATAACTGAGTGAGGAAATCCACATTCCTTAGGAGGAGAGTTCATCAAGGGCCAAGAGTCCAAAGCAGAGCCCAGGCCTGAAATTCTGACAAGGTCTTCCAGCTTCCTCTACCAGGAGACAATGAACACCAAACCTGTCACCAGCATCACACCCACAAATTGTCATCAGTTCTTTAAAATACTTGAAAATGTATAGCTGAAATTGCTACCACTTAGGAATACAGCATTTATAAAGCATCTATAATGCCTTGATAACTCTTTACAAGCAAACCATTTTAGCAGCAGTGTTTATAATTTTTGAAAATTTTTTTCTAAAAATCCAGAAAACCTACCTTCTAAAAATAAACAACCATGCATTTATTTATGAACTGTCTAGGCCTAGAGCCAGGCAGAGCAACTAGGGCCAACCAAGCCCATACTCCATCCTGGGACCACCCTCCTCTGACCACTTCACCTGTGACTGCCTTCCAGTGCTCCTCTATCACTGTGGCCACTTTGCATTTTTCTAACACGAGCTACACATGTCAAGTGAAGTACTGCAAGAGGGAGCAGAAACAATGAGAGGTGTCCCAGAATGCTGCCTAATATTAAAATATTTACCTGAAAGTGTGAAAGCTAGAATGGCAAATTATGCCATCTGTTAATATTTTTAATTTGACAGTGGAGAGAATCACTGTAGGTTGATGTAAATCAGTGATCAGAATACAGCTCCATAACTTTGTAATTCCACATACTATAAGCAGCCTTATTCACCTTTTTTAGACCAGCTTTCAGGGCATATAAATTAACATAGTATTATGTTTTTAAAAGCCAAAGATATAATATGTATACAGTGTCTAATGCAGTGTCATGCACATTATCAGGGCTCAGCAAATGGCAATGATGTGATAATGGTAATGTCGGTGATGATAAAGAGCATTTAGTCGTCACCTTCATATCCTGAATAACTTGTAGTTTTGTTATAAACCACATACGCCATAAATACACCCCTCAGTCTTTAATTTTAAACTGTTAAATTTGGCAGAAAATAACTTATGGATACATGCTACCCTTCAGGCACTCTAACTATTATTCTCTCACATCTGTTTACCTCCCATCCACAGCCTCTTGGTTCTGTTATTTCTGTGGTAAGAGCCGATACAATCCTGGCTTGGTGGGTAGAATAGAGGCAGGGAGCTCTCAGGAAGGCGGACCAAAGTCAATCCAGATTTCTGATACCTTTTCTCTGGAGACCTGGGTTCCAGTCTGGACTCAACTACCACAGCAGTTAATGATATAACCTTGGGCAAGTGACAACCTGTCTAGGCTTAGCTCCTCATTTGTACAATGAAGGGATTGGCAAAGATTTCCTTCTAAAGCTCCTTCCATTTCTACAAGGGCTGTGATTAGTTCCTGTCACTCCAGGCAACATCTTTCTGTCTTAGCTAATAACGTCACGTATGTTCAAAGTCTATCAATGCATCATTTTGCAGAGGTGTTACAATTCTCTATTGATGTTCTTCTGATCAGTTTGAGTGAGTGCTAACTATTAGTAGGAATGTTCTCCCTAAAAATATATCTGGTAATAAACTTGTAGTTAACCCACACACGCATTATTCTCAGGAGTTATTCTCAGGAGTTCAGTAACAGTATTTCTTTGGGACACTCCTATCTTTAAAGATATCACATAGGTCCATCCTGATATCAACAACCATCATTATCCTCAACAATTACTATGATTAGTGATCACAACAGACTCACATGCTTTATTGGGATATCCAGAAATTATGCACCATTGTCTAAGAAAACCAAGAGAAATAAAATAGTTCTCTACATAATTCCTACGTTTTCCTCTTATTTTCCTTTGCAAAGTAGGGTACTTTATCTTTCCACTTAATTTTGATGGTTAAATTTAATGAACTTTTATTGTGTAATTTGTGTATTTTTTACTCAATGTTTTGTTATTTCTCTTCCAAAACCATATTTCTAGACTTTAGTAACTGTGTCTCACTTGCTCCCAGTAGAATTTAAACATATACACACACACTCAGTAGTTTTTTTTTTTTTCTTTATAAATGCAGATCTCTTCACAGTACTTGACCTCATCAGATTCTTTAGAAATGCTTACTACATGTGACACAAGAACCCTATAGATAAATGTCTATAACAGACAACAACATAATTGAACATTGGAGGCCAGTTTTCTTTACCTGGTGGTGCTGGTAGTTGGATCAGAATATCTACATTCACATTTTAATCCTTTAATCTAGTAATCAATGTATGACCTGAGGCAACAAGTTGACAGCTTGCCAAAACTAAGCCTGGGCAGATGGCAACATTGATCCAGACTGCAATTTCCCTAGACCCCCGGAAATATCTGGTGGAAGAGTGTGATGAACAGTCACAAAGGAGCCAGGTGCCTGATCCCTGTGGCATCACTTCTCTCCCAACTCAAGGTACTGAGTTTACTGCATTTTCCAGAAAAATTATGCATGTTATTAAGAAGTCCTGTTTTCTCTGGGACACCATGAATCAAGTAAATCATATTTCCATTCAGTTCACTCAGGCCGTGACAAATATGCCCTCTCCTTTCTCAATAATTGCAATAACTTATCCCTGTAACTCTTAAAGTTTTTATGTTTTTCTTTTTAAATCTTGCCTTGTTTACTTGTCACTATCCATTCTTTGGAACTCTTGAGATTTTATAATTTATTCTTTTTTTTTTTTTTTTGAGAAAAATTCCCCAAACATCTGATGTCAAATATTTCTCTGTAGGTGAAACCTTCAGGGCCTTGGCTTCACAGCAGATGGCAACACAATGCAGGGCTGTTGCATTTGGCCATAGACAGTGTCCATATTTAAAGCTGCCCTATTGTTCCCGGTAAGCACCCAGATGAATAGATTGAGTCTCTCTGCTATTTTGAATTTCTGTGCTTCTTGCCAAGACCAAACTTCTGCCTGTGCTTGCCTTGCTCATTTATGCCCTCGTTTATTTCTTTGCCTCTGACTCACACCTTGAAAGGCACATTCTTTCCCTTTCTACTGCCCACTTCTTACCTAGAAGGTTGTGTTTGCCCCTGATGTGGCAATGTTAATCATCAAATAGTCCATTTGAAGGTGCTATTTATAATTTCTGTATCTTCAATTGAGTAGATCCCATTTTTATCATTTATTTCCCCAACCCTTAATTAATGAAGAATAGTTCATTAAGTAACTGCAGTGACTTAGTTGCTTTCCTTATTTCATTCCTATATCCAATGCATGTGGCCCTATTAGTTCTCTGGTCAGTTCATAACCTTGCTCAAAATCTGACAGCCCCAAATCGAGTATGTTTGATTTCCATTATTCCTGGCCAAGCCACCTCCACTTCATTCAGGTTGCCTCTTCCTTTTCCCCTGAACACCCAATGCTCATTTCTACCTCTACTGCTTGCCTGAACCATTCTGTCCTCTCCGTGGACAACCGGCACCTTTTTCTCCCTGCATGTCCTTGAAGCCATTCTGTCTAGAGTAGCCCATGTCGTTACTCTCCTTTGTGCCTCCTCAGCACTTCAATCAGGTCTTAGAGTTTAATACACATTAAATACAGTTTTGTACTGTTCCAACAAGATAGCAAGCTCTCTGTGCAACATTCTCCCTGAAGGTGCCTTAATGCCATCTATGTCCCCACACCATGAAGATTTAGATTGAACTTTATCAATAGGCCACTTTGTAACTGGCAACCTGCTCCATTATTCTTGCCTGGAGAATTCCATGGAAAGAGGAACCTAGTAAGCTAAAGTCCACGGGGTCACAAAGAGTCAGACATGACTAAGCGACTCACATTTTCACTTTCACTTTGTATTACATTTTATCTTCTACAATCTTAAGATATAAAACTGTTTTTCAAAATTAACATCTCCAGTTTTTCCCCACTTAAAAAATAGCATAAAATACATGCAAAATATAGACTATAATAATAATCTCCATTTTCCAAGTACTCAGAGAATATCTATTACTGGTATGTTAATATATTTCTTTCCAGTCTTTTACAGATAGAGAGAGAGAAAAGACACATCCTTGTATTCAATTATCTGAAAATGTGTATTTCCATTTTATTTTTTCTACCTAGTCAACCATGAAGATTTTCATAATGAAAATAGCCTTCAGAAGCATGATCATATACTTACATAATCCTCTAATTTATTGGACATTTATATTTCATCTAATATTCTAATTTTTTAACATTATTAGTATGCTGTTATAAACGTGTGTTTCTGATTATTTCCTCAGAAGACATTCCTGAAGTGTTGGAATTACTTTAAGACATTTGATTAACATTGATAATCTTGCAGGGTTAAAGTGCCCTTATGATTCCTTTTCAGTTCATTATTCATTCTCTTATCAAATTTATTAATTCTACAAACATTTATAGAATAAGGATCTACTTCTTGCTGAGGAGATCCTAAAGCTGTTGTTGTTATGAAAATGTGTTCGTTGCTCAGTCGTGTTTGACTCTTTGTGATCCTGTGGTCTGTCCATGGAATTCCCCAGACAAGAATACTGGAATGGGTTGCCATTCCCTTCTCCAGGGGATCTTCCCAATCCAGGTTCCTGCAATGCAGGCAGATTCTTTACTGTCTGAGCTAGCAGGGAAGTAGAAAGTGAAGTGTTATAATGATGGGAAATCCTTCCAGGATTAGGGTGGAAGGCTGTCTGTCTAGGTACCATGATGTTTTACTCTTTGAAAAGGACGTAGTTTTCTAGATTTCACTTCACACTGGAAAAGCGACTTCATTCTACACTAAAAAATTCATTTATAGAGACCTATCACATGTTGTTTTACCAAGTCCTACTCCATTAAAACTGAATAAAAGGAAACTCAATGGTACTTAACTTTCTCAAATTTATACCCCTCAATATAAAACACCAACCATTTGCCAGCACCATTACAACTCAGGTTGTAATGTTTCATATCTACTTTTTTTGTTGTTCCAGAAGACAATAAAGAATACCATTTGGAATAACTTCTTGACTAAAATTATTGGAGCCATTTTCCATCAGTTCTTGGATTTGGGGGTTGTATTTAATAAGTTGTACAGAGTAAGTGGACAAAGCACAAGCTGTAATCAAGATTGCCAGGAGAAATATCAATAACCTCGCATATGCAGACGACAGCACCTTTATGGCAGAAAGTGAAGAGGAACTAAAGAGCCTCTTGATGAAAGTGAAAGAGGAGAGTGAAAACGTTGGCTTAAAGCTCAACATTCAGAAAACTATGATCATGGCATCTGGTCCCATCACTTCATGGGAAATAGATGGGGAAACAGTGGCTGACTTTATTTTGGGGGGGGTCCAAAATCACTGCAGATGGTGACTGCAGCCATGAAATTAAAAGACGCTTACTCCTTGGAAGGAAAGTTATGACCAACCTAGATAGCATAGTAAAAAGCAGAGACATTACTCTGTCAACAAAGGTCCATCTAGTCAAGGCTATGGTTTTTCCAATGGTCATGTATGGATGTGAGAGTTGGACTAAAGAGAAAGCTGAGCACCGAAGAATTGATGCTTTTGAACTGTGGTGTTGGAGAAGACTCTTGAGAGTCCCTTGGACTACAAGGAGATCCAACTAGTCCATCCTAAAGGAGATGAGTCCTGGGTGTTCATTGGAAGGACTGATGTTGGAGCTGAAACTCCAATACTTTGGCCACCTGATGCGAAGAGCTGACTCATTTGAAAAGACCCTGTTGCTGGGAAAAATTGAAGGTGGTAGAAGGGGATGACAGAGGATGAGATGGTTGGATGGCATCACCAACTCAATGGACATGGGTTTGGGTAAACTCCGGGAGTTGATGATGGACAAGGGAGGCCCAGCATGCTGCAGTTCATGGGGTCGCAAAGAGTCGGACACAAATGAGCGACTGAACGGAAATGAACAGAGTAAGTCAAATGTCTCTACTGAGCTAATGATGACACTGGAACTCTTATTTTTTGGAAACTGAACTGCATTTGAATATTTTCCTTGTTTTTTTTTTTTTTCCCAGTTGAATGATATGAAGATTCCCCACCATTTTACTTACTTTGTGAAGGCATCCATTTCCAGAGTATTCTAAAATTTTACCTCATGAGAACTTCTAATGCAGAAATCAGGGGCAAGGTAAGTCAGCATGGAGAGGAAATCAAAAGGAGAGTTGTCTGATCTGAAGGCAGAAACTTTGTACCTTCCATCATGGTTGTATACTTTTGGCAACATGAGGAAAACCCATCTCTAGGAGTGCTAGTTGCCCTATTTTGCATTCAACAAACAAATACACTTAAATCTGCAAATGTAGTACAACACACTTCCTTTCTCAATATGCATTTCCTTCCAGAAACTGTCAAGAAAACACAACACACACACACACACATTCATTTCCCCTTCTTACTTGCTGTCCTTGCATCATGCCTGTCTCGACTTGGCTTCCACTATGACACAGCTGCAGGGAAGGCTTGAATGGGGAAGCAAGGGTTGAATGAACTTGCCTAATTACAGAGTCCCTGGATGTTCGAATCTAAATTTCTACAGAAATGGTGTAACTGGTGAAGTCGGTCTTAATACGGTGATACCTAAAGGAATCTAATTTTGTTAGATGAGAAGAAGTCACTCAGTCGTGTCCAACTCTTTGCAACCCCATGGACTGTAGCCTACCAGGCTCCTCCATCCATGGGATTTTCCAGGCATGAATACTGGAGTGAGTCGCCATTTCCTTCAGCAGCTTATAAATCATTCTCAGCAACAGCACTACAGTAGGACCATCTGAAGAGCTTTAGAAACTAATGAGACCCAAGTTACTCAGATTAAGCTGCCTAGTGTGGGGACTGAAATATCTACATGACTTTATACGCTCTCTCAGTGTTTTTTAATGAAATCAAGGTGGAAAGTCATTGAGCTGGAATTTCTCCACTTCATGACTCTCAGTTTCAAGCAGCAGGCAAAAATGGGGCTTTGGATAGAGTGTTCACTTTTTACAAGACGTCAAGAGTATATCAGAGAATAGTGTCTTATGCATTCCTCCAGAAGAAAGACTAAGAAACAAGAGATAGGCTGAGACTCAGAGTTCTGCAAGCCACGGACCTTCCCCACAATATGTCAGCTTTATCAAGGAGAGGTGAAGTTCTCATCAGAAACGAAGGGTGGACAAGAAGACACGGCAAGTATAGTGCCAGAAAGGGTGAGAAGTGAGATGGGCACACAGGGCTCTCCCAGGATACGGCAGACCCCATTTATTCTAGCCTTCTCTAAAGTGCAGGATGAGTACCCTGTCTGTCCCTGCTGCGGTCAGAATCCAGAAGGTATTTTAGTGAGGGAGGCTTTTAGGGGTTGTATGTCGGAGACCCCAGTTTAATGAAGCTGAGGACATCTGGGCTTAAAGTTCAATAGTTTCTCCATAAAGTTTCTCTCATATAATGGTGTCATTTGATTTAAACTATGAAACTGAAAAAACCTCATGGTTTACTTAAAAATGTAGACTATCACAGAAGTATGGAATTTTACTCTTATGATCCAGCTCTGGCAGTCTAAGCCATATCTTCTACATGGAACACTCAAGAAAGAGAAAAGTCATATAGCCAATAAGCGTCACTGGAAAATAAAAACTAGAAGGCAGAGGAAAACTGAATGAAGCATTGGAGAATCAATCCATTGGATGGTATAGACAAACAGAAAGGAGATATTTGCCTCCTAGATCAGTTCCTCATCCCTATCCTTGCGCACAGATCAAGAGGGAATATCTAAGTCACATGCAAGGTCAAGATGGTATTTGTTAAACCTCCTTCTCACTGTCATTTCTTTTGCCTTTTATTTCCCTACTCTTGTTCCCTTCTCTGACCTTTTCCTCTTTCATATATGATTTTCATCCTTTATTTCACCTCAGAATTACCTGATCTGAAATATGATCACTTCAAGTTTGTTCAACTTCTTTAAATCATTCAGAGACAGTTTCAGATTTGCATTTCTATTTCGGGAATTGAGGGAGTGCTTTCAAATTCCCCCCATTGTTCTTCAGAAACCACCTTTTTCTTATCACATTTCTAATCAAACTTTAGTCTTAAAATACCTGTCATTTCTCATAGACTTCGGAGTTTTGATCTTCTGACAAAAGATTTGAGGAGGTTTTTTAAATTTATTATTTGTAAAATAAAACTGTAATTTGAGAGAATAGTTTGACTTATCCCAGTAGATTTATTCTGTTAATTACAGCCATGAAAGACAAACTTAATTACGTTGTTTTCTCTCTCTCTTTTTTTAAGTTTGTTAATAGGGTTGAATTTTATTACTACAAAATGGTCTTAAATAACTTTGTCCAAGATCCTTTGGATTCAGAAACACAATTTATGTGAGTTTTTAGATGAATGCATTTGTGCCAGTTTTGCTGGTGCCAACAACTTGTGGAAGATCATGTTTGATTATCTACCTGCCTCTCAGATTTTTCAGGTGTACAATCCAAGCAGGGGAAGCCAAATGTTTGCTGCAAACAGTCAAGTCATCTGACTTGAGTTTCTTGGTTCCTCCATAGCTGCCTCGATCCTCACAGTCGATCCTCACATTTGCCACTGGCTGAGAAACTGGAATCTGCGCCCCTAAATTCCCACAGGAGACTTTTCCATCCTCACCCACATTTAGGCCCCATCCAAAAGGCTGGTTTATGGACCAGAGGTCCAATCTCAGTTTCCACCCTCAGTTTTTGTCCTCTCAGTACTTCTTTGTAGAACTGGAGCTCTCGTCATCTGCTAGTCTTCTGGCCCAGACCTAAGTCTTTTATTCCACTATCTCTGGTCTATTCACAAGTGTCCTGTCAAAGAATGCAAAATCACACTGTAAATGAAAGAGAGGAACCACCTTGTGCTTTTTGGTCATTTCCTCAGCAGGCCTGTTTACAGAAGATGACTTCAAAAAATGACTCATGGGTCCCGTATTGGGTATGGGCATGTGTTTCCTTTATGACACTTATTACAACATACAGTCATGATGTTTACTGTCTGGAAATGTGGGTCTTGTCTACCTCCATGGAAGCCAGGGTCATGACTATCTTGTTAATTTTTTTCTTTTAATTATCAAAATTTAGGATAGTGTTACAAACATAGTGAGCACTGAATAAATTCTCACTAAATGAAAAAATGAGCATCACTGACTTGCCCACGTTCCCATCAGGCTCTGTGCTGCTTTCATCAAAACTAGCAACTTATCCTCAACTGTTCTGAGAGTCTCAGGACATATGAGCCCAGACATCTCTGGTGATACTTAACTCCTCTGATTCTAGCATCTACTCAAGGTAACTGATCTAAAACCTCAGTCAAGTGAATACAGGATTATAGAATTAGAAGTTGATTTTAGGCATTGGGAATTCTGCAACTGCCACAGAATACAACTAAGACAGAGAATGTACTTGGGTAGTGTTCATGTTCTTATTCTGAATACACGTGACGGACTATTTCTAGAAATAAGTACTTCTTAGCAACTACCTTGTTCTTGCTCCAACTAAATGTATGCACCGAAGCTCCCCAGCCATCATATGCAGCCATGCCTCAGCTTCAACTCAGCCATAAACAAGTCTGGCCATAATCATAATCAGCAGGTCTAGCCCTTTACCACTTGAGGTCTAGATTTACCTACTTTCCCCATTCTGATATCTAGTAGATCTGGAACAAACCAACATTCATTTGCATGCTCACTAAACTGCAGACTTTCTCCCTGACTTCTAGCCTATGTATAAAATATATATGACCAGATATTCATCCTGAGTCCTGATTTATACTTGAGTTTCCTCAATTGGAACTGAAGCAGATACCAACCCTCAGGTCATTTGGCTTGACTAGAACCCTGATATGCCATGCAGTTCCTGCCAGTATCCCTCTCCAAGAGCAAGACACACTTCTCCCTGCAGCTGCTAGCTGTAAACAAAAGCCACAAAGCCGCCACCAGCTGCCAGTCCTGGCACAGCCTGCTGCTGCTTGTCCCTCACCCACGCAGAGCCCATGTGTATGCATCCGCCCAGCTCAGGTCAAGGATGTCAGAGACCTTCAGCTTTGCAGTTTGTGCTGTAAGCTTTCAGTCTTCAAAAATGAGACCTGGAGCCAGGAGAGGGCCCTTGCTATTGTCCCATTCATCCTCTGATTATGGTACTTCCCAAAGAAGCTGCCATACTGGTATACTCTGAGGCCCTTGAGTTATGAATGTGCTCCTCAAAGAAGTAGAAGTTAATAACTGCTAAGGTAAAATTAACAAGAGAGAGTTACTTAAGTTTTTCAGTAAGACCTACATGAATAGTGATGGTTTCTGAGAAGCATTCTTTTCATTCCTTAACTTGAAGGATCTATATTATTTAAAAAATAACTTCACAGTTATCTAAAGGCAATATCAAGACTCCAGGGACTATAATAATCTAGCACCTTCCTACTCAAAGTGTGGGTCAAGTTACATGAGAACCTGGTCAAAATACAAACTCTCAGGTCCTGACCTAGACCCACTAAGTCAGAATCTGCATTTTTAACAAGGTCCTCAGGTGATGTGTATACACAGAAAAATTGGTAAACATTGATCTAGCAAATGAGAAGTACTTAGAATGCGTCTAAACATACAGTAATGTTATTCAGCTTGCACTGAACATCTGTCTACTAGGCAAGCTTCTATGTATTCTTCAAAATGCTGCTCAAACATTACCCCATCCATGAAGACTTTACTGTAAGAAATCCAAGAAAGAGTGGTTTATTTCTATCATCTTCTTAGTTGATTTTATTCTATTCTTTATTCAACATCATTCATATCAAGAGACCTTCATAAGTAAATAAAATTAAATCAATCATGTGAGTTCTTTAGTACGTAAAATAATGAGTACATAAGTCATAATAACAGTTTACAGTTTTTGATCTAAACACTATAAATATATTAATTAATCTAACCCCTAAAAGCTGTTTGTGGTAGATGCTATTATTATTTCTATTTTCAGACTCTATTAGCTGTAAACTCATCAATTTAGAATAATAACATTGAGAAAGAATCACAGTTCACAAATTATGCTAGTTTGTATTTCCTTAAATCCAGAATTTAAATGTTGATTAGAAACTGACCATCTACTAAATGCTTTAACTTCCAAAGTTTCATGTTCCTAATTCAATATCAGACAAACAGTTGCCTTGAAATCTCATTTTCACTTCCAACAAGGAGATATTTGTTTTTTTTTAAACAGAAGGTTTAATCTTTAAATCATTAGCAGGAATAAAGTTAGAATCTCCTAGAACACTTCTGCACTGTTGCTTCTCTAACACATGGCATTAAATGCTGCACACAGAACATAGTTAAACGTACGAACTTGACGGAATTTCTTCAAACCTGTCTAGAGGGCTCAGATACACTTGGTTGTTTTGTTAACTCTCTCCTCTTCACAGGTTATAGTTACACAGAGAAAACAAACAAGAAGCAGGTCCAACTCTGAAATAGCTGTCTCAGGTTTCTGCAGAGCATGAGGTCACAGTACTGACATTTGATCAGGTAAGTGCTGATTGACTGTCACATAGCAATGAGCATGGCAGGGCTCCGCCCTAAGGTCCATGCCCAGGAAGGGACTCTTTAGTAGTACTTCCAAAATATCCTTCCAGATTTTCAAACATGGCCATTTTCTTGGGAGATTTTATAGGACTAGAATCTCTTACCCCTTACATTGTCTTCATTACACACTTCATTACACACTTTAGAGACTTAAAAACAGGAGAAAGCATTAGAAGGTGAGGGCAAGGTGAATATATTCATCAACAGTATATATTCATCAACAGTCTGAAGATATAACTTATAGTATTTTCCTGTATTATTCCATATTATTCAGTTTATTGAGTTCATTATATTTGCCAAAGATTGTATACTTCCATTCCCTACTCCCCAACTAAATAAAAAATTAAGAGTACCAGAGTATTAAAAAATAAATAAATAAATGTAATACACGACATACATTGATCAGTCTAGTGATCTAATATAATAAATGATTTAATACCAGGGGAAAAAATTCTCTAATTGGGTCAGGAATTACTTTGCATTCAACTGTAAGATAATTCAGAAGCCAAACAAATTAAGAACCCACAGGCACTTATTTAAACGTAGAGAATGTATGTATGTCCTTTATCACTCACCATATTTCTAATAAGATTTCACAAATACCAAAAACATATATAAATAAGTCATAGGCAGCTAACTTTTAGATGCAACTGAAACATACATGATGCAAATGTTTTCAAAATAAACAGAAGCTTGAAAGTTCAGTAAAATATTCTACTGCAACCTAAGTTTATCCACTATTTCTAACTCATCATCTATTATAGAATTACCTGTTTGAAGTATGAATATTTCAGTAAAGTTTATAATTTCTGGGTCTTTTACACATTCCTAATGCATGTCGAAGTATAAAAGTTGGGGAAAAGCAGAGACATTACTTTGCCAACAAAGATCCATCTAGTCAAGGCTATGGTTTTTCCAGTGGTCATGTATGGATGTGAGAATTGGACTGTGAAGAAAACTGAGAGCAGAAGAATTGATTCTTTTGAGCTGTGGTGTTGGAGAAGACTCTTGAGAGTCCCTTGGACTGCAAGGAGATTCAACCAGTCCATCCTAAAGGAGATCAGTCCTGGGTGTTCATTGGAAGGACTGATGCTGAAGCTGAAACTCCAATACTTTGGCCACCTCATGGGAAGAGTTGACTCACTGGAAAAAGACCGTGATGCTGGGAAGGATTGGGGGCAAGGGGAGAAGGGGACGACAGAGGATGAGATGGCTGGATGGCATCACCGACTCGATGGACATGAGTTTGAGTAAACTCCGGGAGTGGTGATGAACAGGGAGGCCTGGCGTGCTGCAGTTCATAGGGTCACATAAGTCGGACATGACTGAGCAACTGAACTGAACTGAATATACCTAAAAAACTTTGCTAATTTTTTTAATGTGAAATCTACAGTTTTTAATATCAATGTTTGCTCATCTATTGCTATGATTGAATAAAACTATATTCTTTAAAAAAAAAGTTGGGGAGATTTGAGATCCTCAAATTTCCTTAATTAGTTTTGCACATCTGCAATCTGCTGTCATGCTGCTATTGACATAAACAGCAATACGTGTTCTGTCAATAAAAATAGCATTGATATTAAGAAACATTTTTAGGATATTGATCCCTAGAAGTCTCACATAATCTAAAGCCACTATTTACTATCGGTTATCACCCATTTCTAGAAAAACACTTCCTGCTCTCAAATTTCAGATCATTAACTAATAGCTGAGACTGCTGCTGCTGTTATAGAGTCAAATGCTTTCAGTATGTGACTCCATAATTGAACTGCGGGGGGAAATTCCACAGAAATTCCACTTCAGTTTTAAAGAACAGGGGGGAATGGAAGGAAAAGATTTTCTCTGAGGAAGCTGTCTTGCTAGAGCTCCTAGAACAGCCTGGCTAAAGTGAATCCACTGTGCTTCCATCTAAACAACCTTTGTTGCTTCCAGCTGCTGCCTAATTGGCCCATGACTGAATAACACCCCTGAAGGTGTTGCATTTGTATCACCAAAGTAAATAAGCAATCTTTGCTTTTCATAACACCAGTGGCGGCCTGAAAAAAAATGCTCTTGGATATCTGAGTGTTTCATCCCAGCATTTCTGGATGTCTGTGGCCTCTTGTACAATCTCTGTGATTGAATTCCTTGACAAGCAGAATCTTAACAGGCTTCTGGTGGGATGCTATGCACCACAATTAAATAATTTAATAATGACAACAGAGGTAGTGATAGAAGTGGTAATCAACACTTGCAGGAAAGTCCAATGCATGGTGTGCAAAAGCTTTAAAGAAATGAATTACTGATATATATCTATACACTCTATTTCTGGGGATGAATTTGCTCTAAATATTTAATCTCGGAAAATAAAAATTGGTGTCCTTTGGAGCTGAATTTCTTTTCCTCTGAAGTAAAAGAGAAGAAAATAAAATTCTTTTATAATTGATCTAGAGAGCATTATGCCATCCTTTTTTGTTTTCATTATGGATGACTAGGGTAACAACTGCCATCTGCAAAGCTAATGGTGAAGTAGACTTAATTTTCACCAGCTGGCAGATCAGGTTAAATTTGCTTACTGATGATGCAGGACAAGACCTAAATAAGGCAAACAAAGTAAATAAGATTTGAGAGGTTTACCTTCCAGTAACCATTTTCAAGAGATGTGCTAATTTTAGTAAAACTTTCAAAATCTTACTTTAATTGAATAAGGCATATAATTTTATGTAATTGGGAAATTCATGTCTATATACTCTCTACATCATACATATGAAACTATAACACACTTAAAAATTTGTACTGACATAATTATTGCAATATTGGGAATATATATTACAAGAATCTATCACAATATTGAAGTTACATTTTAGGGACTCAAGAATCTCTTTTCTATAAGTTATGGTAGTCTGATTTTATCTTTAAGAAATATTTACTCCTCTGTGCAAAATTTCTAATCCTAAGTAAATAATTTGGAAGATACAGGTGACTTTTTACAAGTTTTGGGGCTTCCCTGGTGGCTCAGTAGGTAAAGAATCTGCCTGCAATGCAGGAGACTGCCTGCAGAGAAACCAGGGTTGATCCCTAAGTCAGGGAGATCCCCTGGAGAAGGAAATGGAAACCCACTCCAGTAATCTTACTTGGGAAATCCTATGGTCAACGAGACAGGCGGGCTGTAGTCCATTGGGTAGCAAGAGTCAGACGTGACTTAGTGACTAAACTACAGAAACGTTGGCAATTATTTCCATGGTGTGTACACACAACACCTGGCTACATAATTAGATTGATGACCGAGAGCAGTTTAGTTTGTTGGAAACCGCATTTTGATTTTTAAAAGGCTATGCCGCACTTAAAGTGTTGTCCCAGGAGACTTGGGAGCCGATGAGGTTTAAATGTTGAAGACAGACGACTGAGTCTTGTGAAGAGAAAGGATCCAAATACTAAGGGAAGGCATGCTTATGATTGAGAACCCTGAAAATGCATGGCCTGTTTTAGCTGATCAAGTGGTTCTGAAGTTAAGAAAATTGGAAGTGGTCAAACAGGAGATGGCAAGAGTGAACACTGACATTTTAGGAATCAGTGAACTAAAATGGACTGGAATGGGCGACTTTAACTCAGATTACCATAATACCTACTACTATGGGCAAGAATCCCTTAGAAGAAATGGAGTAGCCATCATAATCAACAAGAGAGTCTGAAATGCAGTACTTGGATGCAATCTGAAAAAAACAGAATGATCTCTGTTCGTTTCCAAGGCAAACCATTCAATATCACAATAATCCAAGTTTATGCCCTGACCAGTAATGCTGAAGAAGTGGAAGTTGAATGGTTCTTTGAAAAGATACAAACCTTCTAGAACTAACACCCAAAAATATGTCCAGTATTTTAGGCAAGGAAAAAAGAGGCAAGGCACTGTTGACTTCTACTGCTTTCTGCTTCATACAGTTATTCCAAACATTCATCAATAATATTTAAAAAAATTAAAATGAAGAAGTCAGACACATTTCCAAAATGAGAAATAAAAATACTTGTTTGACAGTTCCTAGACTGAGGGTCCTGGGAATAGAGAGGCAAAGTGACAGTCTCATTTTCAAGAATTCCATTTCTGTATAGATTCCAGAAATAATATAAAATCCTTAATCATGCCCTATCACCTCTCAGGGCTTCAGTTTCCTCATCTGTAAAAGTGCAAATTGAATTAAATTATAAGGTTCATTCTACTTCTCTTATCCTATAATTCAAGTGATAGTCCTTTTTACCCAGAGAAATTTTCTTTTACTAGCTTATATTTGAATTTTTTATATACTTTATTGCTTCAACCTCCTTCCTGGCCAGCAGCAACTTTCGGATTTAAATTTTAAATACTTCCAGAACCTTAATTTCAATTCAAAGGGACAACTTCAATTTCGGAGTACCCCAAGTAGGAGAGTTCTGGTATTTTATGAGCAGTAACATTTGAGCTTGAACTGGAGAAGTTTAACCATTCAGTAAGAAATGAATAGCATGCATACTGAAAAAAAATGTAAGACTCATCACTGAAAACAAGAGTCCATGAACTTAGCTTCGTTACACATACACCCGTGTCTTTGGATGCTCTATATGGCACTGAAACACAATGGTTCATGACTAATACAACCAAGGCGAAAGAAAAACGCATTGTCAAAGTCAAAAAAATGCCTGGCCACCATTCACAGTCAGTGGCTCTACAAAATCTAAGAAACACAAATGAACGTGTTCTTACGTAGAGATTTTCCAATCATCAGAGATTTACTTAAACCATCCCTCTCCAACCTTCAAAACTAATTGATAGAAAAGGATGCATAATAAAATCTGTAATGTAATTAACCAGAAGATTTGATTAAAAGCAGAAAAATCTTAATAAACCAAAATATAAGAATTTCGTCACAAAAAAATTTTAGTATTTATGAAACAAGTTTGGTTTCTGTCTTAAAAATGAGCATTAAGAAATCAAAGACATTTAACAAATTTTAATAAACATCGAATTTTTAAATATAGTCAGTTTATAGTTTTTTTTAAAAGTATATAAATCTATACATTTTATTCTATTCTGTTGACAAGGCTACTTAATGACCACTTTCATTATTCAGCTAAAAGTACCCTTTTAGAAAGTTGCTAACTATGGAAGTTTTGAAATGGGACAGGTAGACCTCTAGAGAAGGTATGATTAGAAAGAAATTAATGAAAGGATCTAACTGCTTTGAAAACTGATAATTCAGTTCATAGAGATAAATGATACTGGGGAGAAACAAAGAGACTGAAAAATTAACTTGAAATTTCTAACTCATTCTCTGAATTCTACTAAAGGTTCAAGATAATAACATGCAAAATTTTGTAGCTACAATAAACTTACTCTCCAGGATGTGTCCTTTTGTTTTGCTTGCTTTCCACACTTAACACATATTAAGGTGGCTTTGATGACTTAAGATACAGTGATGTGTAAACAAATCTGAAACCTTTGTCATAAGATCATCTTTGAAAAAGTAATAGATATGATATGCTTTCCTCCATGTTTTCTGAAGCTGAAATGGTTTCTGTGATGTCTCTGTTTAGAGCATACTAAAAGTAATACTCACCATTATTGTTTAAAACTTCACTAGGAGAGACAATATTATGGGAGAATGAACCATAAATTCATATTTGGGAAAGATAATTTTAATGTTTTTTGAAGTATAATTTATTACACTGTTTTTCCGGCTCCAGTAGAATCTCAAGGGAAAAGGTAAAACACTTTCATATAATGAAGAAGAAAAACAAGAAGAACAAATGATGCTTGAGAATTTTAGCTTCAGTAATAACCAGAGAAGAATGAATGTGTCTTGAAAAACAAAACATAAGTCTTCATGAAGTAGAGTCCAAAGTGTGACTGAATTAGACTAAAATATTATTTGATTAGACATACATATGTACACACAAAATATCTCCTGCAAATATTACAATTTGTGATATATTCTTGTTAATTGGGTTTGCTTAATCAGAATATAAAATTTTATAAAAGCTACAGCTCAACAGAACAAAATCACCACACTCCTAATGTTGCAAACATAATTAACTTTGAATTATGTGAATTAACAGTGCCTAACAAATTATCATTCGGCTCTGAAATTAAATTCTTTCATACCATTAGAGTTGTTTGTTAAGCTCAAGTAGGCAAAATTTGTATTTAATAAAGTAATAATGTTGCTTTGCTAAGAATGCCTTTGAGAAACATAGATTTATTCAAAATAAATCAAGAAATTTATATTATTAGTTAATTTGTGAATACCATAACATCTACATAATAAAATTAAGGGAAGTCTGATGCTCTTACAGGATACTGTATGTTTATTACAGGAAGCCCTTTTCTAATTATCTTTTTAATTAGGTATTTTATATGGTTATTTGTGGTTGCATACATGTAATACAAATACATTTAGTATCATCAGTCAGTGTTTCCTTTCACTCTGACACCTCTCCTTTCACAGTTTCATGAGAACCAGTATATACTATAAATTTGTATGCTTGGATATTCCATAAAGATCTCAAATTCAACTTGCAAAAAGTGTCCTGGGAAGATCCTGATCCTCCGTCACTCAACCATTTGCCCATCTCATGAAAAGTTAGTGTCAGTTGCTTAGTTGTGTCCAATCCTTTGCGATCCCATGGACTGTAGCCTGCCAAGATCTTATGTCCATGAGATCTCCAAGGCAAGAATACTGGAGTAGGCCGCCATTCCCTTCTCCAGGGGATCTTCCTGACCCATGAATTGAACCTGAGTCTCTTGCATTGCAGATGGATTGTTAACCATCTGAGCCACTTACCCATCCCATAAAACAGGAAACTATTATTTTTTTCCATGATATCAAATACTTTCCAAATTCTGCTGATTAGATCTCAAAAATTCTAAAGATTTTGTATATTCTCTCTTCTACTGGTCTTGTCTTAGCCACCAACACTTGTCTCCTGATTTAATAAAATAGTCCCTCTCCCAATCCCTCTTGGCTTCTGTTTCTCCATCATTGCCTCCAATGCAATTCATTCTTTATATTGTAGGAGTAGTCTTCCTAAAATGCATCTCATTTTCCTGCTTACAAAACTTAATGACACCCTTTTCTTCCCAATATATGCTACCCAACATTGAACTGATGGGATCACACAATAATTACCTAGTTACTTCACCAAAGTCCTCCTAAGGATGGTCTCTGGATTTTGTCCATCATTTTACTCTTATTTACCTAACACCATCGGACAATGATAGTAGCTCAGTAAATACTTATCTGGAGAATCAATTAATTAATATAAACTCTATATGAGAGGAATATTTGCAAATACAGAAAATAATGCATTTATAACATTAAGAATATGTTAGGGACATGCAAAAATATAGTATTTTAAAAATTGTTTTATGTGTGTATGGCATTGTTATGCATGGTGGTAGAGAGGTGAGACGATCCCATGTCCATAATCTTACTTGACCTTCAAAATCAAACTGTGAATTAAAATACTCAAGAGTAATAAAAGAAGATAAAAGTAAACATTTTAGAGGATGGACCATAGATCTCCAATTTTGCAGTGCCTGCTTATAGACATAGCATTGTTATGATTACTGATTTTTCTTCCAGCAATGTACTATTTTTACTTTATATTAAATATTTCAATGCACAGAGTATTTATAGATCATTAATATTTATGTTATTTTCCTAATGAGTACATATTTGTATATTGCATAGCTGCATAAAAAAGTTGATTATAGGTAAGATTGTGAGCTCTGGCGAATGGCACTAAATGCCTCAGTTGCCACTTCTATTAAATAAGTAATAGTACCTACTTCATAAGTTTGTGTGAGGCTTAAATGAGTTTATTTATAGAGTAATAAGAACAGAGCCTGGCACATAAGCACACACAGTAATTATTAGCTCATAATAATTATGCTTACATGATGTTCTTAATTTAGATCCTATAATTTTATCTGGAAGCTAATATCTATATAGAGGTCATTCTTAAAAATTTATATTAAGTCTACTATGAGGCAACTGATTATAGTATTTCTTTTCACTTAAATTATGCATGTCCCATGTTTTCTAATTATGTAATAACTCTCCTAGGTTTTTAATCTTCCTTTTTTCAAATATTATTTTTTCACTAATTTGTAGAAAAGGTAGGGATTATAATGCCCAAACAAATTTCTTCTATAATTAATTTGCATTCAGCAAATTCTGTACTCAAATTTCTTGAGTACTTCTTAAACATTTTCCCTCTTACAGAAAATGTATATAACATTGTCATTACTTAACTTCTAAGAGCAATGATGGTTATTAAAACCAAAAATTTTACATCCTGTTAGTTTTGTACAGACCACTGCCTCTAGGTGTTGCAGAATTAAAATCAAAACTACTAAATAATTTAGAGGTGAATTAGCAATTAACTGAAAATGACTTATGGCAAACTGTGGTTCATATGTGGCAAGTGGGCTGACAGAATTGTTACAATCTGCCAGATCAGAAATCTCTCTCATTCTCTAAGAAATTAAAAACCAATAATGGACATAGAAATTCATTTATATAATGAAGAATAGTTAATATAACTTCATCTCTCTTTTGCAAAATTAATCACGTCTAAAAAGTTTTATAAGGTACTAGCATATAATTGCTACTATGTACTTATCAGTTAGGAAAAAAAATCCTGTGCATAGAAACAAAAGAGAGAGATAAATAAAAATCGAGGCAAAAATTTGTAATTTCATCTCATTTTCTATTCAGCTGTACTATAACACCCCAAATCATTTAATTATTTTAAAGAAAATTAAAAATAGAAAGTTTTATATAGGGATATTATAGTATTTGATTTTGTTAATGCCTTATACTGGAGAGGAAAAAAATACTATGACAAATATTATCTTTTGTCTCCAGACACCAACATACAAGTGATTGAAAAATTCATAATCACAGAATTGGAAAAGATCTTATAGATGACCCTCAGATTTTAAAGCTGAAAGAAGTTAAGATGCAAAAGGGATTAAATGTCATGCCTAAAGCAACACACATGTGCACTATTCTTGGAAAAAGAACTTCTGTCTTTATGCACTTTCCATGTCTCAATCCAAAATAAATTATTGTGGATCATGGGCTTCAACTAACTAATCTGTTTTTAAGATAAAAACATTTTAAGATAAAATGTTTCTGTTGCACAGGATTACCCACACCTTAGACACAACACATGTAGTTTGACTCTATGCCCAATAAATAGAAGCAAAGGGCTACAGGGTTGCAAGAATACATCAAATTTCTCATATGTCCACTTTTCCCAGACAAGGTCCTATCAAAATGTCACAAGAATAGATTACGCTTAACTTGACCTCCATAAAAGAAAGACCTCAATATCCTATTCTACCATTTTAACATGTAAGAATTCAGATATAGGTCTCAGTTATCTTCCTTTTCATCTAGATATCTAGGGGTTTCCTTGGTATTATTTGTCCTCACTGGGAAAATCAACCATCCTCAGTCCAAGAGTGCTTTCTCTCCTTACAAGTTTATTCAACAGTTTGCTACATCACAACATTCCTGAGAGCCAGATTAGCTCTTATTTAATGCTACCTTTCATAATGTATCCAGCACTTCATAAGTACCCGATACATTTTAGAGTAAACTATTGATTCAATCAGTCATTGGTTTTGAGGACTATTTTATTCATTCTGAAAATGTTCTTTAATTTTTTTTTTTTTACCTTTTCTTTGTTCTTCTTTTTTTAGGGAAAGTTTATTTACCCTTTTAATTCCCACTGCCCAACTTTCCTAGTAAAATAGTCCAGAACTGTTCACTGTGCTCTACAAACATTCAGTATTTAATGGAAAGATTACTTCATAATTCCAGATTGTAATAAAGTTTCTGGAGTTCTTAATATTAGGTTTCCTTTAAAAATAATAGGCTTTACTGCTGACTCAGGATCAGCTAATATCCATTTTCACAACCCCCACCCCTCGGGTCTATTTCTCTTATATTAGCACTTAGGCAGTCATCCATTATAATAGAATCCCAAGACAGAAAGACAATTATCTTTCTAAATGAGCTTGTTCCTAATTAGTGAAAAAATAAAATACCTAGCCCAGAAATGTTTATTTCCCTTGCATCTTAACATATGTCAATAGTATTGTTTTAGTTTTCAATCAAGATTATGCATATGATTTGTTTTTCTACTTTGGCACCAGGATCTATAGGCAGTAAAGATGGGTTAAAGAGCTAAAAGCAAGAAAGGGTCTAGAGAAGTGTGCCACTGTAAATCAGTGTCGCACTGAAGGGCAATGGTAAGTCCGAAGGAGGACACACATAAGCATTCGGGTAAAAGCAAGGCAGGAAAGAAAGCCAGGTGGACAGATCAGAGACTGATAAACACAGTATCGAGAGGTTAGATAGGTAGCTCGGACTAGAAACTAAGCTAAAAGCTATTAACAGAGATTTTCTACTTTGGGGAAAGCAGGACAAGAGCAAAAAGAATTAACTGATGCAGGACTTTCTGTTGGTTCAAATATTGGCTCACCTGTTGCTCTGGCTGCCTTAAAACTAGCTGTATTTCTCTCTTGTTCTGACTGAGACTGGCCCAGGGTCTACAAAAATGGCCACTGAATAAGCCAGCTGGGGAAAAGAGTGTGGATCGAGGATATATCCACCGATTGCAGAGAATTTGTATAAAATCGATTGCTCCCAGTCTAGAAAAGTCAAACTCAGTTCACATTGAATCTTGAACATTACAGTAATTCAATCAATCCCAGTAATATTATTTCACTTATTGATAGAAATCACCCACTAACATTTAGGAGCTTAATATTAACCTTTAGATCACATGTTGTTTTTGAAAGGATTTTTCCATATTGTCTTCTCCTGCAAGAGACTCATTTTGGTTTGAAGTCAAAGGAGAAAAAAAAGGAAGAGAGCTAATCAAACTACAGGAGGAATGCTGGAGAACTCCCCCAGTTCTCAGCATATCTGGCTTTCCTGTCCACATTGCTTCTTCTATCATAATCTTATAGGAAATTTGACATAGTTTTTTCAATAAATTGTTACATGTTTCTTGAGTAGCTACTATTAGACCAGTGGTCCATTTAATAAGACAGTAATATAGAGATGGGCAATAGGAGGTGAAGGATTCAGGGAATGCCCCTGTCTAGTTCCTCTGGTTTCTGCCAAATCACCTTGAGATTTCTCATTCTCCTCTGGCTTGAAACTTTGCTTCTCCTAAACTAAATCAAATTTATTACTCACTCATGTATGGATGTGAGAGTTGGACTATAAAGAAAGCTGAGTGCCAAAGAACTGATGCTTTTGAACTGTGGTGTTGGAGAAGACTCTTGAGAGTCCCTTGGACTGCAAGGAGATCCAACCAGTCCATCCTAAAGGAGATCAATACTGAATATTCATTGGAAGGACTGATGCTGAAGCAGAAACTCCAATACTTTGGCCACTTGATGCGAAGAGTTGACTCATTGGAAAAGACCCTGATGCTGGGAAAGATTGACGGCAGGAGGAGAAGGGGATGACAGAGGATGAGATGGTTGGATGGTATCACCGATTCAATGGACATGAGTTTGGGTAGGCTCCAGGAGTTGGTGTTGGACAGGGAGGTCTGGCATGCTGCGGTTCATAGGGTCGCAAAGAGTCGGACACGGCTGAGCGAACGAACTGAACTGAACTATGTATTTATTGAACTTATATATTTCTGAGACTGTTTAGGATGTGCCAGTAGGTAGAAGAGCAAAGTCAGAAAAGATATATCCCTTGTCTTAGATATCCCATGATTTACAAAGGATACATACAAACAGCTTGAGTATTATTTCTTCTTGCTATAAAAGTATTTGCAAATGCATGCCTCACCTCTCTTATGAGAAATCAGGGGAATTTTTGATTCTGGAATTAGAAAAATATCAATTATTCCTATTGAAGGAGAGAATTGAGGTTATGAAGTTGAAAAATAGAAAAATAGCAGGAAACAGGGTGTGTGTGTATACTTGCATGTGTGTGTATTTTTCTTCTTCTTTTCTTAAGGAAAGAGAAAAACTATAAAGGAAAAAGATGGGGTCATTTGACTGCATTTCTTAAGCACCTATGTGAAGAAGAATTGAGTAAGCCATGCAGATAGTTGCTAATTTGATGATCACAAATCAAAGTGGATTTTAAAAACATGTTTGACAGAAATATGGAATAAAGGACCAAAAGACAATAATAATATTTTAAATAGTGGTGTTTACTTATCACCTTATATATTCCAGATAGTCTTCTAGATATTATCAGTATAAGTTAGTATCAGATCAGATCAGTCACTCAGTCATGTCCGACTCTTTACAACCCCATGAATCGCAGCACGCCAGGCCTCCCTGTCCATCACCAACTCCCAGAGTTCACCCAGACTCACGTCCATTGAGTCAGTGATGCCATCCAGCCATCTCATCCTCAGTCGTCCCCTTCTCCTCCTGCCCCCAATCCCTCCCAGCATCAGGGTCTTTTCCAGTGAGTCAGCTCTTCGCATGAGGTGGCCAAAGTATTGGAGTTTCAGCTTCAGCATCAGTCCTTCCAATGAACACCCAGGACTGATCTCCTTTAGAATGGACTGGCTGGATCTCCTTGCAGTCCAAGGGACTCTCAAAGAGTCTTCTCCAACACCACAGTTCAAAAGCATCAATTCTTTGGCACTCAGCTTTCTTTATAGTCCAACTCTCACATCCATACATGACCACTGGAAAAACCATAGCCTTGACTAGATGGACCTTTGTTGGCAAAGTAATGTGTCTGCTTTTGAATATGCTATCTAGGTTGGTCATAACTTTCCTTCCAAGGAGTAAGCGTCTTTACTACCACTCATAACCCAGTGCATTAAGGCAGACTTCCCCAAAATGGTTACCAAAGGACTTTCAGAGATATCTTGCATCACAGACAAATCAAATTAACTAGTTTTCAAACATATTAATGCCATACTAAGCTAAAACAAAGACCTGTATAGTCAAAGCTATGGTTTTTCCAGTAGTCAGGTATGGATGTGAGAGTTGGACCATAAAGATGGCTGAATGCTGAATTGTTGCTTTTGAGCTGTTGTGTCAGAGAAGGCTCTTGAGAGTCCCTTGGACTGCAAAGAAATAAAACCAGTCAACCCTAAAGGAAATCAATCTTGAACATTCATTAGAAGGACTGATGCTGAAGCTGAAGCTCCAATAGTTTGGCCACCTGATGCAAGGAGCTGATTTATTAGAAAAGACCGTGATGCTGGGAAAGACTGAAGGCAGGAGGAGAAGGGGATGGCAGGACGAGATGGCTGGATGTCATCACTGACTCAATACACATGAGTTTGAGCAAGCTCAGGGAGATGGTGAATGACAGGGAAGTGTGGCATGCTGCAGTCCATGGGGTCACAAAGAGTGGGACACAATTGAGAGACTGAAAAACAACAAGCTAAAACAAAAAGTCAAAGGAGTTAATACACGCAACACATTGCCAAGTCTTATGGTCTCTAACACAATAAAACAGAAACTCCAGGAAGGAGAATACAGTATATAGCAATCCTCATATAGTTTTTGGATGATGGGACTCATTTTTCAAGGAGCATATTGGAGGTTGGTATTGGTGCCCTGAGAAATACACTTTGGAAAATATTGTAATTGGATATTAAGTATTGGGAAGAAAAAATTTGAAAGAGAAAACAAGACTGTTAATGTTCATTTACCTGCACCAAAATAAAATAAAATGACAAGTCCAAACTTAGGAGAGCTTAGGGGAAGAGTTTCTACTTTGCACTGAAATAGACACTGAAAGTGAAAGTCGCTCAGTGGTGTCCAACTCTTTGTGACTTGATGGACTATACAGTCCATGGAATTCTCCAGGCCAGAATACTGGAGTGGGTAGCCTTTCCCTTCTCCAGGGGATCTTCCCAATTCAGAGATTGAACCCGCATCTCCTGCATTGCAGGTGGATTCTTTATTAGCTGAGCAACAAGGGAAGCCCAAGAATACTGGAGTGGGGAGTCTATCCCTTCTCCAGCAGATCTTCCCAACCCAAGAACTGAACTGGGGTCCCTACATTGCAGGCATTACTAACATATTAAACTGTCATTGCTATTATATTGGTGTTCTGTCTTTATTGCATTATTTTGGTGAACTACATGGATTGCATCATATTAGGAAGTTTGATCATTTTCTACTCTTAAGTCTCGGCTTCTTCAAACACAAATTCTCCTACAATGGGAAACTTTAGAAACTTAATCCCTAAATAAGGGGAAAAATCAATAAAAGACTCATGAACAAAGGATACTGGCATACGGAAGAGAAAGACTTGATCCTTCCGGGGGTGGAGAATTTTTTAAATAAAAAGGTGACAAAGGAGATGTTCTTTAACTCCTATTAAAGTTGCTATGGTTTACTTAGAGACTTGACGCAAGGAAATATTTGAAAAGGACAACAAAGCGAAATGATTATGGAATGGGCCTCATTAGGCTGTTTGCTAGAAAGTTTTCTGGTTAATATTTTGATCCATCTCATGATACATCATAAGTCATTATGGTATAGAACATTTAGTTATACTTGTGGCCTCACTTTCTCTCTGCTTTGGAAAGATTGTCTGTGCAAACTTCATTGTATAGCCTATTTAAATTATCCTTGGCCTAGTTCAAAATTTTATCTGAAGTATAAAATCTTTGTGACCCCATAGACTGTAGCCTCTGTCCATGGAATTCTCCAGGCAAGAATACTAAAGTGGGTAGCCATTCCGTTCTCCAGATCTTTCAACCCAGGGATTGAACCTGAGTCTTTCATATTGCAGGAAGATTCTTTACTGTCTGAGCCACCAGGGAAGCCTGAAATATTAATAGCATTCTATTAAGTTCACGGACAAATGGGGAAATCATTCTAGCATCTAGCTACATCCTTAAGACTGACATCAGATCACAAGACTCCTGAGTCCCAGCACTATTCCTCATGGAATAAAAGTAGCTTGTAGTAAATTCCAGATAGATGGCTCCAACTGTGTCACAGCTTATCTGTGTGAGTTTCCACCCAGCCAGTCCTGGAAAAATTGAAGTGCTGTGTTTCAGACAGCTAGAACAATGGCTAGATACATTACTATCAGCCTCAGATGAAATCTCCAGTGGTTTGAAGGACAGAACAAAGTTGAAGGATTGACACTACCTGACTTCAAGGCTTACTCTGAAGCTACAGTAATCAAGACAGTGTGGTATTAGAGAAAGGAGACACAAACAGCTAAGTGGAAGAGAATACACAGCCCAGAAATACGACTCACATAAGTAAAGTCAAATGATCTTTGACAAGGAAGCAAAGGCAGTAAGTGTAATAGAGGAAAGATAGTCCTTTTAACAAATGATTAGCTGGTACTAGAACTACCAGACACCTATATTCAAAAAAATAAAAAAGGAAAAAAAATGAATCTAGACATATACCTTTACACCCTTCACAAAAATTCTAAATGGATTGTAGACCTAACTGTTTAAAACTCCTGGAGGATAACACAGGAGAAAACATAGATGGCCTTAGTATGGCAATAACATTTTTTAGATATAACATCGAAGACATGGTCCATGAAAGGGTTGATATTCTGCCTTCACTAAAATTTTAAAATTTCTCCTTTTGTTAAAGACAATGTCAAGAGAATGACAAGTCATAGACTAGAAGTAAATATTTATGAAAGACACATCTGATAAATGACTATTATTCAAAATACACAAAGAACTCTTAAACTCAACAAAGAAAACAATCCAATTAAAAAATAGGCCAAAGACTTTAATAGACACCTCTCCAAGACGATATACTGACGGCAAATAAACATATGAAAAGATGCTACACATCGTATGTCATCAGGGAAATAATTAAAACAACCTTGAGATACTGCAACGTACCGATTTGAATGGTCAAAATCCAAAACACTGACAACCTTCTATGCTGATGAGGATGAAGACTGACAGGAGCTCTTCTATATCACCGGTTCAGTTCAGTTCAGTCGCTCTGTCAGGTCTGACTCTTTGCAACCCCATGAACCGCTGTCCATCACCAACTCCTGGAGTCCACCCAAACCCATGTCCATTGAGTCAGTGATGCCATTCAGCCATCTCATCCTGTCATCCCCTTCTCCTCCTGCCTTCAATCTTTACCAGCATCAGGGTCTTTGCCAATGAGTCAGTTCTTCACATCAGGCGGCCAAAGTATTGGAGTTTCAGCTTCAACATCAGTCCTTCCAATGAACACCCAGGACTGATCTCCTTTAGGATGGACTGGTTGGATCTCCTTGCAGTCCAAGGGACTCTCAAGAGTCATCTCCAATACCACATTTCAAAAGTATCAATTATTCGGCACTCAGCTTTCTTTATAGTCCAACTCTCACATCCATACATGACCACTGGAAAAACTGGTTTTTCCTTGACTAGACGGACCTTTGTTGACAAAGTAATGTCTCTGCTTTTTAATATGCTGCCTAGGTTGGTCATAACTTTCCTTCCAAGGAGTAAGGGTCTTTTAATTTCATGGCTTCAATCACCATCTGCAGTGATTTTGGAGCCCCCCAAAATAAAAGTCAGCCCCTGTTTCCACTGTTTCCCCATCTATTTGCCATGAAGTGATGGGACCAGATGCCATGATCTTAGTTCCCATATCACTGGTGGGAATGCACAATGATACAGTCACGTTGGAATATAGTTCAGCGATTTCTTTCAAAACTAAACATACTTTTTTTTGTTTTGTTTTAATTTTATTTTATTTTTTAACTTTACAATATTGTATTGGTTTTGCCATATATCAAAATGAATCCACCACAGGTATACATGTGTTCCCCATCCTAACCTTCCTCCCTCCTCCCTCCCCATACCATCCCTCTGAGTCGTCCCAGTGCACCAGCACCAAGCACTCAGTATCGTGCATCGAACCTGGACTGGCAACTCGTTTCATATATGATATTATACATGTTTCAATGCCATTCTCCCAAATTATCCCACCCTCTCCCTCTCCCACAGAGTCCAAAAGACTGTTCTATACATCTGTGTCTCTTTTGCTGTCTCTCATATAGGGTTATCGTTATCATCTTCCTAAATTCCATATATATGCATTAGTATACTGTATTGGTGTTTTTCTTTCTGGCTTACTTCACTCTGTATAATAGGTTTCAGTTTCATCCACCTCATTAGAACTGATTCAAATGTATTCTTTTTAATGGCTGAGTAATACTCCGTTGTGGATATGTACCACAGCTTTCTTATCCATTCATCTGCTGATGGACATCACGTGTACCCCAATGTTCATCGCAGCACTGTTTATAATAGCCAGGACATGTAAACATACTCTTAACATATGATACAGCAATCACATTCCTTGATATTCACCCAGAGTTGAAAACTCATGTGTACACAAAAACCAGCACAGAGATGTTTATAGTACCTTTATTCATAATTCCCCAAACTTGGAAGCATCCAAGATGTTTTTCACTAAGTGAATGGATAAATAAACTGTGATACATCAAGACAATGGAATATCATGAATCTTATTTACCATTGAAAAGAAATGAGCTATCAAGTCATGAAAAGACATGGAGGAAGCTTAAATACATATTACTTAGTAAAAGATACCAATCAGAAAAGGCCACAAACTGTAGGATTCCAACTATACGACATTCTGGACAAAGCAAAGCTATGTACATGGTAAAAATAACAGTGGTTGTCAAGGACTGGAGACAGGAAAGAATGAATAGGTGAAACAGAATTTTTAGGGCTGTGAAAATAGTCTGTGTGATATTATAAAGGACGGATACTTGTTATTTTATGTTTGAGACAAACAGTCCCACAAGAGCAAATCATAATGTAAACTGTGGACTTTGGGTAATTACAATGTGTCAGCATAAGTTCATCAACTGAAACAAATGTTCCATTCTGGTAGGAGATGCTGGTAATTTGGAAGGCTATACATATAGGATGCCAAAGAGTGTGTGGGAAGTCTCTGTGCCTTCCTATTTTGCTGTGAATCTGAAACTACTCTAAGAAAATAAGATCTAAAAGCAAAAATAAAATAGTAAGATGATGTTTTGAATAAAACAAGTCACTTGCTTAAGCTCACTGACCACAGATAAAATGTTACATATAGTATAGGATGAAGTATCCTGATTCTAATAAGTGTCCTGATTCCTACAAATTAAGCAGCCCTTCCCACTCCAGTACTCTTGCCTGGAAAATCCCATGGGCGGAGGAGCCTGGTAGGCTGCAGTCCATGGGGTCGCGAAGAGTCAGATACGACTGAGCAACTTCACTTTCACTTTTCACTTTCACTTTTCACTTTCATGCACTGGAGAAGGAAATGGCAACCCACTCCAGTGTTCTTGCCTGGAGAATCCCAGGGACGGGGGAGCCTGGTAGGCTGTAGTCTATGGGGACGTGAAGAGTCAAACACGACTGAGTGACTTCACTTTAACCTTCACTTTCAAGAAGAATTATATTTTAAAAAAAGAAAAACAAACAAACAAACAAAAAAACAGTCTTTACTTAATTCAGAAATCACACTCATGTTTGATCTTACCCCTCACTATGGACATGATACCATATATACCATGAATTACAGTGTCCTCTGAATTTTGAAGATTACTTCATGATAAGTCTATTCCTCAGATACTAATGGCTTGAGACACTAAAACTAAGTTGATAATGCTTATCCACTGAACATTAAACCAAGACGAAAAGACGAACCTAAAGCAAAAGCTCTGCAACCGTATCACTGCACTTATCTGAGCCCTAACTGAGTTATCAAGTGGTTGATGAACCCTTAGAGTGGAAGACTCATTTGCCATATGATAAAGAGTTGCAGAAGTTTTCAGAAACAAAAAGAACTTTGTCTACATGCATATATAGGCTGTGAGTATCATGTTCCCTTACATCTATATATCACTGCAAGAGTATAAGGAAAGTTCCGAAAATCCCAGTAGCCATCAATTCTCAATCTGTGTTTAATTACCTGAAAAATCTAGACAAGTTTGAATCATCCAAGCCAGTGTGTTTCCATAACCAACTGTTTCTAATGAACATACAAGATCAGAAGCCGTTCTGCTTTCTTAACCCTCAGCAGTTTAAAATAGCTACAGAGAGAAAAGCAATACTAGGGAGAGCACAAAATATACCTTGTGGAGGGTTCCAAAGCAGCACATTCATTAAATACTTCTTATGATTCTTTAAATATTTTACTCATGAACACCATATAAAATTATGGTCTTTCTAACGCTGAAATTGGGACTGCCTGCTTATTCTACGTCCAATTCCATCCCCTCTCCCTGATTTTTACCCTTGATTCTTCCCCAAAGTATACCAAAATCTTATTTTCTGTCAGTTCAAATTGGTTTCACCACTTCTAGGATAACCATTCTTACAGTTGTTTATAGTTTTTAAATGATCCTTTATGATATCTAAATAATCACATCACTGCTACCACATTAAAAAATCATCTGATGATGATGATATAATTGAACAACAGTTGGGAAATCATTAACTGTAAACAGATGCTGATGAGCTCTTCAAAAATCTAGATGACATAGATTATTTGTAATCCATAACTCTATGGAGAGTAAAAACACAGCATAAGAAAATTTTCTAACTAACCCTAAAGGGAAATTATATGATAAAACCTCACAAATCCTGAATAAAAGAGAGAAGTTTACTTCAATTATTGAATACCTTACACAGATGCAGTATTAGTATATTCAAATAGACAAAAACAAATGAATAAGACATGCTTAAGAACCTACCTTTCTCATCTAAGGTATTATCAGCATAAAAGGCTATTTTTAGACTTTTTACTTGGATTTTTTTTAATACACTGAGATTTAATTTAGATAAATCTTTTATTTAGCCACATAATGATGGTTCCTATCTCCCCCAACTCTACGTTGTTGTCAATATGAAGGACAAAGCATTTGTATAACCCCACTCAAGTTTTATTCTTTAGCATCTTTTAGACCAGTGAAGAAACTTATGTAAACAAATAACTGCAATATACTGAGATATTGTTATATTAGACAATCACAATAAGACCATAGATGAGAAATTGTGTTATAGTATAATTGCTTTAATCTGCTTTAATATATGATAAGTAACAACTAACACTGGCAATATAAGAGCTGAAGTGCCATTTAAAAATACTGATCATGAATAACCTTTAGAGGAAATGCCACCTTACAATCTTTAAAAAGTTCAGGTAATATGGCTAAAGAACGCTCAAACTACCGCACAACCACACTCATCTCACACGCTAGTAAAGTAATGCTCAAAATTCTCCAAGCCAGGCTTCAGCAATACGTGAACCATGAAATTCCACATGTTCAAACTGGTTTTAGAAAAGGCAGAGGGACCAGAGATCAAATTGCCAACATCCGCTGCATCATCGAAAAAGCAAGAGAGTTCCAGAAAAAAACAACTATTTCTGCTTTACTGACTATGCCAAAGCCTTTGACTGTGTGGATCACAATAAACTATGGAAAATTCTTCAAGAGATGGGAATACCAGACCACCTGAACTGCCTCTTGGAAACCTGTATGCAGGTCAGGAAGCAACAGTTAGAACTGGACATGGAACAACTGGTTCCAAATAGGAAAAGGAATACATTAAGGCTGTATATTGTCACCCTGCTTATTTAACTTCTATGCAGAGTACATCATGAGAAACGCTGGGCTGGAAGAAGCACAAGCTGAAATCAAGATTGCCGGGAGAAATATCAATAACCTTGGATATGCAGATGACAGAACCCTTATGGCAGAAAGCGAAGAAGAACTAAAGAGCCTCTTGATGAAAGTGAAAGAGGAGAGTGAAAACGTTGGCTTAAAACTCAACATTCAGAAAACTAAGATCATGGCATCCAGTCCCAGCACTTCATGGCAAATAGATGGGGAAACAATGGAAACAGTGGCTGACTTTATTTTTTGGGCTTCAAAATCACTGCAGATGGTGAATGCAGTCAAATTAAAAAACGCTTACTCCTTGGAAGGAAAGTTATGACCAACCTAGATAGCATATTAAAAAGCAGAGACATTACTTTGTCAACAAAGGTCTGTCCAGTCAAGGCTATGGTTTTTCCAGTGGGCATGTATAGATGTTAGAGCTGGACTATAAAGAAAGCTGTGAAGTTGCTCAGTCGTGTCCAACTCTTTGTGACCCCATGACTGTAGGATCCTCCATCCATGGAATTTTCCAGGCAAGAATACTAGAGTGGGTTGCCACTTCCTTCTCCAGGAGCCCTTCCTGACCCAGGGATTGAATCCAAGTCTCCCACATTGCAGGCAGATGCTTTACCCATCTGAGCCACTAAAGCTGAGCGCCGAAGAAATGATGCTTTTGAACTGTGGTGTTGGAAATGACTCTTGAGAGTCCCTTGGACTGCAAGGAGATCCAACCAGTCCATCCTAAAGGAGATCAGTCCTGGGTGTTCATTGTAAGGACTGATGTTGAAACTGAAACTCCAATACATTGGCCACCTGATGCGAAGAGCTGACTCATTTGCAAAAACCCTGTTGCTGGGAAATACTGAGGGCAGGAGGGGAAGGGGACAACAGAGGATGAGATGGCTGGATGGCATCACCAACTCGATGGACACGAGTTTGGGTATACTCCGGGAGTTGGTGATGGACTGGGAGGCCTGGCATGCTGTGCTTCATGGGGTCGCAAAGAGTCAGACACGACTGAGCAACTAAACTGACTAACTGAACTGAGCAACTGAACTGAACTGAATATGGCTTTTGGAGACTTGGATTCAGAGAGTAGAACTGTGTGACAGGGCAATAAATCTAGGATGTAGCTTCCTAAGGGTCTTAATTAAATATGCTTCTACAATTAAGTTAGCCCTTGAACTTAAATATTTTTAATACTAAAAATATTTCATATTATATATACATAACATATATAACTAACCACCACACATTGACACACTAGCTAGAAAACTATATCCTGGATAATCTTTTTTTAACACATGTATTTTATGTCAAGGATGAGTTAGACAAAAATTGACAGATACATTACCTTTTTATTGTTGGATTTCAATCATTCCTGAGTCTTAAATTTATATTTCTTTTTTTGCATATAAGCACAAAGTGTAACGGAGAAGGCAATGGCACCCAACTCCAGTACTTTGCCTGGAAAATCCCATGGATGGAGGAGCCTGGTAGGCTGTAGTCCATGGGGTCGCTAAGAGCTGGACACAACTGAGCGACTTCACTTTCACTTTTCACTTTCAAGCACTGGAAAAGGAAATGGCAACCCACTCCAGTGTTCTTGCCTGGAGAATCCCAGGGATGGGGAAGCCTGGTGGGCTGCCGTCTATGGGGTCGCACAGAGTCGGACACGACTGAAGTGACTTAGCAGCAGCAGCAGCAGCAGCACAAAGTGGGAACAACCAGCCTCCCACTTCTTCCAGAGACCACACCTCATATTAAGTCATAATCTTCCTCTTACTCTTGATGTGTAAATCCTATTTGTGAAGATCTTAATCAATTATATATAAAGTAAATTACATATGTAGTAAAGCTATAAAATTTCATGAGATTCAATCCAGAAATCACTTGTCATGAGAGACTGGCTTTCCAATATGCATAACTAAAGTACCCTGGTATGTATCAGTGTACACTCATATTAGTCCCACTCCCTTTTCACTATTTCACTTCAGTTCAGTAGCTCAGTTCAGTTCAGTTACAAAGTCAAGTCTTTGCAACTCCATGGACTGTAGCATGCTAGGCCTCCCTGTCCATCACCAACTCTTGGAGTTTACTCAAACTCATGTCCATAGAGTCAGTGATGCCATACAGCCATCTCATTCTCTGTCATCACCTTCTCCTCCCGCCTTCAATCTTTACCAGCATCAGGGTCTCTGAAAATGAGTCAGCTCTTCACATCAGGTGGCCAAAGTATTAGAGTTTCAGCCTCAGTCATTCCAGTGAATATTCAGGACTGATTTCCTTTAGGATGGACTGGTTGGATCTCCTTGCAGTCCAAGGGACTCTCAAGAGTCTTCTCCAACACCACAGTTCAAAAGCATCAATTATTTGGTGCTCAGCTTTCTTTATAGTCCAATTCTCACATCCATACATGACTACTGGAATAACCATAGTTTTGACTGGATGGACCTTTGTAGGCAAAGTAATGTCTCTGCTTTTTAATGTGCTGTCTAGATCAGTCATAACTTTCCTTCCAAGGAGCAAGTGTCTTTTAATTTCATGGCTGCAGTCACAATCTGCAGTGATTTTGGAGCCCCCAAAAATAAAGTCTGCCACTGTTTCCATTGTTTCCCCATTTAATTGCCATGAAATGATGCAACCGGATGCCATGATCTTAGTTTTCTGAATGTTGACTTATAAGCAACTTTTTCACATTCTTCTTTCACTTTCATCACTTTAGTTCTTCGCTTTCTGCCATAAGGGTGGTGTCATCTGTGTATCTGAGGTTATTGATATTTCTCCCAGCAATCCTGATTCCAGCCCGTGCTTCATCCAGCCCAGCATTTCTCATGGTGTACTCTGCATATAAGTTAAATAAGCAGGGTAACAATATACAGCCTTGATGTACCCCTTTCCTGATTTGGAACCAGTCTGTTGTTTCATGTCCAGTTCTAACTGTTGCTTCTTGACCTGCAAACAGATTTCTCAGGAGACAAGTCAGGTGGTCTGGTACTCCCATCTCTTGAAGAATTTTCCAGTTTGTTGTGATCCACACAGTCAAAGGCTTTGGCATAGTCAATAAAGCAGCAGCAAATGTTTCTCTGGATCATTCTTGCTTTTTCGATGATCCAACGGATGCTGGCAGTTGGACCTCTGGTTCCTCTGCATTTTCTAAATCCAGCTTGAACATCTGGAAGTTCACGATTCACGTATTGCTGAAGCTTGGCTTGGAGAATTTTAAGCATTACTTTGCTAAAGTGTGAGATGAGTGCAATTGTGCATTAGTTTGAGCATTATTATATTATCACCATTTTATTTCTACTAATTGAAGATCTGATTCTAAAATTTCAGACTGAAATAAAATGGTTACTATTTTCCAAAAAATTGCATGAGAATTCTTAAAGATTATGTTAGTCCCCAATAAATATATTTTACTGTATTGGCATATCATGAATTATTTTTAGCTTTTGGTTAATGATAAAAAATTATCAAAAAGTCTAGCACAAATTTATAATGCTCTGTAGTATAGAATGATAATCTCTGAGTTTCTGCTGTACCTAATAGATGTATACAAATTACATTCAAGGTATCATACCCTTGTGTATATATATAATCATGAAGATCAAGGGAAGTGGATTAAAGAAAGATAATGATTAAATTTTATTAAGGGACAAATGGCCCCCAGATCTGCCTCTTATAGCTTAATACTGTTCCTCAGTAATTCCAACTTTATGCACCTTTGAGTTTTTCAAGGTTGATATGAGTACCAAAGCAAACCAACCATATATACCAAATACATTTGGGCAATAGCACCAGTTAGGGCCAATGAAAGCTTGTTGGTAGCAAAATAATGATCATTTAAGAATTCAAACAAAGGTCATATCAAGATTTGCCTTAAAACTCCATCTCTTCTAATAAGCCTTCCTCAAGGACTTTGCTTCCTCTTTAGAACTTCTATTGTCTTTCCCATGCTATTGTTTTCCTCTATTTCTTTGCACTGATTGCTGAGGAAGACGTTCTTATCTCTCCTTGCTATTCTTTGAGACTCTGCAGGTGTCATTATATTATTTATTGAAGACTAAATGTCATAGTATGCCATATCCCAAACTTTAATTCTTCACTCTCAATCACCCTTATCCATTAAACCTGCTTGCACTGCATCACTGGACCCTTCTTGTAGTTCTTATTATATATATCCATAGCTGACTGTCTCTTGTTCTCTCTCAGCCCATTTTTACTGTCTTTCCTCCATCTCTGGTTTACCTTCACCATACTGTTTACCAATCTCATAGGTCATAGCTTATGGAATTACAGACAGTAGCTGCTCCTAAATGCTCTCTTACTATAAATCTCATATCTATCTCGTTCCGTTTTTGTGAAACATAGCGTAGGTGTTGAAGAAATTAGGGCCTACATGATGAAACTGATATTTCAGCCTAACACTGGACAATGCACTACAGGTGTTTACCTATGCTTAGGGCGCTTTTGTTTTGTTTTTGTTTCTTCCTGGAAGTTCAGATTAGAAGTTTAGAATGTTAGTAATGACACTGATGTTTTCATTAAAACCTTCATCCAACAGTTGTTGAGACAAAGATTGATTCACAGATTTACCCGAGTTCACTCTGCTAGTCAATGACAGATCTTGAACAGATGGGGACCATGGGGTTAGAGTCCCCATCTCCTTCCTTTTCTGTTTCACCTCACAGATTTTATACTATAATATAATAATATTATGAAATTTGATATAAGTAGAATTTAACAGTTATGGATAGGAAATATTATATAAATACTTATTTGGATTTGTGAAAAATCATTATTACAAACCCACCCTCACAAAATAGGAGATGGTAATAATAGCCAGAGGCACAAACAGGTTAATTTAGCCAAGAACACACATCTCATTAATATCTTTATGAAGCAAATAATGTCCAATTTATATACAGGCATAGCTCATTTTATTGTGATTCACTTAACTGCTTTTGGCAGATACTGAATTTTATAAACTGAAAGTTTCGGCAACTCTGTGTTAAACAAGGCTATTTGCTCCACTTTCCCATCAGCATTTGCTCATTTTTTGTCTCTGCATCACATTGTGGTAATTCTCACAATATTTCAAATTTTCATTATTATTGTATTTGTTATGATGATCTGTGATCAGTGATCTTCAGTACTACTACTACAAAGAGATTGCAACTCACTGAAGGTTCAGATGACAGTTAACAGTTTTTAGCAACAAAGTATTTTTTTAATTAAGGTGTGCACATTGTCATTTTAATATACAATGCTATTTCACACTTAATAGACCACAGCATAGTGCAAGCATAATTTTATATGCCCTAGGATAAATCTGTGTGACTTTATTGCAATACTCACTTTATTGCAGTGGTCTGGAACAAAACCCACAGTATCTTTGAGGTATGCCTGTATTTTATTGCTATTTGCCTAGGCTGCTTTCCTAAGATTTCCAAAATTAGATCAAAATTATTAGTGTCATTTTACAGAATGGTTTAAAATAAAGGCAAATACATACTGAAAGCAAAGAACAGAGAAATGGACATTTTGAGAAGTGTTGAAACAGGTCTCTCTCAAAATCTACCTAAAAATGTTGAGCTGTGAAACTACAGAAAGAATATTTATTTTTGCAACTGCAGTGAGAGTCATGAAGTTTCTTCCAAGGATCTGTAAACATTCCTTGAGGGTAGTCTGTCACCAAAATTCATTCCCTTAGCACTTTCCATACACTAGCAGCTTTCCACTTAATCAATATTAAAGATATTATCTGGTACACGTGAATGCTAACAATTTTGAAAACCCGACAAAATGGAAATTATCATATGCAAATAAAAATTATGAAGAGTGATACCATAATATATAGAAAACCCAAACTGATGAATAAAAAGAAGAAAAGAGAGAGAGAGACAGAGAGAGATGTAGAGAAAGAGGGAGGGAGAAAGAGAAGATAACTAGTTCAGAAGTATAAAACTCATTTTATTATGATTTATCTATTTTTCTATCTATAGGCAAATGCTTTATATATACATCTCTCTTGCAGAACATATAAAACAAATCCTTGACTATCTCATAGAAATGTCATGAGAGCTAAGGAAATAAATCTCTTAATGTGGAATATATAAGGCTTTGAGGAAATGTGTTATCAAAATTTCTAAACAAAACTGAAGAGGCTAGTTAAAAAAAAAAGCAGAGATGCTTGTAGATAAATAACAAATATAGACATATAAGCCAGTTGAAAAACAAGTTCTCTATTAAAAAATTATTATTCCATTAAATCTAAAATCCACTATTAGAGTTCAGCAATTTACCTGTAGAAGATGATGGTGATTTTTATTTTGATATTAGTTTTGATATGATAAAA